>NC_091997.1:57618255-58319744 GCF_044704955.1 Pristiophorus japonicus
CATATTGCTGTGGTTTAAATCCGTTTTATTTATTTTATATGTTTTTATTTTCTTTCAGTTTCGTTTATTTTACTTAATTTGATGTATTTTAGTTCAGTTTCAATTCTGATGTTTGGTTTAATTTATTTTAATCAATGTAAAAATTACATTTTCTTTTAGTTTCGTTCAATTGATTATTTAAGCATTAATAAATACATTTAAAATGCAGCAATGCCCGAGGCTGTTGTTTTCACTGAGCTCCTGCAATTAGAGCAGGAACAAAGTTTCTAACCGGAGCATGTTGCAGGGAGCGGTCGGTGCAGCGGCTGACAGGTTGAGCTGCTGCCGGGGGAAGAAGCGCTGGATCCGGTGACTGGTGGGACCGTGCGCCCGCGGGGATGGCAGAGGTCGGCGGCCGCTGGCTCGGGCTTGGGCTCTTGGTCTGCTCGTGTTTCCTGGGCTCCGCCGGTGCCCTGGTGAGTACTGAAACCATCACTGCCCCCTATGGCACCCCCCACTGCCCAGTCCGGCACCCCCTCCATCGCCCTCCACTTCCCCCCCTCCGGCCCCCCCCCACACTGCCCCCTCCGGCACCCCCACACTGCCCGCACATTGACACGTCGGGGTCACTCCGAAAATAACCCCCACCCCACCCAGGGACCGGGTGCTCAGAGAGGGACAGCAGCCTTGCTGTGAGTTATGCATTGAGAAGGCAGAGGTTGGGATCCTGGGGTGGGTCTCTCCGCTCCCACTGTCTGCCCCTGGAGCATTGCACATGGAGTGTCTTCCCCCCCCACCCCCCCAGAGTATCTCTCTCCCTTCCCCCTGGAGTGTCTCCCCCTCCCCCCCCCCCCCCCGGAGTGTCTCTTCCCCCCCCCCCCCCCCGGAGTGTCTCTTCCCCCCCCCCCCCCCCCCCGGAGTGTCTCTTCCCCCCCCCCCCCCGGAGTGTCTCTTCCCCCCCCCCCCCGGAGTGTCTCTTCCCCCCCACCCCCGGAGTGTCTCTCCCCTTCCCCCCCCCCGCCCCGGAGTGTCTCTCCCCGCCCCGGAGTGTCTCTCCCCTCCCGCACCGGAGTGTCTCTCCCCTCCCCTCCCTCGGAATGTCTCCTCTCTTCCCCCCCCCCCCCTCCCAGCTGCCCAGAGTGTTCCCCCCTCCCCACCCGAAGTGTCTCCACCCCCTGTCCAGGGTGTGTCTCTCCCCCCCCCCCCTCCCCCGAGTGTCTCTCCCCTCCCCCGAGTGTCTCTCCCCTCCCCTCCCCTCCCTTCCCCCCCCGGAGTGTCTCTCCCCTCCCCTCCCTTCCCCCCCCCCCCGGAGTGTCTCTCCCCTCCCCTTCCCCCCCCCCCCCCGGAGTGTCTCTCCCCTCCCCTCCCTCGGAATGTCTCCCCTCCCCCCACCCAGCGGAGTGTCTCCTCCCCCCCCCCCCCCCCCAAGCTGCCCAGAGTGTTCCCCCTCCCCACCCGAAGTGTCTCCACCCCCTGTCCAGGGTGTGTGTCCCCCCCCCCCGGAGTGTACTCTCCCCCTCCCCCCCTGCCGACTGTATTCCCCGCACGGAGCATTCACTCCAGGCAAGAGTCTTTTAGACTGGGAAAGCGAGTTTCCGTGAGGGAATTCTTGGCAGTTTGTGGGATTGACGCTCACTCATGCACCAGACTGATATGGTGTCTAACTCCACGACTGCTCCATTGATTGTTTGTGGCCCTTCAGATGCGATCATGCACAGTGCAGGTATTTGTACCCATACCAGAAGGTTTAGGCTGTGTAAAGAGCTGTTGTAATCTGGAAGGGGCCAGGCACTGCATTCCAGTGTTACAGGAGGAGTTCAAGGGGTGTGACTTAGTTAGAATTTACTCCTGAAATCAACAGGATTTGCAGCATTGAATGTCAGATGTCATAGGTTTACTGAATATACAATCATGAATATACGTCAACAGCAGTACTTAAGACCAACCCTTGCGAGTTTAATTGGAGGACTCAAACACTACAATTCTGAGCTTGGTAAACAGGCTGCAGACCTTCCAATCCTAAGAGTCTGTTCTAATACCCACTTTTAATATCCTTTCCTTACCCCTTCTATCTGACAGTCCACATATTCCTGAGGCATTGGAACCATTTCTGGGGGAGATGGGATCTGTACAGGCTGGACGGGTTGCACCTCAACAGAGCCGAGGCCAATATCCTCGGGGGCGGGGGGGGGGGGGGGGGGTTGCTAGTGCTGTTGGGGAGGGTTTAAACTCGCTTGGCAAGGGAATGGGAATCTGAGAATAGATTCAGTAGGGAGAGAAGTAAAGCTGGAATTGGAAAACCAGAATGTAGAAAGTGAATTTGAAGGACAGAGGAAACAAGGGCAAGAAAGTAGTCAACAAGGAGGTCTGGCTGTACTAAATGGTATGTACTTCAATGCAAGGAGTATAGTGAATAAGGCAGATAAGCTGAACACTTGGGAGTATGATATTATAGCTATTGCAGAAACATGGCTGAAAGAGGGGCAGGTTTGGCAGCTCAACATTCCTGGTACAGGATTTTCAGACGGGTTGGAGAGGAGTGTAAAAAGGGAGGGGAATCTATTGCAGCAGTGAGGAGGGATGATATGTTAGAGGGATCATCAAACAAGGCCATTTGGGCCGAAGTGAAAAACAAAAACAAAAAACTCTGCTGGGTGTGTATTATCGACCCCCAAACTGTGGGAGGGAGATAGAGGAGCAAATATGTAGGAAAATTTCTGACACGTGCAAAAACTATAGGGCAGTAATAGTAGGGGATTTCAACTATCTTAATATTAATTGGGACAAAATTAGTGTGAAGGGTTTGGAGGATGTGGAATTCCTAAAATGCATTCAAGAAAACTTTTTTAGCCAGTAACAACACGAGAGGGGGCGGTCTTGGATTTAGTTTTGGGGAATGAAGCTGGGCAGGTGGAAGGGGTATCAGTGGGAGAACATTTCGGTGCTAGTGACTATAATTCAGTTAGACTTAAGGCAGTTATGGAAACGGCCAAGGATAGACCCGAAATACAAGTTCTAAATTGGGGAAAAGCCAACTTTGCAAAACTGAGAGGTGATTTAGCCACAGTGGACTGGAAATAACTACTTGAAGTGTCAGAGCTGTGGGAGACATTCAAGGAGGAGATCTGGAGGGTTCAGGCCAAACATGTGCCCTTAAAGAAACAGGGTGGAACTAACAAATCTGGATGTCTAGGGATATATAGGGTAGGATAAAGAAAAATAGGGAAGCTTATGACAGATACCGAGGGCTATAGAATCTCTGGAGGAATATAGAAAGTTCAGGGGTGAAATTAAAAAGGATATTAGCAAAGCAAAGAGAGAGCATGAAAAATTTGTGGCGTTAAAATCAAGGAAAACCCAAAGATGTTTTATAAATATATTAAGAGCAAGAGGATAACTAAAGAAAAGGTAGGGCCTATTAGAGACCATGAGGATAATCTTATGTGGAGGCGGAAGATGTGCGTATGGTTCTTAATGAATACTTTGCATCTGTTTTCACAAAAGAAAGGGGCGATACAGACACTGCTATCGAGAAGGAGTGTGAAATATTAGATGAAATAAACATAGTAAGAGAGAAGGTATTAAGGGGTTTAGCAGCTTTGAAAGTGGATAAATCTTCAGGCCTGGATGAAATGTAGCCCAGCTGTTAAGCGAAGCAAAAGAGTAAATAGCAGAGGCTCTGACCATTATTTTCCAGTCCTCTCTGGCTACAGTTGTGGTGCCAGAGGACTGCTAATGTGGTGCCTTTGTTTAAGAAGGAAAAAAGGGATAAACCTCAGTGGTGAGAAAATTATTGGAAAAACTCCTGAAGGTCAGGATAAATCTTCATTTAGAAAGAAACGGATTAATCAAAGACAGTCAGCATGGATTTGTTAAGGGAAGTTCATGTCTGACTAACTTGTTTGAATTTTTTGAGGAAGGTCGATGAGGGTACTGCATACGATGTAGTGTATATGGACTTTAGCAAGGCTTTTGATAAGGTCCCACATGGCATGGTCATGAAAGTAACAGCCCATGAGATCCATGGCAAAGTGGCATGTTGGATCCAAAATTGTCTCTGAAGCAGGAAGCAAAGGGTAATGGTTGATGGGTTTTTGTGACTGAAAGGCTGTGCCCAGTGGGGTTCCGCAGGGCTCAGTGCTGGGACCTTGCTTTTTGTGGTATACATCAATGATCTAGACTTGAATATAGGGGGTATGATTAAGAAGTTTGTAGATGATACTAAATTAGGCTGTGTGGTTGATAATGAATAAGAAAGCTGTTGACTGCAGGAAGATATCAATGTACTGGTCAGGTGGGCAGAACAGTGCCAAATGCAATTTAATCTGGAGAGGTGTGAGGTAATACATTTGTGGAGGGCTAACAAGGAAAGGGAATACACATTAAATGGTAGGACACTGAGAAGTGTAGACGAAAAAAGGGACCTCGGAGTGCTTGTCCACAGATCGCTGAAGGTAGCAGGCCAGGTAGATAAGGTCGTTAAGAAGGCAAATGGAATGCTTGCCTTTATTAGCTAAGGCATAGAATACAAGAACAGGGGGGTTATGTTTGAACTGTATAGAACACTGGTTAGGCCACAGCTGGAGTACTGTGTGCAGTTCTGGTCACTGCATTACAGGAAGGACGTGATTGCACTGGAGAGGTTACAGAAGAGATTTACGATGATGTTGCCAGGAGTGGAGAATCTTAGCTATGAGGACAGATTGGTTAGGCTGAGTTTGTTTTCCTTGGAACAGAGGAGGCTGAGCGGAGTACTCATTGAGGTGTATAAAATTATGAGGGGCCTAGATATAGTGGATAGAAAGGGCTTATTTCCCTTAGCAGAGGGGTCAACAACCAGGGGGAATAAATTTAAAGTAATTGGTAGAAGGGTTAGAGGGGATTTGAGAGGAAATTTATTCACCTAGAGGGTTGTGGGTGTCTGGAACTCACTGCCTGAAAGGGTTACGAACCTAGAGCTAGAAAGTGGGATTTGGCTGGATAGCCTCTTGTTGGCCGGCATAGACACGATAGCCCGAAATGGCCTCCGTCCATGCTGTTAACTTCTATGAGTCTATGGATTACTTAATACAACTCCATATAAGGTGAATTCTAATGAATAAGAATTCATGAGAAATTTTTCCGTAGCATCATATATCTCTCTCCTAGTCTATCACACAGATTTCTACCCATTGATTTTACATGATGTATTAAATTATGATGACCATTATTATACATTGAGTTTAAACAAGGTTCAAAACCTGTTCCTCCCTATGCAACTCCATATATCAAACATTTATTACCTGGACTTATAAGATCCTCCAGTATTCTTTTGTTTTCATTATTGTGGAAATTTTAATTTTAATTTCCTATAATACGGTGACCAGAACTGCATGCAGTACTCCGGCTGTGGCTTAACCAGAGTATTTTACAATTTAAGCATAACCTCCCTGCTCTTATATTCTATGCCTCGACCAATAAAGGCAAGCATTCCATATGCCTTCTTAACCACCTTATCCACCTGGCCTGCTACTTTCAGGGATCTGTGGACAAGCACTCCGAGTTCCCTTTGTTCATCTACACTAATAAGTGGCCTACCGCTTAATGTGTATCCCCTTTCCTTATTAGCCCTCCCAAAGTGCATTACCTCATATTTCTCCAAATTAAATTCCATTTGCCACTGCTGTGCCCATCTGACCAGTAGATTGATAACCTCTTGCAGTCCATGACTTTCCTCTTCATTATCAACTACACAGCCAATTTTAATGTCATCTGAAAACTTCTTAATCATACCCCCTGTATTCAAATCCAAGTCATTTATATACACCAGATGTAGGATCGTCCGGAGAGTCGGGCCCCGCGCCCCCACCTTCTGGCCTCTGTGGTCTTGCCTTGGGACGCGCTGCTGGCTGAGTTGCAAAACACAAATGAGGTTATTAGAGGAGAAGGTGCCTTCCGCGAGAGGTGGGCGCCGGAGGGACAAGGTGAGTCCAGCGCCACACACAGCATGTGCACGACAAAAGCATCACCGCTATCAAAATCATCACAGGCATCACATTTCATGACAATCAACACATTCTGCATTGCTATGATTCTCATGAGGCCAGCATTATTTATAAGACACTTTTAGAAATCATCTATCATAAATAATTGTTTGGATATGAGTTGGTGTGGCATCTATTGACTTTACATCACACCATGGTGTAAGCTTTACTTACATGGCATCACTTCAGGGTCTGCAGCTGCCTGCGTGGCTATCCGGGTGTGCTTCCCCACACTTTGGGCACCCTGTGCGGAGGGGAGCGGGTAGGTCCGAGGGCCTCCTCGTAGGACTGCTCCTGGGCACGGCCAAGGGTGCCATCAGCCGGTCCAGGCAGCAGGTGGTCGAGGGGGTCGTTCAGCCCGACTGCCTGCCTCTCTTCCGCGCGTACATCCGCGCCAGGGTGTCCCTGGAGATGGAGCACGCGGTGTCCACCGGTGCACTCGCGGCCTTCCGCGAGAGGTGGGCGCCGGAGGGACTGGAGTGCATTGTCACCCCCGGCAACCAAATTTTAATTTGATTTTATTTGTTTTAAAGTCTAATTTGTTTTAATTGCCGGGTTTTAGTGTCCCCCTCCCCTTTTATAGGGGGCACTTGTAAACTATATGATTTTAATGCCCCCCCCAAAAAAGAGGGCAGTTAAAAGTGTCTGGAGTGTCCCCCAGATCAGGGGGCACTCGATCTAATGTTTAATTTGTCTCCCCCAAAAGAGTTGTGCTTCCCCACAAGTGCGAGCACCCGCTCCTCAATATCTGTGATGCCGCTGGGGACTGGTGGCCCCCCACCCGTTCGCCTCTGCTCGGACCTATTCGTCGATAGCTTCTTCTGTAAAAGGTGACAGGGCGACATGGCATGAGATAATTGATATATATGACTTGGATGTTGGAATGCAGAGTGAAATCTCAAAATTTTTTGATGATACGAAACTGGGAGATGTGACAAACAGTGAGGATGATGCCAATCGACTGCAACAGGACATAGATAGTCTGGCAGAATGGGCAGACAAGTAGCAGATGGAATTTAATACAGAGAAGTGTGAGGTGATGCATTTTGACACAAAGGATAGGGAAGAGGCAATATAGACTTAATGGCACAGTTCTAAAGAGTGTACAGGGACACAGGGACATGGGGGTTTATGTGCATAGATCTTTGAAGGTGGCAGGACATATTGAAAGCATACGGGAACCTGGGCTTCATAAATAGAGGTTGGTCCATTCACAATAAAGGATGAAACTGATTCCTGTGTACAATTAGCAAATGTGACCTTGGGACTCCAACAGATGGGCCCTCTGGTGATCAGGTGTCATGCAGGTTACAAAGGGTTAAATACATTACATCACTTCCCCGTGAAGTCAACAATACACTTATTTACAAGGTGAGACGATCTGGGATTTTGCGCTCCCTTGTCGATCGTCTCGGTCCAAATGCTGGTGTGGATGGGTTGGTCAGTTCTTCACTGGGCTGTTGGACAGCCGGCCTTGCCGTGCTGCTGGGAATGATGAGTTCGGCTTCGTGGTCAACCATGATGTCAGTTATCGTGTGTGTGTGTGTGTGTGTGTGTGTGTGTGTGTGTGTGTGTGTGTTGGAGGGTCAAAGTTGGCGGTGTCCTCTTCGGGTTGTTCGTAGCTGTTGGTGAACCGCAATTTGATTTGGTCCAAATGTTTTCTGTGCATTTATCCTTTGGCCAATTTGACCTGAAACACACTACTCCCCTCTTTGGCTGTGACCGTGCCAGCGAGCCATTTGGGACCATGTCCATAATTGAGCAAAAATACGGGATCATAGATCTCAATATCGTGTGACAAATTTGCGTGATCATGGTACACACTTTGTTGATGTCGTTTGCCCTCCACGTGATCATGGAGATCAGTGTGGACAAGAGAGAGCCTTGTTTTGAGTGCCCTTTTCATAAGCAGCTCGGGAACCCCAGTGAGTGAGTGGAGCCTGGTGCGGTAGCTGAGTAGTACTCGGGACAGCCGGGTCTGCAGGGAGCCTTCCGACACACGTTTCAACCTTTGCTTGATGGTCTGAACTGCCCATTCTGCCTAGCCGTTGGATGTGGGCTTGAACGGAGCAGATGTGACGTGTTTGATCCCGTTGCGATTCATGAATACCTTGAATTCAGCAATGGTGAAGCACGGCCCATTGTTGCTGGCTAGGACATCAGGCAAGCTGTGCATGGCAAACATGGTTTGTAGGCTTTCAATAGTGGCCGTGACCGTGCTTACTGACATTATTGCAAATTCAATCCATTTTGAGTAAGCGTCCACGACAACCAAAAACATTTTGTCTAGAAATGAGCCCGCATAGTCTACGTGGATCCGTGACCACGGTTTGGAGGGCCACGACCACAAACTTACCGGTGCCTCTCTGGGTGCATTGCTCAGCTGAGAGCAAGTGTTGCACTGGTGCACTCATGACTATAACTCTGAGTCAATGCCGGGTCACCACACATGGGATTTGGCTATGGCTTTCATCATTACGATGCCTGGGTGGATTCTGTGCAGTTCACATATGAACGTATCTCTGCCTTTCTTGGGCAAGACCACGCGATTGCCCCACAATAGACAGTCTGCCAGCAGGGACAACTCGTTTTGCGTCTGTGGAACGGCTTAATCACTTCCTGCATCTCCACTGGGACGCTAGACCAGCTCCCCTGGAGGACACAATTTTTTACCAAAGGCAGTAAAGGATCCTGGCTGGCCCACGTCCTTATCTGGCGGGCCATAACTGGGGACTTCTCGTTCTCGATTGCCTCCATGACCATGGGCAAGTCCGCTGGCTAGGCCATTTCCACCCGGTGGTGGGCAATGGCAGCCGACTGAGAGCATCTGCCGACAGAGTGAGCGCCCATCTTTGGATGCGGGCAGAGGCATTGGTATTAATCCCTTTGCTCTTAGAGAATAGCGATATGAGCGGCTTGTGGTCAGTTTCAAGTTCAAACTTGAGGCCAAATAAGTACTGGTGCATTTTTTTCACCCCGTAGACGCACACCACAGCCTCTTTTTCAATCATGCTGTAGGCTCTTTCGGCCTTGGACAAACTCCTGGACGCATAAGCGACCAGTTGCAAAATCCCTGATTCATTAGCCTGTTGTAACAGACACACGATCCCGTATGACAACGCATCGCAAGCTAGCACTAAACATTCACAAAAGTTATACAGGACAAGCAGTTTGTTTGAACACAACAGATTTCTGGCTTTCTTAAAGGCAGCCTCTTGTGAATTCATAGAAACATAGAAAATAGGTGCAGGAGTAGGCCATTCGGCCCTTCGAGCCTGCACCACCATTCAATAAGATCATGGCTGATCATTCCCTCAGTACCCCTTCCCTGCTTTCTCTCCATACCCCTTGATGCCCTTAGGCATAAGGGCCATATCTAACTCCCTCTTGAATATATCCAATGAACTGGCATCAACAACTCTGCGGCAGGGAATTCCTTAGGTTAACAACTCTCTGAGTGAAGAAGTTTCTCCTCATCTCAGTCCTAAATGGCACACCTCTTATCCTAAGACTATGTCCCCTGGTTCTGGCCTTCCCCAACATCGGGAACATTCTTCCTGCATCTAACCTGTCCAGTCCCGTCAGAATCTTATACGTTTCTATGAGATCCCCTCTCATCCTTCTAAACTCCAGTGAATAAAGGCCCAGTTGATCCAGTCTATCCTGATATGTCAGTCCAGCCATCCCTGGAATAAGTCTGGTGAACCTTTGCTGCACTCCCTCAATAGCAAGAATGTCCTTCCTCAGATTAGGAGACCAAAACTGAACACAATATTCCAGGTGAGGACTCACTAAGACACTGTACAACTGCAGTAAGACCTCCCTGCTCCTATAGTCAAATTCCCTAGCTATGAAGACCAACATACCATTTGCCTTCTTCACCGCCTGTTGTACCTGTACGCCAACTTTGAATGACTGATGAACCATGACACCCAGGTCTCGTTGCACCTCCCCTTTTCCTAATCTGCTATCATTCAGATAATATTCTGCCTTCGCGTTTTTGCCCCCAAAGTGGATAACGTCACATTTATCCACATTATACTGCATCTACCATGCATTGTCCACTCACCTAACCTGTCCAAGTCACCCTGCAGCCTCTTAGCGTCCTCCTCACAGCTCACACTGCCACACAGTTTAGTGTCATCTGCAAACTTGGAGATATTACACTCAATTCCCTCATCCAAATCATTAATGTATATTGTAAAGAGCTGGGGTCCCAGCACTGAGCCCTGCGGCACTCCACTAGTGACTGCCTGCCGTTCTGAAAAGGACCCGTTTATCCCGACTCTCTGCTTCCTGTTTGCCAACCAGTTCTCTATCCATGTCAGTACATTACCCCCAATACCATGCGCTTTGATTTTGCACACCAATCTCTTGTGCGGGACCTTGTCAAAAGCCTTTTGAAAGTCCAAATACACCACGTCCACTGGTTTTTCCTTGTCCACTCTGCTAGTTACATCCTCAAAAAATTCCAGAAGATTCGTCAAGCATGATTTCCCTTTCATAAATCCATGCTGACTTGGACCGATCCTGTCACTGCTTTCCAAATGCGCTGCTATTTCATCCTTAATGATTGACTCCAACATTTTCCCCACTACTGATGTCAGGCTAACCGGTCTATAATTACCCGTTTTCTCTCTCCCTCCCTTTTTAAAAAGTGGTGTTACATTAGCTACCCTCCAGTCCATAGGAACTGATCCAGAGTCGATAGACTGTTGGAAAATGATCACCAATGCATCCACCATTTCTACGGCCACTTCCTTAAGTACTCTGGGATGCAGAATATCATGCCCTGGGGATTTATCGGCCTTCAATCCCATCAATTTCCCTAACACAATTTCCCTCCAAATAAGGATATCCTTCAGTTCCTCCTTCTCACTAGACCCACTGTCCCCTAGTACATTTGGAAGGTTATTTGTGTCTTCCTTCGTGAAGACAGAACCGAAGTATTTGTTCAATTGGTCTGCCATTTCTTTGTTCCCCATTATAAATTCACCTGAATCCGACTGCAAGGGACCTACATTTGTCTTCATTAATATTTTTCTCTTCTCATATCTATAGAAGCTTTTGCAGTCAGTTTTTATGTTCCCTACAAGCTTCCTTTCGAACTCTATTTTCCCCCTCTTAATTAAGCCCTTAGTCCTCCTCTGTTGAATTCTAAATTTCTCCCAGTCCTCAGGTTTGTTGCTTTTTCTAGCCAATTTATATGCCTCTTCCTTGGTTTTAACACTATCCTTAATTTCCCTTGTTAGCCATGGTTGAACCACCTTCCCCGTTTTATTTTTGCTCCAGATAGGGATGTACAATTGCTGAAGTTCATCCATGTGATCTTTAAATGTTTGCCATTGCTTATCCACCGTCAAATCTTTAAGTGTCGTTTGCCAGTCTATTCTAGCCAATTCATGCCTCATACCATCGAAGTTACCTTTCCTTAAGTTCAGGACCCTAGTTTCCGAATTAACTCTGTCACTCTCCATCTTAATAAAGAATTCTACCATATTATGGTCACTCTTCCCCAAGGGGCCTTGCACAAAAAGATTGCTAATTAGTCCCTTCTCATTACACATCACCCAGTCTAGGATGGCCAGCTCTCTAGTTGGTTCCTCGACATATTGGTCTAGAAAACCATCCGTAATATGCTCCAGGAAATCCTCCTCCACCGCATTGCTACCAGTTTGGTTAGCCCAATCAATATGTAGATTAAAGTCGCCCATGATAACTGCTGTTCCTTTATTGCACACATCCCTTATTTCTTGTTTGATGCTGTCCCCGACCTCACTACTACTGTTTGGTGGTCTGTACACAACTCCCACTGGCGTTTTCTGCCCTTTGGTATTCCGCAGCTCCACCCATACCGATTCCACATCATCCAGGCTAATGTCCCTCCTTACTATTGCATTCATTTCCTCTTTAACCAGTAATGGCTCCCCACCTCCTTTTCCTCTCTGCCTATCCTTCCTAAATGTTGAGTTCCCAACCTTGGTCACCCTGGAGCCATGTCTCCGTGATGCCAATTATGTCATACCCGTTAACTGCTGTCTGGGCAGTTAATTCATCCACCTTATTCCGAATACTCCTCGCATTGAGGCACAGAACCTTCAGGCTTGTCTTTTTAGAATTTTGCTGTAATGTGGCCCTTTTTGTTTTTTGCCTTGGGTTTCTCTGCCCTCCACTTTTACTATTCTCCTTTCTATCTTTTGCTTCTGCCTCCATTTTATTTCTCTCTGTCTCCCTGCATAGGTTCCCAAATCCCTGCCATGTTAGTTTAACTCCTCCCCAACAGCACCAGCAAACACTCCCCCCACAACATTGGTTCCGGTCCTGCCCAGGTGCAGACCGTCTGGTTTGTACTGGTCCCACCTCCCCTAGAACCGGTTCCAATGTCCCAGGAATTTGAATCCTCCCTTTTGCACCACTCCTCAAGCCACGTATTCAGCTGAGCTATCCTGCGATTCCTACTCTGACCAGCACGTGGTACTGGTAGCAATCCTGAGATTACTACTTTTGAGGTCCTACTTTGTAATTTAGCTCCCAGCTCCCTAAATTCGTCTTGTAGGACCTCATCCTGTTTTTTACCTATATCGTTGGTACCTATATGCACCACGAGGACTGGCTGTTCACCCTCCCTTTTCAGAATGTCCTGCACCCACTCCGAGACATCCTTAACCCTTGCACCAGGGAGGCAACATACCACCCTGGATTCTCGGTTGCGGCCGCAGAAATGCCTATCTATTCCCCGTACAATCGAATCCCCTATCACTATAGCTCTTCCACTCTTTTTCCACCCACCGTGCCATGAACTTGGCTGCTGCTGCGACTCCCCCCTGATGAGTCATCCCCCTCAACAGTACCCAAAGCGGTGTATCTGTTTTGCAAGGTGATGACCCTGCTCTTCCTGTTGGTCACCGATTTACTATCTGGCTGTGTAGTCTTTACCTGCGGTAAGACTAACTCGCTAAACGTGCTATTCACATCATTCTCAGCATCGTGGATGCTCCAGAGTTCATCCACCTGCAGCTCCAGTGCCACAATGCGGTCCGTCAGGAGCTGCAGGCGGATACACTTTCCGCACATGTTGTCGTCAGGGACACTGGAAGTGTCCCTGACTTCCCACATAGTACAGGAGGGGCATAACATGTGTCCGAGCTGTCCTGCCATGTCTTAACCTCTAGATAAACTTAATTTGTCAACAACAATGCTAAATGTTACTTACTGATAAAGAAAAGAAAAAAGAAAAGCTACTCACCAATCACCAGCCAATCACTTACCCTCTTGGCTGTGACACCTTTCGATTTCTTTCTACTTCTTTTTTGCCTTCTCTCCTCGCTGCAGCTGCACCGGCTCCTCGAACTGTTGGGTCTTTTGTAGGCCGCTCGCCTCACGAACTCCTGCTTCCCGACTGCCACCGCTCTCCTCGAACTGTTGGGCCTTTTGTAGGCCGCTCGCCTCACGAACTCCTGCTTCCCGACTGCCACCGCTCTCCTCGAACTGTTGGGCCTTTTGTAGGCCGCTCGCCTCACGAACTCCCACCTCCCGACTGCCACCGCTCTCCTCGAACTGTTGGGCCTTTTGTAGGCCGCTCGCCTCACGAACTCCCGCCTCCCGACTGCCACCGCTCTCATCGAACTGTTGGGCCTTTTGTAGGCCGCTCGCCTCACGAACTCCCGCCTCCCGACTGCCACCGCTCTCATCGAACTGTTGGGCCTTTTGTAGGCCGCTCGTCTCACGAACTCCCGACTGCCACCGCTCTCCTCGACTCCCTTGCGCAGTAGCGTGTGTAGGGGTTCTAGCAGGGTGCTTAACCCAGATAGGAAATTACTGGAATAGTTAAGGAGTCCCAGGAACAACCGCAGTTCCATCACATTCTGTGGTCGCGGTGCATTCTTGATGGCCTCCGTCTTGGCATCGGTGGGTCTGATGCCGTCCGCTGTGATTCTTCATCCCAAGAACTCGCCGTCTTGTGCCAGGAAAACACACTTCGAGCGTTTCAACCTGAGCTCCACGCGATCCAACCAACTAAGAACTTCTTCCAGATTTTTCAAATGCTCCATGGTGTCCCAACCTGTAACCAATATGTCGTCCTGGAAAACCACTGTACAAGGAACCGACTTTAGCAGGCTCTACATGTTCCGCTGGAAAATTGCCGCGGCTGACCGAATCCTGAATGGGCACCGGTTGTAGATCAACAGACCTTGTGCGTGTTGATTGAGGTGAGGCCTTTCGTAGACTCCTCCAGCTCTTGTGTCATGTAGGCCGAGGTCAGGTCCAGCTTGGTGAATGGCTTCCCTCCAGCCAGGGTCTCAAATAGATTGCCTTGGGTAGCCGGTACTGGTCCTGCAGCGAAAAATGGTTAATCGTTACTTTATAATCCCCGCAAATTATAACCGTGCCATCCTCCTGAAGACCAGGACAATCGGACTGGTCCAGCCGTTGAATTCCACCGGCGCGATGATGCCTTCACGTTGCAGCCTGTCCAGCTCAATTTCCACTTTTTCACGCATCATGTACGGTACCGCCCATGCCTTGTGGTGGATGGATCGCGTACCGGGAACCAAATGGATCTGCACTTTCACCCCCTGGAAGCTTCCAATGCCTGGCTCGAACAACGATGGGAACTTGCTCAGAACCTGGGTACATGAGGCGTCGTCGACGGACGAAAACGCTCGGATGTCATCCCAGTTCCAACTGAATTTTCCCAACCAGCTTTTGCCAAACAATGTGGGGCCATCCCCTGGAACAATCCACAGCTGGAGTTCGTGTACTGCTCCGTCATAGGAGACTTTGACTTCAGCACTGCCAATTACAGGGATTAGTTCCTTGGTGTAAGACCTTAGTTTGGTGTGAATGGGGCTGAGCTTGGGCCTGTGTGCCTTTTTGCCCCACAGCCTGTCGAAGGCCTTTTTATTCATTATGTACTGACTTGCCCCCGTGTCCAGTTCCATAGATACTGGAATACCGTTCAGTTCAATTTTCAACATTATTGGTGGCTATGTCATGGTGAATGTGTGTACTCCGTACACTTCTGCCTCCTCCGTACGAGTCTCCAATTCAGCTTGATCCACAGTGGCTCGATCTTCCTCTGCAACATGGTGGTTTGCAGGGTTTGCAGCTCGCCTGCACATTCGTTGGAGGTGTCCCATTGTTCTGCAACCATTGCACGCATAGTGCTTAAAGCGGCATTGATGGGGCAGACGATCACCTCCGCAGCGCCAACAAGATGTTAACTGCCTCGCATTAACGATTGATGGCGGACTCTGGGTCAATTGAGGTCAGGCCACAGCAACCGCTATGTACGTTCTGCCATGTACATTTCTGCTCGAGACCGATGTTACTTTATGCACAGTACTGGCCAAAACTTCTTTACTCTGCAAAATCTGTTTGTTGTTGTCACTGGTGGATATAAATGCCTGCGCTATCGTTATGGCTTTACTTAGACTCGGAGTTTCTACAGTCAACAGTTTGCAAAGGATTGTCTTATGTCCAATGTCCAGTACAAAAAAGTCTCGAAGCATTTGTTCTAGAAATCCCTCAAACTCTCAATGTCCTGCGAGGCACCTTAGTTCGGCGACATAGCTCGCCACTTCCTGGCCCTCCGATCGTTGACATGTGTAGAACCGATACCTCGCCATCAAAACACTTTCCTTAGGATTTACATGCATACACAATTCTTCATAGGATTTCTCTGTCAGTTTTGCCAGAGCCAGGAGATTCTTTATGAAGCCATAGGTTGTTGTCCCACAGACAGTTAGGAGGATTGTCCTTCGTTTGGTAGCGTTCTCGTCCCCTTCCAGCCCATTGGCCATAAAGTATTGGTCAAGTCTCTCCACGAAGGCCTCCCAATCATCCCCTTCTAAGAACTTCACCAGGGTACAGACTGTTCTTTGCATTTTCGCGCGGTTGTTCGTTACCTCGTCGCCAATTGGTACACTCATAATAAAGGATGAAACTGAGTACTGTGCACAATGAGCAAGTGTGACCTTAGCTCTTTTAAGACTCCAGAGTGCAGGTACCTCGTGAGTAGCCTGCTTATATACTGTGCTCCCAAGGGATGCTGGGATCCCTTGGGACTCCAACAGGTGGGCCCTCTGGTGGTCAGGTGTCATGCAGGTTACACAGGGTTAAATACATTACAGAGGTATTGAGTACAAAAACAGGGAAGTTATGCTGAAACTCTGGTAAGGCCATGACTGAAGTATTGTGTCCAGTTTTGGTCACCACACTTTAGGAAGGATGTGAAGGTGCAGAGGAGATTTACCAAAATGGTTCCAGGGATGAGGGATTTGAGCTACAAGGTTAGGTTGGAGAAGTTGGGGTGGTTCTCTTTGGAGCAAAGGAGGTTAAAGGGAGATTTGATAGAGGTGTACAAGGTGTACAAGATTATGACTGGTTTGGATAAGGTTATCAGAGAAAGGCTGTTCCCATTAGTTGATGGTACAAGGACTAGGGGACACAGATTTAAGGTTTTGGGCAAGAGATACAGGGGGGATGTGCGTGTCATGTATGTAACCACAATGTAACACCACTGTATTACTGTATACACTCAACCTAGATGCACACCTTGACCACAAGGGGTGAACTTGTGGGAGACACTCCTTACCTGATCTCACAGGTATAAAGAAGGAGGTCCCATGCAGTGTCAGGGTCTTTGGAGTCCTGTGAATAAAGAGTCAACCTTGTCCCCAGAATGTGCCTTGTGTGGTTTCATGCTATAGAGTAAGGACTTTACAGTGAGGAAGAACTAACAGAAGAGAGTTGGGATAAATGGTTCATTCTCTGGTTGGCAATCAGTAACTAGTGGGGTGCCGCAGGAATCAGTGCTGTGACCCCAACTATTTACAATCTATATTAACAACTTGGATGAAGGGACCGAGTGTAATGTAGCCAAGTTTGCTGATGATACGAAGATGGGAGGAAAAGCAATGTGTGAGGAGGACACACAAAATCTACAAAAGGACATAGACAGGCTAAGTGAGTGGGCAAAAATTTGGCAAATGGAGTATAATGAGGTTATGCACTTTGGCATAAAAAATCGAAGAGTAAGTTATTTACATGGAGAAAAATTGCAAAGTGCTGCAGTACAGCATGAAACAGAAAAGGATACAGCAAGTGATCAGGAAGGCCAATGGAATCTTGGCCTTTATTGCAAAGGGGATGGAGTATAAAAGCAGGTTAGTCTTGCTACAGTTATGCAGAGTATTGGCGAGACCACATCTGGAATACTGCATGCAGTTTTGGTTTCCATATTTACGAAAGGATATACTTGCTTTGGAGGCAGTTCAGAGAAGGTTCACTAGATTGATTCCAGGGATGAGGGGGTTGACTTATGAGGAAAGGTTGAGGAGGTTGGGCCTCTACTCATTGGAATTCAGAAGAATGAGAGGTGATCTTATCGAAACATATAAGATTATGAGGGGGCTTGACAAGGTGGATGCAGAGAGGATGTTTCCACTGATTGGGGAGACTAGAACTAGGGGGCATAATCTTGGAATAAGGGGCCACCCATTTAAAATGGAGATGAAGAGGAATTTCTTCTCTGAAGGTGGTAAATCTGTGGAATTTGCTGCCTCAGAGAGCTGTGGAAGCTGGGTCATTGAATAAATTTAAAATGGAAATAGACAGTTTCTTAACTGATAAGGGAATAAGGGGTTATGGGGAGCGGGCAGGGAAGTGGACCTGACTCCACGATCAGATCAGCCATGATCATATTGAATGGCGGAGCAGGCTCGAGGGGCCGTATGGCCTACTCCTGCTCCTATTTCTTATGTTCTTATGTTCAGTTGGAGGACTAAAAGGTGTTAGAGTTCCGAGCTCGGTAAACAGTCCGCAGAACTTCCGATGCTCAGTCTCTGTTCCGATGCCACTTTTAATATCTTGTCCTTACCCCTTCTGCCTGATGATTCACATCTTTCTGCATTATCGAATAAAACTTCATATTGGGTGAATTTTAATGAGCTTCTTCCCTTGTCCCTCATGAATAAATTTAGCTTTAATGATTTATTTTTCTATACACTGGTACAACTCCCCTAGTTTGTTATCTAATCAATAGTTTTACTCTTGTTGCTCCTCTATCAAGTAAAACTTCTAATTATAAATCGGTACCATTCTATCCTGTCTCCTGCTTCTAAAAATGTGTTAATTATAGTAAGCAAACATACATTTACCGCACCGAACGCTGGGCTTCACCCTCGGCATCGCATTCGGACATAGCAAAGGCATACCCAGCCCAGATGAGCTGGCAAAGTCCTCCTCACCAACATCTGGCGACGTGTGCCAAAATTGGGAGAGCTATCCCACGGACTAGTCAAGCAACAGCCTGACATAGTGATATTCTCAGAATCATGCCAATCTGCCGATGCCCCAGACTCCAACACCATCCCTGGGTAGGTCCTGTCCCACCACCAGTGGTATACAGTCAGGAGGGAGAGGCCCTGGGAGTCCTCAACATTGTCTCTGGACCCCGTGAAGTCTCATGGCTTCAGGTCAAGCATGGGCAAGGAAACCTCCTGCTGATTACCACCTACCCCCTCCCTCAGCTGATGAATTAGTACTCCTCCATGTTGAACACCACTTGGAAGAAGCAGTGAGAGTAGCAAGGGCACAGAATATACTCTGGGTGGGGGACTTCAATATTCATCACCAAGAGTGGCTCGGTAGCACCATCACTGACCGAGCTGGCCGAGTCCTGAAGGATATAGCGACCAGACTGGGCCTGCGGCAGGTGGTGAGAGAACCAACACGAGGGGAAAACCTACTTGACTTCTTCCTCACCAATCTACCTGTCGCAGATGCATCTGTCCATGACAGCATTGGTAGCAGTGACCACCGCACAGTCCTTGTGGAGACGAAGTCCTGTCTTCACACTGAGGAAATCCTCCATCATGTTGTGTGGCACTACCACGTGCTAAATGGGATAGATTCAGAACAGATCTAGCAGCTTAAAACTGGGCATCCACGAGGCACTGTGGGCCATCAGCAGCAGCAGAATTGTATTCCAGCACAATCTGTAACCTCATGGCCCGGCATATCCCTCACTCTACCTTTACCATCAAGCCAGGGGACCAACCCTGGTTCAATGAGGAGTGCAGAAGAGCAGGCCAGGAGCAGCACCAGGTGTACTTAAAAATAAGATACCAACCTGGGGAAGTTGCAACACAGGACTGTATGCATGCTAAAGAACATAAGATTTAGGAACAAGATCACGGCCAATCTGGCCGTGGACTCCGCTCCACTTACCCGCCCGTAACCCTTAATTCCCTTATTGGTTAAAAATCTATCTATCTGTGACTTGAATACATTCAATGAGCTAGCCTCAACTGCTTCCTTGGGCAGAGAATTCCACAGATTCACAACCCTCTGGGAGAAGAAATTCCTTCTCAACTCGGTTTTAAATTGGCTCCCCCGTATTTTGAGGCTGTGCCCCCTAGTTCTAGTCTCCCCGACCAGTGGAAACAACCTCTCTGCCTCTATCTTGTCTATCCCTTTCATGATTTTAAATGTTTCTATAAGATCACCCCTCATCCTTCTGAACTCCAATGAGTAAAGACCCAGTCTACTCAATCTATCATCATAAGGTAACCCCCTCATCTCCAGAATCAGCCTGGTGAACCTTCTCTGTATATAACCTCCAAAGCCAGTATTTCCTTCCTTAAGTAAGGCGACCAAAACTGCATGCAGTACTCCAGGTGCGGCCTCACCAATACCCTATACAGTTGCAGAAGGACCTCCCTGCTTTTGTACTCCATCCCTCTCGCAATGAAGGCCAACATTCCATTCGCCTTCCTGATTACCTGCTGCACCTGCAAACTAACTTTTTGGGAATCATGCACAAGGACCCCCAGGTCCCTCTGCACCACAGCATGTTGTAATTTCTCCCCATTCAAATAATATTCCTTTTTACTGTTTTTTTTTTTCCCAAGGTAGATGACCTCACATTTTCCAACATTGTATTCCATCTGCCAAACCTTAGCCCATTCGTTTAACCTATCTAAATCTCTTTGCAGCCTCTCTGTGTCCTCTACACAACCCGCTTTCCCACTAATCTTTGTGTCATCTGCAAATTTTGTTACACTACACTCTGTCCCCTCTTCCAGGTCATCTATGTATATTGTAAACAGCTGTGGTCCCAGCACCGATCCCTGTGGCACACCACTAACCACTGATTTCCAACCCGAAAAGGACCCATTTATCCCGACTCTCTGCTTTCTGTTAGCCAGCCAATTCTCTATCCATGCTAATACATTTCCACTGACCCCGCGTACCTTTATCTTCTGCAGTAACCTTTTGTGTGGCACCTTATCGAATGCCTTTTGAAAATCTAAATACACCACATCCATCGGTACACCTCTATCCACCATGCTCGTTATATCCTCAAAGAATTCCAGTAAATTAGTTAAACATGATTTCCCCTTCATGAATCCATGCTGCGTCTACTTGATTGCACTATTCCTATCTAGATGTCCCGCTATTTCTTCCTTAATGATAGTTTCAAACATTTTCCCCACTACAGATGTTAAACTAACCGGCCTATAGTTACCTGCCTTTTGTCTGCCCCCTTTTTTAAACAGGCGTTACATTAGCTGCTTTCCAATCCGCTGGTACCTCCCCAGAGTCCAGAGAATTTTGGTAGATTATAACGAATGCATCTGCTATAATTTCCGCCATCTCTTTTAATACCCTGGGATGCATTTCATCAGGACCAGGGGACTTTCTACCTTGAGTCCCATTACCTGTCCAGCACTTACCCCCCTAGTGATAGTGATTGTCTCCAGGTCCTCCCTTCCCACATTCCTGTGACCAGCAATTTCTGGCATGGTTTCTGTGTCTTCCACTGTGAAGACCGAAACAAAATAATTGTTTAAGGTCTCAGCCATTTCCACATTTCCCATTATTAAATCCCCCTTCTCATCTTCTAAGGAACCAACATTTACTTTAATCACTCTTTTCCGTTTTATATATCGGTAAAAGCTTTTACTATCTGTTTTTATGTTTTGCGCAAGTTTACCTTCGTAATCTATCTTTCCTTTCTTTATTGCTTTCTTAGTCATTTTTGCTATCGTTTAAAATTTTCCCAATCTTCTATTTTCCCACTAACCTTGGCCACCTTATTTGGTTTTTAATTTGATACTCTCCTTAATTTCCTTGGTTATCCATGGCTGGTTATCCCTTCTCTTACCACCCTTCTTTTTCATTGGAATATATTTTTGTTGAGCACTATGAAAGAGCTCCTTAAAAGTCCTCCACTGTTCCTCAATTGTGCCACTGTTTAGTCTGTGTTTCCGGTCTACTTTAGCCAACTCTGCCCTCATCCCACTGTAGTCCCCTTTGTTTAAGCATAGTATGCTCGTTTGAGACACTACTTCCTCACCCTCAATCTGTATTACAAATTCAACCAGACTGTGATCACTCATCCGAGAGGATCTTTTACTAGGAGATCGTTTATTATTCCTGTCTCATTACACAGGACCAGATCTAAGATAGCTTGCTCCCTTGTAGGTTCTGTAACATACTGTTCTAAGAAACAATCCTGTATGCATTCTATGAATTCCTCCTCCAGGCTACCCTGTGCGATTTGATTTGACCAATCGATATGTAGGTTAAAATCCCCCATGATTACTGCCATTCCTTTTTCACATGCCTCCATTATTCCCTTGATTATTGCCTGCCCCACCGTGAAGTTATTATTTGGGGGCCTATAAACTACACCCACAAGTGACTTTTTCCCCTTACTATCAGTGGGAGCAGCATGCTATAGACAGAGCTAATTGATTCCACAATCAGCAGATCAGATCAAAGCTCTGCAGTCCTGCCACATCCAGTTAGGAATGGTTGTGGGCAATTAACAACTAACGGGAGGAGGAGGCTCCATGAATATCCCCATCCTCAATGATGCCAGAGCAAAGCAAAAGGCATTCGCAACCATCTTCAGCCAGAAGTGCCGAGTGAACGATCCATATCGGCCTCCTCCTGAGATCCCCACCATCACAGAAACAAGTCCAGCCCAGCCAATTCAATTCACTCCATGTGATACCAAGAAATGGCTGAGCGCACTGGATATAGCAAAGGCTATGGGCCCCGACAACATCCCGGCTATCGTACTCAAGAACGAGCCGTGCCTCTAGCCAAGCTGTTCAGGTACAGCTACACTTGCATCTACCTAACAATGTGGAAAACTGCCCAGGTATGTCCTGTCCACAAAAAGCAGGACAAATCCAATCCGGCCAGTTACGACCTCATCACTCTACTCTCAAACATCAGCAAAGTGATAGAAGGTGTCTTCGACAGTGCTATCAAGCAACACTTACTCACCAATAACCTGCTCACCGATATCCAGTTTGGGTTCTGCCAGGACCGCTCGGCTCCAGACCTCATTACAGCCTTGGTCCAAACATTGATAAAAGAGCTGAACTCCAGAGGTGAGTTAAGAGTGACTGCCCTTGATATCAAGGCAGCATTTGACCGAGTGTGGCATTAAGGAGCCTGAGTAAAACTGAAGTCAGTGGGAATCAGGGAGAAAACTTTCCACTGGCCAGAGTCATACTGAACACAAAGGAAGATGGTTCTGGTTGTTGGAGGTCAATCATCACAGCCCCAGGACATCACTGCAGGAGTTCCTCAGGGCATTGTCCTAGGTCCAACCATCTTCAGCTGCTTCATCAATGACCTTCCCTCCATCATAAGGTCAGAAGTGGGGATGTTTGCTGATGATTGCACAGTGTTCAGTTCCATTCGCAACTCCTCAGATAATGGAGCAGTCCATGCCTGCATGTAGCAAGACCTGGACAACATTCAGGCTTGGACTGATGAGTGCAAAGTAACATTAGTGGCACACAAGTGCCAAGCAAGGACTGTCTCCAACAAATGAGAGTCTAACCACCTCCCCATGACATTCAATGGCATTACCATCGCCGAATCCCCCACCATCAATATCCTGGGGGTCACCACTGATGAGAAACCTAACTGGACCAGCCACATAAATACTGTGACAACAAGAGCAGGTCAGAGGCTGGCTATTCTGTGGCAAGTGCCTCACCTCCTGACTCCCCAAAGCCTTCCACCATCAACAAGGCACAAGTCAGGAGTGCGATGGAGTACTCCCAAATGTAACTCTCCACTTGACTGGATGAGTGCAGCTCCAACAACACTGAAGGAGCTTGATACCATCCAGGACAAAGCAACCAGCACCTCCAGAATCTGCGACCTCTACCGCCTAGAAGAAACAGGGCAGCAGGTGCATGGGAACACCACCACCTCCACATTCCCCTCCAAGTCACACACCATCCTGACTTGGAAATATATTGCTGTTCTTTCATCGTTGCTGGGTCAATGTCCTGGAACTCCCTCCCTAACAGCACTTTCACCACACGGATTGCAGCCGTTCAAGAAGGTGGCTCACCACCACCTTCTCAAGGATGATTGGTGATGGGTAATAGATGTCCTTGCCAGTGACATCCACATCCCAATAATAAATAAATAAATAATGGTTACTTGTAAAAGTTAACGACCAATTAATATTCTCTCGAGTATGTAGAGGCATTTTTTAAATTGGGTTTATTGCCTAAATTGATCATTGCTTTAGTCAGTGTTAATTTAACAGTTCACTGGTCATTGCATTTACATTGACTTATTCCTCGTCACTTGACTGGCAAGAACTAAATTTTATTATTAAAATATAGAGAGATCAATAATAGTATAATGTTAGCAGATTTCAGGACGATCTGATTAACCCTTTCCTTACACCAGTACAGCTCAGTATGGCCCAGCCTGTCATTTATCTCAGCACAGCTCAGTATGGCCCAGCCTGTCACTATCCCAGCACAGCTCAGTATGGCCCAGTCTGTCACTATCCCAGCACAGCTCAGTATGGCCCAGTCTGTCACTATCCCAGCACAGCTCAGTATGGCCC
The DNA here is from genome assembly GCF_044704955.1 of Pristiophorus japonicus. Lineage (NCBI taxonomy): Eukaryota > Metazoa > Chordata > Chondrichthyes > Pristiophoridae > Pristiophorus > Pristiophorus japonicus. Next base: position 57,642,160 of record NC_091997.1, read on the forward strand.
AGTCTGTCACTATCCCGGCCCAGTCTGTCACTATCCCAGCACAGCTCAGTATGGCCCAGCCTGTCATTTATCTCAGCACAGCTCAGTATGGCCCAGCCTGTCACTATCCCAGCACAGCTCAGTATGGCCCAGTCTGTCACTATCCCAGCACAGCTCAGTATGGCCCAGTCTGTCACTATCCCAGCACAGCTCAGTATGGCCCAGTCTGTCACTATCCCGGCCCAGTCTGTCACTATCCCAGCACAGCTCAGTATGGCCCAGCCTGTCACTATCACAGCACAGCTCAGTATGGTGCTCATCTTTGCCTGTGTGCCAGCCTTGGCTCGGTACTGACCTGTGTCAACAAGAGCAGTTGAAAAAAGCGCGTGTTACAAATGACTATGCCCTGCCCCATTAACAATGGCAATACCATGCCTGGCTCCTGAACATGTTAGTGGGGATTGAGGAGGCTGCATGTTCCCGGCGTTACAAATGTTACTGGGTAGAGACAGTGAGAGTGTGAGCAGATTATTGAACCGAGTCTGTGAGCAAAGAACGAGCGAACAGGAAAACAGAACTCCCCAAACCTAGAGTAAGGAACAGACTCCTGGCTAAATCAATCTGTCCTCAATCAGTCCTCTCCATCCAATGGGAGCTGGATACATTCCTGTGAGCAGGAGGTTGTAGGTTCTCAGGATCAATATAGATAGAGGTGACCAAATAGTAGCTGGGATACTAACTGATTACTGTATTACTGAGGGTGATCGCGAGAAGTAGACGTGTTGCCTGTCCAAAGCAGCCATCATTTTGTGGAGATGGCCAATCGACTCATGCTCCTCACTATAGTTTGCTTGATTTAGGGGATTTGGTACAAATTTTGGAGCCAGTGATTTGGCTCCGAGATTGTTCACTGTATAGACGGAGTGAAGTTGACAGGCCAGACGGCCTTTACAGAACTTATAACAAGGTGCTCACCGTCAATTATAGCCTGGGAACTGTGCTGTGCCAAACACTTAACACAGGAACAAGAGGAGGCCATTCAGCCCCTCGAGGTGTTACACAAGAACAGGAGGAGGCCATTCAGCCCCTTTGGCCTGTTACACAGGAACAGGAGGAGGCCATTCAGCCCCTCTGGCCTGTTACACAGGAACAGGAGGAGGCCATTCAGCCCCTCGAGCCTGTTACACAGGAACAGGAGGAGGCCATTCAGCCCATTTAGCTGGTTCCGCCATTAAATTAAATTGTGTGATCTGTACCTCATCAACTTTGCTCTATATCCCTTGATACACTTAATTAACAATCCATCGACCTCAGTCTTGAACATTTCCATTGACTCCCAGCATGCACAGACTTTTGAGGGAGGGAGTTCCAGATTTCCACACCCCTTTGTGTTTCCTGATTTCACCCCTGAACAATCTTGCCCTAATTTTGTTATGCCCTCTTGTTCTGTATTATCCCCCTCGTTCTGTATTATCCCCCTCGCTCTGTATTAGTATCTGTGTTGTAGTGTTTTCTGTAGTTGAGCAGCCAAGAGAGAAAGAGTGAAGTACAGAGAGTGATTTATCAAGAAGCTGCGCTCCGATTGTTGAAGGGATATGTGGGGCTGTGTAATTGGGAGAAGTTTCAGGATAGCTAGTGAGGTCAGGCTCAATGATCAATCTGACGACCCATTGACTCTTTCTAATCACACGGAGTTCCCAGTGTCGTGAGGTTAACGCTCTGATATTCTGCCGAGACAAGGAAACAGAAAGACACACAGTGAGCAGAAGCAGGTTGCTTCTGTCTCTCCGGCATCTGTCTGATTCATCTTACAAGTGACAGATTTGTGGCCACGCTCTGTGTATACAGAGGGCCTCCCATGGGTGTGAGGCAGTGAAAGACCTTCGCCCACAACTGACAAGCTAAACACATCGGAGTAACAGTCAGCGACACAAATCAGCCAACAAAAATACCAAGAAATCTATCGAAATCAAAGAGGGATTAAAGGAGCCTGCAGCTGAGTACACCTCCTGTTGCATGCTGCTTGTTGAATTTTCAGTATGCTCAGCAACAGAAGCCCAGAAATGACCGCAGTGTTACTGCCAATACTGAGCGTTTGGATTGACTTGCGTTCCTGTTTTAATGATGGTGTTAACCTATTTGTTCCTTCAGTTGTACAGAGCTTTGGTTCTGGACTACTGCGATCAGTTCTGGGCACCACACATTCAGCAGGATGATCCCAGGTCTGAAAGATTTAAATTATAAGAACAGGTTGCATAAACTTAGTTGGTATTCCCAACTAATGGGACTAAAGGTGGACAAATCCCCTGGACCTGATGGCCTGAATCCTGGCATCTTAAAGAGGTGGTTGCAGAGATAATGGATGCATTGGTTGTAATCTACCAACATTCCCTGGATTCTGGAGAGATCCCAGTGGACTGAAAAACCGCAAATGTAATGTCCCTATTTAAGAAAGGAGGGAGACAAAAAGCAGGAAATAGTAGACCAGTTAGCCTAACATCTGTCGTTGGGAAAATTCTGGACATTTATAAAACCATAATGCAGTCAAGCAGAGTCAACATGGTTTTATGAAAGGGAAATCATGTTTGACATATTTGCTTGAGCTCTTTGAGGATGTAATGAGCAGGGTGGATAAAAGGGAACCAGTAGATATCATGTATTTGGATTTCCAGAAAGCATTCGATAAGGTGCCATATAAAAGGTTACTGCACAAGATAAAAGTTCACGGGGTTGGGGGTAATATATTCGCATGGATAGAACAGAATGTGCCTAACAGAAAGCAGAGTGTCAGGATAAATGGGTCATTTTCAGGTTGACAAAGTGTAACTAGTGAGGTGCCACAGGGATCTGTGCTGTGGCCTCAACTATTTATAATTTATATTAATGACTTGGATGAAGGGACCAAGTGTAATGTAGCCAAATTTGCTGATGAAACAAAGATGGGTGAGAAAGCAAATTGTGAGGAGGATGCAAAGAATCTACAAAGGAATATAGACAGGCAAAGTGAGTGGGCAAACATTTGGCAGTTGGAGTATAATAAGGGAAAATGTGAGGTTATCCACTTTGGTAGGAAAAATAAAAAAGCAAATTATAATTTAAATGGGGAGAGATTACAAAATATAGTGGTACCGAGGGATTTGGGGTCCTTATGCATGAAGAACAAAATTTTAGCCTGCAGGTACAGCAAGTATTAGGAAGGCAAATGGAATGTTGGCCTTTATTGCAAGGGGGATGGAGTTTAAAACTAAGGAAGTCTTGCTACAACTGCACAGAGCATTGGTAAGACCATACCTGGAGTACTACGTACAGTTTTGGTCTCCTTATTTAAGGAAGGTTATATGGATTTCAGCAAGGCTTTTTGATAAGGTCCCACATGGCAGACCAGTCACGAAAGCAAAAGCCTATGGGCCTGAAATTGATGAACTCACCGCCCACTGCCGTCGATATTCCTCTGGAAGATCTGCCCAGTGCCACTTTCCATTTGGGCTGGAGCGGGCAGGAGGGGAGAACTGCCCGCTGACATCAGCGGATGGCCAAGTGGCGCAACTGACCTCCCGCCTGCCGGGATTCCAGATTGGTGGGGGCGGGAGTTGGCACCAGACGGTGAGTATGAAGATCCTGAAAAAAAGGTTAGTAAAACATTTTTTTTTTCCACAGCGACTTACTTCAGTGGGGTCCCCTGAAGGTTTTTCTTTGCAGGTCTTCGACCCTCCGTGGGCCCGTCTCCATCATCGGTGGCACTTGGGCGGTGAGTGCCTTTGCCAATGAGAATGAGAGCTCCTGCCTGCTGCCACCCAGATTGGCGATGTAAATCTCTCATTTGCTGCCCGCTGCCCTTTGAAGGACGTTCACGATAAATGTCCTGCCCAAAGTAGTCAGATACCTCGGTGGCCATCGGTTGTTCTTTGGGCAGGTGGGGGCCTTCACCAATTTCGGGCCTCATGGGATCCAGGGCAAAGTGGCAAGTTGGATCCAAAATTGGCTCAAAGGCCGAAAGCAAAGGGTAATGGGGATGAGTGTTTTTGTGACTGGAAGGCTGTTTCTAGTGGGGTTCTGCACGGACCAGTGCTGGGTCCCTTTTTGTGGTATACATCAATGATCTAGATTTGAACATATGGGGTATGATTAAGAAGTTTGCAGATGATACTAAAATTGGCTGTATGGTTGATAGTGAAGAAGAAAGCTGCGGACTGCAGGAAGATATCAATGTACTGGTCAGGTGGGCAGAACAGTGGCAAATGGAATTCAATCCGGAGAAGTGTGAGGTAATGCATTTGGGGAGGGCTAACAAGGAAAGGGAATACACATTAAATGATGGGACATTGAGAAGTGATGAACAAAGGGACCTTGGAGTGCATGTCCACAGATCCTTGAAGGTAGGAGGCCAGGTAGATAAGGTGGTTAAGAAGACATACGGAGTACAGAGTGACGTCGGGGTCAGAATATTCACCTCTAGGAATTGGGTTAGAACCAACTCAAAAGGCATTGGATGAGTGTCTCCTCCCTCAGCCAGTGGTAAAAGTCAGATGTGAAATGATTGCAGCTCGGAGCATCATGCTGACAATGGGAGATCATCTTCAGCTCCTGGTGTGAACAAATTGGCTGAAGACCAGCTTCTGTGATGGTGGGGACCCCAGCAGGGGGCTGAGATGGATCATCCACTCGGCTGAAGATGGTTGTAAACGCTTCAGCCTTGTCTTTTGCACCCACGTGCTGGGCTCCCCCATCACTGAGGATGGGAATGTTCATAGAGGCTCCTCCTCCCGTTAGTTGTTTAATTGTCCACCGCCATTCACGACCAATTGTGGCAGGACTGCAGAGCTTTAATCTGATCCTTGGTTGTGGGATCACTTAGCCCTGTCTGAAGCATGCTGCTTCTGCTGTTTAGCATGTAGTCCTGTGTTGTAGCTTCCCCAGATTGGCACCTCATTTTTAGAAAGAAAAAAGAATGAAAAGCTTGCATTTATATAGCGCCTTTCACAACCACCGGACATCTCAAAGCACTTTACAGCCAATGAAGTACTTTTTGAAGTGTAGACAGTGTTGTAAAGTAGGAAATGTGGCAGCCAATTTGCACACAGCAAGCTCCCACAAACAGCAATCTGATAATGACCAGGTAATCTGTTTTAAGTACACCTGGTGCTGTTCCTGGCATGTTCCTCATTGAACCAGGGTTGGTGCACCTGGCTCGATGGTAATGGGAGAGTGAGGGATATGCCGGGCCATGAGGTTACAGATTATGGTGGAATACAATTCTGCTGTTGCTGATGGCCCACAGTGCCTCATGGATGCCCAGATTTTGAGCTGCTAGATCTGTTCTGAATCTATCTATTTAGTACGGTGGTAGTGCCACACAACATGATAGAGGGTGTCCTCAGTGTGAAGATGGAACTTCGTCTCCACAATGGCTGTGTGGTGGTCACTACTCCCAATGCTGTCATGGACAGATGCATCTGCGACAGGTAGATTAGTGAGGACGAGGTCAAGTAGGTTTGTTCCTCGAGTTCTCTCACCACCTGCAGGCCCAGTCTGCAGCTATGTCCTTCAGGGCTTGGTTAGTAGTGATGCTCCGGGCCACTCTTGGTGATGGATATCCTAAATATATTCTACCCTCAGTGGTGTTTAACATGGAGGAGTACTGATTGATCAGCGGAGGGAGGGCAGTCGGTGGTAATCAGCAGGAGGTTTCCTTGCCCATGAGCCTGATGCCCTGAGTCAATGTTGAGGACTGCCAGGGCCACTCGCACTGACTGTAAACCATTGTGCTGTCCCACCTCGGGTGGGTCTGTCCTGCTGGTGGGACAGGACATACCCAGGGATGGTGATGGAGGAGTCTGGGACATTGGTTGAAAGACATGTTTCTGGGAGTATATCAGGCTGTTGCTTGACTAATCTGCGGGACAGCTGTCCTGACTGGCACAAGTCCCCAGATATTGGTGAGGAAGACACTGCAGGATCGACTGGGCTGGTGTGCCTTTGTCGTGTCTGAATCCGATGCCAAGGTTGATACTGGGTGGCCCGTCCAATTTTCTTATATTTTCTTGTAGCGGTTTTGATACAACTGAGGGGCTTGCTAGGCCATTTCAGAGGACAAATAAGAGTCAACCACATTGCTGTGGGTCTCTGGTCAGGTTTCCTCCCTAAAGAACATCAGTGATCCAGTTGTGTTTTTACGACAATCCAATGGTGTCATGGTCACCATTACTGATACGAGCTTCTTATTACAGATTTAGTTAATTAACTGAATTCAAATTCACAAACTGCGATGGTGAGATTTGAACTCATATCTCTGCATTATTAGTCCAGTAACATAACGACCATGCAAGTATACCCGACATCCATTCAGACAGGGATTAAATTGGTGGGACAGAGTCCATGCCAGGGTAATGTTTACATGGGCTGTGGGAGGATATGAAATGGTTGAGTGGAGCAACATTGCCTTAGTTCTGGCCCAAACCCTCACACTTCACACCTGATACAGACTGGGAGCTCTGTACGTTTAAATATACTGTGAAATATTTGGAGTGCCTGAGCAGTTCACAACTAAGTCTTGTTTGGACGGTAGGTGGTAACAGTTACAGACTGGAGTGTGGTTGTGAAGAGTTGCAGCAATCGACAGTCACGGCCAGACCTTGTGTTGTGTATTGTGCCAAGCTGCTGTCTGCACTCCGCTCTGTTTGTCTGTGGCTTTCTCTCACTCCTGTTACTTTTAGAATTATCTCTGCAGTGAGTGTGGGAAATCATGAAGGAAGGTTCAGAGTCACAAAGTGAAATGTTGGATATTTTAGCAGACCACAGGCTGTGTGTGAGGGAGAGCAGCTACAGCCTTATTAAAGGGGAAGAACAATTCACTGAAGGATGGAACAGTGTGAGTGTGTGTCACTGAATGCGTGTGTGTGAATTTGGAACTCATATCAGAACTCCTTCACAGCAAACGAGCCAAAGTTGGGCAGAGGAAATGTTACAAGGAGCCTCTCTAATAAAGTGCAACATCCCCACTGACACCTGGGAGTCCCTGGCCAAAGACCGCCCTAAGTGGAGGAAGAGCATCCGGGAGGGCACTGAGCACCTCGAGTCTCATCGCATGCAGAAATCAAGCACAGGCAGTGGAAAGAGCGTGCAGCAAACCAGACTCCCCACCCACCCTTTCCTTCAACCACCGTCTGTCCCACCTGTGACAGGGACTGTGGTTCTCATATTGGACTGTTCAGCCACCTCATTTTAAGAGTGGAAGCAAATCTTCCTCAATTCCAAGGGACTGCCTATGATGATGATGTGTGCAAGTGTGAGTGTCTGTGTGTCTGCCTGTGTGTGCGCGAGTGTCTGCCTGTGTGAAGGAAAGAGGGGCAAACCGAGGATCAAAGATGGAAGTTGAAAAGGTCATGGGCAGGGTTGGAGGGTCAGTGGGACTGTGTAAATGTGTTCGGTTCTCAGTCCCGGCTGTTGCTTGTTACTGACAGGTCGATGCTGATGATGTCATCACTAAAGAGGAGCAGATCTATCTGTTGTTTGAGGCAAAGAGAGAGTGTGAAAAGAATCTGAAAATGAGACCAGCACAAAGAGCAGGTAAAGTACAAAAAACCATAGTGTTTGAACTGGGAAAACAACAGGATATAAAGAGAATCAGCCCGGATCAACTGGGAAGAAAAGTCAGAAAATGAGAGCATGGACAAAGGATGGGAAAGGGTCAGACAGGAGAGGAATGGCGGATAGACGGGACCCAGTCCCACCGGGGGAAAGATAGTGCGGGAAAAGCTAGAGATCGTCAGATCAGTTAGATTAAAATGAGAGCTAAAGAGGATTCTAACAAATCTACAGCTAAAAACAGAAAATGAAAAGAAAGACTTGGATTTATATAGCATCTTTCACAACCACCGGCTGTCTCAAAGCGCTTTACAGCCAATGAAATACTTTTGCAGTGTAGTCACTGTTGTAATGTAGGCAGCCAATATGCATACAGCAAGCTCCCACAAACAGCAATGTGATAATTACCAGATAAACTGTATTTGTGATGTTAATTGAGGGATAAATATTGGCCAGGGCACCGAAGATAACCCTCCTGCTCTTCATCGAAATAGTGCCGCGGGATCTTTTATGTCCACCTGAGGGAGCAGATAGGGCCTCGGTTTAATGTTTCATCTGAAAGACGGCACCTCCGACAGTGCAGCACTCCCTCAGTACTGCCCCTCCGACAGTGCAGCACTCCCTCAGTACTGCCCTTCCAACAGTGCTGCTTTCCCTCGGTACTGCCCCTCCGACAGTGCGGTGCTCCCTCGGTACTGCCCTTCCGACAGTGCGGCGCTCCCTCAGTACTGCCCCTCCGACGGTGCGGCGCTCCCTCAGTACTGCCCCTCCGACAGTGCGGCACTCCCTCAGTACTGCCCCTCCGACAGTGCGGCACTCCCTCAGTACTGCCCCTCCGACAGTGCGGCACTCCCTCAGTACTGCCCCGCCGACAGTGCGGCACTCCCTCAGTACTGCCCCTCCGACAGTGCGGCACTCCCTCAGTACTGCCCCTCCGACAGTGCGGCACTCCCTCAGTACTGCCCCTCCGACTGTGCAAAATATTGAAGGGAAAGAAAAACAGTTTAGAAAGGTTGAGGAGATATGAAGAAAGACTGGAGGGAAAAATGGAAGTAGTGCTGGATTTTTATAATCACAATGTAAAAGGTCAGGGCCAAATAGAGATGTAAAGGCAATCTCCAGGAGCGTGGGCAATGCTGATGATTGAGCACATTGCCTCAGGTATCTCAGGTTGTGGTAGTGGGGAATGTAAGGATACAAAAGGAGGAGGTGGAGCCGCCTTGATGGCAGAGGTGATGGGTTTGGGAAGGCCTCGGAAAGTCTTGGTGAGCAGATGTTGTGCCTCCAATAGACAGTGCACACAACAGCCAGGGTTAAACTCGTGGATGGAGTGTTGGTCAAGTGGATTGCTTTTCCAGACTAGTGTTAAGCTGGTTCGGGGGGGTGGGGGAGCGGAGTGTGAATTGTGGGAGATTTCGGGGGGGTATCTGTGAATTGTGGGGGGGGGGGGAGTGTCTGTCTATTGGGGGAGCAGGTGTCTGTGAATTGGGGAAACCCCCCCTTTTTATTTTGATCTGTTTCCCATGGCAGCTAGTAATTATTCCGCCATTCACAGCCTAGCGAGACTCAGCTGTTGTTTCCTAACTTCTGCCATTATCATCGCAATTTGGCCCATCATCGCTTTTGTCTCTCTAATCACCCTATCGCAGGCCCCCCCTCCCTATCGCAGACCTTCCCTTTCACTGCCCCTGCATTTCCTTGAGCATCTGTTACATCTCAAACTTTTCCAGTTCTGACGAAGGATCCAGACCCGAAACATTAACTGTGTTCCTCTCCACAGATGCTGCCCGACCCGCTGAGAGTTTCTGCATTTTCTGTTTTTATATCAGTGAATCGGGGGATGGGTTCGCGTGGCACGGGGGAGTGTCTGTGGATCGGGGGATGGGGGGGTCTGTGAATGGGGCGATGGGGGGGGGGGTGTCTGTGAATCGGGGGAGTGGGGTGTCTGTGGATCGGGGGATGGGGGGGGGGTCTGTGAATGGGGAGATGGGGGGGGTCTGTGAATTGGGGATCGGGGGTCTGTGGATCGGGGGATTGGGGGGGGGGGTCTGTGAATGGGGGCAGTCTGTGAATCGGGGAATGGAAGGGGGTCTGGGGATGGGGGGTGTCTGTGGATCGGGGGATGGGGGGGGTCTGTGAATCGGGGAATGGGGGTGTCTGTAGATCGGGGGATGGGGAGGTTGAGGGATTGGGGGTCTGTGGATTGGGGGTTGGGGGATTGGGGGTCTGTGGATCGGGGGATGGGGGCAGTCTGTGGATCGGGGAATGGAGGGTGGTCTGGGGATGAGGGGGGGTATCTGTAGATCGGGGAATGGGGGTGTCTGTGGATCGGGGATGGGGGCGGGGGGTTGTCTGGGGATGGGAGTGTCGGAGTGCTGTACGGGAGGGGGTGTGGGGGGAGAAGGGCTGTGGGAGTGCTGGAGCTGTGGGATTGGTGAATGTGGAAGAATGCAGCGTCAATGGCCAGAGCTGGTGGTCGGCTCCCCCACTGCTGGCTCCGGCACCCGCCCCGGGGTGGGGCTCCATCATTTACCGCCCGCTCCGCACTGATGCTGTGTGTCTGTGCTGACCCGGTGTCTGTGTGTTTGTGCAGGGGGAAGCTGCGGCTCGGAGTGGGACGGCATCGCGTGCTGGCCGCCGGGGACCGCCAACCACAGCGTCTCCGTCTCCTGCCCCCACTACATCTATGATTTCAACCACAGAGGTACCGGCTCGCACTGGGTCTGCTCACACTCAGCGCTCACACTCAATCCGCTCTCGGTCACACTGACTCTGAGTAAAGGGAGTGGCTTTGGACAAGTAGCTACAACTGGAGAATCGGAGAGTTTGTGGAGGGTTTCTGGGCTGCAGGATGTTACAGAGATGGAGTGGGGCGAGGATTTAGAGGGATTGAAAGATGAGGATGAGACTTTTAAGTTTGGAGCCAGTGTCGGTGAGCAGGGAGGGGAAAGATGTGTGAACGGGACAGCTTGCGGGATCGACAGTGAGTGCTGTGTTGGGGATGAGCTGAAGTTTCTGAAGGAGGGGTGGCCGTCAATCTGGGCTGCCTGAAGGGCAATGTGGAGGGAAGGCGATGGTTGGTGCGTTGGCAGTCTGGGGGCAGTGGTGGGTGGAGTTGGCAGGATGGCAAGGGGCTCTGTGACGTTAGTCCCAGGCGGCAGCTCAGCAATGGAGCAGTTAGTGTGTTGCTCAGAAGCTATGCCGAGTGCCTCAATGGGGCCTTGAATGCGAACAGAGGCACAGAGGGAGACCGTGGGCTTATTGAAGGGCGAAGCAAAGCTGCAATGGCAGCAGGAAGGCAGAGTACCCGAGTACCAGTGATAGGCTGGCGGAGGGATTCGGGAGGCAGAGTACCCGAGTGGGGCAATGAATGTCTGACAGGAAGGGGAGGGAAGGGCCCAAGGAGTCGAGAGAAGAGAAAGGAAAAGGGAGGTAGAATGAATGTCTCGGTTCTGGAGCGGAAGCCACCATGTGCATCTGAGTTCAGGTTCCACAGGTATGTCCGAGGTTGGAACTGCCATGATCTGGTTGGGCAGGGAGACGACAGTATGCCCAAGTTTGAAGTCTGAGATATAGACGGTGTGGAGTCAGCTTCGAGCAGCCAGGAAGCAGTGGCCAGGTTTGCAGTCCATAGTGGAGAGGCAGTGAATGCAGTGCTGTCCCAGGGGCAGGGTCCCAGTGGGTGCTGATGGAGTTTGTCCGTTGGAAGCAGAGGGCCGAGAAACAATAACTGTAAATGTTACCTTCCTTCTGACAGGACACGCCTATCGCAAGTGCAATGTACATGGGGACTGGGAGCTGGTCCCCAGCAGCAACAGAACCTGGGCAAACTACACTGAGTGTACCAGCTTCCTGATGCCTGATCACTGGCACCAAAAGGTAGGCGGTACAAAAACTACCCAACTTATTGACAACCAAGAGTTACTAACTTTACCTGGATTTACTAACTTTACCTGGATTTCCAAGAGTTACTAACTAAACAAGAACATACTAACTTAACCAAAACCTACTAACTAACCCACGATTTACAAAGTAACCCAGGGTTCACTGACTAAACCAAGGCCTTTAGTTCTCCCTGTGAGGATGGGCCTGGCTCCTGCCCATTGTGGGGGGCTTGGGGGGGGGGGGTACAGACACTGCCCATTGCGGGGGGCTTGGGGGGGTACAGACACTGCCCATTGTGGGGGGCTCGGAGGGTACAGACACTGACCATTGTGGGGTCTCGGGGAGGGTACAGACACTGCCCATTGTGGGGTCTCTGGAGGTACAGACGGTGTCCATTGTGGGGGTCTCGGGGGGTACAGACACTGCCCATTGTGGGGGTCTCGGGAGGTACAGACGCTGCCCATTGTGGGGTCTCGGGAGGTACAGACGCTGTCCATTGTGGGGTCTCGGGAGGTACAGACACTGCCCATTGTGGGGTCTCGGGAGGTACAGACGCTGCCCATTGTGGGGTCTCTGGAGGTACAGACACTGCCCATTGTGGGGTCTCGGGAGGTACAGACGCTGTCCATTGTGGGGTCTCGGGAGGTACAGACACTGCCCATTGTGGGGGTCTCTGGGTACAGACACTGCCCATTGTGGGCGACACAGGGGGTTCAGATACTGCCCATTGAGTGGGGGGCTCGGAGGGTACAGACACTATCCATTGTGGGGTCTCGGGGGGACAGACACTGCCCATTGTGGGGGTCTCGGGGGGTACAGACACTGCCCATTGTGGGGGGCTCGGTGCAGTGGTGTAACTGGTGCCAATGCAGTGACATTGGGGCCCTTGCCTGAAGGGGGGCCCACCACCTGCTTCCTCGCGAACTGGTTGGCGGTTTGGCTCAGCTGGAAAACGCTCTCGTCCATCCTCTTGGTGAAAGTTTTGAACTCGTCGACCCTGCTCTCCACCTCCTGCAGGTCAAGGGAGCAGGGCAAGAGGAAAGCTGAGAAGGACGACATGGCGGGGTGCCCCCCAGCTTTCCTCTTGCCCTGCTCCCTAACCTTCTCGCCATTGCAGGAGGGGGAGGAGGGTGAGGTCAGCGACCCTCCCCCCGACATTCCGGCCGCCGGCCCCCATGCTCACTCGATAATGGCCCGTCCTGTCGAAATCCGAAAACCCGCCGCCTCCCCCGGACAGCGGCTGGTCCGCCACCGTCGAGTTATCCTCGTCACTGACCGACGCCTGGTACTGCAGCCCCGCCAGGACCAGCCCCCCGAGGCCGCTGGGGGCTGAGGCAGCGCCGGGCTGTTGTAGCCGCCGGTTGGCACGTTGGCATAGCACCCGGCTGCGCACCGCTCGGCTCCCGGACCCCGCGGTAACCCCCCACCCCGTAAATCTTCCCTCACACCAGCTCCCCCAGACCCCCAACTCTCTCCTCGGCCCCTCGAACCCCTCGAACCCCCTGGTCTTTGGCCGGCTGCACTTTCCCTGTCGCTCTGTGATTTTTAAAATCTATGTTTGCAATGGGGCCCACATCCTGGAGTTATGCCACTGTATCCCGGAGGGTACAGAGCCGGATCCCATTGCTCCTGGATTGGAGCATGGCTGCTAGCTTGAAGCAGACATTGTGCGGCGTGTGGCCAATGACCGAGGTAGTTGGGAGCTGGAATGATGAGAATACACTGAAGCTGTGCATCCAACCTGTCACACTCAGACTGAGAATGTTGATCGTCTATTTCTCCACTTGTTGCCCACACAGGAAGTGTTTGAGCGCCTGCACCTGATGTACACTGTGGGCTACTCCATCTCCCTGGTCTCTCTCTTAGGTGCTGTCTCTATACTCGGCTACTTCAAGTAAGAATATGCTCATTAAAAAATTAATATTTGTCTACCTAACGCCGGTGATCGCACTTCGGAAGTAGTCTATTAGTGTGGTAATGTTATGATCACCCGCTGAACGGACGCATCTGCCCCCAGTATGGGGGCAGGAAGAGCAGGTTCATTACCAGCAGCAAGTGCACTGCACGCCAGATTGGTATCAGCAAATAGAGAGGCGTCGCAGACCGGCGCCTCAAACAGGCGTAAACCCCCTGCACCTGCCAATACCGTCCCGTTAGAGGCCCCCGCCGCGAAACGGCATTGACCGCAACTCAGCCAGCAGGCCGCCACCAAAAGGTGAGTTTGTAAAACCGCTTACCTGAATGTGGAATCAGGACCAGCATTCCTGCTCCTCTCGGTTCCACATTAAACCCACTGACAACTGATTCACCACTCGGCACCTCGGTATCGGGAGTCTCACTGTATCAGTCTCACTGTGACGGGAGTCTCACTGTATCAGTCTCATTGTGTCGGGAGCCTCACTGATTGGGATTACAGAGACGTGGCTCCAGGATGATCAGGGCTGGGAACTCAACATCCATGGGTATTCAACATTCAGGAAGGATAGAATAAAAGGAAAAGGAGGTGGGGTATCATTGCTGGTTAAGGAGGAGATTAATGCATTAGTTAGGAAGGACATTAGCTTGGATGATGTGGAATCTATATGGGTAGAGCTGCAGAACACCAAAGGGCAAAAAACGTTAGTGGGAGTTGTGTACAGACCTCCAAACAGTAGTAGTAATGTTGGGGAGGGCATCAAACAGGAAATTAGGGGTGCATGCAATAAAGGTGCAGCAGTTATAATGGGTGACTTTAATATGCACATAGATTGGGCTAACCAAACTGGAAGCAATACGGTGGAGGAGGATTTCCTGGAGTGCATAAGGGATGGTTTTCTCGACCAATATGTCGAGGAACCAACTAGGGGGGAGGCCATCTTAGACTGGGTGTTGTGTAATGAGAGAGGATTAATTAGCAATCTCGTTGTGCGAGGCCCCTTGGGGAAGAGTGACCATAATATGGTGGAATTCTGCATTAGGATGGAGAATGAAACAGTTAATTCAGAGACCATGGTCCAGAACTTAAAGAAAGCTAACTTTGAAGGTATGAGGCGTGAATTGGCTAGAATAGATTGGCGAATGATACTTAAGGGGTTGACTGTGGATGGGCAATGGCAGACATTTAGAGACCGCATGGATGAACTACAACAATTGTACATCCCTGTCTGGCATAAAAATAAAAAAGGGAAGGTGGCTCAACCGTGGCTATCAAGGGAAATCAGGGATAGTATTAAAGCCAAGGAAGTGGCATACAAATTGGCCAGAAATAGCAGTGAACCCGGGGACTGGGAGAAATTTAGAACTCAGCAGAGGAGGACAAAGGGTTTGATTAGGGCAGGGAAAATGGAGTACGAGAAGAAGCTTGCAGGGAACATTAAGACGGATTGCAAAAGTTTCTATAGATATGTAAAGAGAAAAAGGTTAGTAAAGACAAACGTAGGTCCCCTGCAGTCAGAATCAGGGGAAGTCATAACGGGGAACAAAGAAATGGCGGATCAATTAAACAAGTACTTTGGTTCGGTATTCACTAAGGAGGACACAAACAACCTTCCGGATATAAAAGGGGTCAGAGGGTCTAGTAAGGAAGAGGAACTGAGGGAAATCCTTATTAGTCGGGAAATTGTGTTGGGGAAATTGATGGGATTGAAGGCCGATAAATCCCCAGGGCCTGATGGACTGCATCCCACAGTACTTAAGGAGGTGGCCTTGGAAATAGCGGATGCATTGACAGTCATTTTCCAACATTCCATTGACTCTGAATCAGTTCCTATCGAGTGGAGGGTAGCCAATGTAACCCCACTTTTTAAAAAAGGAGGGAGAGAGAAAACATGGAATTATAGACCGGTCAGCCTGATATCAGTAGTGGGTAAAATGATGGAATCAATTATTAAGGATGTCATAGCAGCGCATTTGGAAAGAGGTGACATGATAGGTCCAAGTCAGCATGGATTTGTGAAAGGGAAATCATGCTTGACAAATCTTCTGGAATTTTTTGAGCATGTTTCCAGGAGAGTGGACAAGGGAGAACCAGTTGATGTGGTATATTTGGACTTTCAGAAGGCTTTCGACAAGGTCCCACACAAGAGATTAATGTGCAAAGTTAAAGCACATGGGATTGGGGGTAGTGTGCTGACATGGATTGAGAACTGGTTGTCAGACAGGAAGCAAAGAGTAGGAGTAAATGGGGACTTTTGAGAATGGCAGGCAGTGACTAGTGGGGTACCGCAAGGTTCTGTGCTGGGGCCCCAGCTGTTTACACTGTACATTAATGATTTAGGCGAGGGGATTAAATGTAGTATCTCCAAATTTGCGGATGACACTAAGTTGGGTGGCAGTGTGAGCTGCGAGGAGGATGCTATGAGGCTGCAGAGCGACTTGGAGAGGTTAGGTGAGTGGGCAAATGCATGGCAGATGGAGTATAATGTGGATAAATGTGAGGTTATCCACTTTGGTGGTAAAAACAGAGAGACAGACTATTATCTGAATGGTGACAGATTAGGAAAAGGGGAGGTGCAACGAGACCTGGGTGTCATGGTACATCAGTCATTGAAGGTTGGCATGCAGGTACAGCAAGCGGTTAAGAAAGCAAATGGCATGTTGGCCTTCATAGCGAGGGGATTTGAGTACAGGGGCAGGGAGGTGTTGCTACAGTTGTACAGGGCCTTGGTGAGGCACACCTGGAGTATTGTGTACAGTTTTGGTCTCCTAACCTGAGGAAGGACATTCTTGCTATTGAGGGAGTGCAGCGAAGGTTCACCAGACTGATTCCCGGGATGGCGGGACTGACCTATCAAGAAAGACTGGATCAACTGGGCTTGTATTCACTGGAGTTCAGAAGAATGAGAGGGGACCTCATAGAAATGTTTAAAATTCTGACGGGTTTCGACAGGTTAGATGCAGGAAGAATGTTCCCAATGTTGGGGAAGTCCAGAACCAGGGAACACAATCTAAGGATAAGGGGTAAGCCATTTAGGACCGAGATGAGGAGAAACTTCTTCACCCAGAGAGTGGTGAACCTGTGGAATTCTCTACCACAGAAAGTTGTTGAGGCCAATTCACTAAATATATTCAAAAAGGAGTTAGATGAAGTCCTTACTACTAGGGGGATCAAGGGGTATGGCGAGAAAGCAGGAATGGGGGACTGAAGTTGCATGTTCAGCCATGAACTCATTGAATGGCGGTGCAGGCTCGAAGGGCCGAATGGCCTACTCCTGCACCTATTTTCTATGTTTCTATGTATCAGTCTCACTGTATCGGGAGTCTCACTGTATCTCACTCGCTATGTCGGGAGTCTCACTATATCAGTCTCACTGTATCTGGAGTCGCACTATATCGGGAGTCTCACCATCAGTCTCACTGTCGGGAGATCTCTATCAATGGTCTTACTTTATCACCCTGCATTCCGACAGGTGGGGAGGGACTTAAAATCGAGGCCCAAGAGATGAGGAGAAACACTCTTTGTTTTCAGTTGTTTATTGTGGGATGGTTGTATTGTGGTCCAGACTCAGTTTAATCACATTGTGTATGTTCTCCCTCAGGCGCCTGCACTGTACCCGGAATTACATTCACTTGCACCTCTTCACCTCCTTCGTGTGCCGGGCAGGCAGTATCTTTGTCAAGGACGCTGTGGTGTATTCAGGCTCTATGATGGACGGGCTCGAGTTCAGAGTTGAAGATTTAACGGGTGATGTCGCCGCTCTCCCTGGAGACAAGAATCAGTTTGTAAGTGCAGTCACGCACCGTCCCAGCATAATGGCCTTCACTGCTCCTCCACACCTTGTATTCAATAAATATCTGGTTGAAATGAATGCTTCCCTGGTTGGAGTTCCATTCCATGGAGGAGTCAGTGTACCCGAAGGTCAGTTAGGTTACTGACCAATGAACACAGCGAGCCAATTCAGATATCACCCTGAATAAAATGGCATAATATTGAAAAAAGGAATAAAGTCTAATTGTTTTGCGGAGGTATGTGTGGTGGTGGGGTCATTCTGTGGCCCCATGTTGCTGATCCAAGGCTCGGTCTCCGGGAATCACGTGTTGAGAAATTGGGCACACTGCCATTAACTTAAATGGTCAGAGAATTGTGAGTGAATGAGTCCTGACCCTCTGACACAAGCTGCCCCCACAGGCAGCAGGGAACCCTTCATATCCATACTCCCAGGAATGGCACCAGTAGCTTTGTGTCGTGTGTGGTAAGGTTCCTAGACCAGTGTCCCAGAGACCTATACTAATAATCTCAGGGACACGAGTAAAACTCCCACCACAACAGATTGAGAATTTTAATTCCATTTTAAAAAAATCTGGTAAAAATCAGTAAAAGTGACCATGAATCAGTCAGATTGCCGTAAATACCCACCTGGTTCACGAATGTCCTTGGGGAACGAATCCTGCCGACCTTACCCGGTCTGGCCTACACGTGACTCCAGTCACACACCAAATGCCCTCTGTCAGTCAAACAGGGCCACTTGGGATGGGCGATAAATGCCAAACTTGCCAACGGCACCCACATCCCCAGAGCCAATAATAAATAAATACTCACCATGGTTCGTTTGTTCCAAATAACAAGCTCCTGACTCCTGACTATCAGAATTTCCAAATTGCTGCACCTTGTCCTGTGTGAACAGTGGAGCTCCTGCATAGGATCAGGTCGACTCAGCCTAACACACTCACTGGGAGGGAGCACAGGAGCCAAACAGGTAGCCCACTTTAACATCAACCCTCCACACTCACTGGGAGGGAGCCCAGTTAGCCCACATTAACACTGACCCTCCACACTCACTGGGAGGTAGCCCACTGCAACACCAGCCCAAACACTTGGCCCGAGGAGCACCTACAATTGGTCCTTGGGCTTCATTACCATGGCGCTGACAGCACCAATCGATCATCTCGATTCAGCTCACTGCATAGGCCCAGGGCAGGATTGGTGGGCTCAGATACTGGGAGTGGCCCTCAGGTTGTTCCTGGGAGGGGGATGGGATGGCAGAGTGTACCCACTCCTCACACTCCACCGTCACATTTCAAACACTTACCCTGTTGGTAACGGGTGATCCCGAGGTTTGGCTTTCCTGAGTGTGGCTGGTGCTGACTGCCTCACGGCAAACCAATCTTTCTAGCTGGGGGCAGGCAACTGGCATAAGGACATAAGAATTAGGAACAGGACTAGGCCATTCGGCCCCTCGAGCCTGCTCCGCCATTCAATGAGATCACAGCTTCTACTTTCCTGCACTATCCCCATATCCCTTGATTCCTTTAAAATCCAAAAATCTATTGATCACTGTCTTGAATATATTCAGAGACTGAGCCTCCACAGCCCTCTGAGGTAGAGAATTCCGAAGATTCACCACCATCTGAGTGAAGAAGTTTCTCCTCATCTCAGTCCTAAATGGCCGACCTCTTATCCTGAGACTGACCCCTGGTTCTCGACTCTCTAGCCAGGGGACACATCCTCCCTGCATCTAACCTGGCATTAGGCCACACTATCTGCATATCATCTCATCATAGGTGGTCCCTCGAACGAGGATGACTTGCTTCCACATGAGTTCACAGATGATTCAATGAAGGACCCGATGTTCCAGTCCTGAGCTCCAGTTGAGGGGGTGGAAGATGCCTGTGCGTGGATTTTTTTAACATGTGGTGACCGTTGCACACCAGCCACCACACGGACTCGACAGAAATAGGCCTTTATCCAGTGGCAAGGGTTAACCAGGATGACTGGAGACCAGCTCTACTGCACGGACCTAGTGCACACACACATCGCAGTGTGGGCTGGCCTGTGCTGCCCCTGGGCCCTCGGCTCTTCTGGGCCCTGTACCCTCATTTGCCACAAAAACTCATCGCTCCTCTGCCCCAATCACGCATCACAAGTCCGCCATGACCTTCCCGCTCCCGCTGTACTAGGTCCCTGCCGACGTTACTGCCCACGCTCCAATTGGCGACCTGGGTCCTGTTGAAGTCACCCAGTCGCCCACCTCGAAGCCGTCGCACATTTGTGTCGGCTCGCACTGGAAGCTGCAGTGGCCGCTCCAGCTCTTACACTCCCGACCCACGGTGGTGTCTGGGCGGCCCACGATGTTGCAGAGCCCGGCGTTCCAGCTCCCCATACTCCCATGGCTCACCCCGACCTGTGTGAGAACACCACTGCAGGTTGGTGACTGAGTCACTGAGAGCCTGAAGCTCCATCCACTCTCCATGTTTCAGGCATGGTACTGCACGACCATTGTTGTCCTTTTCCCAATATGGCAGGTGGCGCTCTGGTGATTGGAAATGTGGGCAGACCCTCCCCACCATATTGGGGGCTCAGTAAACCAGTTAGTTCCTGAAACATGTCCACTGTGTGGCTGGGCCAATCACACACACACACACACACGACACATCAGTATTGTATTCAGTAGCTTTTCAGTCTGGTAACTAAGCTGTATAATTGCAGGCTGGTTGTAAGGTGGCTGTGACGATATTCCTGTACTTTCTTGCCACTAATCACTACTGGATCCTGGTGGAAGGACTTTACCTGCACAGTCTGATCTTCATGGCTTTCTTATCGGACAAGAACTATCTCTGGGCACTGACTCTCATCGGCTGGGGTAAGAATGCTGCAGATGCTCATCTATGTACTCGTTGACTGGCTGCGTGTGTACCTCTGTTTGGTTTCCTCGTCACTCCGTTACGCTGTCTCAGAGCACCACCCATTGTCTCAGTCCATGGATGTGCTACACCCAGAATCATAGGATCCGGGTTCTCACTGGAGCTCCAAGAGTGTCTCCATGGATGACCACCATGGAGGGAAGGCAATGACACAGGACATGGGGCAGTAGATAGTGGGGGGATAACCAACATTGTGATCACTGCAGTATCTCAGGGGGACTTGCACAGGGTGATACTGATTCCCATTAGTCTCAGTGTTATGAGTGAAGCTTTAACACTTGATGTGATGGTAATGCACGGAGACGGGGCAGTGGGATTACAGAGAACTCACTATGGTCTGATCCGAGATACGTTTATGCAACTTGCGGTTATAGTTTGTGTTGGGTGAGAGTTAAGATATTTAATTCAACATATACAGCTCAACGTCCACAGCTCCAGCCCAATTCAGTTCCCATGGTCCATCCCAGGAATTGCTAGCCAATAAAAAGGACAACAATCCATTTAGTCTGCCTTCCACCATCCTGGTAGTCACATGATACAATGATAATGGAGTTATAGTCTTAATCACGGCAATCAATCTCTCAATTCGACTACAACAGACCCAGACACGAGGTGAGGAAAACCAGAGGTGCAGCACTTTGGGAACCAGAGAGGAGGAGTTTAGAACAGTTTTTCAGAGTGGTCGGAAGTGGGTCGTGAAGTCCCACAGGGTTCAGTCCTGGGATCACCTCTGTTTACAGTCTGTCTCGATGATTTGGATAGAGGGCTAGAGGGAGTGGTGTGAACATTTGCAGATGATACTAAAATAGGTCGAGTTAATTCTTTAGCAGCCCAAACGAAACTGCGAAGGGATATTAATAAGATCAGGGAATGGGTAAAAAAGTAGCAGGAATTCAGTGTGAAATGCTACCTTTGGCTAGAGCAGTAATGCTACTGTGTGTGGGGCTGTGTGGGAGCGTAGGGATTTGGAGGGATAGGTTCACAGAACATAAAACACAACACCAAGTTATTAAGGCTGTAAATAAAGCCTAATAGCACTCTAGATTTTATCTATAGGTAGAGAATGTAAAAGCTAAGAAGCAATGATGGGCCGATATAAAACCTTAAGACCTGTTGGAGGACTGTGTACAGTATTGGGCTCCACACTGTCGGAAGGGTGTTGAGGCTGCAGAGAGGGTACAGCACATTCACTGGATCCTGTCTGGTGTGGCGAAATACAAATATGTAGAAAGACTTTAAAAGTTTGTACGTTTTTTCATTAGAATGATGCAGATTACGGGGCGATATGATAAATGTTTAAAGTTATGAAAGGATGGGACAGGGGAGATCGAAGCTGACTGTTTCGAGTAGTTGAGGGGTCGAGAACGAGAGGCCAGAGATAAAAGTTTAAACCTAAGAGATTTAGAACAGGTCGGGGAAACATCTTCACACACACAGAGTGAGAGATTGAGGCAGGAAGTATGTCAAGAGTCTCGATTTGATTCTATTACAAAAGCAAAATACTGCAGATGCTGGAGATCTGAAATAAAAACAGAAAATGCTGGAAATACTCAGCAGCTCAGGCAGCGTCTGTGGAGAGAAACAAAGTTAATGTTTCGGGTCGATGACCCTTCAATCTCAGAGTTCTTACGAAGGGTCATCGACCTGAAACGTTAACTCTGTTTCTCTCTCCACAGATGCTGCCTGACCCGCTGAGTGTTTCCAGCATTGACTGCTTTTATTCAAGCTTACATTGAATAGGTGGATGAAGAAGAAGGGGTTTGAAGGGATATGGGAACAGAAGGGTAAATATAACTAGGACTGTTTGTTGGGTAAATTACTGTGTTACTGTCGGGTAAACACTGACATGGCTGGGCCGAATGGCCTGTTTCTGTATTGTAACTTCGATATATTTCTAATCGCATTGACTAGTGTCAGCTTGTGTGACATGTTGGCTGCTGTGTGCACTGAATGAGCCTGTTGGATTTGAGATCTCAGGTGTCTGTTTCTGGATTTTTCTCCAGGAGTCCCAGCTGTGGTGGTGGCTGTATGGGGGAGTGCCAGAGCATCGCTAGCAGACACGCAGTACGTACACCGGTGGTTCCAACACTAGGGGCAGGGTGTGAGCTCCTGGATATGCTGGGTTTGCCGAAACATCTGAGGAACGTAAACACTTTGCAAGCTGGGTGGCCGTCCTTTGTCCAATCCGAAGCTGGGTGGGGGTACCATTATCCCATGATCCCACTATCCCAGTATCTCATTCCAGAGAATTTAGCACAAAATCCAGTGCAGTACTGAGGGAGTGCCGCACTGTCGGAGGGGCAGTACTGAGGGAGTGCCGCACTGTCGGAGGGGCAGTACTGAGGGAGCGGCGCACTGTCGGAGGGGCAGTACTGAGGGAGCGGCGCACTGTCGGAGGGGCAGTACTGAGGGAGCGGCGCACTGTCGCAGGGGCAGTACTGAGGGAGTGCTGCACTGTCGGAGGTGCCATCTTTCGGCTGCAGCATTAAACCTTGGCCCCGTCTGCCCTCTCAGGTGGACATAAATGGTCCCATGGCACTAATTGAAGAAGGGCAGGGGTATTCACTCCGGTGTCCTGAATAATATTCATCACTAAAACAGATTATCAGGTCATTGCTGTTTATGGGACCTTGCTGTGCGCAAAATGGCTGCTGCATTTCCTACATTACAACTGTGACTACACTTCAAAAAGTGCTTCATTGGTTGCAAAGTGCTTTGGGATGTCCTGAGGCTGTGACCAGTGCTAACGAAAAGCCTGTCTTTCTCTCCTTCCCCACATACAATCTCCTGCATGTTGAGATTGAAGGCTTTTCAGTGAAATGGCGTTGGGCACAGCGCACCTCATTACTCGGTCGGCCACTTTAGACTTGGAAACAAGTGAGTTGCAGGGAATTGCAGAATCTGGTACAAAACGACAGGCAAAGCTGTCGATGCAGATGTGGCCGATGCTTGGAGGCACAATGATAATGGAGCACAATGAGCTCTCGGTACCTCACTGGCTGTAAAGCGCTTGGAGACACCCTGAGGTAGTGTCAGGTGCTATACAAATGCAAGGCTTGCTTTCTTTGTTTTTTATATCTCAGATCAGCTTAACCCAAACACAAGAGAATTCCCTTTGGATTCGACATTCCAATTGCTTTAGCTCATGGAAACATAGAAAAAAGGAGCAGGAGTAGGCCATTCGGCCCTTCGAGCCTGCACCACCATTCAATAAGATCATGTCTGATCATTCTCTCAGTACCCCTTTCCTGTTTTTTCTCCATACCCCTTGATCCCTTTCGCCATAAGCGCCATATCTAACTCCCGCTTGAATATATCCAATGAACTGGCATCAACAACTCTCTGCGGCAGGGAATTCTATAGGTTAACAACTCTCTGAGTGAAGAAGTTTCTCCTCATCTCAGTCCTAAATGGCCTACCCCTTATCCTAAGACTATGTCCCTGGGTTCTAGACTTCCTCAACATTGGGAACATTCTTCCTGCATCTAACCTGTCCAGTCCCGTCAGAACCTTTTACATTTCTATGAGATCCCCTCTACTCCTTCTAATCTCCAGTGAATAAAGGCCCAGTTGATCCAGTCTTTCCTCATATGACAGCCTTGCCATCCCTGGAATCAGTCTGGTGAACCTTCGCTGCACTCCCTCAATAGCAAGAACGTCCTTCCTCAGACTAGGAGACCAAAACTGAACACAATATTCCACATGAGGCCTCACCAAGGCCCTGTACAACTGCAGTAAGACCTCCCTGCTCCTATACTCAAATCCCATAGCTATGAAGGCCAACATATCATTTGCCGCCTTCAGCGCCTGCTGTACCTGCATGCCCACTTTTAATGACTGATGAACCATGACACCAGGTCTCGTTGCACCTCCCCTTTTACTAATCTGTCACCATTCAGATAATATTCTGCCTTCGTGTTTTTGCCACCAAAATGGATAACCTCACATTTATCCACATTATACTGCATCAGCCATGCATTTTCCCACTCACCTAACCTGTCCAAGTCACCTTGCAGCCTCTTAGTGTCCTCCTCACAGCTCACACCATCACCTAGTTTAGTGTCATCCGCAAACTTGGAGATATTACACTCAATTCCTTCATCTAAATCGTTAATGTATATTGTAAAGAGCTGAGGTCCCAGCACTGAGCCCTGCGGCACTCCACTAGTCACTGCCTGCAATTCTGAAAAGGGCCTGTTTATTTCGACTCTCTGCTTCCTGTCTGCCAACCAGTTCTCTATCCACGTCAATACATTACCTCCAATACCATGCGCTTTGATTTTGCACACCAATCTCCTGTGCGGGACCTTGTCAAAAGCCTTTTGAAAGTCCAAATACACCACATCCACTGATTCTCCCTTGTCCACTCTGCTAGTTACATCCTCAAAAAAATTCCAGAAGATTTGTCAAGCATGATTTTCCTTTCATAATCCATGCTGACTTGGTCCAATCCTGTCACAGCTTTCCAAATGCGCTGCTATTTCATCCTTAATGATTGATTCCAACATTTTCCCCACTACTGATGTTAGGCTAACCGGTCTATAATTACCCGTTTTCTCTCCCTCCTTTTTTAAAAAGTGGTGTTACATTAGCTACCCTCCAGTCCATTATTCAGATCAGCAGGGAGTTAGTGAGGTGGAAGATCAGAGTAGCCAGCTGAGGTGGAAGATCAGTCTGGATCGAGAGGCTGAGTGGTGCTGGAGGGTAAAATCCGGTGCTCAATCAAAGCATTCTCTCTGCTTTCCCTCTCTCAGGTGCTGGGACCTCAGTGCTGGAAACGTGAAGTGGATTTACCAGGTCCCCATTCTCAGCGCCATTGTGGTAAGTGAAAGGGCTGTGTCTGTGGCTGGTGCTGGGGGCATCGTTTCGTGAGGGGCGGGGGCGGTGGCTGGTACTGGGGGCACCGCTCCGTGAGGGGGGGGCTGTGGCTGGTGCTGGGGACACCGCTCCGTGAGGGGGGGGCTGTGTCCATGGCTGGTGCAGGGGACACCGCTCCGTGAGGGGGGGCTGTGTCCATGGCTGGTGCTGGGGGCACCGCTCCATGAGGGGGGGCTGTGTCCATGGCTGGTGCTGGGGACACCGCTCCGTGAGGGGGGGCTGTGTCCATGGCTGGTGCTGGGGGCACCGCTCCGTGAGGGGGGGCTGTGGCTGGTGCTGGGGACACCGCTCCGTGAGGGGGGGCTGTGGCTGGTGCTGGGGGCACCGCTCCGTAAGGGGGGGGCTGTGTCCATGGCTGGTGCTGGGGACACCGCTCCGTGAGGGGGGGGCTGTGTCCATGGCTGGTGCTGGGGACACCGCTCCGTGAGGGGGGGGCTGTGTCCATGGCTGGTGCAGGGGACACCGCTCCGTGAGGGGGGGGGCTGTGTCCATGGCTGGTGCTGGGGACACCGCTCCGTGAGGGGGGGGCTGTGTCCATGGCTGGTGCTGGGGACACCGCTCTGTGAGGGGGGGCTGTGTCCATGGCTGGTGCTGGGGACACCGCTCCATGAGGGGGGGGCTGTGTCCATGGCTGGTGCTGGGGACACCGCTCCGTGAGGGGGGGGCTGTGGCTGGTGCTGGGGACACCGCTCCATGAGGGGGGGGCTGTGTCCATGGCTGGTGCTGGGGACACCGCTCCATGAGGGGGGGCTGTGTCCATGGCTGGTGCTGGGGACACCGCTCCATGAGGGGGGGGCTGTGTCCATGGCTGGTGCTGGGGACACCGCTCTGTGAGGGGGGGCTGTGGCTGGTGCTGGGGGCACCGCTCCGTGAGGGGGGGTTGTGTCCATGGCTGGTGCTGGGGACACCGTTCCGTGAGGGGGTGGCTGTGTCCATGGCTGGTGCTGGGGACACCGCTCTGTGACGGGGGGGCTGTGGCTGGTGCTGGGGGCACCGCTCCATGAGGGGGGGCAGCATGGGGCACAGCTCAGTACATCAACGGGCACTGATGGGCCAACCCCTGGCCATCAGTCTCCTGCCGGGATCGTGAGGGGAAACTAAAAAAGACCATCAGATAGTTTAAGTGGACAAAATCACTCACTCCAGATCCGTGAGTTCCAGTTCCTGGCCCCAGATGTCGATGTTTCCAGGCAGCTTTCTGTGATCGACAGGCTGCTGTGATTCAGTTCCTTTATATTGTTGGCCCAGTCCAAGTGGACCCCTGTCCCAGCTGGGGTCAGCACCTCTGACCCCTATCCCAGCCAGGAAAGGAGGGGTGGCAGGTAATAAAACCCTGACAAAAACAGGTGCTGACCCCAGCTGGGACAGGGGTCCACTGGGACTGGGACTGGGCCAACAATATAAAGGAACTGAGTCACAGCAGCCTGTCAATCACAGAAAGCTGCCTGGAAACATCGACATCTGGGGCCAGGAACTGGAACTCACGGATCTGGAGTGAGTGATTTTGTTCTTTTTTCCAGGTGAATTTCTTCCTCTTCATAAATATCGTTCGGGTTTTGGCATCGAAACTGTGGGAGACAAACGCAGGTAAACTGGACCCACGACAACAATACAGGTGAGACCATCGATCGAGAACATTGAATGACCATCGACTGATCGCACACTCACACACACACCCAAACCACACACACACACACACACACACACACACACACACACACACAAACCCACGCTCACGTTCTCACTCACACACACACCCACGACACACAGTCCCCCCCGACACACACACAAACCAAACACACACACACCCCTCTATATATATATATATATATATATACACACACACATACACACACACCCACACACACACACCCCTATGCGCGCACACACGTATGTTGGGCTGCAGAGGTGAACCACAAGTTGGAGGGTGGGGGACTGCACTCCCCAAACTCCCTAACATTGGCCTGGGGCAGTAGGGTAGAGACCAGAAGCACTGGATAGATCTCCCTGAGCATTGAGTGACACCAAGCCGGAGCTCGAGCTTATTCCGCCCACACTGGACAACATTATAGAATCACAGAATGATACAGCACAGAAAGAGGCCATTCGGCCCATCGTGCCCATGCCGGCTCCTTTGGTAGAGCGAGCCAATCAGTCCCCACGCTGCCTTTTCCCCCTAACCCTGTAATTGTTTCCCTCCAGGCTCGGGGTGTGAAGATGAAAGCTGCAGCTCCCGCTCGGGGTGTGACTCACTCTGCCAGTCCATTGCTCACTCTCTCGCTCAACATGTTTTGTGTTTCTTACAGGAAGCTGCTGAAGTCTACTCTTGTCCTCATGCCTCTCTTTGGGGTCCATTATGTGGTTTTCATGGCGATGCCATACACTGATGTATCCGGGACAATTTGGCAGATCCAAATGCATTATGAGATGCTCTTCAACTCTTCTCAGGTAGGACACTGGACACTGGACTCTAGACACTAGACACTAGACACTAGACACTAGACACTAGACACTAGACACTAGACACTAGACACTAGACACTGGACTCTGGAGAAAAGACACTGGACTCTGGAGAAAAGACACTGGACTCCGGACATTGGCCTCTGGACACTAGAGACCGGGGGCACTGGAGACCGGGGGCCGCACGCCAGACTCCGAGCATGGGACATTGGAAATTGGAAACTGGACCCTGAACCCTGGAGAAAAGTCTCTGGATACTGGACTCTTGACATTGGACTCTAGACACTGGACTCTAGACACTGGATTCTAGATACTGGACTGTAGACACTGGAGACCAGTCTCTGGACACTGGAGAAAAGTCACTGGATTCTGGACATTGGACACTAGATTCTGGATATTGGCCTCTGGACACTGGAGACCAGACATATGAGTCTTGACTCTGGACACTGGAGACCAGTCACTGGGCCCTGGAGAAAAGTCACTGGACACTGTACTCTGAATGCAGGAGATCAGTCACTGGAAATGGGACTCGGGACAATGGACACTGGACCCTGGAGGAAAGTCACTGGATACTAGACTCTGGACATTGGCTTCTGGACACTGGAGTCTTGACTCTGGACACTGGACTCTAGCACTGGAGATCATTCACCGGAAAATGGTCTCTGGATTCTGGACATTGGACCCTGGATGCTGGAGGCAGGACACTGCACACTACTCTGGACACTGGAGAAAAGTCACAGGATACTAGACTCTGGACACTGGAGACCAGACAATGGACTCCGGTATCTAGACACTGAACACTGTAGACCATTCACTGGACTCTGGACATTGGTCTCTGGACACTGGACTTTGGACACTGGATCCTGAATGCTGGAGACAGGACACTGGACGCAGGAGATCAGTCACTGAACTATGGACTCCGGTCACCGGACTCTGGAGACCGGACTCTGGAGACCAGACACCAGGCACACTAGTCTTGACTCTGGACACTAGAGAAAAGTCACTGGACACTGGGCTCTGGACTCTGGACATTGGCATCTGGACACTGTATTCTGGATGGAGGAGATCAGTCACTGGACTCTGGACACTGGAGACCAGGTACTGGACACTGAACACTGGACAGTGGAGACCAGTCACTGGAAACTGGACTTTGGAGACCAGTCACTGGATACTGGACTCTGGACATTGGCTTCCAGACACTGGAGACCGGACACTGGAGTCTTGACTCTGAACACAGGATACTGGACTCTAGCACTGGAGACCAGTCACTGGAAACTGGACATTGGACTTTGGACACTGGATCCGGGATGCTGGAGACAGGTCACTGGACACTGGATGCAGGAGATCCGTCACTGGACACTGGAATCTGGAGGCCGGACACTGGACTCTGCATACTGTACTCTGTACTCTAGACACTGGACTCTGGAGATTGGAGATCAGTCACTGGATCCTGGAGACAAGTCACTGGGCTCTGGACACGAGGCTTTGGACACTTGATTCTGGATTTTGGACACTGGAGACATGTCTCTGGACACTGGACATCCATCACTGGACACTGGTCACTCTACACTGGACCTTGGACATTGGATACCGGTCACTGGGTTATGGACTTTGGACACTGGAAAATGCATTCTAGACACTGGACTTTGGACACTGGAGACCAGTCATGGACCCTGGAATCTGGACACTGAACCCTGGTCACAGTTGATGGGACAAAGGGTCACTCAGTAAAAGGGGGTTGAGTCGTGATTCTCAATGTTACATCATAATGACATTACAACATTGACTACACTCTAAAGTATTTTATTGATTGTAAGGCATGTTGGGATGTACTGAGGTAGTGAAATATATTAAATAAACACAAGTCTTTTATTTTCTTCCTTTAATGGCAGTCCCAACAAAAGCAAGCTGCAACCCACTGGATGAGCCTTACAGAAATATCCATATTTCCTGTATCTAACCCCGTGCTGTACCTGCCCTGGGAGTGTTTGATGGGACAGTGTAGAGGGAGCTTTACTCTGTATCTAATATGTGCTGTACCTGCCCTGGGAGAGTTTGATGTGACAGTGTAGAGGGAGCTTTACTCTGTATCTAACCCCGTGCTGTACCTGCCCTGGGAGTGTTTGATGGGACAGTGTAGAGGGAGCTTTACTCTGTATCTAACCCCGTGCTGTACCTGCCCTGGGAGAGTTTGATGGGACAGTGTAGAGGGAGCTTTACTCTGTATCTAACCCCGCCCTGTACCTGCCCTGGGAGTGTTTGATGTGAGTGTAGAGGGAGCTTTACTCTGTATCTAATACGTGCTGTACCTGCCCTGGGAGAGTTTGATGGGACAGTGTAGAGGGAGCTTTACTCTGTATCTAACCCTGGGCTGTACCTGCCCTGGGAATGTTTGATGGGACAGTGTAGAGGGAACTTTACTCTGTATCTAATACGTGCTGTACCTACCCTGGGAGTATTTGATGGGACAGTGTATCTATATGGAATATACCTTTAATGGAGTCAGTTTGGCTCCTAGGACAGCACTACATCAATCAAGAGAAATTCTGGCAATTTCCAGTGT
This sequence comes from Pristiophorus japonicus, assembly GCF_044704955.1. Taxonomy (NCBI): domain Eukaryota; kingdom Metazoa; phylum Chordata; class Chondrichthyes; family Pristiophoridae; genus Pristiophorus; species Pristiophorus japonicus. Next base: position 57,672,128 of record NC_091997.1, read on the forward strand.
AGTGAAACTGAGAGAAATTTGTGCCCTTCCTGCCAAATTCTGGAGAGTCAATGCCATAATTCCACTCTGTGGGACAAGGTGTACAGTAATGACAGGGGCTGTGGGGCTACAGAGAGGTCCAGTGAAGTGTCTTTACTTACAAGGAGACAGGAATGATTCAATGATAAGAGTTGGTGGAAGGGTGGCTATCAATGACTTAATTGATTGAGGAGTTGTGTATATGGACTTTCAGAAGACAATTAGTAATGTGCCACATAACAGACTTGTTCAACCCATGAAATTAAAGGGGCTGTGGCAACATGGATATGAAATTGGCAGAGAGATTAAAGCAGTGCATAGTGGTGAACGGTTGTTTGTCAGACTGGAGGGAGGTATACAGTGGAGTTCCCCAGGGGTCGGTATTGGGGTTGCTGACCTGGACCTGGACTTTGGGTATGCATGCCATCATTTCAAGATTTACAGATGACACAAAGCTTGGAAATGTAGTAAACGATGTGGAGACTAGTAACAGACTTTAGATGGATATACATCAGTCTGGTGAAAGGGCGGACACGTGGCAGATGCAGTTTAATGCAGAGAAGTGTGAAGTGATTCATTTTGGATGGAAAAATGCGGTGAGACAATATAAACTAAATGGTACAATTTTAAAGGAGGTGCAGGATGATAGAGACCTGGGGTGTTGGTACACAACCCTTTGAAGATGGCACGACAAGTTGGTAAGGCTGTTAAAACGTTTATGGGATCCTTGGCTTTATAAATAGGTATATTCCAAAAGGCAAGGAAGTTATGGTAAAACTTTATAAAATATTGGTTAGGCCTCAACTGGAGTATTGTATCCAATTCTGGGCGTCAAATTTAAGGAAGGGTATCAAGGCCTTGGAGAGGGTGCAGAGTAGATTGCCCAGAGTGGTTCCAGGGATGAGGGACTTCAGTTCCGTGGATAGACTGCAGAAGCTGCAGGTTGTTCTCCTTAGAGCAGAGAAGGATAAGGGGAGATTTAATGAAGGTGTTCAGAATTATGAGGGTTTTTATAGAGTAGATATGGAGAAACTTTCCAGTGACAGGTAGATCAGTAAACAGGGGACACAGATTGAAAGTTATTGGCAAAAGAACCAGAGGTGAGATGAGGAGAATTTTTTTTTAACACAGCGATTTGTTGTAACCTGGAATGCACTGGTTGAAAGGGTGGTGGGAGCAGATTCAATAGTAACTTTCCAGAGTAAATTTTACATGTATGCTGGAAAAGGGACAATTTACAGGGCTATGGGGAAAGAGCAGCGGAGTGCATTGGATATCTCTTTCAAAGAGCTGGCACAGACACGATGGGCGGAATGGCCTCTTTCTGTGCCCTAAGATGCCATGAGGGCTAGAAATTGGCCTCCTTTGCGCCTCTGGTTAGTGCCTCTGGGGGGCGGTACCGGCTGTGTGACCGGGCGCGGCGAGAGTACCGAGATTTGCGCCGATGGTGCCACGATGTCCTGCGCCCCGGAGATCGTGGCGTGACGTGGCTGTGTAGTGCCCCGGACCCGAACTTGGAATTCCGCCCCCTGCAGCATCGCTGGGCAACAACACCGACAGGAGGCATTGTCAGGGGTGGGCAGGCCCTTGGGGAGCGGAATTTAAAGGTAAGGCCACTTGGGTCAGTAAAAAATTTGTTTGGAGCCATTAGTAAAATGTTCAGGATTTTTTTCGGCCGCAATGGATCAGCCCTGCTCGAGTGCTCAGGGCGGATCGTGGCGGATCGCGATTGCCCTTGGCGACCAAGGATCTGGTCTCCATGCAGAGCCCGCAGCGATGGGCTTTCTCTTTAAGGGAGGGGAGGAGCCTCTGTTCCCGTCAGTGCTGCCCTCGATATTGGGCACCACTGCCCCGTTACCGCCCCTCCTGCCCACTTTAGTGCTCCAGGGGCAATGGCAGTGATTGATTTAGGGCTCCATTTCCTTCCTGGAGCATCAAGAGTCCCTCGCATAGCGCCCCGCGGTACGTTTGCGCTACCGCAAAGGTTATTGCCCCAAACGGGGGACTTCGAAATTTCTCCCCTGTGATTCTATGATTGTATGATCAGGGGGTGAGTTAGGGCTCAGGTTTGGGACCCAGTCTGTACTCCGTTACCTGATGCCTGCAGCAGAGGTGCCATTGTTGATGTCAGCGCCGTGATTTCAGGAGGGGAACTGACCAGTGTTCCTGCTTCTGATCATTACCCAGCTAGCCATGCTGGAAAGCTGTGCGCCTGTGGCTGTCGGTTAAAGGACATGTGACTGACCCGCCTGAAACGCTCACTGCTTGGACACACGTATGTAAAGGTCAGTTAGGTGCGAGGGCAGTGAGGGACGGGTGCTCACAGACCTGCAGCCCAGCTGGGTGAGCACACAAGACACGGGAACACCCAGGGGAGTCTGGGCAGCTGCCACCGGGAGATGATAGGGTCTGTGCTGATCCTGGGAATCTCATTAGTCATCCGGCAGACCAATTCAACCCCGCCCCCCCCAAGGGATGTCGAAACACCGATACAGCACGGGGCAAGGGATGTCCAGGGGAGGGGAGAGCCAAGAGATATTCACATCAAAACAAATGAAAAGATGCTGTTTATAATGTTTTTTTTTTCTTTTTTCCATACAGGGCTTTTTTGTTGCCTTTATCTACTGCTTCTGCAATGGAGAGGTGAGAGACTAGAAACTGCACCAGAAATAAAAAACAGAAAATGCTGGAAATTCTGACAATGCCTCAATTTTAAAATTCTCATCCTTGTGTTCAAATCCCTCCATGGGTCACTTCTCCCTATCTCTCTAACTCCTCCAGCCCCACAACTCTCCGAGATCTCCATACTCTGCCAATTCTGACCTGTGGCACATCGCCGATTCTACCATCGGTGGCCGTGCTTCAGCCTCCCTAAACCTCTCCGTCTCTACCTCTCTTTCCTCCTTCAGTCGCTCTGTAAAACCTACCTCATCTGCCCCATTATCTCCTTATGTGGCTTGGTCTCAAATTTTGTCTGATAACACCCCTGTGAAATGCCTTGGGTCGTTTTACTACAGTAAAGTGCAAGTTGTTCTTGTTCCGATCTACTCCCTGAACACTAACCTATCCTCTCTCTGTACAGGCACTGACTGTGTTTCCAGCATTTTCTGTAACAGCGGTAATTCAAACAATGAATTGTAACCTATCTGTTGATCTGTGACAGGCAGCAATACAACGATAACAAGCCCTGAATGATCTGTGTTTAGGACAGACACTTCTGAATTCTGGCTGATGCTACTGAGGCTTGTCTGCAAACACCACTTGCTCAGCAACTGGAAATTGGGCTGTGTGTGTGTGTGTCTGGGGGCTGTGTGTGTGTGCATGTCTGGGGGCTGTGTGTGTGTTGTGTGTGTCTGGGGGCTGTGTGTGTGTGTGTCTGGGGGCTGTGTGTGTGTGTATGTGTCTGGGGGCTGTGTGTGTGTGCATGTCTGGGGGCTGTGTGTGTGTTGTGTGTGTCTGGGGGCTGTGTGTGTGTGTGTCTGGGGGCTGTGTGTGTGTGTGTCTGGGGGCTGTGTGTGTTTGTGTCTGGGGGCTGTGTGTGTGTGTGTGTGTGTCTGGGGGCTGTGTGTGTGTGTGTCTGGGGGCTGTGTGTGTGTGTCTGGGGGCTGTGTGTGTGTTTGTGTCTGGGGGCTGTGTGTGTTTGTGTCTGGGGGCTGTGTGTGTGTGCGTGTCTGGGGGCTATGTGTCTGGGGGCAGTGTCTATGGCTGTGTCTGGGGCTTTTTATTTATACATTCATGGGATGTAGACATCGCCGCAAGACCAGCATTTATTGCCCATCCCTAATTGCTCTTGAGAAGGTGGTGGTGAGCCATCTCTGGAACCACTGCAGTCCGTGTGGTGAAGGTGCTCCCACAGTGCTGTTAGGGAGGGAGCTCCAGGATTTTGACCCAGCGATGATGAAGGAATGGCGATATATTTCCAAGTCAGGATGGTGTGTGACTTGGAAGGGAACGTGGAGGTACTGGTTCCCATGCGCCTGCTGCCCTCGTCCTTCTCGGTGGTAGAGGTCGCGGGTTTGGGAGGTGCTGTAGAAGAATTCTTGGCAAGTTGCTGCAGTGCATCTTGTAGATAGTACACACTGCAGCCACGGTGCACCAGTGGTGGAGGGAGTGAATGTTGAAAGTGGTGGATGGGGTGCCAATCAAGCGGCTGCTTTGTCCTGGATGGTGTCGAGCTTCTTGAAATGTTGTTGGAGCTGCACTCATCCAGGCAAGTGGAGAGTATTCCATCACACGCCTGACTTGTGTCTTGTAGATGGTGGAAAGGCTTTGGGGAGTCAGGAGGTGAGACACTCGCCGCAGAATACCCAGCCTCTGACCTACTCTTGCAGGCACAGTATTTATGTGGCTGGTCCAGTTAACTTTCTAATCAATGGTGACCCCTCCAGAAAGTTAATGGTGTAAGATTCAGCGATGGGAATGCCATTAGATGTCAAGGGGAGGTCGTTGGACTTTCCTTTGTTGGAGATGGTCATTGCCTGGCACTTGCGTGGTGAAATGTTACTTGCCACTTATCAGTCCAAGCCTGAATGTTGTCTAGGTCTTGCTGCATGCAGGCATGGACTCCTTCATTATCTGAGGAGTTATGAATGGCACTGAACATAGAATCATAGAAATTTATGGCATGGAAGGAGGCCATTTCGGCCCATCGTGTCCATGCCAGCCAACAAGAGGCTTTCCAGCCTAATCCCACTTTCCAGCTCTGAGTCCGTAGCCCTGCAGGTTACAGCACTTCAAGTGCACATCCAAATACTTTTTAAATGTGGTGAGGGTTTCTGCCTCCACCACCCTTTCAGGCAGTGAGTTCCAGACTCCACCACCCTCTGGGTGAAGAAATTTCCCCTCCAATCCCCTCTAAACCTTCTACCAATTACTTTAGATTTATGCCCTCTGGTTGTTGACCCCTCTGATAAGGGAACTAGGTCCTTTCTATCCACTCTATCTAGGTCCCTTATAATTTTATACACCTCAATGAGGTCTTCCCTCAACCTCCTCTGTTCCAAGGAAAACAAACCCAGCCTATCCAATCTGTCCTCATAGCTAAGATTCTCCACTCGCGGCAACATCCTTGTAAATCTCCTCGGTATCCTCTCCAGTGCAATCACGTCCTTCCTGTAAAGCAGAGCTGTTCTCCTGTTGTCTTGGATAATCCTTGCCACTGGACCAAGACCTAGCTCTGTCAAGCCTGTGTGATGGCTGGTGTGCAACGGCCAGCCCACGTTAAAAAAATCTATGCACAGGCATCTTCCACTCTTCAGGATGTAGTTTGAACATAAGAATTAGGAACAGGAGTAGGCCATCTAGCCCCTCGAGCCTGCTCCGCCATTCAATAAGATCATGGCTGATCTGGCCGTGGACTCAGCTCCACTTACACGCCCTCTCCCCGTAACCCTTAATTCCCTTATTGGTTAAGAATCTATCTATCTGTCACTTGAATACATTCAATGAGCTAGCCTCAACTGCTTCCTTGGGCAGAGAATTCCACAGATTCATAACCCTCTTGGAGAAGAAATTCCTTCTCAACTCGGTTTTAAATTGGCTCCCCCGTATTTTGAGGCTGTGCCCCCTAGTTCTAGTCTCCCCGACCAGTGGAAACAACCTCTCTGCCTCTATCTTGTCTATCCCTTTCATTATTTTAAATGTTTCTATAAGATCACCCCTCATCCTTCTGAACTCCAACGAGTAAATAAGAACATAAGAATTATGCAACCTGGAATATCAGGTCCTTCATTGAAACTCATCCCTTTTTGGTGTGGAAGCAAGTCATCCTTAATACGAGAGCCCGCCCAACTTCTTGTGACCAGAACTGCACACAGTATTTCAGCTGTGGCCGACCAGTGGTTTATACAGTTCAAGCATAATCCCCCTGCTCTTGTATTCCATGCCTCGACGAATAAAGACAAATATTCCTTATGCCTTCTTAATCACCTTATCTACCTGGCCTGCTACCTTCAGGGATCTGTGGACGAGGTCCCTTTGTTCCTCTACACTTCTCAGTGTCCTACCATTTAATGTGTATTCCATTTCCTTGTTAGCCCTCCCCAAAGGCATTACCTCACACTGCTCCGGATTAAATTCCATTTGCCGCTATTCTACCCACCTGACCAGTACATTGATATCTTCCTGCAGTCTACAGCTTTCTTCTTCATTATCAACCACACGGCCAATTTTAGTGTCATCTGCAAACTTCTTAATCGTACCCCCTATATTCAAGACTAGATCATTGATATATACCACAAAAATCAAGGGACCAAGTACTGAGCCCTGCGGAACTCCACTGGAAACATCCTTCCAGTCACAAAAACATTATCTTCTGCTTCCTGCCTTTGAGCCAATTTTGGATCCAACTTGCCACTTTGCCCTGGATCCCATGGAGTTTTACTTTCATGACCAGTCTGCCATGTGGAACCTTGTTGAAATCCATATATACTACATCGTCCACACTGCTCTCATCGACCCTCCTTGTTCCTCCTCAAAAAAATTTAATCAAGTTAGTCAGATACGATCTTCCCTTACCAAATCTCTGCTGACTGTCCTTGATTAATCCGTGTCTTTCTAAATGAAGATTTATCCTGTCCCTCAGAATTGATTCCAATAATTTTCCCACCACCGAGATTAGGCTGTGCAAACATCAGCGAACATCCCCACTTCTGCCCTTATGATGGAGGGAAGGTCATTGATCAAGTAGCTGAAGATGGTTGGGCCGAGGACACAGCCCTGAGAAACTCCTGCAGCAATGTCCGCCTATGCCACCAGAAGTAAAAGTTGGGCCTTGGGTTAACATCCCAATGGAGATTTGTATCTCTGACACTGCATCAGTGTTTCAGTGGGTTATGTGATCCACTGTTGGTGTGGGGTCCAAACCATAACCTTCTGACTTGGAGACAAGTGTGTTCACCACCAACTGAGCAAATTTATGTACTCTGAGGAGTTGCAAGGTTACAAGCAGCCTCTCAATGATATCATAACCCCAGCACCCCTTCACAGTGATAACATAACCCCTTCACCCCAACACCCCTTCACAGTGACATCATAACCCCATCACCCCTTCACAGTGACATCATAACCCCAGCACCCCTTCACAGTGACAACATAACCCCTTCACCCCTTCACAGTGACATCAGAACCTCAATCACAACTTCTATAACCAATTTTATTCCGTACTCTGTAAGCGTGTTTTATGGCATGCTCTTCTAGGTCCAGGCGGAGATAAAGAAGTCGTGGTTTAGGAGGACAGTAACCTTGAACTTGCAGCAGAAGAGCCGAGCTGGCAGTAGCTGTCCCTATGGAGCGGTGACCAACAGTATCAGCACCACCGGAGGCACCAGGGGGGTGTCCATGCTGCCCGACAGTAGCAAGCACTGCGCACTGTCGCTGCACGCCTTCTGCAACCTGCCCGGCCCCATCGCTAACACAACCCAGTCAGAAAGCTCCCTGCCCTCTGCCACCCTGCACAGCGTCCAGAGGAAGATAGACAGCAAGGACCATTGGGTAAACCAGGAGCAGCAGAAAGCCAAAACTCCTCTCCATGGTCAATGCGAAACTGTCCTTTGAAAAACATGAATTGTATTGTCGCTTGAAACTTTCCCTGCTGAATAAACAGGTACATTGTATGATGAGCTAAGTAGTGGTGGCGAGTGGTGTTTTAAGGGTTAAATTACCAATTAGGAGGGACTTGACAATTATCTGAGCTTGGTGTTACACAATCACAGAGAGCACAGAACAGAATGTTAACCATTCATTGCCGAGCAACAGGCGAAAGGGGCAGACTGGTGAATACCGTGGGCCATGGACAGGGTCAACCCAGCACTAGGGGGGGGTCATCACAGCTCACACACTATTGGAAATTCTACACCCGGTTATTGGCCTCTTGCAGGAACGTCAGTTGCCCTAACACTTGTACACGGTCCTAGACTAGTGCAACTGTTGAGGTGACTGACTTTCCAACATTTGAGACTGAAGTTAAAGATGTGGGCCGAGTGCTGCACGTTGGTTTGAGAGCCAGGTGCCAGTCCATGGCACGGGGTCTGTGCTGAGATAGCAAATGCTGCCTCAGGCCTGTATCTCCCCAGCACAGGGACCAATAAAAGGCCCTGTGGAAGAAGCACCGACTGCGTACCGTTACATGAGCAAGTAACATTCCAGCTGCTGAACTCCATGCAGTTAATAATTATGCTGACGTCTCATAATTCGTAGCCACTGACAATGCGCTAGCCCCCAGCCCTGCTAATGGCGATATTGGGTGAGGACACAGTGGGGATGTCACTCATGGTGGAATAGTCCACGAATGTTCATTATCTGGTAATCTCAGCGGGCCAGGCAGCATCTGTGGAGAGAAAAACAGATCAACCTTTCAGGTCGATGACCCTTCCTCAGAACTTTTTATATCAGCTTCCAGCATCTGCAGTATTTTGCTTTTGTATTCATTATCTGGTATTGTAATTGAAGTCAGTATGTTCAGGGGTGGAGAAAACGAGTACAATGTAGTCGCAAATCATTTTGAACGAGTGCGGAAGGCGATGGGTGTTCAGGGTTTGGGTCACGGCTCAATGCCTCTGTCTCCAGCCATGGACTGCACCGGATGTTTGCACTCAGACAATTTGACAGCGACTGACTCAGGGCCACGACTAACCGGTAAACGTGCAGCACAGACAGAAAGCATTAGATGGAGGATAAGCCACAGACCAGATCTGGTTTGGAGAGTGGCTCAGATACTGTCTCTGTTCTGCATGAACACTATCAACAAACACACAATCCCTACGTGGCTTCTACCTCCGGTTTTCAGGATGCTGCCAGCTCCCTATCCCCAGCAAATGAAGGGGAAGGGATGTGAGCGGTGCAATGGGGTGGCATTGAGCACAAGTTACAGCTTTCTATTTCCTCTATGCTGATTAGTTGAACTCATTAGATGCCAAACTCCAAGCTCTTACTGCTGTCACACATTACAACACTGACTGCACATCAGAAAGTTCATCATTGGCTGTAAAGCACTTTGGGATGTCCGGTGTCCGTGAAAGGCGCTATAAAAATACCTTCCCTTCATTCTTTTCAGAGATGACAGCTGGAATGTGCTTGTGTGTGGAAATGGGGCGAGGACAGCACTGGAATAGGCTCAAGAGCTAACTCACTGTGTGGGTGAGTGTGTGTGGGACTGTACCCCAGTGAGAGTCAGTGTGTGTGGGACTGTACCCCAGTGAGAGTCAGTGTGTGTGGGACTGTACCCCAGTGAGAGTCAGTGTGTGTGGGACTGTACCCCAGTGAGAGTCAGTGTGTGTGGAACTGTACCCCAGTGAGAGTCAGTGTCTGTGGAACTGTACCCCAGTGAGAGTCAGTGTGTGTGGGACTGTACCCCAGTGAGAGTCAGTGTGTGTGGGACCCGTACCCCAGTGAGAGTCATTGTGTGTGGAAGTGTACCTCAGTGAGAGTCAGTGTGTGGGACCCGTACCCAGTGAGAGTCAGTGTGTGTGGAACTGTACCCCAGTGAGTCAGTGAATGTGGAACTGTACCCCAGTGAGTCAGTGTGTGTGGGACCCGTACCCTAGTGAGAGTCTGTGTGTGTGGAACTGTACCCCAGTGAGTCAGTGAATGTGGAACTGTACCCCAGTGAGAGTCAGGCCTCTGAATACCAGGTTAACAGTCAGTGGGGTAATCCGCATCAAATCGGAGTGGAGGGAGACCCCTCATCCATCCAGCCCCCCACCTTATCGAGGCCGAACCCTCACATCCGGCGACCACGCTAACGACCTGTTGAGGGGGTTGTTGCAGTTACAGCCTGAGCTGGTGTGCTGGGTGTGAAGGCGGTGCAGGAACCGCTCACAGGAGAATCTAAATTACAATCACTGTGCTGTCACTACGGCAGAAAATATTTTCAAAGAGATAAACGGTCTTGTGATAACTACAGGGAAGTTTTGCGGAGCAGGTGGGAAGCTGGTGGATTAGAAGGTGACGACCTTAATCCTGAAACCAGTGAATAGAATGTTAATGTCGCTTGTTACCATGCCAACCTTCAAAACCAGCCGATTGTCAACAGCAGGCAGCTTTACTCGCTCTCCTCTCCCCACTCACGCGGTGAGTTGGATGAGGTGTTACAGCAATATGCTCATAGAGACACTGGCATATAGTCAGGGGCCACTAATCCGGCTAATGACAGGTCAGTAGCCCCAAGTGATGGAGGAGCGGGGCAGGTGGACACGTAGGGAGAGGTGAACAGTGGCTGGGGGTTGGGGGCAGATGTAAGGCCCCTCTCTGCGTTATGCAACAATATTGTTAAACTCAGCTACAACAAGGAACTTGTCCTTCCGGGTGCCCTTTGCTGCTGTGTGCAGTTAGCCCAGTCCCTGCCCAGCCTTTCCCCAACAGGTAAATACCGACCAGCAGTTCGATAAAAGACACAAGGCAAAATACTGCGGGTGCTGCAAATCTGAAATTAAAACAGAAAATGCTGGAAATACTCAGCGGGTCAGGCAGCCTCTGTGGAGAGAGAAACAGAGTTAACTTTTCAGGTCAATGGCCTTTCATCAGAACTGGAAAAAGTGAGAGCATATCAGATTTTAAGGAAGATGAGAGGCAGGGAAAGTGGGGAGGGGCAGAAACAGGGGACTACAGTGGAATGAGGGCAGAGTTGGCTAAAGTAGACTGGAAACAAGAACTAAACGGTGGCACAATTGAGGAACAGTGGAGGACTTTTAAGGAGCTCTTTCATAGTGCGCAACAAAAATATATTCCAGTGAAAAAGAAGGGCGGCAAGAGAAGGGATAACCAGCCATGGATAACCAAGGAAATAAAGGAAAGTATCAAATCAAAGACCAATGCGTATAAGGTGGCCAAGGTTAGTGGGAAACTAGAGGATTGGGAAAATTTTAAGCAACAGCAAAGAATGACTAAAAAAGCAATAAAGAAAGGGAAGATAGATTACGAAGGTAAACTTGCGCAAAACATAAAAACAGATAGTAAAAGCTTTTACAGATATATAAAACGGAAAAGAGTGACTAAAGTAAATGTTGGTCCCTTAGAAGAAAAAAGGGGGATTTAATAATGGGAAGTGTGGAAATGGCTGAGACCGTAAACAATTATTTTGCTTCCGTCTTCACAGTGGAAGACACAAAAACCATGCCAAAATTTGCAGGCCACAGGAATGTGGGAAGGGAGGACCTTGAGACAATCACTATCACTAGGGGGATAGTGCTGGACAGGCTAATGGGACTGAAGGTAGACAAGTCCCCTGGTCATGATGAAATGCATCCCAGGGTATTAAAAGAGATGGCAGGAGTTATAGCAGATGCATTCGTTATAATCTACCAAAATTCTCTGGATTCTGGGGAGGTACCAGCAGATTGGAAAGCAGCTAATGTAACGCCTCTGTTTAAAAAAGGGTGCAGGCAAAAGGCAGGTAACTATAGGCCGGTTAGTTTAACATCTGTAGTGGGGAAAATGCTTGAAACTATCATTAAGGAAGAAATAGTGGGACATCTAGACAGGAATAGTGCAATCAATCAGACGCAGCATGGATTCATGAAAGGGAAATCATGTTTAACTAACTTACTGGAATTCTTTGAGGATATAACGAGCATGATGGATAGAGGTGTACCGATGGATGTGGTGTATTTAGATTTCCTAAAGGCATTCGATAAGGTGCCACACAAAAGGTTACTGCAGAAGTTAAAGGTACGCGGAGTCATGCAAATGTATTAGCATGGATAGAGAATTGGCTGGCGAACAGAAAGCAGAGAGTCGGGATAAATGGGTCCTTTTCCGGTTGGAAATCAGTGGTTAGTGGTGTGCCACAGGGATCAGTGCTGGGACCACAACTGTTTACAATATACATAGATGACCTAGAAGAGGGGACAGAGTGTAGTGCAACAAAATTTGCAGATGACACTAAGATTAGTGGGAAAGCGGGTTGTGTAGAGGACTCAGAGAGGCTGCAAGGAGATTTGGATAGGTTAAGCGAATGGGCTAAGGTTTGGCAGATGGAATACAATGTCGGAAAGTGTGAGGTCATCCACCTTGGGAAAAAAAACAGTAAAAGGGAATATTATTTGAATGGGGAGAAATTACAACATCCTGGGGGTCCTTGTGCATGAATCCCAAAAGGTTAGTTTGCAGGTGCAGCAGGTAATCAGGAAGGCAAATGGAATGTTGGCCTTCATTGCGAGAGGAATGGAGTACAAAAGCAGGGAGGTCTTGCTGCAACTGTATAAGGTATTGGTAAGGCCGCACCTGGAGTACTGCGTGCAGTTTTGGTCACCTTACTTAAGGAAGGATATACTAGCTTTGGAAGGGGTACAGAGACGATTCACTAGGCTGATTCCAGAAATGAGCGGGTTACCTTATGATGATAGATTGAGTAGACAGGGTCTTTACTCCTTGGAGTTCAGAAGGATGAGGGGTGATCTTATAGAAACATTTAAAATCATGAAAGGGATAGACAAGATAGAGGCAGAGAGGTTGTTTCCATTGGTAGGGGAGACTAGAACTAGGGGGCACAGCCTCAAAATATGGAGGAGCCAATTTAAAACCGAGTTGAGAAAGAATTTCTTCTCCCAGAGGGTTGTGAATCTGTGGAATTCTCTGCCCAAGGAAGCAGTTGAGGCTAGCTCATTGAATGTTTTCAAGTCAAAGATAGATAGATTTTTAACCAATAAGGGAATTAAGGGTTACGGGGAGCGGGCGGGTAAGTGGAGCTGAGTCCACGACCAGATCAGCCATGATCTTATTGAATGGCGGAGCAGGCTCGAGGGGCTAGATGGCCTACTCCTGTTCCTAATTCTTATGTTCTTATGTTCTTATGAAAGCAATGAATTAGAACAAGGTAACAGAAACCAACATAAATCCTGTCACAGAGAGGAGCAGAGCTTCTTCAAGGTGGGAGTTCCTAACAGAGTTCTATTTAACGGTTCTCTTCACTTTTTTATTCATTCTCGGGATGTGGGCTTCGCCACAAGGCCGGCATTTATTGCCCATCCCTAATTGCCCTTGAGAAGGTGGTGGTGAGCTGCTGCCTTGAACCACTGCAGTCCGTGTGGTGAAGGTGCTCCCACAGTGCTGTTAGGGAGGGAGATCCAGGACTTTGACCCAGCGACCATGAAGGAATGGTGATATATTTCTAAGTCAGGATGATGTGTAACTTGGAGGGGAACGTGGAGGTGGTGGTGTTCCCATGCGCCTGCTGCCCTGTCCTTCTAGGTGGTAGAGGTCGTGGGTTTGGGAGGTGCTGCCGAAGAAGCCTTGGCAAGTCGCTGCAGTGCAGCTTGTAGATGGTACACACTGCAGCCACAGTGCGCCAGTGGTGGAGGGAGTGAATGTTGAAGGTGGTGGATGGGGTGCCGATCAAGTGGGCTGCTTTGTCCTGGATGATGTCGAGCTTCTTGAAATGTTGTTGGAGCTGCACTCATCCAGGCAAGTGGAGAGAATTTCATCACACTCCTGACTTGTGACTTGTAGATGGTGGAAAGGCTTTGGGGAGTCAGGAGGTGAGACACTCGCCACAGAATACCCAGCCTCTGACCCGCTCTTGCAGGCACAGTATTTATGTGGCTGGTCCAGTTAAGCTCTGGTCGATGGTGACCCCCCCCCCACCCCCCCAGGATGTTGATGGTGGGGGATTTGGCGATGGTAATGCCGTTGAATGTCAAGGAGCAGTTATTAGACTCTTGCTTGTTGGAGATAGTCATTGCCTGGCACTTGTGTGGTGCGAATGTTACTTGCCACTTATCAGCCCAAGCCTGAATGTCGTCCAGGTCTTGCTGCATTCGGGCATGGACTGCTTCATTATCTGAGGCATTGTGAATGGAACTGAACACTGTGCAATCATCAGCGAACATCCCCACTTCTGACCTTATGATGAATGAAGCAGCTGAAGATGGTTGTGACTAGGACACTGCTCTGAGGAACTCCTGCAACGATGTCCTGGGGCTGTGATGATTGACCTCCAACAACCACAACCACCTTCCTTTGTGCTCGGTATGATTCCAGCCAGTAGAGAGTTTTCCCCTGATTCCCACTGACTTCAATTTACTAGGGTGCCTTGATGCCACACTCAGTCAAATCATAGAATCATACAATGGTTACAGCAAAGAAGGAGGCTATTTAGCCCATCAAGCCTGTGCTGCCTTGATGTCGAGGGCAGTCACTCTCACCTCACCTCTGGAATTCACCTCTTTTGTGCATGTCTGAACCAAGGCTGTAATGAGGGCTGGGGCTGAGTGGTCCTGGCAGAACCCAAACTGGGCATTGGTGAGCAGGTTATTGGTGAGTACGTGCCGCTAGTTAGCACTGTCGCCACCTTCCATCACTGTGCTGATAATTGACTGATGGGTTGGTAATTGGCCGGATTGGATTTATCCTGCTTTTTGTGGACAGGACATACCTGGGCAGTTTTCCACATTGTCGGGTGGATGCTAGTGTTGTAGATGTACTGTCTGTAGCGGAAACGCTATAAGGACACTCTCAAAGCCTCCCTGATAAAGAGCAACATCCCCACTGACACTTGGGAGTCCCTGGCCCAAGACCGCCCTAAGTGGAGGAAGTGCATTCGAGAGGGCGCTGAACACCACAAGTCTCATCGCCGAGAGCATGCAGAAATCAAGCGCAGGCAGCAGAAAGAGCGTGCGGCAAACCTGTCCCCCCCACCCCTTCTCTCAACGACTATCTGTCCCACCTGTGACAGAGCCTATGGCTCTCGTATTGGACTGTTCAGCCACCAAAGAACTCACTTCAGGAGTGGAAGCAAGTCTTCCTCGATTCCGAGGGACTGCCTATGATGATGATGAGCTATACTGGACCAGCTTGGCTAGTTCTGGAGCACAAGCCTTCAGCACGACAGCCAGGATGCTGGGGCCCATAGCCTTGGCTGTATCCAGTGTGATCAAGCATGCAAGCGTTCCTTGATATCTGCAGCCAGAGTGCACCTCCCCTTTAAGAGGTCCTGCGTGCCTTTAAAGCAACGTCAGAGACCTTGATTTCCGAACCCCCAAACAGGTGAACAGCCAATGAATGGCTGGCTCTGTGCCGGACTCAATTATAATCAGGTCCCAGCACCAATATTACATGTTGCCTGGGACCAAGTCAACTGGCGTCTGCAAAGCTCCCCCACCAGCATGCCAGCTTGTGAGCGCCATCAGATTTCTACCGCTGTCTGAGGACAGTGAAATCGCCAGGGCGGCATTGTACCATCTCCCACGCCAGCCTCTGATATTGTCAATGTAGGGGCCGTTTCTTCGTGTTGTGGTCCTGGCATCAGGCTGCCCCTCACCTCATGTCGGGTCCAAACATCAACCCAAGGTCAATCCGAGCCCACGGTCTGAGTCAATAGACCTCCGCCCCAGCCCAGTGCGAGACTGAAATTCACTGAAGCGCTGCAGAACAGGCGATCAGAATGGCAGCAATATTTATACCATGCAGTGGAATAGCATAATTATAATATTACAAGTTTGTATATTCAGTTCAAGACTAACAATTTCATTCTGTATCGATTTTACATTAAATTTCTATTCCATCAATATTCCATCACAGACAATAGGAAATCTAACTCATAATTCATAAACCATCTGCTTGAAGGGGTTTAAAAGCTTTAAGCTGAATTGATATAGATCTGATCTTGTGCTCAGTCAGCACTGAAGCACACAGGCCTGGGTAGTGTTGGACCCTGACCAATCACCGTCAAACTGCATCTTTTGACATTCTCTATCCCTGATCTCTGATCCGCTGATACTGGAGGTCGAAGCTGCTCCAGGCACATTGCGTTTGATCACAGTCACAGCTTGCGTGGGTAGATTGCAATCTTCTGCACAACAAGTCCAATGGCCCTCGATTACAGCCATAATTAAGTTCCGTGTTTTAAACAAGATAAAAATTGGAACAAAATCCTTAAAAAATACCAGCAATCGACAGGCGAGAGAGGAAAGTCAGGTTATATCGGGATCTTCTCCGTCTGTATTCCAGAATTGTGTTTCTACTTCAAATGTCCTTCATTCCTGTTTTAACCTCCACAGTAAAATCTAGGGCTGCATAAACAAGTTGCATTTATTTAGCGCCTTTAACCCAGGAAAAGTCCCAAAGCACGTCACAGTACTGTCAGCAAACCTCCACACTGGTGACTAAACACTCAGAGAGCTCCGTCTGCCAATGGTGGAATGAAGGGGCGGTGCACAACAGGCGAGAGTTGGAGGAAGGCAGAGTCCTGAGAGGGCTGGAGGTGGTTACAGAGATAGGGAGGGGCGAGGAGCCATGGAAGGATTTGAAAACAAGGATGAGAATTTTAAAATCGAGCTGTTGCAGGACCATGAGCCCATCTAGGTCAGCGGGGTGATGGGTGAACAGGACTTGGTGTGAGGTCGGACATGGGCAGCAGAGGTTTAGATGGACTCAGGTTTATGGTGGGTGCAAGCTGGGAGGCTGGCCAGGAGAGTATTGGAATAGTCCAGTGTAGAGGTGAAAAAGGCATGGATGAGGGTTTCAGCAGCAGAAGAGCTGAGGCAGGGGTGGAGGCGAGGGAGGGGGATGGAATCATTGGTGGGGTTTGAGCAGAGATTGTAGAGGGGACTTCGGTCTTCCCAATGTTTAACGGGAGGAATTTATGGCTCACCCAGAACTGAGTGTAGGACATGCAGTGTGACATGTCAGAGACAGTGCAGGGTCAGAGGTGGCGGTGGGGTAGGGCTGGTGTTGTCAGTGTACATGTGGAACTTGATGTGTTTTCGGATGATGTCACTGAGGGTCAGCTTTTAAATGAGAAAAAGGAGGCCAAGGGCACATCCTTGAGGGAGTCCAAAGGGATCGATGTGGGAGCGTGAATCCCCTCCCTCCCCCAACCCCCACCCTCAACCCCCCACGTCCAACCCCCAACCCCCTCCCCCCACCCCCCTCAACCCCCTCCCCCCACCCCCAACCCCAACACCCCATGTCCCATCCCCAACTCCCCCACCCCCCAACCCCCACCCCCCTCAACCCCCTCCCCCCACCCACAACCCACAACCCACAACCCCCAACCCCCCACGATCTCATAGAACCACAGAACAGTACAGCACGGAAAGATGCCATTCGGCCCATCGAGTCTCTGCCGGCTCTTTCAAAGAGCGATCCCGTTAGTCCCACTCCCCCCGCTCTTCCCCAATATCCCTGCCACTTTTCCTCCTGCAGGTATCTAATCACCTTTTGAAAGTTACTATTGAATCTGTTCTGCCCTCTCAAGCAGTGCATTCCAAATCCTAACCACTCGCTGTGTAAAGACATTTTTCCTCATGTTGCCTCTGGTTCTTTTGCCAATCACCTTCAATCTGTGCCCTCTGGTTATCGACCTTTCAACCATTGGGGACAGGTTCTCTTTATTTACTCTATCTAAATCCTTCATGATTTTAAACACCTCGATCAAATCCTCTCTTAGCCTTCTCTGCTCCAAGGAGAACAATCCCAGTTTATCCACACCACTGTAATCGCACATCCCTGGAACCATTCTATAAATCTCTCTGTACCCTCTTCAAAGCCTTCACACCCTTCCTAAAGTGCGATGCCCAGCATTGGACACAATGCTCCAACTGGAACGGAACCAGTGATTTATACAGGTTTGGCATAACTCCCTGTTTTTGTACTCTGTGCCTCTATTTGTAAAACCCAGGGTCCCATCCACTTTATTAACAGCTTTTTAACCTGTTCTGCCACCTTCAAAGATTTGCACACAAACAGTCCCCAGGTCCCTCTGACTTGCACCCCTTTAAAATTGTACCAGTTAGAGTGTATTGTCTCTGCTCATTGCCATAGCAGGAGATTCTCCGCTGGCGACTAGCTAGGTAGGAATGGAACTGGGCAGCGATTGAGATTGTATTGGAAGAAGGAAACCAAGAAAGGAAGCTGAATGAAAGAAATGAATGATGTGATATATACTGTACGATGCAAAGTGAAAGAAACGTGGAGAATGTGAGAATGGGTCTGGAGCTGGGAAATGATACTGTTAGAAATGTAAGTATGACAAGCTGGCCATGTGGAACAGGCTTCACAAGCTCAGGGAACAGATAAAAACAGGCTCACATTAGCAGTGCAGACAGCCTGGCCAGTACAGTGAGCTAGCGGAGGGTCCCTGCTTCATTCCCTCCACCCCCCCCCCCAGTCCCAGAAACATCAGTACATCCATGCCACACTGCCAGCATCTTGCAACAGAGAGAAAGTGCAAGCTATAGCCAAGGTCTGAAGATTATAGTCAATGGCCCAGATCTTCCTGGGACTTGAGCCATTATGGAGTAGAGACCCTTGATCAGCGCAAAACAGAAAATTATGGTCTGAGTGACTTAGGCCATTTCGACCCCTTGTGTCCGTGCCGGCCAACAAAGAGCTATCCAGCCTAATCCCACTTTCCAGCTGTAGGTCCGTACCCCTGTAGGTTATGGCACTTGGATGGCACATCCAAGTACTTTTTAAATGTGGTGAGGGTTTCTGCCTCTACCACCCTTTCAGGCAGTGAGTTCCAGACCCCCACCACCCTCTGGGTGAAAAAAAATCCCTTCAAAACCTCCTACCAATTATGCCCCCTGGTTGTTGACCCCTCTGCTAAGGGGAATAGGCCCTTTCTATCCGTTATATCCAGGCCCCTCATAATTTTACACACCTCAATTAGGTCTCCCCTCAGCCTCCTCTGTTCCAAATAAAACAACCCCAGCCTATCCAATCTTTCCTCACAGTTAAAATTCTCCAGTCCAAGCAACATCCTCGTAAATCTCCTCTGTACCCTCTCCACTGCAATCACATCTTTCGTGTAATGTGGTGACCAGAACTGCACGCAGTACTCCAGTGTTTTATACAGTTCAAACTTAACCTCCCTGCTCTTGTATTCCATGCTTCGGCTAATAAAGGCAAGTATTCCGTATGCCTTCTTAACCACCTTATCTACCTGTCCTGCTACCTTCAGGGATCTGTGGAGAAGCACTCCAAGGTCCCTTTGTTCCTCTACACTTCTCAATGTCCTACCATTTAATGGGTATTCCCTTACCTTGTTAGCCATCCTTTAGGGCTCAATGTTCGCCACAGTGGGTGCCGTTTTTTTGGCGTCTGCTGATATTTTTGGAGCAATCCTGATTTTGTAACTTTCCTCAAAGTCTGTATGCCGGCGGCGACTGTCAGTGCAAGATATTTCGTATGGCAGATTTTTTGCCGCAGGTCTGGGTGAAAATAGATTTCCGCATCAATTTTGGCTCTTTAAGTGATTTTCCCCAACACCGATTTTTTTAAGGATGGCGCAGAGTGGCCTTAAATACCAGAAAAAGTCGGTAATAAGGTAAGGAAATCGGTGCTCAAGTCTGTATCGGAGATGTTTCTATTTAGTTTAGTCTTGTTCATAAAGACACTTTCTAATTTTGGTTTTGGTCACCTTACTTAAGGAAGGATATACTGGCTTTGGAGGGGGTACAGAGATGATTCACTAGGCTGATTCTGGAGATGAGGGGGTTACCTTATGATGATAGATTGAGTAGACTGGGTCTTTACTCGTTGGAGTTCAGAAGGATGAGTGGTGATCTTATAGAAACATTTAAAATAATGAAAGGGATCGACAAGATAGAGGCAGAGAGGTTGTTTCCACTAGTAGGGGAGACTAGAACTAGGGGCACAGCCTCAAAATATGGAGGAGCCAATTTAAAACCAAGTTGAGAAGGAATTTCTTCTCCCAGAGGGTTGTGAATCTGTGGAATTCTCTGCCCAAGGAAGCAGTTGAGGCTAGCTCATTAAATATATTCAAATCACGGATAGATAGATTTTTAACCAATAAAGGGAATTAAGGGTTATGGGGAGCGGGCGGGTAAGTGGAGCTGAGTCCACGGCCAGATCAGCCATGATCTTGTTGAATGGCGGAGCAGGCTCGAGGGGCTGGATGGCCTACTCCTGTTCCTAATTCTTATGTTCTTATTATGTTCTTACGGCTAAGGGGATCAAGGGCCATGGAGAGAAAGCAGGAAATGGGTACTCAGGGAATGATCAGCCATGATCTTATTGAATGGCGGTGCAGGCTCGAAGGGCCGAATGGCCTACTCCTGCACCTATTTTCTATGTTTCTATTTTTCTATAATGATCATGTTAATACGTCCTTTTTTGATCTCTTTACATTAAAGATTACTTGTTCTGGTGTTGGTCCTCACCCCCCCAGAACCGCCGCCTCTCCACCCCCCGACGGCAATCCCGGGCCGAATGACCCCCCCCTCCCCCTCGCAATCCCGGGCCGAATGGCCCACTCCCGCAATCCCGGACCATGGAACTTCAACTCGCAGGGGGAGCTTCAGCGCCCGATGTGTCACTCGTTACCCTGGTAACCTCAGCTTTTGCCGCAAACTTGAAGCTCCACCCCCAGATTTAACTTCGGGTACCGCAGCGCCAAAATGAAATTTTACTTTGCCGAAAGTTCCAACTTTTTTTTCCGGCACAAAAAATTTGACACCAAGCCACAGATGGCGGTATTAGAACAGGCTTGGTCAAAGAGGTAGGTTTTAAGAACTGTTTTAAAGGAGAGAGACGTAGAAAGACTGAGGTGTTTAGAGAGGGAATTCCAGAGCTTAGGCCTTAGACAGTTGAAGGCAAGGCTGCCCATGATGGAGTAATGAATCATTGATCAAGAATCTAGAATTGGAGGAGTGCAGAGATCTCGGGGCAGTGTAAGGCTGGATGAGGTTACAGAGATGCGGGGGGGAGGGGGGAGGAGGAGGGGGGAGTCTTTGGAGGGATTTGAAAACAATGATGAGAACTTTAAAACTGAGGCGTTGCTGGACCGGGAGCCACTGTAGGTCAGTGAGCACAGGGGTGATGGGTGAGCGGGACTTGGTGCAAGTTAGGACACGGGGCAGCTGAGTTTTGGATGAGCTGAAGTTTATAGAGGGTGCAAGGTGGGAGGTCGGGCAGGAATGCATTGGAATTGTCGAGTCTGGAGATAACTAAGGTCTGGATGAGGGTTTCAGCAGCGGGTGAGCTGGGCGGAGATGGGCGGTGTTACAGACGTGGGAGTAGACGCTGGGGTGATATTTTGATTTAAAGGATGTATCATTGAAACTGACTAAAATCTTGAAACTCAAAATGGGAAACAGCATCCAAATTAAAAAGTAACTTAACAATAAGATATGTAAAGTGCCTTTTAAAATTAATTGCACCTATTTCCTGCATAATTTTTGGAAACAATTTGGAGTCAAGTTGCCACATTAGCCCAGAAGAAACGTGGAAATGGCGGGATCCAACATTTGACAGAGTTTCTCAGTCAGATTCATCGGCAAGTCTGACTTTGAGTTTGTTTTTCTTGGAAAGATAGTTTATGTCCACGAAATGAAATGTGTCAGTGTCAGAACACACAGCGCTCCTTCATTCCTTGGCTTCCTGTTATCAGTTGGATGTTAAATTGAAGCGATGTAGCCTATTAAACTCCATGGCAGTATTCTCATATTATGTCAATCTTAAAATTAGTGTTCAGTCATTCAGAGGGAAATCAGGAAGAACTTCACACAAACAGTCGTAGAATCGGGAACTCTCTTCCCCAAAAGGCTGTGGATGCTGGGATCATTGGAATTGTCAAGCCTGAGATCAACAGATGTTTATTAAGGGAATTAAGGAGCACAGAAGGGTGAATGAGACTGAGCTACAGATCTGCCTGAATGGTAAAACAGGCTCGAGGGGCTGAATAGCCTCCTCCTGTTCCTATTCGCTTGTTACACAAGTGGTGCCTGCTTCTGGTACATCAGAAACAAATGAAGGTAAAGATTTATATTTATTTTGGCTGCTAAGAGGTTAAGTCTATGTATTGCACTTTTTCACATGTTGTTTTCATTCCCATTTGAAACTGATAGCAAATTGACCAAAGTGGGTCTGCCAACACCGCCATTGGCCTATGGCTGCGCTGTATCTGATTCGCCGCCATGCTCGCTGCCAAGTATTCTAATTCGAAAACCCATGGCATGATTGAGACGTGAGATTGCAACGGTCACGGCGTGGGTTTCCAATTCTCCCTTTGGAGACGGAGTATGTGGTGCCCACCGGCACGCTTCACACCTTCCGTGACCAGTGGGCATCGGAGAGTGGAATGCTTCATCCCCCCGTTCCACCCACAATAAGATGTGGGTTCAATTACAGTTTATTAGTTGTGCCCCTTTAAGAAGGGAGCACATGTTGCCTCTAAATAATGATAAGGCGATCAGTCATTAACACAAAAGCAAAATACTGCAGGTGCTGGAATCTGAAATAAAAACCGAAAATGCTGGAAATCTCAGGAGCTCTGTGGAGAAACATAGTTAACGTTTCGGGTCTGTGATAGGGTGGGACTGTGATAGGGTAGGTCTGTGATGGGGTGGGTCTGTGATGGGGTGGGTCAGTGATAGGGTGAGTCTGTGATAGGGTGGGTCTGTGATAGGGTGGATCTGTGATGGGGTGGGTCAGTGATAGGGTGAGTCTGTGATAGGGTGGGTCTGTGATAGGTGGGTCTGTGATAGGGTGGGACTGTGATAGGGTGGGTCAGTGATAGGGTGAGTCTGTGATAGGGTGGTTCTGTGATAGGGTGGGTCAGTGATAGGGGGTGTCTGTGATAGGGTGGGTCTGTGATAGGGTGGGTCTGTGATAGGGTGGGTCTGTGATAGAGTGGCACTGTGATAGGGTGGGTCAGTGATATGGTGGGTCTGTGATAGGGTGGGGGGTTCTGTGATAGAGTGGGACTGTGATAGGGTGGGTCTAGGATAGGGTGGGTCTGTGATAGGGTGGGTCTATGATAGAAACATAGAAACAGAGAAAAATAGGTGCAGGAGTAGGCCATTCGGCCCTTCGAGCCTGCACCACCATTCAATAAGATCATGGCTGATCATTCCTTCAGTACCCCTGTCCAGCTTTCTCTCCATACCCCTTGATCTCCTTAACCATAAGAGCCATATCTAACACCCTCTTGAATATATCCAGTGAACTGGCATCAACAACTCTCTGCGGCAGGGAATTCCACAGGTTAACAACTCTCTGAGTGAAGAAGTTTCTCCTCATCTCAGTCCTAAATGGCCTGCCCCTTATCCTAAGACTATGTCCCCTGATTAGGTGGGTCTGTGATAGGGTGGGTCTGTGATAGGGTGTGTCTATAATAGGGTGGGTCTGTGATAGGGTGGGACTGCGATAGGGTGGGTCTATGATAGGGTGGGTCTATGATAGGGTGGGTCAGTGATAGGGTGGGTCTATGATAGGGTGGGTCTGTGATAGGGTGGGTCTGTGATAGGGTGGGTCAGTGATAGGGTGGGTCTGTGATAGGGTGGGTCAGTGATAGGGTGGGTCTGTGATAAGGTGGGTCTATGATAGGGTGGGTCTGTGATAGGGGCAGGTCTATGATAGGGTGGGTCTGTGATAGGGTGGGTCAGTGATAGGGTGGGTCTATAATAGGGTGGATCTGTGATAGGGTGGGTCTGTGATAGGGTGGGTCAGTGATAGGGTGGGTCTGTGATAGGGTGGGTCTATAATAGGGTGGGTCTGTGATAGGGTGGGTCTGTGATAGGGTGGGTCTGTGATAGGGTGGGTCTGTGATAGGGTGGGTCTGTGATAGGGTGGGTCTGTGATAGGGTGGGTCTGTGATAGGGTGGGTCAGTGATAGGGTGGGTCAGTGATAGGGTGGGTCTGTGATAGGGTGGGTCTGTGATAGGGTGGGTCTGTGATAGGGTGGGTCAGTGATAGGGGGGGTCTGTGATAGGGTGGGCCTGTGATAGAGTGGGTCTGTGATAGGGTGGGTCTATGATAGGGTGGGTCAGTGATAGGGTGGGTCTGTGATAGGGTGGGTCTGTGATAGGGTGGGTCTGTGATAGGGTGGGTCAGTGATAGGGTGGGTCTGTTATAGGGTGGGTCTGTGATAGGGTGGGTCAGTGATAGGGTGGGTCAGTGATAGGGTGGGTCTGTGATAGGGTGGGAGGTCTGTGATAGGGTGGGCGGCAGGAGGGATTTACAAGACAAAAGGGATGATGGGCAAAGATGAGATTGTAATGGGACAGGTTAGGAAACAAAAGATGCGTGAATGGTGGAATGTAAAAATAAGGGGAAAAAATATTGGCAGAGATGATGGTCTGAAATTGTTGAACCCGATGGTGAGTCCCGAAGGCTGTAAAGTGCCTAAAGGAAAGATGAAGTGCTGTTCCTCGAGCTTGCGTTGAGCTTCGTTGGAACAGTGTAGGAGGCCGAGGACGGGGAGGTCAGAGTGGGAGTGGAGCGGGGAATTAAAGTGACAGGCGACCGGAAGCTCAGGGTCACACTTACAGACTGAACAGAGGGACTCCGCAAAGCTGTGCTTGGTCACAATCTGTGCTTGGTCTCCCCAATGTAGAGGAGACCACATTGAAAGCAGTGAATACAGTATACTGAATTGAGAGAAATACAAGTAAATCGCTGTTTCATCTGAAAGGAGTGTTTGGGGCCCTGGACAGTGGGAAGGGAGGAGGTAAAAGGGCAGGTGTTGCATCTCCTGCATTGCACAGGAAGGTGCCGTGGGAAGGGGTGGGTGTGCTGGGGGTGACTGCGGAATGGACCAGGGTGTCGCGGAGGGAGAGGTCCCTTCAGAATGCTGAGAGAGGAGGCGAGGGGAAGATGTGATTGGTGGTGGGATCACGCTGGAGGTGGCGGAAAGGGCGGAGGATAATCCGTTGAATGTGGAGCCTGGTGGGGTGAAAGGTGAGGACAAGGGGAACCCTGTCGTGGTTCTGAGAGGGAGGGAAAGGGGTGAGAGCAGAGGTGCAGGAAATAGAACAGACACGGTCGAGGGCCATGTTAACCACGGCGGAGGGGAATCCTCGGTTGAGGAAAAAGGAAGACATGTCAGAGGCACAAGTGTGAAAGGTGGCATCGTCAGAGCAGATGCGACGGAGACTGAGAAACTGGGAGAATGGAATGGAGTCCTTCCAGGAAGCGGGGTGGGAGGAAGTGTAGTCCAGGTAGCTGTGGGAGTCCTCGGCCTCCTACACTGTTCAACGAAGCTCAACACAAGCTCGAGGAACATCACCTCATCTTTCGTTGAGGCACTTTACAGCCTTCTGGACTCAACATCGAGTTCAACAATTTCAAAGCGTAACCGGTAAACTTTTTCTCTCCTTGTCTCCAATGGCAGTTGGTTATTATCCCGCCATTCCCACCCTATCGCGACTAACCTTTTTCTAACTCCTGGCATTACCATTTGAATTCGGCCCATCATCCCTTTTGTCTCTCTAATCTCTCCTGCCTTCCCCCTATCACAGACCTTCCCTTTTGTTCTTCCTGCCCCTCCCCCTTTCAGTGTTTGTTAAGAATCTGTTTTTTCCGAACACTCTCCAGTTCTGACAAAGGATCATCGACCCGAAACGCTAACTCTGTTTCTCTCCACAGACGCTGCCTGACCCGCTGAGATTTCCAGCATTCTCTGTTTTTATTCCAGATTCCAGCATCTGCAGTATTTTGCTTTTGTATTAGTTTTGGGAGTCGGTGGACTTATAGTGAATGTTTGTCCATAGCTTATCCCCAAAGATGGAGACGGGGAAGTGGTGGAAGGGAAGGGAAGAGTCGGAGATGGACCAGGTGAAGCTGAGGGAAGGGTGGAAATGGGAAGCAAAGTGAATGAAATTTTCTAGTTCAGGGCGAGAGCAGGAAATGGCACCGATAGTCATCAATGTACCAGAAAAAGGGGTGAGGGAGGGGACCAGAGCAGGACTGGAACAAAGAATGTTCCACATGCCCCACGAAAAGGCAGGCATAGCTCGGATCCATGCGGGTTCCCATAGCAACATCTTTAATTTGGAGGAAGTGAGTGGTGTTAAAGGAGAAGTTGCTCAATGTGAGAACAAGTTCAGCCAGGCGGAGGAGGGTGGTGGGGGATGGGGACTGGTTGGGCCTCTGCTCGAGGAAGAAGCGGAGCGCCCTCAGGTCATCCAGGTGGGGGATGGAAATGTCGAGGGATTGGACGTCCATGGTGAAAAGGAGACGGTTGGGGCCGGGAAACTGGAAACTGTTAAAGTGACACATTGCGGCACTGGAACTGCGGGTGGATTCACTCTGGAGCATGCACGACGCTCAGAATGACATGAATAGCATGTTTAGTGAGTTGGTCTTACTGCAGGTAAAGGGTACACAGCCTGGTAAGGAATGGGTGACCAACAGGAAGAGCAGTGCAAGGAAGGTAGTGCAGGGGTCTCCTGCGGTCATCCCCCTGCAAAACAGATACACCACTTTGGGTACTGTTGAGGGGGACAACTCATCAGGGGAGGGCAGCAGCAGCCAAGTTCATGACATCGTGGGTGGATCTGCTGCACAGGAGGGCAGGGAAAAGAGTGGGAGAGCGATAGTGATAGGGGATTCAACAGATAGCAGTTAATGGGTATGATGTAATTGGCATCACAGAGACATGGCTCCAGGGTGGACAAGGCTGGGAACTCAACATCCAGGGGTATTCAACATTTAGGAAGGATCGGCAGAGAGGAAAAGGAGGTGGCGTGCCATTGCTGGTTAAAGGGGAAATTAATGCAATAGTTAGAAAGGACATTAGCTTGGATGATGTGGAACCGGTATGGGTGAAGCTACGGAATACCAAGGGGCAGAAAACGCTAGTGGGAGTACAGACTACCAAACAGTAGCAGTAAGGTTGGGGACAGTATCAAACAAGAAATTAGGGATGCATGCAATAAAGGTACAGCAGTTATCATGGGTGACTTTAATCTACATATTGATTGGGCTAACCAAACTGGTAGCAATGCGGTGGAGGAGGATTTCCTGGAGTGTATTAGGGATGGTTTTCTAGACCAATATGTCGAGGAGCCAACTAGAGAGCTGGCCATCCTAGACTGGGTGATGTGTAATGAGAAGGGACTAATTAGCAATCTTGTTGTGCAAGACCCCTTGGGGAAGAGTGATCACAACATGGTAGAATTCTTTGTTAGGATGGAGAGTGACACAGTTAATTCAGAAACTAAGGTCCTAAACTTAAGGAAAGGTAACTTCGATGGTTTCAGGCGTGAATTGGTGAGAATAGACTGGCAAATGATTCTTAAAGGGTTTACAGTGGATAGGCAATGGCAAACATTTAAAGATTACATGGATCAACTTCAGCAATTGTACTCCCTGTCTGGAGTAAAAATAAAATGGGGAAGGTGGCTCAACCGTGGCTAACAAGAGAAATTAAGGATAGTGTTAAATCCAAGGAAGAGGCATATAAATTGGCCAGAAAAAGCAGCAAACCTGAGTACTGGGAGAAATTTAGAATTCAGCAGAGGAGGACAAAGGGTTTAATTAAGAGAGGGAAAATAGAGTATGAGAAGAAGCTTGCCAGGAACATAAAAACTGAATGCAAAAGCTTCTATAGATGTGTGAAGAGAAAAAGATTAGTGAAGACAAACATAGGTCCCTTACAGTCGGATTCAGGTGAATTTATAATGGGGAACAAAGAAATGGCAGACCAATAGAACAAATACTTTGGTTCTGTCTTCATGAAGGAAGACACAAATAACCTACCGGAAGTACTATGGGACCAAGGGTCTAGTGAGAAGGAGGAATTAAAGGATATCCTTATTAGGCAGGAAACTGTATTAGGGGAAATTGATGGGATTGAAGACCGATAAATCCTCGGGGCCTGATAGTCTGCATCCCAGAGTACTTAAGGAAGTGGCCCGAGAAATAGTGGATGCATTGGTGATCATTTTCCAATAGTCTATCGACTCTGGATCAGTTCCTATGGACTGGAGGGTAGCTAATGTAACACCGCTTTTTAAAAAGGGAGGGAGAGAGAAAGCGGGTAATTATAGACCAGTTAGCCTGACGTCAGTGGTGGGGAAAATGTTGGAATCAATTATTAAGGATGAAATAGCAGCACATTTGGAAAGCAGTGACAGGATCGGTCCAAGTCAGCATGGATTTATGAAAGGGAAATCATGCTTGACAAATCTTCTGGAATTTTTTGAGGATGTAACAAGTAGAGTGGACAAGGGAGAACCAGTGGATGTGGTGTATTTGGACTTTCAAAAGGCTTTTGACAAGATCCTACACAAGAGATTAGTGTGCAAAATCAAAGCACATGGTATTGGAGGTAATGTATTGACGTGGATAGAGAACTCGTTGGCAGACAGGAAGCAGGGAGTCGGGATAAACGGGTCCTTTTCAGAATGGCAGGCAGTGACTAGTGGAGTGCCGCAGGGCTCAGTGCTGGGACCCCAGCTCTTTACTATATACATCAATGATTTGGATGAAGGAATTGAGTGTAATATCTCCAAGTTTGCAAATGACACTAAACTGGTTGGTGGTGTGAGCTGTGAGGGGGACGCTAAGAGGCTGCAGGGTGACTTGGACAGGTTAGGTGAGTGGGCAAATGCATGGCAGATGCAGTATAATGTGGATAAATGTGAGGTTAGCCACTTTGGTGGCAAAAACGCGAAGACAGAATATTATCTTAATGGTGGCAGAATAGGAAAAGGGGAGATGCAAAGAGACCTGGGTGTCATGGTTCATCAGTCACTGAAAGTGGGCACACAGGTACAGCAGGCGGTAAAGAAGGCAAATGGTATGTTGGCCTTCATAGCTAGGGGATTTGAGTATAGGAGCAGGGAGGTCTTACTGCAGTTGTACAGGGCCTTGGTGAGGCCTCACTTGGAATACTGTGTTCAGTTTTGGTCTCCTAATCTGAGGAAGGATGTTCTTGCTATTGAGGGAGTGCAGCGAAAGTTCACCAGACTGATTCCCGGGATGGCTGGACTGACATATAAGGAGAGACTGGATCAACTGGGCCCTCATACATTGGAGTTTAGAAGGATGAGAGGGGATCTCATAGAAACTGTCATGTATTCAACTGTCATTGTAACCCAGGTATAAGCTGACCTAAGTTGTACACCTTGAGAACACTGACCACAGGGAGCAAACTTGTGGGAGACACTCCTAACCTGGACTTTCCGGTATAAAAGGGGAAGCTCCACCCACTGTCTGCCTCTTGAGGTCTTGGTAATAAAGGTAACTGGTCACAGAGTGACCTTCTCTCAAGTATGGGCCTCGTGTGCATTTATACTGTATAGTAAGGACATATCAGTGGCGACGAGAAACTGGGATTTTAATCATGTGAGCATGACCACTAGCAGCACAGAAGAGAGGTACTGTATTGGTGATGATTGGGACGACTTTATTGAGAGACTACAGCAAAGTTTTGTCACTAAGAAATGGTTGGGACAGGATTTGGCCGACAAATGCAGGGCTCATCTCCTGACGGTTTTTGGATCCAGAACGTACTCCCAGATGAAGGACCTTCTAGCGCCAGAGAAGCCGGCGGACAAGACGTTCGAAGAGCTCAGTAAGTTGATCGGGGAACACCTTAAGCCGTGAGCAGCATGCATATGGCGTGACACCGGTTTTACACGCACCGGCGGCAAGAAGGGCAAAGCGTTCCAGACTTCGTGGCAGATCTCCGGCGACTGGCGAGCCTATGTAAGTTCCCAGATGCATGCAAAGCGGAGATGCTGCGAGACTTTTTTATTGAGGGCATCGGGCACGCTGAGGTTTTCAGGAAACTGATTGAGACCAAAGACTTGACCTTGGAAGCGGCGGCTCTGATAGCCCAGACAATTATCTCAGGGGAGGAAGAGACCAGAATGATTTATGGCAAAAATCTTGGCTCAAATGCGGCAAACGATCAGGGAGTCAACATTGTTAACGCGGCACACAGTTCTCTAGGCAGACAAGGGCAATCGGACATGCCCCAGCATGTAGTCGAACCCAAAGAGGGAATTCAACAGAGACAATGGCTAGCTGAATGGCGATTCATGCCATCGCAATGGACAAAGCGGCCAGTAATGGGGCCATCAACAACTGTTAATGGTGCACTTAAGGACAGTTACAGAGACAGTCAGAGATAACCGACTGGTAATGGACCTTTTGTTTCCAACAATGGAGCCTTCAGCTCATGCTGGAGGTGTGGCGGCAAACACCAAGCCAGAGCTTGCAGGTATCAGCAATAAAACTGCAGAAACTGCAACGTCAGCGGTCACTTGGCGCATATGTGCAGGAAGCCTGCAGCCAGGTTGATGTATGAGGAGGACGGGCCCAATGTAAGCCCTACGAGGCCAAATGAATACTGGGGGAAATCGCTGGAAGCTGAAGTTCAGCAAGTTCATGTGGAGCACATATACAGCTCATATACCAGGACGCCACCAATAATGATGAAAGTGCTCCTCAATGGCATCCCAGTCTTAATGGAGCTAGACACGGGGGCCAGCCAGTCCCTGATGAGTATCAAACAGTTTGAAAGGTTGTGGGTGTCCAAGGCCAGGAGACCAAAATTATTGCTGATTGACGCACTGCTACGGACATATACAAAGGAGATCATTCCGGTGCTAGGCAGTGCCACGGTAGTCGTGACCCACAAAGATTCGGAGAACAGGTTGCCACTCTGGATTGTCCCGGGGGATGGTCCCGCACTACTGGGGAGGAGTTGGCTTGCTGTCATGAACTGGAAATGGGGCGATGTCAATGCAATTTCTTCTGTGGAGCGAATATCATGCTCACAGGTCCTGGATAAATTTGACTCATTATTTCAACCCAGCATGGGGGCCAAGGTAGTGATTCACATAAACCCAGACGCCAGGCCAGTACACCACAAGGCCAGAGCGGTGCCGTACGTGATGCGGGAAAAGATAGAATGTGAATTGGACTGCCTGCTGAGGGAAGGCATCATCTCGCCAGTCGCATTCAGTGACTGGGCGAGCCCGATCGTGCTGGTGCTCAAGGCGGATAGGTCGGTCAGGATATGTGGCGATTACAAGGCCACCATCAATCGGGTGTCACTCCAAGACCAGCACCCGCTACCGAGAGTGGAGGACCTCTTTGTGACGCTATCTGGTGGCAAACCTTTTTCAAAATTGGACCTGACCTCAGCTTACATGACCCAGGAGCTGGCGAGTGAGTCGAAGAAGCTGACCACCATCATGACACACAAGGGGTTGTTTGAGTATAACAGATGTCCGTTCGGGATTCGTTCGGATGCCGCGATCTTTCAGCAAAATATGGAAAGCCTCCTCAAGTCGATTCCAGGGACCGTGGTTTTTCAAGACGAATTCCTCATCACGGGTTGCGATACTGAAGAACACCTCCACAACCTGGAGGAGGTACTACGCAGGCTGGACCGGGTAGGGCTGTGACTGAAAAAGGTGAAGTGCGTCTTCTTAGCTCCAGAGGTAGAATTCCTGGGGAGGAGGGTAGCAGCAGACGGGATCAGCCCGACTGCGTCCAAAACAGAAGCGATCCAGAGAGCACCCAGACCCCGTAACACAATGGAGCAGCGTTTGTTCCGGGGGCTCCTGAACTATTTTGGCAACTTTCTTCCCAAATTGAGCACGCTATTAGAGCTGCTACACGTGCTCCTACGCAAAGGTCGTGATTGGGTCTGGGGGGACAGCCAGGCTTTTGAAAGAGCACGCAATTTGTTATGCTCCAACAAACGTTATATGACCCATGTAAGAAACTAGTTTTAACATGTGATGCGTCGTCCTATGGGGTCAGGTGTGTGTTGCAGCATGTGAATGCCAATGGTCAGTTACAGCCAATAGCTTATGCCTCCAGAAGTCGGTCCCAGGCAGAAAGGGGCTATGGGATGGTAGAAAAGGAAGCGCTTACATGTATATATGCAGTAAAAAAAATGCACCAGTACCTGTTTGGCAGGAAATTTGAGCTGGAGACGGATCACAAACCCCTAACGTCCCTTTTGGCCGACAACAAGGCCATAAATGCGAATGAATCGGCCCGCATACAGAGGTGGGCACTTACGTTAGCCGCCTATGACTACACATTTTGGCACAGACCGGGCATTGAAAACTGCGCCGATGCATTCAGCAGGCTACCACTAGCCACCACTGAGGGGGCAGCTGAGCATGATGCTGAGATAGTCATGGCTGTTGAAGCTTTTGAAAGCGAAGGCTCACCTGTGACAAACTGTCAGATTAAAGTCTGGACAAATAAAGACCCGCTACTGTCTTTAGTTAAGAAATGTGTCCTGAATGGGGACTGGGCAGTCACGTACGGGGCATGCCCTGAGGAGTTTAAATCGTTTCATAGGCGCAAGGATGAACTCTCGATTCAGGCCGATTGCCTACTGTGGGGAAACCGAGTAGTCATGCCCCAGAGGGGCAGAGAGGTGTTTATCAGAGAACTTCACAATGAGCACCCGGGCAGTGTCATGATAAAGGCAATTGCCAGGTCACACGTTTGGTGGCCAGGGATAGATGCAGACCTGGAACTTTGTGTTCGCAGGGTGCAACACGTGTGCTCAGCTGGGCAACGCACCCAGGGAAGCCCCCCTTAGCCCCTGGTCCTGGCCCGCCAAGCCATGGTCATGCATCCATGTGGACTGCGCAGGTCCTTTCATGGGAAAAATGTTTTTGGTTGTAGTGGACGCCTACTCCAAATGGATTGAGTGTGCCATTTTAAATTCAAGCACATCCTCTGCCACGGTAGAAAGTCTACGGGCAATGTTCGCCGCCCATGGTCTACCGGACGTCTTGGTGTGCGACAATGGCCTGTGCTTCACAAACACTGAATTCCAGGACTTCATGGCAGGCAATGGAATCAACCATGTCAGAACGGCACCGTTCAAGCCAGCCTCAAATGGCCAGGCGGAACGAGCAGTGCAGATAATCAAACAGGGGATGCTCAGAATCCAAGGGGGTTGCCTACAAAGCCGACTATCACGCCTCCTGTTGGCCAATAGATCCCGACCACACTCGTTCACAGGGGTTCCACCCACAGAGCTGCTAATGAAAAGGACGCTCAAAACCAGGTTATCCTTTATACACCCTACTATGAAAGAAATTGTTGAGAGCAGGCATCAGTCACAATGTGACTACCATGACAGGAATGCGAGGCTGCGATGTATTGATGTCAATGACCCTGTTTTTGTCCTTAATTACGCTGCAGGGCCCAAATGGCTTGTGTTAAGTCCTGACTCTAATGTACTAACTTACACGAGACACGTGCTGAAGTCAAGGTCACTCAGGGCCTGCACCTTTAATTCCAGCTCTCCAGTGCTGCACTTGCCTGAGACCTCCCTTTATATACCTCAGTGGGACAGGTATGGAGTGTCTCCTGCAAGTGCACCCCTGGTGGTAAGGTATGCTTATTGTTACAGGTCATATCCAGTTACAGTTATCTATAACATGGTAAGATAGTTATATACAGTAATGTGAGATACATGACATCACCCTCCCCCAAGGTCTTATTGCCTTTATAGATTCAGTCTCTCAGGTGATCTGCGCTCTCGCATGGAGCGTCTTAGTTGTGGTTCAGTCGTTTGCCTTGGTGCTTGTTTTTTGTTCGGTGTGATTGCTGGTATCTCGCCTGGGCTGTCTGTTTCGTTCGGTGTGATTGCTGGTATCTCGCCTGGGCTGTCTGTTGAGACTGCCCTTTCCTCAGGTTGTTCCACCTGTCTGTTCCACATTGTAGTCTGCCTCTGGTTCTTCAGTGTTATCAGTGAATCTACTTTTTACTTGGTCTACATGCCTCCGGCAGGTTTGGCCATTGTCCATTTGTACAACCAGTAGCCTGTTTCCCTTTTTGTCTGTTACTGTCCCTGCAAGCCATTTGGGACCCCGGCCATAGTTTAGCACAAACACTTTGTCCCCTATCTCATTCCACCTCCCCCTAGAATTTCGGTCATGGTACTCAGTTAGCTTTTGATGCTTAGCCTCAACAATTTCATGCATGTCTGGGAGGATTAACGAGAGCCTGGTCTTTAAGGTTCGGTTCATCAATAGTTACGTGGGGGGAACCCCAATCAACGAATGCGGACGAGATCTGTATGCCAGCAGCAGTCGCGACAGGCGGCTCTGCAGCGTGGGACCTTGGATTTTGAGCATGCCTTGTTTAATGATCTGCACTGCTCGCTCTGCCTGGCCCTTGGAGGCCGGCTTGAAGGCTGCCGTCTTAACGTGATTTATACCGTGATCAACATTAAAATCGTGAAATTCTGCGCTGGTGAAGCACGGACCATTATCACTGACCAATATGTCAGGAATGCCGTGCGTTGCAAACATGGTTCTAAGGCTCTCCACAGTGGTGGAGGTGGTGCTCGAGTTAAATATGGTGCACTCGATCCATTTTGAAAATGCATCAACGACTACGAGGAACATCGTGCCCATGAGTGGGCCCGCGACCACGGTTTGGTGGGCCTGGGGCTTAGGGGGGCCTCCTCGGGGGCAATACTGAGTTGGGCACAAATGGTGCACCGACGGACGCAGAGCTCCAAGTCCACGTCAATACCAGGCCACCAGACATGAGATCTGGCTATGGCCTTCATAAGGACGATCCCCGGGTGCTCGCGATGGAGCTCCCGGACAAATGCCTCCCTGCCTCGTAAGGGTATAACTACTCGGCTGCCCCACATCAGGCAGTCTGCCTGTAGTGAGAGTTCATGCATGCGCCAATGGAAGGGTTTGACCTCCTCGGGGCAGGCATCGCGAGCCTCTGCCCAGTCACCTGTTAAAACGTATCTTTTAACTAGAGATAACGTGGGATCGCTGGTCGTCCAGGCTCTGATTTGGCGAGCCATCATGGGCAAACCTGTGGATTCAAAGGCATTGATTGCCATGACCATCTCACAGTCCTGTTCGTCGGACCCTTCTGTGGTCGTCAGGGGTAGCCTGCTAAGCACGTCGGCACAGTTGTCTGTGCCTGGTCTGTGCCTTATCGTGTAGTTGTAAGCCGCCAGCATGAGTGCCCACCACTGAATGCACGCTGAGGCGTTGGCGTTGATTGCCTTGCACTCGGATAGTTGCGATGTGAGGGGTTTGTGGTCGGTTTCTAATGCAAACTTGGTCCCGAAAAGGTATTGGTGCAGCTTTTTGACACCATACACACACGTGAGCACCTCCTTCTCAACCATACCGTACCCGCGCTCCGCCCGCGAAAGTGACCTGGAGGCATAAGCAACGGGCTGCAATTTACCCGCATCATTGACATGCTGTAAAACGCTCCCGACCTCGTACGCTGACACATCACATGTAAGGACTAACTTTTTATCTGGGTCAAAAAAGGCTAAAACACTCTTGGAACATAGAAGGTTGCATGCCTTATTGAAGGCGCGTTCTTGGGCGTCCCCCCAAAACCAATTGCACCCCTTTCTGAGTAGCACATGGAGAGGCTCCAGCAGCGTGCTCAAGTTCTGCATAAAGTTTCCAAAGTAATTGAGTAGCCCGAGAAAGGCGCGCAGTTCCGAGACATTCCAGGGCCTGGGTGCCAGACGAATTGCTTCGGTTTTGGATTCGATTGGGCGGATTCCATCAGCGGGAATCCTTCTGCCCAAAAATTCAACCTCAGACAGGAGAAACAGACACTTGGATTTCTTAACTCTTAGGCCTACCCGATCCAATCGACTTAGCACTTCTTCAAGATTGCGGAGATGAGAGTCGGTGTCCCTGCCCATGATGAGTATGTCATCTTGAAACACAACCGTCCCCGGGGTGGACTTGAGCAGACTTTCCATGTTGCGCTGGAATATAGCAGCTGCTGACCTGATGCCGAATGGGCATCGATTGTACACAAAAGGCCTCGCTGTGTGTTAATGATGGTGAGTAGCTTAGACTCTTTGGTCAATTCTTGCGTCATATACGCAGATGTGAGGTCAAGTTTCGAGAAAAGTTTTCCTCCAGCCAACGTGGCAAATAGGTCCTCCGCTCTGGGCAGCGGGTATTGGTCCTGTCGGGAGACTTTGTTTATGGTAGACTTGTAATCCCCACAGATTTGCACGGATCCATCAGGCTTCATGACGGGGACGATGGGGCTTGCCCAGTCGCTGAATTCCACGGGAGAAATTATGCCTTCCTGCAGAAGCCGGTCCAGTTCGTTTTCAATCTTTTCCCTCATCACATAAGGCACAGCTCTAGCCTTGTGATGGACCGGTCTGGTATTCTGTGTGATGTAGATTCTAACTTTAGCCCCTTTGAAGGTGCCCACACTTGGCTGAAAGAGATGTTCAAAACGGCTCAGAACTGTTGAGCAGGAGGTCCGTTCCTCTGACGACATGGCGTGAACATCATCCCATTTCCAATTAATTCTGCTAGCCAGCTTCTGCCCAACAGGGCTGGGAGATCCCCGGGGACAATCCACAGGGAAAGTCGGTGTACCATCCCTTTGTGTGTGACTGAGAGCATGGCGCTGCCAAGGACTGGGTCGATTTCTTTAGTATAGGTCCTTAGTTTGGTGTCGATCTTTGTGAGTTTTGGTTTGTTGCTTTTGTGCAGCCACAGCTGTTCAAATTGTTGAACGCTCATGAGGGATTGACTGGCCCCCGTGCCCAGTTCCATGTTGACGGGTATCCCGTTGAGTAGAACCCTCATCATAATTGGAGGCGTCTTGGTGTAAGAACAGTGGACATTGATCATGTTAACCCGCTGTACCTCGGCGTCCCTTGCACTGTTCCAACGGTCTTCTGGTCCGCTTTCCGACCCTTCCGATGTATACCAGCCGAGCTGCTGTTTTTCTGCACATGCGAGCCAGATGCCCTGTGTATTTGCAGGTTCTGCAAACGGCATGCTGAAATCGACACACTCTGATTGAGTGCCTTCCACCACATCTCCAACACAGACCGTTTCCATTGTTTCCGAAGGATGAGCTGCGTCTGGCTGATCTCCCTTGAGCTTCTCTCAATCTGTTGTTGATTGCTCGCATTGTGGGTTGATGAGGTGTGATCGGCCGTTCATGTGGCCCTTGATTTTGATGGCTTCTGGCGCCACTGTCTGCTGTTAAAGGCTTGCTCTTCAGCCTTTGTCTGTGTGTGGGGGTAGCGGATTGTTTCACAATGTGAACCCCTTGTTCCGATGCCTCGTTGGTTGTCGTACCCGAAGTATAGATCAACCTTGTTTCTTCTTCGCCTGCCAAGAACATCTGTGCGACCAGTTTTGCTTCTTGATTTATTTAAATCTCACAATCCATTTGGTTTTGTCATGTTCCTGAATTTCCATTTTATTATCAGCTGTTCAAATTGTTGAACGCTCATGAGGGATTGACTGGCCCCCGTGCCCAGTTCCATGTTGACGGGTATCCTCATCATAATTGGAGGCGCCTCTAGAGTCAAGTTCTTAGTCTCTATAAGCTTTCAGAATATGCCTGCGTGGCCTATTCCTTCAATAAAAAAGTCTCTCAGTACTTCTCTCCTTAGTTCATTGGAGAACTCACATGAACTAGCCAGCCTCCGAAGTTCCGCCACGAAGTCGGGTATGCTTTGGCCCACACAGCGTCTGTAGTTGTAGAACCTGTGTCTGGTCATGTGTAGGCTGCTCAGTGGCTTCAGGTGGTCTCTCACCAGTGTGCTCAACTCCTCAAACAACTTGCTTGCTGGTTTCTCGGGTGCCAGCAGGTCTTTCATTAAAGCGTATGTTTTCGAGCCACAGCTGGTCAAGAGATGGGCTCTTCTCTTGTCTGCCTTATCGTCGCCCAGCCAGTCTTTGGTCACAAAGCTTTGCTGGAGCCGTCTTAACGTGATTTATACCGTGATCAACATTAAAATCGTGAAATTCTGCGCTGGTGAAGCACGGACCATTATCACTGACCAATATGTCAGGAATGCCGTGCGTTGCAAACATGGTTCTAAGGCTCTCCACAGTGGTGGAGGTGGTGCTCGAGTTTAAAATGGTGCACTCGATCCATTTTGAAAATGCATCAACGACTACGAGGAACATCGTGCCCATGAGTGGGCCCGCGACCACGGTTTGGTGGGCCTGGGGCTTAGGGGGGCCTCCTCGGGGGCAATACTGAGTTGGGCACAAATGGTGCACCGACGGACGCAGAGCTCCAAGTCCACGTCAATACCAGGCCACCAGACATGAGATCTGGCTATGGCCTTCATAAGGACGATCCCCGGGTGCTCGCGATGGAGCTCCCGGACAAATGCCTCCCTGCCTCGTAAGGGTATAACTACTCGGCTGCCCCACATCAGGCAGTCTGCCTGTAGTGAGAGTTCATGCATGCGCCAATGGAAGGGTTTGACCTCCTCGGGGCAGGCATCGCGAGCCTCTGCCCAGTCACCTGTTAAAACGTATCTTTTAACTAGAGATAACGTGGGATCGCTGGTCGTCCAGGCTCTGATTTGGCGAGCCATCATGGGCAAACCTGTGGATTCAAAGGCATTGATTGCCATGACCATCTCACAGTCCTGTTCGTCGGACCCTTCTGTGGTCGTCAGGGGTAGCCTGCTAAGCACGTCGGCACAGTTGTCTGTGCCTGGTCTGTGCCTTATCGTGTAGTTGTAAGCCGCCAGCATGAGTGCCCACCACTGAATGCACGCTGAGGCGTTGGCGTTGATTGCCTTGCACTCGGATAGTTGCGATGTGAGGGGTTTGTGGTCGGTTTCTAATGCAAACTTGGTCCCGAAAAGGTATTGGTGCAGCTTTTTGACACCATACACACACGTGAGCACCTCCTTCTCAACCATACCGTACCCGCGCTCCGCCCGCGAAAGTGACCTGGAGGCATAAGCAACGGGCTGCAATTTACCCGCATCATTGACATGCTGTAAAACGCTCCCGACCTCGTACGCTGACACATCACATGTAAGGACTAACTTTTTATCTGGGTCAAAAAAGGCTAAAACACTCTTGGAACATAGAAGGTTGCATGCCTTATTGAAGGCGCGTTCTTGGGCGTCCCCCCAAAACCAATTGCACCCCTTTCTGAGTAGCACATGGAGAGGCTCCAGCAGCGTGCTCAAGTTCTGCATAAAGTTTCCAAAGTAATTGAGTAGCCCGAGAAAGGCGCGCAGTTCCGAGACATTCCAGGGCCTGGGTGCCAGACGAATTGCTTCGGTTTTGGATTCGATTGGGCGGATTCCATCAGCGGGAATCCTTCTGCCCAAAAATTCAACCTCAGACGGGAGAAACAGACACTTGGATTTCTTAACTCTTAGGCCTACCCGATCCAATCGACTTAGTACTTCCTCAAGATTGCGGAGATGAGAGTCGGTGTCCCTGCCCATGATGAGTATGTCATCTTGAAACACAACCGTCCCCGGGGTGGACTTGAGCAGACTTTCCATGTTGCGCTGGAATATAGCAGCTGCTGACCTGATGCCGAATGGGCATCGATTGTACACAAAAGGCCTCGCTGTGTGTTAATGGTGGTGAGTAGCTTAGACTCTTTGGTCAATTCTTGCGTCATATACGCAGATGTGAGGTCAAGTTTCGAGAAAAGTTTTCCTCCAGCCAACGTGGCAAATAGGTCCTCCGCTCTGGGCAGCGGGTATTGGTCCTGTCGGGAGACTTTGTTTATGGTAGACTTGTAATCCCCACAGATTTGCACGGATCCATCAGGCTTCATGACGGGGACGATGGGGCTTGCCCAGTCGCTGAATTCCACGGGAGAAATTATGCCTTCCTGCAGAAGCCGGTCCAGTTCGTTTTCAATCTTTTCCCTCATCACATAAGGCACAGCTCTAGCCTTGTGATGGACCGGTCTGGTATTCTGTGTGATGTAGATTCTAACTTTAGCCCCTTTGAAGGTGCCCACACTTGGCTGAAAGAGATGTTCAAAACGGCTCAGAACTGTTGAGCAGGAGGTCCGTTCCTCTGACGACATGGCGTGAACATCATCCCATTTCCAATTAATTCTGCTAGCCAGCTTCTGCCCAACAGGGCTGGGAGATCCCCGGGGACAATCCACAGGGAAAGTCGGTGTACCATCCCTTTGTGTGTGACTGAGAGCATGGCGCTGCCAAGGACTGGGTCGATTTCTTTAGTATAGGTCCTTAGTTTGGTGTCGATCTTTGTGAGTTTTGGTTTGTTGCTTTTGTGCAGCCACAGCTGTTCAAATTGTTGAACGCTCATGAGGGATTGACTGGCCCCCGTGCCCAGTTCCATGTTGACGGGTATCCCGTTGAGTAGAACCCTCATCATAATTGGAGGCGTCTTGGTGTAAGAACAGTGGACATTGATCATGTTAACCCGCTGTACCTCGGCGTCCCTTGCACTGTTCCAACGGTCTTCTGGTCCGCTTTCCGACCCTTCCGATGTATACCAGCCGAGCTGCTGTTTTTCTGCACATGCGAGCCAGATGCCCTGTGTATTTGCAGGTTCTGCAAACGGCATGCTGAAATCGACACACTCTGATTGAGTGCCTTCCACCACATCTCCAACACAGACCGTTTCCATTGTTTCCGAAGGATGAGCTGCGTCTGGCTGATCTCCCTTGAGCTTCTCTCAATCTGTTGTTGATTGCTCGCATTGTGGGTTGATGAGGTGTGATCGGCCGTTCATGTGGCCCTTGATTTTGATGGCTTCTGGCGCCACTGTCTGCTGTTAAAGGCTTGCTCTTCAGCCTTTGTCTGTGTGTGGGGGTAGCGGATTGTTTCACAATGTGAACCCCTTGTTCCGATGCCTCGTTGGTTGTCGTACCCGAAGTATAGATCAACCTTGTTTCTTCTTCGCCTGCCAAGAACATCTGTGCGACCAGTTTTGCTTCTTGATTTATTTAAATCTCACAATCCATTTGGTTTTGTCATGTTCCTGAATTTCCATTTTATTATCAGCTGTTCAAATTGTTGAACGCTCATGAGGGATTGACTGGCCCCCGTGCCCAGTTCCATGTTGACGGGTATCCTCATCATAATTGGAGGCGCCTCTAGAGTCAAGTTCTTAGTCTCTATAAGCTTTCAGAATATGCCTGCGTGGCCTATTCCTTCAATAAAAAAGTCTCTCAGTACTTCTCTCCTTAGTTCATTGGAGAACTCACATGAACTAGCCAGCCTCCGAAGTTCCGCCACGAAGTCGGGTATGCTTTGGCCCACACAGCGTCTGTAGTTGTAGAACCTGTGTCTGGTCATGTGTAGGCTGCTCAGTGGCTTCAGGTGGTCTCTCACCAGTGTGCTCAACTCCTCAAACAACTTGCTTGCTGGTTTCTCGGGTGCCAGCAGGTCTTTCATTAAAGCGTATGTTTTCGAGCCACAGCTGGTCAAGAGATGGGCTCTTCTCTTGTCTGCCTTATCGTCGCCCAGCCAGTCTTTGGTCACAAAGCTTTGCTGGAGCCTTTCTATAAAGTCATCCAATTGTCTCCAGCATTGTATTTCTCATCTCAGCTGTTGGTAGCCATTCTGTGGATTCTGTGATCCCGTAACTCATCGCCACTGTTAAGTCCTGACTCTAATGTACTGACTTACACGAGACACATGCTGAAGTCAAGGTCACTCAGGACCTGCACCTTTAATTCCAGCTCTCCAGTGCTGCACTTGACTGAGACCTCCCTTTATATACCTCAGTGGGACAGGTATGGAGTGTCTCCTGCAAGTACACCCCTGGTGGTAAGGTATGCTTATTGTTACAGGTCATATCCAGTTACAGTCATGTATAGCACAGTAAGATACAGTTATATACAGTAATGTGAGATACATGACAGCTTGCAGGCACTGTGATTGCCAAAGAGGGGGATATGGTTTTGGTAGTTAAACTTACCGCAAACACGTGGATCAAACTAAAAGGAGGTTCAGCAACCCCATAGAAGAAGCAGAGGAAGAACACGATATAGAGTTTACTCCACCACAGGTGACCGAACACCGGAACCAAGTGGAAGAGAGCCCAGTCATTGTGGGCAGTCCGGACAGGCCTGAGGCACCGCAGACACTCAGGCCAGCGCCCAACAACCGGAGCCCCAACTCAGGCGCTCTACAAGGGAGCGTAACCCACCAGAGAGTCTTAACCGGTGATCCCAATAAGACTTTGGCGGGGAGGTGATGTCATGTATTCAACTGTCATTGTAACCCATGTGTAAGCTGACCTAAGTTGTACACCTTGAGAACACTGATCACAGGGAGCGAACTTGTGGGAGACACTCCTAACCTGGTATAAAAGGGGAAGTTCCACCCACCGTCTGTCTCTTGAGGTCTTGGTAATAAAGATAACTGATCACAGAGTGACCTTCTCTCAAGTATGGGCCTCATGTGCATTTATACTGTATAGTAAGGACATATCAGTGGCGACGAGAAACTGGGATTTAAACCACGTGAGCATGGCCACTAGCAGCACAGAA
The DNA here is from genome assembly GCF_044704955.1 of Pristiophorus japonicus. Lineage (NCBI taxonomy): Eukaryota > Metazoa > Chordata > Chondrichthyes > Pristiophoridae > Pristiophorus > Pristiophorus japonicus. Next base: position 57,714,110 of record NC_091997.1, read on the forward strand.
GAGAGGTACTGTATTGGTGATGATTGGGACGACTTTATTGAGAGACTACAGCAAAGTTTTGTCACTAAGGAATGGTTGGGACAGGATTTGGCCGATAAACGCAGAGCTCATCTCCTGACGGTTTGTGGATCCAGAACGTACTCCCTGATGAATGACCTTCTAGTGCCAGAGAAGCCGGCAGACAAGACGTTCGAAGAGCTCAGTAAGTTGATTGGAGAACACCTTAAACCGGCGAGCAGCATGCACATGGCGAGACACCGGTTTTACACGCACCGGCGGCGAGAAGGGCAAAATGTTCCAGACTTCGTGGCAGATCTCCGGCAACTGGCGAGCCTATGTAAGTTCCCAGATGCATGCAAAGCAGAGATGCTGCGAGACTTTTTTATTGAGGACATCGGGCACGCTGGGGTTTTCAGGAAACTGATTGAGACCAAAGACTTGACCTTGGAAGCGGCGGCTCTGATAGCCCAGACAATTATCTCAGCGGGGGAAGAAACCAGAATGATTTATGGCAAAAATCTTGGCTCAAATGCGGAAAACGACCAGGGAGTCAACATTGTCCAGAACCAGGGGACACAGTCTTAGGATACGGGGTAGGCCATTTAGGACTGAAATGAGGAGAAACTTCTTCACTCAGAGAGTTGTTAACATGTGGAATTCCCTGCCGTAGAGAGTTGTTGATGCCAGTTCATTGGTTATATTCAAGAGTGAGTTAGATATGGCCCTTACAGCTAAGGGGATCGAGGGGTATGGAGAGAAAGCAGGAAAGGGGTACTGAGGGAATGATCAGCCATGATCTTATTGAATGGTGGTACAGGCTCGAAGGGCCGAATGTCCTACTCCTGCACCTATTTTCTATGTTTCTATGACAGAGGGCGTCGGAGGAGTCGCTGATGTAGGTGGGTAGGGAGTGGACAAGGGAAGAAAAAATAGAGTCGAGATAGGAAGCAATAAGTTCTGTGGGGCAAGAACAGGCTGAAACAATGGGTCTACCGGGGCAGTCCTGTTTGTGGATCTTGGGAAGGAGGTAGAAGCGGGCTGTGTGAGGTTGGGGAACTATGAGGTTGGTGGCTGTGGAGGGAAGTTCTCCAGAGACGATGAGGTCAGTGACGGTCTGGGAAATGATGGCTTGATGTTCAGTGATGGGGTCATGGCCCAGGGGGAGGTAGGAGGAGGTGTCAGAGAGTTCGCGATCAGCCTCTGCAAGGTCGAGGTCGGTTCGCCAAACAACAGCGCCACCCTTGTCAGCAGGTTCGATGACGAGGTTGGGGTTGGATCTGAGCGAGCGGAGTGTTGCAAGTTCAGAGGGAGGGAGGTTGGAGTGAGTGAGGGCAGCAGAGAATACGAGACGGTCGATATCCTGTCGGCAGTTTACAATGTAAAGATTTAGAGAGGGTCAGAGGCCAGGGTCCAGGTAGAGCGAGAATTCTGAACACGGGAGAAAGGGTCAGCTGTGCGGGGGGAAGACCCCTGGCCGAAGAAGTGGGCACGGAGGTGAAGGCGGCGGAAAATGAGCTCGGCATCGTGCCGCGCTCGAAATTCATTGAGGTGGGGGAAAGGGGATGGAGCTCAGGCCTTTGCTGAGGACTGATCGTTCGGGGTCAGAGAGGGCAAGGTCAGAGGGCATAGTGAAAACACAGCAGGGGTGAGATTGGAAAAAGGGATGGTATCGGAGGGAAGTGTTGGGGAAGAAGTTTCCGGAGGGGCGTAGGTGTCCTAGAGTTGTTGAACCTTACAATCCTTGACACCTGAAAGGAAGGAAAAAAGTTTTTGGTTAAAGTGCCGGATGAGGCGAAGGATGAACTGGAACTGCGGACTAGGACATCCCTGAGACAGAGTGAGTCAGTGTTGCTGAAGAGAGAGGTGAAGAGCCACTGATTTTAACATAAAACAAATTCGGCGAAAAATTCGGTCGGGGCACTAATTTGTGAAATGTTGAAAAATTAGCGGCATGTGCTAATGATTCTGAGCTTGCACTAAATTGGCTGTTAGCGCTCCAGGAAAGAAGTGGATAGTAAATCAAGCGCTATTGACCTCAGTCGGGCGATAATGAATTTCAGGGGCAATCCAATGGGGTATGATTGTTCATACTGACTCCTTCCAGCTCTTAAAGGGGAGGTTGCATCACTGTGCAGATCCTCAGGATCGGTATTGCTGGCGACTTGCAAGCAAATGAATCTGGTGATCACCATGGCTGATCCCACTCCCAGGGAGAGAGAGCTCATCATTTCACCGACCAAGCATTGGAGGTCTTGGTCGCAGGAGTGGAGTGAAGATGGGCAGTGCTGCTCCTGGACACTAGATGGAGGCCATTGCCCTCGGTCTTCAGGGCAGTGTGGAGGGAAGTGGCCCAGGAGGTCTCGGCCTGTAGGATGGCCGTCCGCAGCCTGACACAGTGCCGCAAGATGTTCACCAACCTCACTCGGGTGGTCAGGGTGAGTACCTGCTTCAACAGGTCTGACATAGCAGCATCTGAACCTCTGTCTGTGCACACTGCACAAACCATCACACCCCACCCCTCACCCATCAAGCATCTGCACCTACTCAAACTCAGTCCCACATCTCACGTCTTGTCTACAATTACAGCTATTCAACTATGACAGGCACATCTCCCAAACACATAACTGCACTCCCACTTGCACATTCCGTTCCCTTGCAGACCAAGATGGCCCACACTGGGAGGGAGCAACAGAGGATAGGCAGTGGTGATGCACAGCTCCAGCACCTTACAGACCACGAGGAGCGAGTGCTGCGGCTCACGGCCGTCGGCGACAACGACCCGCGGGGGCAACATCGGTATCTTCATCCCCTCTCCTCTCATCCCACTTTCCCCTCACACCACAAGTCGTTCTCACTTTCCAGCTCCTGATACTAACTGCATTCCTTGCTTCATTCCTGTCCCCTGCCCTCACCTTAACGTGAGCCTTCTGACTTTCTGCTTTCGGATAATCAGCAGCGAGATGCCTGTCCCTGAGACACCCAGTGAGAGTGAGGCAGGTGATGAGGAGGAGGACCCAAGCACCATGTCACTGCATCTCTCACTCACAGGCACCACCTCAGAGACTGGCACTACGCCATCTTTAGAGGCAAGTTTAGTGGAGGGATCTGCACTGGGCAATGCATCGGGGACAAGCAGGCTACAGCAAGGTCAAGGGGAAAGGATAGCTCGGGCCCAGCTCCCTGGCGGGAGAGTTCACGTGTGTGTTCTGCTGCACAGGACTCAGATGAGAACCTCGATGGGGAGGCGTTCACACAAAGGATGATGGCCGTGAACTCGGAGATGAGAGCTGCAATGCCAAGGGTGCCCGAGAGCCTCTCGGCAATGGTAAGGAGCATGGAGGAGTCCGCCTCCAACATTGCACAGCGCTCTGCACACACCATGGAGCCCATCATTGCCAGTCTGCAGATGATGGACTCCCAGAGACCGTGTGGATCCAGACCTCCTGATGTGTATCCTGGGCGATGTGGCAGCTTCCATTGCAGCACAGACAGAAGCCACGCAATGTCTTGTTGCTGTGATGCAGTCAGTGAGTGCTGGCATCGAGTCTCAGCCTGCTCTCACACAGTCTCAGCTGGATGCCACGTGTTCTGACTGCTGCCATCGCCGCTGGCTCCACCACAGTCCACCGGGGATCTCACGGTGCCACAGCAGGTCACCAATCTGTGCTCCAGTGGATCGGTGGGGTTGCTGAGGGGCTGCCCCGGGGAGTAGTAGTGGGTCAGGATCCTCTCTCAGGATGACAGCATTCCTGATCCCACCACTGTCACTCCACCATTGCACTTGTCGCTGCCCATCACCCAGACTGCCCCCGCCCAGCCTGAGGTGATGCAGCCTACAGCCGGGCCTTCCAGGCCCAGAGCTGGTCGAGGGCCTCCTACAAGGCAATCTGTATCTCTGGCCCTGAAACAGAGCAGCCTTCCACCAGCCCTGCTGCAGCCACAGGGGACACACAGCAGAGGGGCAGTAGCATAGGAAAATGCATTGTAAAGAGGGGAAGTAAGGGTTTCCACAAGGGTGATTAGTTAATATTGTCCTGTGTATGTGTGGTCACTGAATTTGGATACATTTATTAATACAATGTAGCTGTGTCTCATTTCAGCTTTGGGGTGTGACATGGAATGAGAAAAAATGATGGAATGATGGGAACATGTTCAGCAACCAAGAAGTGACCTCGGATTCATTAGAACCGAAGTGTGATGATGCGGTCACGGACCGCCCTTCCACACGGCTGATTGAGTGGCTGCCTCCTCTGTCGCTGCTGTTCCTCCTCCTCCACCCTCCTCCTTCTCCTCATCTACCTCCTCCTCCTCCTTCTCCTCATCTACCTCCTCCTCCTTCTCCTCGTCTATCTCCTCCTCCTCCTCCTCCCTCCACCCTCCTCCTTCTCCTCGTCTACCTCCTCCTCCTCCTCAGCTGGTGCGGCTATGCCTGGTGGCAATGGCCAGGTTGTGCAGCATGCAGCAGACGACGACGAATAGGGACACCCGCTCAGGCGAGTGCTGGACGACTCCTCCCGAGCGGTCAAAGCAGCAGAACCATTGCTTGAGCACCCCCCGATGGTCTGCTTGATGATGTTCCTGGTGGTGGCATGGCTCTCAGTGTACGAGCACTGGGCAGGAGTGGTGGGGTTGTGGAGGGGAGTGAGAGCCGGGTGGAGAGTGGATAGCCCTTGTCTCCGAGCAGCCAGCTGCGAGCTTGATGTGGTGGCTGGAAGAGAGCTGGCACACCGGTCTGGCGCAGGATGAAGGCATCATGGCTGCTGCCAGGATAGCGGGCATTGTCAGTGAGGATTCTGCGTGTGTGGTCACATACCGGCTGCACAGTCAGTGAGTGGGAGCCTTTGCGGTTACAAGGAACAAGGTGAAGGTTACACCTTTTTCTGGAAAGGAAAGTCAGAGGAAGAACGCTGCCTTCACGGAGTCGGCTTCGCCATCAAAAACGAGCTGGTCGACTGCCTCAAAGACGCCCCCTGCGGGGTTAACGAACATCTCATGACTCTTTAACTCACCCTATCCCAGAACCAATGCGCCACAGTCATCAGTGCGTACGCCTCAACACTCGATGCAACGGATGAGACCAAAGCGGGTTTTTACTCCAACCTCGAAAAATCCATCCCGTGTCCCCATGGACGACAAACTGATCCTCCTAGGTGACTTCAACGCCAGGGTCGGCAAAGACACAGCCCTCTGGGGAGGCGTGATTGGCAGAGAGGGGATAGGGAAAGCCAACTCCAGTGGTATCCTACTCCTGACAAAATGTCTAGAACATGAACTCCTCATCATCAACACCCTGTTCTGCCAGATGGACAAACACAAGGCATTGTGGCAACATCCTCACTCCAAACACTGGCACCTGCTCGACTATGTCATCGTCCTAGCCAGGGATCGCAAGGATCTGCGCATCACAGGAACTGACGAATGCTGGACGGACCACCATCTAATCCTAACCATCATCGACATCAACATAGCCCCAAAGCGCAGGGGACAGCAGAAGCAGTGTCGCAAAAAAGTCACTTAAAGACCCAGCTAAGAGAGCCCTATACAGCCAGCGCCTCACAGCTAACCTGGCATGATGACCCTGAGATCCTGAATACCCACAGCGCATGGTTGCCCTCCAGGTCTCCATAACCAGTGCCTGCGAAGAGACACTTGGTCACTCAACCAGAAAACACCAGAACTGGTTTGATGAGAATAATCAGGAGATCCAAGAACTAATAGATCGCAAGCGCAGTAACTAGTGGGGTACACAGGGATCAGTGCTGGGACCCCAACTATTTACAATCTATATTAACGACTTGGAAGAAGGGACTGAGTGTAACGTAGCCAAGTTTGCTGATGATACAAAGATGGGAGGAAAATAAATGTGTGAGGAGGACACAAAAAGTCTGCAAAAGGACATTGTGGAAATGTATTTTTATCTAAGCTGATACCATACAGTATTTGTGTGCCTTTTGATTAAAATGGAGTCCTGGCCCTTCCAGAACTTTCTGCATTTTTGATAGCCAGCTTGCATAAACAGCTAAACCTGCTGTTAGATGGCTGATGGTTATCAGACAGCTAGGAGACAAGTCATGCTGAGACAAGTAACCCCCCATGGTGCTCTCCTATTATCCACACTACAGGAGTTCCATGTCACCCCACCCTTATCTTCTAGCCATTATCTCTTTCCTTTACCTCATCCATTTGAAGCAAACAGGTAAACTGACCAGGAAATTGGATAATCCTGACACAATACAAGACAGGTGATAGCCCATTACCTATGACTCATGGAGTAATGGCCGTTTGGCTTTCTGATAACCCTGACAAAAGGAAATATCTTGACACCATGTCAGGACCAGGATATAGTAATTAACTCTTTATCTGTATTCACTGACTGTGAGACAGAGCAATACACAGGGAGAGGCCAGAACTTGGGTTTTACTGTATAAATATCTTGTGAAGCTGTACCATTGCGGAGGTGTTCATTTAGCCCTTGACTGAGTGAAACCTACCCCTTGCGAGCAAGTAAATTAAAAGGGAAACTTCTATCGGAGCTGTAAGTGTCGGAATCATTCTTTTCTGAGGTCGAGATTTCGACAGGTATTGGAGGTTCCACCGAGATGCATACTCTCTGTTCTGTGAGTAAAACGGATACAGGCATAGTGCCTCTCCAGTGAAAGGCTTCGGTGGCCAAACAAGGTGAGCCTTTGCTCACAAGAGGTTTCTTCACTGTTGAATCGCAGATGTAATCTGTTGTCCACAGCTGAGGTACTGTATCTACAAGACTCGGCATTTAAAAGTTAAAGGTATTTTTTTTATAACCATTTCTTTCTCAGCTCGCCAGCAGAAGAGAACAGGTTCTGGAAAAAATCTCGAGACAGCCCGGGGAAGGTTTCAGTAGGTAAGGGAGCGCTAGTCGATCGAAAAGGGTTCCAGGTTCTTATGTGATAAGATTTTTATTGTTTTTAATTCGGAAGGGGTTCTTATGTGATAAGACTATTAAAAAAAAAAGAAAAAAGAAAGCGCTAATCGATCGAAGGTTCTTATGTGATAAGATTTTTATTGTTTTTAATTCGGAAGGGGTTCTTATGTGATAAGACTATTAAAAAAAAAAGAGCGCAATCGATCAAAGAGTTTGGGTACGGAACCTTAAGTTTTATCAGCTGTTATTAGGATAAGTTAAGGACTCGGTCTGTAGTGGCGTACAACGCAGACTGAGAATTTGTTTAGAGGTTATGATTTGTGTACTCACGGGAATATTGTTTGTTGTCCTTGTATTACTGTTGTGTGCAATACCTTTGTGAGAAATTGCCATTAGAGAAACGGGAAGAGTCACTAGGGAGAGTTGTGATTCGGAAAAAAAAAAATTGATTAGGAAAAGAAACAGTAACTGATTGATCAACTACGATTGGTTCGTGCCAACATATCTCACACACCCAGACTGAGCCCGAATTAAGAGCCTTTTCAGGCCACGTAACGGCCAGGAGAAGTGGGCGTAGAGAACTCGGTTGGCCGAAAGGATTGTGAGATCAGAAACTGTGGTAAAATCTTAAATCATCCAGAATGGGGGCTGGAGCAAGTAAACCACCACCAAAAGGGACCCCAGCCCATTTTATGCTCCAGAATTGTGGTCAGTCTTCAATTGACCACCTAAGAGAATGGGTAAAATGGACTAAGGGTGAAAACAGGCCATTTCCACCCGATGGTTCATTCAATTTAGAGAGAATAACCTGTCTAGAAGAATGCCTTATAGACAGAGACCCAGGTAGAAGAGGAAAAAAAAAAGTGAATTGGTCAGCGTTTGGAGATTGGAAAAGGGAAGCTGAGGAACGACACGAGAAGAGCCTAAGAGTTAGCAAGCAGTGTACTAGAGGGAGAAAGCAGGGGGATGAACGGGTAGAGCAGGTGAATCGCCCTCGACATAACAAACACCCATCCGTTATGGTTGCTAAAGAGACAAAGGCACACTCACCTAGGGCCCCTGAGGGTTGGGATAAGGATGAGGATGAGGACTGGGATGAGGATTGGACTCCCTACAGCCATCGACCACCGCCGTATGTTCCATCCCCGGGGGGTGCTCCAGGCCAAGGAGGAGACGATCCTCGGGCCGGAGTACAGGGAAACGGGGTAACACCCGCTCCCAACAATACAGGTGCGGCTGCAGGAAATATAAGTCAGTCACAAGGGAATCAATACCGTGACGGCCCTGCAGGGGGCACATGAAGTCTTACCCGTGGACCAGAGCCCGTTGCCCTGGAGCCATCATCATCAGCATACCCAGTAAGACTTTTTCCCAGTCCACTCTCTGGGGGGGCTCCGGTCCCTATTTATCGACCATGGTCACCAAGTGAATTAAGAATAATTGTGGAAGGATTGGCAGACCCCAAAACCAATATTGAAAAGGCAATAGACCAGTTAAAAGTAATCATCTTGTGCCACGAACCCAGTATATTAGATGGTCAAATCTTACTGAAAGCATGGTTAAAGGACACAAAATTTGCCGAACTTGAGATAAAATTCAAAGATTTTAAAACCCATCGAGAGGCTCCAGATGCAGATCCCAGCACGAAGCCAGGAGAGGGGTTCTGGGGAAGATGTTGGGAAGCCTTACATTCGGTGTTCCCGAGGAAAACGAATTGGTCCAAAATTATGGAAACTACACAAAGAAAGGAGGAGGATGTTGAGGATTATGTAGAAAGAGTGCGAGAGATCATGAACCAATGTTCAGGCATGAAAATGGAGGAGGTAGAAGCTCCTATGATCAGCGCCGTGGTAAACGGCCCGAACTCAGAGATCCCTTTAAACTAGTTTGTCTCGGATGGCGACAGGAATCGCTATCCAAGGTTGTATCTATGTTAAAGGACATACAAGAGCGAAATAGAGAATCTAAAAGCAAGGTCACCATGTTTGTAGGACAAGCAGCTCCAATGACACCGTCCTACGCCCCACCCCAGGGTAGAGGAAGAGGGCGAGCCAGAGGAGGATATTACAGGGGAAGAGGGAGAGGAGGTGCAGGGCAGGAACAATATGATACCTGTCACAATTGTGGACAGATTGGACACTGGGCTAGAACTTGCCGGGCAAAACAGCAACAACCAAATCATGATTGGACTCAACAGGCAGGTAATAGAGCACACCCTCCCCCTTCAGAACCCAACCAGTATGCGACCCAAGTCCAGGTACATGCTAGACCTCAGACTAATTTCTCTGTGCAAGATCCATTTGGATCACAGAATCAAAAGCAATTCGGCCAACCACCAAATTGCCCGTATAATGATCAATGACGCCCAATCCCAGACCCGAGTGCTGCGAACAAACAGCTTCCTGTCGTTTCGTTAAATGCCATAGGAGAACCTGAAGTAAAAATACGAATACAAGGAAAGAATGTCCCATTCCTAGTGGATACTGGTGCCACCTATTCGGTCCTTTCAAGGGAGGATACGAGGGGAATTTCCACTTCCACTAATCAAACCTCAGTGATTGGACTATCTGGACACGCACAGCAAATGTTTTTCTCCAACCCTATCAATGTACAAATAGAGGATTACGAAGATAGTCATTCATTCCTACTGTCTAAAGAGGTTCCAGTGAATCTGTGTGGACGTGACCTGTTATGTAAAATGAATGCCACGATCCTCTGTTCCCCAGCTGGTCTGGAGGTTCGAGTCCCCATAGATAAATGTGGCGCATATCCACTACTTCAACCCACAACTCCCATATTGTATGCCTGGGAAAATTTGGACCCCACACTAAGCAAAACCCTATCCTATTTGGTTGGTTCATATTGGTGTGTAACAAGGTTAATCACAGACTACCTCAAATCTCAAACCTTGGGCAAGTGGTACGAAACATTACACTGCACAGCATATTGTGACAAAACGGGATCAGACGCTACAGCACAAATCTTTTATCAACCATTCCTGCACCAGAAACATCAATTGATGATCGAAAAAATCTTTATCGGACCCGAAGGGATAGCGGCAGGGGTTGAATTATCCTCCCACAGTCAGAGCTTGTTTAGGGTTAAAGGGAGCGTTCCACACTGCACCCTTGCGGTTGCAGGCACGTATAAACCCCAGGATTTAGGACAAATGGTTAAAAGAATGCAAGGATCCCCAGTACAAGAGGAATGGCACACACGTAATGGAACTTTGGGGCAACATGAAAAGGGGGGAGGCTATTCTGTCAAGTTGAATGGGAAAGTATACTTCGATGCTGTCTTAGAAGAAAGGATGCTCTCAGCCACTAGCTTCCCAGTACGACAAAGCACAGCAGAGCTTCTTGCTAAAGTTCCAGAACAACTATGGTCTACACACGCTAATGAAGTAGGGAGGATGCTTACCGCACAACCCTATAAGGTAGCAATCAATTCAACCGCCCCGCTCCCCAAGAAGCCCCAATACCCCTTGTCCCCAGCCGCAGAACGAGGTATTGAGCCAGTCATTAAGTCCCTGCTGGCCCAGGGAGTAATCGTTCCAACTAGAAGTCCATGTAACACACCGATCTTTCCGGTGCAGAAGCCCAATAGTGACAAATGGAGATTTGTCCAAGACCTACGGGCCGTGAATCATTCGGTATTCCCAACTTATCCAGTGGTACCCAACCCGGCAATTATACTTGCCAGTATTCCGGCATCATCAACGTATTACACAGTAGTTGATCTGTGTTCAGCATTTTTCTCAATACCCATTCACCCAGAGTCTCAATTCCTGTTTGCCTTCACGTATAAAGGACGCCAATATACGTGGACAAGACTCCCGCAGGGATTTACCGAGAGCCCTACCATATTCTCACAGTGCCTAAAGAGGGATCTGGAAGATGTAATTTTACCAGCAGGTTCTACACTTGTGCAGTATGTTGACGACTTATTGCTCGCCTCACCCTCCAAATTGGCCTGCGAAACGGACTCCCTTGTGTTATTAAAAGCTCTGGCCTCGAAAGGACACAAGGTGTCAAAGGCAAAGTTACAATTTGTCTCAGAAAAGGTTCGGTATCTAGGGCACGAATTGGTCAGAGATACGAGACAATTGACACAAGACCGAGTAAAAGCAATCTGCTCTGCCCCACTACCAGTAACCAAGAGAGAAATGAAACACCTCCTCGGCATGACAGGATACTGCCGGCAATGGGTTATGAGTTAGTCCGAGATTGTTAGACCACTGTTAGACATGTCCATGCCCGCACTACCAGAGAAGTTGATTTGGAATGAGGTATCCCGGAATGCTTTTCAGAACCTTAAACAGTCCCTCACTTCAGCACCCGCCTTGGGATTACCAGATTACACTAAGCTATTCAACTTATTTGTGCATCACAAGTCGGGTTTTGCACAATCTGTTTTGACTCAGTTACATGGGGACAGGCAGCGACCGGTAGCGTATTTCTGTACCCAACTAGACCCAGTGGCACGCGGACTACCAGGATGTCTTCCTTCGTTGGCAGCAGCTTATTATGCTATGCAACAGGCTCAGCCAATAACTCTAAATCATCAGACCATTTTGTATATCCCACACTCTGTCGAGATTTTACTTACTAAATGTGCCACCCAACACCTAACCTCCGCAAGAACCACTAAATACGAGGTCGAACTGTTATCAAATCCGAACCTTGTCATCAAAAGATGTACTACCTTAAATCCAGCCACTCTACTCCCCACGGAAGACGACGGCGAACCCCATTCATGTGAAACGGTAACCGAATTAGTGACTAAACCACGTATCAATCTAACAGATGTACCAATGTGTAATCCTGATCTAGTGTACTATGTTGACGGATCAGCCTTACGAAATGATAGGGGCCAACCTAGAGCGGCTTATGCAATTGTAACTCAGTTTAATGTTGTCGAAACAGCCTCTCTTCCAGACTCCTTTTCAGCCCAACAAGCCGAATTGTTTGCGTTAACTCGAGCCTGTATTCTGGCTGAAGGACACACAGTTAATATCTACACTGACTCCAGGTATGCTTTTGGGGTATCACATGACTATGGACAAATTTGGAAGATTCGCGGGTACCTGACTTCTTCAGGAACCCCTATCAAAAATGCAGAACAAGTGGAAAATCTCCTGCGAGCCATTCAATGCCCCTTAAAACTTGCCATTATCAAATGCCAAGCACATACAGGCCAGTCGAATGAGGTGGCACTTGGGAATGCCAGAGCTGATAATGCAGCTAAGTCAGCAGCTCTGTCGAAAGGGGGGATGCAGGTGTCATTGTTCCCACTAAGGAAAAATAATTGCTCAGACCCGCCACCCACTATTAATGACGTGCTGGCCTTTCAGACACAGGCCAGTACGGAGGAGGTGGTGACCTGGACGAAGGATCAATGTTATAAAAATCCAGAAGGAATATGGGTTCACCATGACGGCCGCGTGGTGGCCCCTAGATCCTTACTTCCATGGATTGCCCGATGTGTTCATACATTCACACATGCAGGCAAAGGGGGATTGGCAGATTATATTTTGGCAACTTGGTATGCACCAGGTATTTCGGCAATTGCAAAACAAATCTGTGAAAATTGTGTTACCTGTCAGACAATGAATCCGGGTAAGACGGAAAAAGTAGAATCTGCCTCCCACCCAAATCCAGTCGGGCCTTTTGTACATTTACAAATGGATTTTATTGAATTACCTATGTGTATGGGATTCAAGTATGTATTAGTTATTGTAGATGTGTTCTCTAGATGGATTGAAGCCTTTCCATGTAAAAAGGCCGATGCCACTACTGTTGCTAAATGTTTGTTAAAAGAAATTGTACCGCGCTTCGGAATCCCTGCTAACGGGTGATAACGGGTCACATTTCACGGGAACTGTCATAAGAGAAATGTGTAAAGCTTTACAGATTAATCAACGTTTTCATTGCAGTTATCATCCACAATCAGCTGGACTTGTTGAAAGATATAATGGAATGCTTAAAAATAAGCTGGCAAAACTATGCAATGACACTGGACTGAAATGGACAGAACTGCTGCCCTTAGCTTTGATGGTAATGCGATCTGCAACCAACAGAACAACAGGCCTGTCACCACATGAGATAGTTATGGGACGTCCCCAACGACTACCCTTTACAGCACCATTTACTGCAAAACAGATGGACATCCACAAAATGGAGGAAAATATGTTGAATTATTGTATTGCACTAACCAAATGTATTTCCAGCTTTCATTCACAGGTAAAGGAAGCCCAAGTCAAGCCAGCGGAAGGGAAGTGTCATAACCTGGAGCCAGGGGAATTCGTTTACATCAAGATTTTTAAAAGGAAAAGCAGTCTACAGCCAAGATTCGAAGGACCATACCAGGTCCTGCTGGTGACCAATACTGCAATCAAGGTAAAGGAAAGACCAACATGGATCCACGCATCCCATTGCAAACGGGCACCTGACCAGGAGGAAGGGACGAATGAATCAGAGGAACAGAAAAAGGAAGACTGAATAAGGAACTGTATGGACTATGGGGACTGATGGTGCTGGGCTTGACAGGGTTTTACTTCGCATTATTGATTACACCAGGGGTACAGACCCACCACCGAAGGGAATTGCACGTAAACGTATTTATGGCACTGAGTCATAGGTATGCTCAAGAAAGAAACTTGTCGAGTTGCTGGATATGTTCCCATGTACCTGTCCACTCCAGGGGGGGTATTCCCCTGAGATCTGTCCCCTTTAACGAATCAGATATGGTAGAATGGTTGACAGTGCAAAACAGGACAAAACTAACTAAGGGGCCAGAAACGAAGGAGCAAACAGAATGGAGGTCGGCAGGGTATAAACTTACAGTCTTCCAGGGATGGTACCAGCCCAATTATGATAATAACCATCAGCCTCCCTTCCTAAGCATTACTCCCAGAATAAGAAATCCTGAGGGTATAATATGCCTAGTGAGTAATGAGACAAAAGGACCAGAAATGGGACGCAGCAAGTGTTCCCAAATGATTAAATGGCAAGCCACAACTAATCCCACTGAGAGAAAGATAGCAACCGTTGGCTGGACAACGGTCCATAACAAAGCCCCAGGTGAAGGGTGGGAAGGTGAGACCACTCGAGTAGGGACAGTGCGAAAGGACCAGGAGCTGACGTCCTATAATTGCACCTACTTTATTTGTGGCCATAAAGCCTACCCATGGTTACCAGCCAACTGGACAGGGTCCTGTTACTTAGGATATGTGGTACCCCTTATCAGATCAGTAAGGACTCTAAGGGAGGCCTATGGAAGCCACAGATTTAAACGGGATTTGACGTGACTAAACGGAATATTCAAGGTAATGGTGCCACCCTATGGAATAGCATCGACCGAATGGCAGTTACGGGAACTGGCTAACTTAGTAGAATCAGTAGCCAACGCAACTTCCCAAGCCTTTGAAGGGATAAATGACGAAATGGTAGCTATTCGAACAGTGGCTCTCCAAAATCGTATGACCTTAGATTATCTCCTAGCCAAGGAGGGAGGGACATGCGCATTAATAGGTGAAGAATGCTGTACATATATCCCAGATAAATCAGAAGATATCGGCAGTCTAGCTGAAAACATCAGGAAAAAGGTAATAGAGTATAAACAGACAGTTGACCAGGACGGTATCACCTTGTGGGGTTGGGCATCAGGATGGTTGGGAGCCCTGGGGAAATCTGTGGTACAGGGTTTGATCATATTCCTGCTGATAGTCTTCGCCCTGTATCTATTATTTGTCGTCATTAAGTGTTGCTGTGCCAGGGTGGGAGAAACTATGTTACCTACCGAGACCACGGCTAGAGTTATGGTAGCAACAACTGCTGAAGGCTCTTGTGTAGAAATGGAAATGGAGAGACTGTACAAGATCAGAATGGATTGAGTTGTCCTTGTGAAGGACAAAATGGGGGAATGTGGAAATGTATTTTTATCTAAGCTGATACCATACGGTATTTGTGTGCCTTTTGATTAAAATGGAGTCCTGGCCCTTCCAGAACTTTCTGCATTTTTGATAGCCAGCTTGCATAAACAGCTAAACCTGCTGTTAGATGGCTGATGGTTATCAGACAGCTAGGAGACAAGTCATGCTGAGACAAGTAACCCCCCATGGTGCTCTCCTATTGTCCACACTACAGGAGTTCCCATGTCACCCCACCCTTATCTTCTAGCCATTATCTCTTTCCTTTACCTCATCCATTTGAAGCAAACAGGTAAACTGACCAGGAAATTGGATAATCCTGACACAATACAAGACAGTTGATAGCCCATTACCTATGACTCATGGAGTAATGGCCGTTTGGCTTTCTGATAACCCTGACAAAAGGAAATATCTTGACACCATGTCAGGACCAGGATATAGTAATTAACTCTTTATCTGTATTCACTGACTGTGAGACAGAGCAATACACAGGGAGAGGCCAGAACTTGGGTTTTACTGTATAAATATCTTGTGAAGCTGTACCATTGCGGAGGTGTTCATTTAGCCCTTGACTGAGTGAAACCTACCCCTTGCGAGCAAGTAAATTAAAAGGGAAACTTCTATCGGAGCTGTAAGTGTCGGAGTCATTCTTTTCTGAGGTCGAGATTTCGACAACATCGACGGGCTAAGTGAGTGGGAATAATTTGGCAGATGGAGTATAATGTCGGAAAGTGTGAGGTCATGCACTGTGGCAGAAAAAAATCAAAGAGCAAGTTATTATTTAAATGGAGAAAGACTGCAAAGTGCCGCAGAACAGCGCGACCTGGGGGTACTTGTGCATGAAACACAAAAGGATAGTATGCAGGTACAGCAAGTGATCAGGAAGGCCAATAGTATCTTGGCCTTTATTGCAAAGGGGATGGAGTATAAAAGCAGGGAAGTCTTGCTACAGCTATGTAAGGTATTGGTGAGGCCACACCTGGAATACTGTGTGCAGTTTTGGTTTCCATATTTACGAAAGGATATACTTGCTTTGGAGGCAGTTCAGAGAAGGTTCACTAGGTTGATTCCGGGGATGAGGGGGTTGACTAAAAGTTAAGTAGGTTGGGCCTCTACTCATTGTAATTCAGAAAAATGAGAGGCGATCTTATCGAAATGTATAAGATTATAAGGGGGCTTGAAAGGTGGATGCAGAGAGGATGTTTCCACTGATGGGGGAGACTAGAACTAGGGGGCATGATCTTTGAATAAGGGGCCGTCCATTTAAAATAGAGATGAGGAGAAATTTCTTCTCTCAGAGGGTTGTAAATCTGTGGAATTCGCTACCTCAGAGAGCTGTGGAACCCGGGACATTGAATACATTTAAGACAGAAATAGGCAGTTTCTTGAACGATAAGGGGATAAAGGGTTATGGGGAGCGGGCGGGGAAGTGGAGCTGAGTCCATGATCAGATCAGCCATGATCTTATTGAATGGCGGAGCAGGCTCGAGGGGTCAGATGGCCTACTCCTGCTCCTATTTCTTATGTTCATACAAAGGCCTTTGACACTGTCAACCGTGAGGGTCTATGGAGCGTCCTCCTCCGTTTCGGATGCCCCCAAATGTTCGTCAACATCCTCCGCCTGCTCCACGATGACATGTAGGCCGTGATCCTTACCAACGGATCCATTACAGACCCAATCCACGTCCAGACCCGGGTCAAACAACGCTGCGTCATCGCTCCAATCCTTTTCTCAATGTTCCTCGCTGCCATGCTCCACCTCACAGTCAACAAGCTCCCCGCTGGAGTGGAACTAAACTACAGAACCAGTGGGAAGCTGTTCAACCTTCGCCGCTTCTAGGCCAGGTCCAAGACCACCCCAACCTCTGTCGCCAAGCTACAGTACGCGGACGACTCCTGCGTCTGCGCACATTCAGAGGCTGAACTCCAGGACATAGACGACGTATTTACGAAGGCGTATGAAAGCATGGGCCTTACGCTAAACAGCCATAAGTCTAAGGTCCCCCACCAGCCTGTCCTCGCCACACAGCACTGCCCCCCAGTCATCAAGATCCACGGCGCAGTCCTGGACAACGTAGACCATTTCCCATACCACGGGAGCCTTTTATCAACAAAACATTGATGAGGAGATTCCACACCGCCTCCAGTGCGCCAGCGCAGCTTTCGGCCACCTGAGGAAAAGAGTGTTCGAAGACCAGGGCCCCATATCTACCACCAAGCTCATGGTCTATAGGGCTGTAGTACTATCTGCCCTCCAGTATGGCTCAGAGACATGGATCATGTACAGTAGACACCTCAAGTCACTGGAGAAATACCACCAACGATGCCTCCTCAAGATTCTACAAATCCCCTGGGAGGACAGACGCACCAACATCAGTGTCCTCATCCAGGCCAACATCCCCAGCATTGAAGCACTGACCACACTTGATCAGCTCTGCTGGGCGGGCCACATTGTCCGCATGCCAGACACGAGATTCCCAAAGCAAGCGCTCTACTCGGAACTCCTTCATGGCAAACGAGCCAAAGGTGGGCAGCAGAAATGTTACAAGGACACCCTCAAAGCCTCCCTGATAAAATGCAACATCCCCACTGAGACCTGGGAGTCCCTGGTAAAAGACCGCCCTAAGTGGAGGAAGTGCATCCGGGAGGGCACTGAGCACCTCGAGTCTCATCGCCGGCTGCATGCAGAAACCAAGCGCAGGCAGCGGAAAGAGTGTGCGGCAAACCAGTCCCACCCTCCCTTACCCTCAACGACTGTCTGTCCCACCTGTGGCAGGGACTGTGGCGCTCGTATTGGACTGTTCAGCCACCTAAGGACTAATTTTAAGAGTGGAAGTTAGTCTTCCTCGATTCCGAGGGACTGCCTATGATGCACAGTGAGTGGGAACCTTTGCGGTTCCGGAATACCTCAGGATCATGATGCGGTGCCCGCAAAGCAACGTGGGTGCAGTCAATGGCACCCTGAATCGTGGGGAAGCCCACTATCCCGGCAAAGCCACATGCCACTCGTCCTGCTTCTCTCTGGTGATGGGGAAGGAGATGTAGTCCTTCCTCCTTCTGTAGAGAGCCTCAGTGACCTCGCAGATACAGCGATGCACGGCAAACTGCGACGTGTTAGACATGTCTCTTGCTACAGACCGGAAGGATTCGCTGGGGTAGAAAGTGAGGGCGATGGTGACCTAGACAGGCACTGAGAGAGCCGTGCTCACCCTGGTCTGAGCCTGGAGATCTGGTTACAGGAGGTGGCAGAGCTCGGTGACCACGTCCTTGGTGAAGCGCAGCTTCTAAGACTCAGTGAAATTGATGTAGGAGAAGTGCTCTGGGAAGACCCTGGGAGGGTGAGGCCTCCTGTTGAGAGCCCTGTTGGCCCCCCTCCCTCTGGCCACATTTTGCAATCTTTCTCTCTGCCTCCGACATTGATGCTATAGGGCGAGCTCCAGAGCCAGTACAGCCTCCATTAACATATGGAAATGTAGCATTTTAAATCTCACCTGAATACTGAATAATTGTTATGAGGCAGAAGACCCCTGAAACTGAAAAACGCTGAACTCGCTGAAAATGGCCGTTTGCCGATTGCAACCCGACTACATTCTTTGCCAACTACAAATAAACCCGATGTTGCTGCCTTTAAACACCGGTCCTCCAGCGGCATACCGCCTCCTCCTCCTGCCGTTGTTAACGGTAGGCGCTCAGACAGGGGCGAGAGTGAATTTCTGATCCAGGGCGGTAACGGGGCACTGAGCATCGGATGATGTCACAAACAACGGGGCGCTAGAGACCGAGGCGGTAAGTGTTAGCGCCAGCACAAAACCGGCAGGGAAGCTTGTGGGCATCGGTGAATTTGCCGCACCCGGTCAGAAAGCCTTTAGCGCCCGTTACCGTTCCCCCCCCACAGGGAGGTGCAAAACAGACGAATTTCTCCCCCATTGCCTTTGCAGAAAAATCTGGACCAATATTAAGAGCAGAGGCTGCAGAGTGTCAGGCACAGAGATGAGATGCTGGACCTGAGTTTCCCTTTGAGCTTCACTGGAACTGTAGAGAAGGCCAAAGGCAGAGAGTTCAGAGTGGGAGAGTGGTGGGACTTTGAAGTGGGAAGTGACAGGGTCCCACTTATAGACAAAATGGAGGTGTTCAGCAAAGCAATTACCTACTCTGCATTTGGTCTCCCAGTGTTTTTACGCAGTGAATTATGATGATCTGGAATGAAAGCACGGTGGAAGCAGATTTAACAGTAACTTTCAAAAGGGAATTGGATGAATATTTGAAAAGAATTTGCATGGCGATGGGGAAAGGTGGGGGGGACTAATCGGATTGGTCTTGCTGTGCTGTATTGTTCTATGATTCAAAGGGCTAAATATTGGCAGCCGCCACAAGAGATGCCCGCAGCCTCGATTAACGGCCACTGAAAATGGACAAAGTGCTACCAAAGTAAAATTCACGCTGAGGGCTAACATTTTTTAGCCCAACACTAACATACTGTGTAACACACCCTTGGGGGGTTAGTGCAAGTCTGGGAATCAAGGTTCCTGTTCTGAAGCAGCGTTCCAACTTCCAACAGTCTCTGGGAGCAATGCTATAGCGTTCGCTAGGCATTGTGGGACAATACATCAAAGGGGCACTGCCTTCTGAACTAAATACAATAAAAATGATGGGAAAAAATGCAGCTTTCAGCCCTTACTGCCAACATTAAAAAGAAGTCCCAAATGGGAGTCTTCAGCTGTTAAAGCTGAATTCCCTTCTGATCCTCAAAGGGAAACGTGCTTCAGCACGGCTCTTTGGGCTGAGAGGCAGGGAAGGGGCACCCAGGGTCTTGCTCTCAGCACTCTGGCTTTGTGCAGGGGTTCAACACAAGACAGGCCCTCTACCCACAGGGGCCAGGAGGCTCTCCAGAAGGAACAATGTGGGAGTACATCACTGGCGCCATCACTGCCAGCAGTGTTGCTCACACCACCTGGCTCCAGTGCCCAAAGAAGCTGCATGACATCAGACCAAAGATCAAGGTCAGTGAATTCATCTTCAAAACCGAACTCCTACCAACTGCATTACTAGCTTCATACACTGCTCAAAGCACGCATCAAAAGTTCCTGTTCTGAGGCGGCGTTTCAGCTTCCACCAGCCTCTGGGAACGAGGCGATAAAGTTTGCTAGGCATTGTGGGACAGTAAACGGACAATGCATCAAAGGGACACTGCGTTCTGCCACTGCTCTGCCCACTTGACCAGTACATTGATATCCTCCTGCAGCCTGTAATTCGGGACACAAGCTGCAACCAAGTAAAGGGCGTACAGTAAACCTCAGAAGACAGCTGAGGAATTGGTATGTTTCTTCCAGTCAAATCATAGAAGGGTTTTGTGATTGGGTCTGGGTAACTTTGTGCAGCAGTCAAATCGCGGAAGGGTTTCACTGTGCCAAGTCGTGCCGATGCAAATGAGCCTTTTGTAAGGGTTTGTATTCTGGGTTTATTAGTCCAATATAAATCATAGTGATTTATACGGGGGAGGTAATTGTGTAAATGTTCAACAAACAAGCGCATCTTGGTTGAGCCAAAACCCTATGCAGTGTGTAATTTGTTTTTATAAATCTTGACGTCAAAGAACTGTGTCTAATGGGGGACTGGGCATTTAGAAACCCTTACAGTTTTGCATTTATAGTTAAAGGACACAGTTTCTGAAATTATCTGTAAAATTATATAATCTGCACTTTAAAATGAAAATTGGTTAAATGCCCATAAGTAGCAGGCAAAGAAATGAGTGCTTAAAATATAATCAACCAATCCAGGCACATTATTTGACACTGCTACAGGTTATTTGTCAAAGCATAATTATTTCTTTTACAGGATTTGATAAAGTTTCTGGCAGTATTTATATTCTGGAAAGAGAAATAGTATAACTGAGAATTGTTAGTAAATTCCCAAGCACAGTAAGAGCAGCTGCATCTGATTTTTGCAGAGTCCGTTATCTGAAGGCATGCACATGCACACCCTCAGCTCTTCTGGGCCCTGAACAATCATTTGCTGCATTTCACCCACAATGTTCCAGGGCCCGGCGCGCCAGCTCGATTTATAGCCCCGACCTGCGGTGGTGTTCTCACACAGGTCAGGGCAGCACGGGCCAGTCCACACTGCGATATGTGTGCGCACTAGGTCCGTGCAGCAGAGCTGGTCTCCGGTCGTCCTGGTTAACCCTTGCCACTGGATAAAGGCCGAGCTCTGTCAAGCCCGTGTGGTGGCTGATGTGCAACGGTCACCACACGTTAAAACAATCCACACACAGGCATCTTCCACCCCCTCAACTGGAGTTTAGGACTGGAACATCGGGTCCTTCATTGAAACATCTGTGAACTCTTGCAGAAGCAAATCATCCTCGTTCGAAGAACCGCCTATGAAGATAACTTTCTTCTTCATTATCAATCACACAGCCGAGTTTAGTATCATCTGCAAACTTCTTAATCATACTCCCTATATTCAAATCTAAATCATTGATGTATACCACAAAAAGCAACCCAGCACTGAGCCCTGGGGAACCCCACTGGAAACAGCCTTCTAGTCACAAAAACATCCATCAACCATTACCCTCTGTTTCCTGCCTTTGAGGCAATTTTGGATCGAATTTGCCACTTTGCCCTGGATCCCATGGACTTTTACCTTCGTGACCAGTCTGCCATGTGGGACCTTATCAAAAGCTTTGCTAAAGTCCATATATACTACATCGTACGCACTACCCTCATCTACCCTCCTGGTTACCTCATCGAAAAATTCAATCAGGTTAATCAAACACGATCTTCTCTTAACAAATCCATGCTGACTGTCCCTGATTGATCCTTGCCTTTCCAAATGAAGATGTATCCTGTCCTTCAGGATTTTTTCCAATAATTTTCCCACCACTGAGGTTAGTCTGACAGGCCTGTAATTACTCGGTTTATCCCTTTCTCTCTTCTTAAACAAGGGTACCACATTAGCAGTCCTCCAATCCTCCGGCACCATGCCCAGATCCAAAGAGGATTGGAAAATGATGGTCAAGGCCTCTGTTATTTCCTCTTTTGTTTGCTCAAAAGCCTGGGATGCATTTCATCCGGGCCTGGGGACTTATCTACTTTCAAAGCTGCTAAACCCCTTAATACTTCCTCTCCCTCTATGTTTATTTAATCCAGAATATCACACTCCTCCTCGATAGCAGTATCTGCATTGCCCCTTTCCTTTGTGAAAACAGATGCAAAGTATTCATTAAGAACCATACCAACATCTTCCACCTCCACACAAAGATTACCCTCATGGTCTCTAATAGGCCTAACTCTTTCTTTATCCTCTTGCTCTTAATATATTTATAGAACATCTTCGGGTTTTTCTTAATTTTACTGGCCAAGAATTGTTCATGCTCTCTCTTAGCATTCCTAATATCCTTTTTAATTTCACGTCTGAACTTTCTATATTCCTCCAGAGATTCTACAGTATTTAGCCGTCGGTATATGACATAAGCGTCCCTTTTTTCTTAATCCTCCCCTGTAAGTCCCTAGACATCCAGGGGGCTCTAGAATTGTTATTCCCACCCTTTTTCTTTAAGGGCACATGTTTGACCTGAGTCTTCCGATCTCCTCCTTGAATGCCTCCCACTGTTCCGACACTGATTTACCTTCAAGTAGCTGTTTCCAGTCCACTGTGGCCAAATCACTTCTCAACTTAGCAAAGTTAGTTTTCCCCAATTTGGGACTTTTATTCCTGGTATATCCTTGTCCTTATCCATAACTAGCTTGAATCTGACTGAATTATGGTCACTGGCACTCAAGTGCTCTCCCACTGATACACCTTCCACCTGCCCAGCCTCATACCCCAAAACAAAATCCAAAACCACCCCCTCCGTGTTATGTACTGACTAAAAAAGTTCTCTTGAATGCATTTTAGGAATTCCGCACCCTCTATACCTTTCACACTATATTTGTCCCAATCAATATTCGGATAGTTAAAATCCCCTACTATTACTGCCCTATGGTTTTTGGACTTTACAGAAATTTGCCTACATATTTGCTCCTCTATCTCCCTCCCACTGTTTGGGGGTCTATAATACACGCCCAGCAGTGTGATCACCACTTTTTTATTTTTCAGTTCGACCCATATGGCCTCATTTGATAATCCCGCTAACATATCATCCCTCCCCACAGCTATAATCGTTTCTTTAATCAATGCTGCAATCCCCCCCTTTTTACTCCCCTCTCTATCTTGTCTGAAAATCCTGAATATTGAGCTGCCAAACCTGCCCCTCTTTCAGCCATGTCTCTGTAATGGCTATAATGTCATACTCCCAGTGTCTACCTTTACTCTTCGCTCATCCGCCTTACTCGCTATACTCCTTGCATTGAAGTATATACCATTCAGCACAGGAAGACCTCCTTGATTACTCCTAACAACCCCAGCTTCTCCAGTCTCTCCATACAAGTCTCTCATCCCTGGAATCATTCTCATAAATTTTTTCTGCCCCCTCTCTAAGGCCTTCACATCTTTCTTAAAGTGCGGTGCGCAGAATTGGGCTCAATACTCCAGTTGAGACTGAACTAGTGTTTTCACGCTTTTGAACTCTATACCTCTATTCATTTCAGCCCAGGATCCCGTAAGCTTTTTAAAATGCTTTATCAACCTGACCTGCCACCTTCAAAGACTTATGCACATATACCCCTCGGTCTCTCTGTTCATGCACCCCCTTTAGGATTGTACCCTTTAGTTTATATTTCCGCTCATCATTATTTCTACCAACATGTGTCACTTTGCACTTTTCTGCGTTAAGTTCCACCAGCCTGTCTACGTCCTCTGGAAGTCTATCACTATACTTTCAAGTCTGGTGTCATCTGCAAATTTTGAAATTGTGCCCTGTACACTCACATCAAAGTCATTTATACAGATCAAGAAAAGCAGTGGTCCCAGTACCGACCCCTGGGGAACACCACTGTATACCTTCCTCCAGTCTGAAAAACAACCATTCACCACTACTCTCTGTTTCCTGTTACTGAGCCAATTCCGTATCCATGCTGCCATTGTCCCTTTTATTCCATGGGCTTCAACTTTGCTGGCACTTTGTCAAAAGCCTTTTGGAAATCCATGTACACCATGTCAACCACATTGCCCTCATCAACCCTCTCTGTTACCTCATCAATAAACTCGATCAAGTTGGTTAAACATGATTTGCCTTTAACATTCCATGCTGGCTTTCCTTAATTAATCCACACTTGTCCCTAATTATTGTTTCTAAAAGATTTCCCACTACCGAGGTTAAACTGACTGGCCTGTAGTTGCTGGGTTTATCTTTTTCGAACAAGGCTGTAACATTTACAACTCTCCAGCCCTCTGGCACCACACCCGTATCTAAGGAGGATTGGAATATTATGGCCAGTACCTCCGCGATTTCTTCCTTCACTTCCTTCAGCATCCGAGGATGTATCCCATCCGGTCCTGGTGACTTATCTACTTTAAGTCCAGCCAGCCTTTCTAGTACCTCGTGTTCATCAATTTTTAATCCCGTCCAGTATCTCCTCTAACTCCTCCTTTACTATGTCTATGGCAGCATCTTCGTTGGTGAAGACAGATGCAAAGCACTCGTTTAGTACCTCAGCCTGTCCTCTGCCTCCAAGCGTAGGTCTCCTTTTTGCTCCCTAATCACCCCACCCCTCCTTTTACTACCCGTTTACTATTTATATGCTTATAGAAGACTTTTGGCTTACCTTTTAGATTATATTCTATTCTCATACCCTCTTTTTACCCCTCTTATTTTCTTTTTCACTTCTCTGACCTTTCTATATTCAGCCTGATTCTCAGATGTATTCTCAACCTGACAGCTATCACGCGTGCTCTTTTTCTGCTTCATCTTACTCTCTATTTCTTTCATCATCCAGGGAGCTCTGACTTTAGTGGCCCTGCCTTTCTCCCTAGTGGGAATGTACCTCGACTGTATCGGAACTATTTCCTCTTTAAAGGCAGCCCATTGTTCCACTACAGTTTTGCCTGACAATCTTTGATTCCAGTTTACCCTGGCCAGACCCACTCTCATCCCACTAAAATTTACCTTCCTCCAATTATGTATTTTTATTCTTTTTCCATAGCTAATCTAAACCTTATGATACTATGATCACTATTCCCTAAATGTTCCCCTACTGACACTTGCTCCACCTGACCCACCTCATTCCCCAGAACCAGATCCAGCAATGCCTCCTCCCTCGTCGGGCCGGAAACATACTGATCCAGAAAGTTCTCCTGAACACACTGCAGAAATTCTTCCCCCTCTCTGCCCTTTACACTATTACTATCCCAGTCTATGTTAGGATCATTGAAGACCCCATTATCACTACTCTATAGTTCTTGCACCTCTCTGTAATTTCTCTGCAAATTTGCTCCTCTATATCTTTCTGACTATTTGGTGGCCTATAGAATACCACCGAGTAGTGTAATGGCACCTTTATTATTTCTTAACTCTAGCCATTTAGATTCTGTCCTTGACCCCGCCAGGACATCCTCCCTCTCCAGCACTGTAACATTCTCCTTAACTAATACTGTCACACCACCTCCTTTCTTCACTGAACACCCTATATCCAGGAATATTTAGTACCCAATCCTGCCCTTTTTTGATCCAAGT
Organism: Pristiophorus japonicus; assembly: GCF_044704955.1. NCBI lineage: Eukaryota > Metazoa > Chordata > Chondrichthyes > Pristiophoridae > Pristiophorus > Pristiophorus japonicus. Next base: position 57,739,553 of record NC_091997.1, read on the forward strand.
CTCTGTTATCGCCACAACATCAGATTCCCATGTGGCCATTTGCACCTGAAGCTCACCAACCTTGTTTACCACGCTTCGTGCATTCACACACATGCACTGTAAACCTATCTTACACCTTCCTTTGTTAGCCCTCAGTATGACCCCATCTAATACCTTACCATATCTTGCTTTTGTGTTCTCCATCTCTCCTAATCCTTTGTGCCCTTTGTTTCTCCTTTCTAAAGCTACATCCTGGATCCAATCCCCCTGCCAAGCTAGTTTAAACCCTCCCCAACAGCACTAGCATACCTCCCCACGAGGATATTGGTTCGGGCCTTGTTTAGGTGCAACCCGTCCAGCCTGTACAGGTCCCACCTCCCCCAGCACTGACCCCAATGCCCCAGGAATCTGAAGCCCTCCCCCCTGTTATATATGTGGACTTGTATTTACTCTGTACAGCCACCAGAGTGCTCATCCCCTGGAGTCCCAAGGGATCCCATAATCCCTTGGGAGCACAGGTATTTAAGGCGGCTTCACAAGTTGGAGAGGCACTCTGGAGACCTGAAATAAAAGACTAAGGTCACACTTTACTTTGAGCTCACAGTGTTCAGTCTGACTCTTTCTCCATACATAACAACTGGCGACGAGACACAGATAGCGAACCCAAAGATGCAGAGAACAGCGGGCATCCTGGAGAAATTCTCAGAGGGAGATGATTGGGAAACCTTTGTGGAGCGACTCGACCAATACTTCGTGCCAACGAACTAGATGGTGAACAGAGTGCTGCCAAACGAAGGATGCACATTCAATGGGACAGAGCTGCCCTGCCATGCCTCTATATAATAGACTAAGAACTAACTTAGAAGGAATAAACTTAAGAATACTCACCAATCAGCTCCCTCCCTTGTGCTGATGTCACTTTAGGTTTTTTACTCTGACGTCACTCTTTCAAATTCTACCTTTAGTTAGATGAAGTCCTTACTACTAGGGGGATCAAGGGGTATGGTGAGAAAGCAGGAATGAGGTACTGAAGTTGCATGTTCAGCCATGAACTCATTGAATGGCGGTGCAGGCTAGAAGGGCCGAATGGCCTACTCCTACACCTATTTTCTATGTTTCTATGTTTCTACCTCCTTTATCCCAGCTCCTGTCTCATTCACCCCTTGCTGTCTCTGCTCTTGGGCCTGTCGTGCTTGTGATCTAATGCAAACTTAGCTGAAAGATGTGTGTGTCCCTTTAAGAGGTGCTGTCAGTTGGTCGCACGCTGGGTTTACCTGGCAAGCTGAGCTTCCCAGCCCTGAACTCAGCGCAAAGCTCCATGATCGCCGTGGTGACATTAAATCGGCGTGACATCACCTCTCCCTCAGGGCGATGGATCTTAGCGGCAGCGCTGCCGGAGAAGGGAGGTGTGGCAGGACCCGTCCCCAGCGGCCGATGGTGATGGCCTCCCTCTTTTAGCTATTTTCCCCCGGTAATGGATGGTGTAAAGTCCCTGGAATCTTTGAATTTTTCCATCATGCTTTCTACTGGCTCATATTATCATTGCCTGTCATAGGTACTTTACAGGCCATTCTATTTCTTGAATGGGGAAAAGCCAATTTTGCTGAGTTGAGATGGGATTTGGCCACAGTGGGCTGGAAATGGCTACTTGATGGTAAATCAGTGTTAGAGCAGTGGGAGGCATTCAAGGAGGAGATCCTGAGGGTTCAGAGCAAGTATGTTTCCTTTGAAGAAACAGGGTGGGGCTAACAAATCTAGAGATCCAGGGTAGGATAAAGACAAAGAATAAAAGGGAAGCTTATGACAGATACTGAGAACTCAACACTGCAGAGACTCTAGAGGCATATAAGAAGTGCAGGGGTGCAATTAAAAAAGATATCAGAAAAACAGAGAGAGATCATGAAAGAATGTTGGCAAATAAAATCAGGGAAAACCCAAAGATGTTTTAGAAATACATTAAGAGCAAGCGGATAACTAGAGAAACAGTGGGGCCTATTAGAGACCATAAAGGTAATTTGTGTGTGGAGGTGGAAGACGTGGGTATGATTCTTAATGAATACTTTGCATCTGTTTTCACAAAAGAGAGGGGCGATGCAGACTTTGCAATGAGGAGGATTGTGAAGTATTACACAAGATAAACATAGTGAGAGAGGAAGTATTAAGGGGCTTAGCAGGCCCGGATGAAATGTATTCCAAGCTGTTACGAGAAGCAAAAGAGGAAAAGCAGAGGTTCTGACCATCATTTTCCAGTCCTCTCTGGCTACAAGTGTGGTGGCGGAGGATTGGAGAACTGCTAATGTTGTAACTTTGTTTAAAAAGGGAGAAAGGGATCGACCGAGTAACTACAGGCCAGTCAGCCTAACCTCGGTGGTAGGAAAATTATTGGAAAAATTCCTGAGGGACAGGATAAATCTTCATTTGGAAAGACATGGATTAATCAAGGACAGTCAGCACGGATTTGTTAAGGGAAGGTCGTGTCTGACTAACTTGATTGAATTTTTTGAGGAGGTAACCAGGAGGGTCGATGAGGGCAGTGCATATGATGCAGTTTATATGGATTTTAGCAAAGCTTTTGATAAGGTCCCACATGGCAGACTGGTCACGAAAGTAAAAGCCCATGGGATCCAGGGCAAAGTGGCAAGTTGGATCCAAAATTGGCTCAGAGGCAGGAAGCAAAGGGTAATGGTTGATAGGTGTTTTTGTGACTGGAAGACTGTTTCAGTGGGGTTCTGCAGGGCTCAGTGCTGGGTCCCTTGCTTTTTATGGTAAACATCAATGACTTGAACTTGAATGTTGAGGGTATGATTAAGAAGTTTGCAGATGACACTAATATTGGCTGTGTGGTTGTGGTTAGAACAGTGGCAAATGGAATTCAATCCAGAGAAGTGTGAGGTAATGCATTTGGGGAGGTGCAACAAGGCAAGGGAATACACAGTAAATGGTACGACACTGAAAAGTGTAGGGAAACAAAGGGACCTTGGAGTGCAGGTCCACAGATCCCTGAAGGTAGCAGGCCAGTTAGATAAAATGGCTAAGAAGGCAAATGGAATACTTGCCTTTATTAGTCAAGGCATGGAATACAAGAGCAACGATGTTATACTTGAACTGTATAAAACATTGGTTAGGTTACAGCTGGAGTACTGCGTGTAGTTCTGGTCACCACATTACAGAAAAGATGTGATTGCACTACAAAGGCTGCAGAGATTTACAAGAATGTTGCCTGGACTGGAGAATTTTGGCTATGAGAAAAGATTGCAGATGCTGGGTCTGTTTTCTTTGGAACAGAGGAGGCTGAGGGGAGACCAGATTGAGGTGTATAAAATTATGAGGGGTCTGGATAAAGTGGATAGGAAGGACCTGTTTCTCTTGGCAGAGGTGTCAACAACTAGGGGGCATAAATTTAAAGTAATTGTGGGGAGGTTTAGAGGGGATTCGAGGGGAAATCTCTTCACCCAGAGGGTGGTGGGGGTCTGGAACTCACTGCCTGAAAGGGCGGTAGAAGCAGAAGGCCTCGACACATTTAAAAAGTACTTGGATGTGCACTTGAAGTGCTGTAACCTACAGCGCTACAGACCAAGAGTTGGAAAGTGGGATTAGGCTGGATAGCTCTTGGTCGGCCGGCCCGGACATGATGGGCCAAAATGGCCTCCTTCCGTGCTGTAAATTTCGATGATTCTATGAGCGATTATCTGCACGAATACTTCTGCGGCCTTCTGCACACAGTAACCCAGGCCGTGCATGCTCATCCAATCCCCTTCTGCTCTTGCCCACTGCTCACCAAAGCTGCACATTCGCAGGTACCCAACAGCAGCTGTCTGCCTGAGCCACACTTTCCTCAGCTCCATTAGGAGAAGGTCACTGGATCTGGTGGTGGCAGGGGGGAGAAGAGAAGATCGAAAGGGAAAACTGAGACAATATTGGAGGAGGGAGAGAGAGAGGGAATCAGAGGGGGAGAGAGAAAGGGAATCGGAGGGGAGAGAGGGAACTGGAGTGGGGAGAGAGAGGTGGGGGGATGGGGAAGAGAGGAGGGGGAAAAAGAGGAGGGGATTTGTAGGGCTACAGGAAAAGTGCGGGGGAGTGGGAGAGCTGGCATGGATTCGACGGGCTGAATGGCCTCCTATGCTGTAACCATTCTAGGCGAGGGGAGAGGAGGTCAGGAATTCTGGGGAGGGGGATAAAGAGCACAGTGGGGTTGGGGGAAGAACATGATGCAGGTCTAAAGGGGGGACAGCGATGATTGTAAGAACGTGATCCAGATGGTAAGACGTATCACGTTCTTCCAATCCAACCCCCACATTCTCCCTCTCCTCCCCCAACACCTGGTTGATGTCTCAGAAAGCTTGCTGTGTGTGGGGCACGTGATATCATTGGACTGAATGAAATCCAGAAGTCACAACTTTGTCACTATTCACTGGATAGCCAACAAACCTGTTAACAATCTGTGACCCACACACAATGTCTCATCTATGGGGTGGGGGAGTGGGTCAGGAACCCAGGGCAGGGGGAGATGGTCAGGAACTCAGGGGGGCGAAGGTAAGGACCTTGTTGGGGAGGAAAAGGTCAGAAATTCATGGGTGAGGAAGGTTAGGAACTTTTTGGGGAGGGGGGCAGAAACTTGTTCGTGGGGTGGGAGATCTTAACCCACGAGGGTAAGCCCTGACTGTTCTAGGTGAGCTATGCTCTGTCTGGAGCCTGACAGTCAGAATGGTTCAAATTCATCATCATAGGCAGCCCCTCGAAATCGAGGAGGACTTGCTTCCACTCCAAAGTGAGTTCTCAGGTGACTGAACAGTCCTATATTGGAATTACAGTCCCTGTCACAGGTGGGACAGACAGTCGTTGAAGGAAAGGGTGGGTGAGGAGTCTGGTTTGCCGCACACTCTTTCCGCTGCCTGCGCTTGGTTTCTGCATGCTCTCGGCGATGAGACTCGAGGTGCTCAGCACCCTCCCGGCTGCTCCTCTTCCACTTACGGTAGTCTTTGGCCAGGGACTCCCAGGTGTCGGTGGGAATGTTGCATTTTATCAAGGAGGCTTTGAGGGTGTCCTTGTAATGTTTCCTCTGCCCACCTGGGGCTCACTTGCCATGTAGGAATTCCGAGTAGAGCACTTGCTTTGGGAGTCTTGTGTCAGGCATGCGAACAATGTGGCCCGCCCAACAGAGCTGGTCGAGTGTGGTCAGTGCTTCGGTGCTGGGGATGTTGGCCTGATCGAGGACACCAACGTTGGTGCGCCTGTCCTCCCAGGGGATTTGTAGGATCTTGCAGAAACATTGTTGGTGGTATTTCTCTCGCGATTTGAGGTGTCTACTGTATATGGTCCACATCTCTGAGCCATACAGGAGGGTGGGTATCGCTACAGCCCTGTAGACCATAAGCCTGGTGCCAGATTTGAGGGCCTGATCTTATGCTTTGCTTGATTACTTAGGCAGTCAGGTTCTAATTACACATTCCAGATAAACTGATGGGTGTGTCCTATCCTCCAAGGGACTAATCAGAAATCAAGTCTTGTCCTCCAAGGTGACAAATCACAAATCTGGTGTTGGAAATAAATGTGACCTTCCTTGAATATTTTTTTCCTACCCCTGCTTTTGTTCTTCTCCTTCAATGTGTGTGTGTGTGTGCGTGTGGGGTGGGAGTGGGGGGGGAGTGAAGAGACGTGTGTGAGGCTGGGACAAGGGGTGGTGCATGTAGGTGATGGGGATGGGTGCGTGTGTGGATAATCCATAACATTACAGACCATACCTGGGAGGTCTTTGAAAATGTCTTTAGAGTCTGTGATTTGATGTTGTGCACACTTCAATATCAAGATTTCATTGTTGACTCATCATTATATAGACATGTGGAGCTATCCCTCCAATTCCTGGAAACATTAAAACATCTGGAAGCTGAAACAACTGGAAACCTTTATCTGGTCATTATCACATTGCTGTTTGTGGGAGCTTGCTGTGTGAAAATTGGCTGCTGTGTTTCCTACATTACAACAGTGACTACACTCCAAAAACACTTCATTGGCCGTAAAGCGCATTGAGATGTCCGGCGGTCGTGAAAGGCACTATATAAATCCAAGTTTTTCTTTCTTTTACACACTGTCACAACTAGAGGCTATTATGAACAAAGAGTCCACAGTATACTTAGCTCATGAACAAGTATATTGTCTTTCCACAGATGCTGCCCGACATGCTGAGTGTTTCCAGCATTTTCTCTTTTGGGTTGTCAGCGTCTGCAGTATTGTACCCCGAGATTTTGGGGTGCGACAGGTTTGGTTTGGTAAGAGGTCGGGTATTGGAGGGATAGCTCCACATGTTTATATAATAATGTCAAGAACGAAATCCTGATATTGAAGTGTGCACAACACCAAATCACGGACTCGGAAGAAATTTTCAAAGACCTCCCAGGTATGGTCTGCAATATTATGGTTGTCCCCACCAACTACATGCACCACCTCTTGTCCCAGCCCCACACACCTGCCCCCCCCCTCCCCCTCCCCCCCCTCCCACACACACAGGTAGTAGCAAGATTTGCTGCAATGAAGCATACAGTTAAGCATCATTTCACCCTCTTTTATCATGAGATTAGGGACTCTCGAGCTGCAGGGTTGATACAAATACAGGTTGAAGCATGTTCCCAATTTTGTATGCACCATCGATATCCAGTCCCTCTGCACCTCCATTCCCCAGGACAGCCCGAGGGAGCTCCACCTTTTACTTGACCGGATCCACCATCCACCACCACCCTCCAATGCCAGGCTGAATTTGTTCTTGCATTGAATAACTTCTCCTTTGACTCCAAATAAAAGGTGTTGCTATGGGAAACCATATGGGCCCTTTTCGTGGGATAGGTGAAGCATTCTTTCTTTATTCCATGCCTGTGCAGATCCCCTCACTCATCTCTTTCTCTAGTATTGACTATTGATGCCACCTACTGCGCTTGTCCCAAACTGGAAAATATCATCTTTGCTCGAATTTCCACCCCTCCCGTGCCTTCACATGTTCAATCTCCGACTCTTCCCTTCTTCGACTTCTCTGTCTCAATTTCTGGGGATAGGCTGTCAACCAATATCTACGTAAGCCCACCGACTCCCACAGCTACCTTGATTACACTTCTTCCTACCCCGCTTCCTGTAAGGACTCGATTCCATTCTCCCAATTTCTCATCAGTGCTTCAGATAGTTCTTCCTTTTTCATCAACCAACGATTCCCGACCACCATGGTTGATGGGACCCTCAACTGGGTCCATACCATTTTCAGCATTTCAGCTATCACCCCTTCCCCTCCATCCCATAAAGACTTGCATTTATATAGCGCCTTTTATGACCACCGGATGTCTCAAAACACTTCACAGCCAATTAAGTACTTTTGGAGTGTAGTCACTGTTGCAATGTGGGAAAACATGGCAGCCAACTTGCACACAGTAAGCTCTCACAAACAGCAATGTGCTAAGGACCAGATAATCTGTTTTTGTCATGTTGGTTGAGGGATAAATATTGGCCAGGACATTGGGGATAACTCCCCTGCTCTTCTTCGAAATAGTGCCATGGGATCTTTTTACGTCCATCCTTGGTTCAATGTCTCATCCAAAAGACGGCACCACCAACAGTGCAGCACTCCCTCAGCACTGCACTGAAGTGGCAGCCTAGATTTGTGCTCAGGTCGCTGGAGTGGAACTCGAACTCACAACCTTCTGACTCAGAGGCAAGTGCACTACCCACTGAGCCACAGCTGACCACGATAGGGTTCACTTTGTCCTCGCCTTCAGCCCACCAGCCTGCAAAAGGGTGCGAGAGTCAGAAGCAGTGGGACAAAAAATAAAAAGAATCAGAATTGAAGTGTGACATCACAGCCAAGCAGGTAAGTGATTGGGGATTGGTGAGTATTTTTCTTTAAAAAAAACCTTGGGCATTGTTATAAGTTAGGAACTGCAATGAAATAGATCAGTGATCTTTATTATCTAAGGAAAACTAATTAATTAAATCAGTTGTTTGCTGAGTAGGGGCTGGGTGTGTTTTGCTAAGGTTGAGAGTTTATTTCTCCGAGTGTAACTAGAGGGATGGCAGGGCAGTTCAGGCTCGTGGAGTGCACATCCTGTGCCATATGGGAAGTCCTGGACGCTTCGTGCAGCTGGGACGACCACATCTGCAGGAGGTGTCTCCAGCTGCACCAACTCGAGCTCCGCGTTTTGGAGCTTGAGCGGTGGCTGGAGTCACTGCGATGCATCCGCGAGGCTGAGAGCAACGTGGATAGCACCTTTCTAGGAGGTAGGTACCACGCAGCTTAAGAGTGCGCAGGCAGATAGGGATTGGGACAGAAGAGGAGGACTAGGCAGGTAGTGCAGGAGTCCTGAGTCTATCTCGCTCTCCAACCCGTACTCTGTCCTGAGTACCAGTGAGGGCGATGGTTGCTCTGGGGAGTGCAGCCAGAGCCAAGACCACGACACCAAGGGTGGCTCAGCTGCACGGGAGGTGGGGGGGGGGGGGGGGGGGGGAGAAGAATGGAAGAGCTATAGTGTTGGGGATTCGATAGGCAGGGGAGCAGACAGGCATTTCTGTGGCCACAGACGTGACTCCAGGATGGTATGTTGCTTGCTTGGTGCCAGGGGCAAGGATGTCACTGAGCAGCTGCAGGGTATTCTGGGGGAGAGGGTGAACAGCCAGAGGTCACCAATATCAGGACCAATGACATAGGTAGAAAGAGGGATGAGGTCCTGCAGGCAGAGTTTAGGGAGCTAGGAGATTAAAAAGCAGGACTTCAAAAGGTAGTAATTTCCAGATTACTCCTGGTGCTACAAGCTAGTGAGTACAGAAATAGGAGGATAGAGCAGATGAATACATGCTAGAGTGATGGTGCAGGAGGAAGGGCTTTAGATTCCTGGGGCAGGTGGGACCTGTCAAGCTGGACGGCTTGCACCTCAACCGAGCTGGGACCAATATCCTCACAGGGGGTTTTGCTAGTGCTGGTGGGGAGAGTTTAAACTAACTTGCTAGGGGGATAGGAACCAGAGAATAGATTCAGTAGCAAGGGGAGTAAAGCTGGAATTAGAAAGCAAAAATAAAAAGTGAGTTTGAAGGAGAGGAAACAAGCAGGAAAAAGGGTAAAAACACCAATTTAAAAGGCTCTTTGTCTAAATGCACATAGCATTCGTAACAAAATAGATGAGTTGACAGCACAGATACAGATCAGTATGATCTAGTAGCCATTAGATAGATGTAGTTGCAAGGTGATCAGGACTGGGAACTAAATATTCAGGGGTACTTGACAATCCAGAAGGACAGACAGATAAGAAAAGGAGGTGGGGTAGCACTGTTGATAAAGGATGGAATCACTAATAGTGAAAAATGATATTGGCTCAAATGATCAGAATGTTGAAACACTTTATAAGAACATAAGAATTAGGAACAGGAGTAGGCCATCTAGCCCCTCGAGCCTGCTCCGCCATTCAAAAAGATCATGGCTGATCTGGCCGTGGACTCAGCTCCACTTACCCGCCCGCCCCCCGTAACCCTTAATTCCCTTATTGGTTAAAAATCTATCTATCGATCTGTGACTTGAATACATTCAATGAGCTAGCCTCAACTGCTTCCTTGGGCAGATTCACAACACTCTGGGAGAAGAAATTCCTTCTCAACTCGGTTTTAAATTGGCTCCCCCGTATTTTGAGGCTGTGCCCCCTAGTTCTAGTCTCCCCGACCAGTGGAAACAACCTCTCTGCCTCTATCTTGTCTATCCCTTTCATGATTTTAAATGTTTCTTTAAGATCACCCCTCATCCTTCTGAACTCCAACGAGTAAAGACCCAGTCTACTCAATCTATCATCATAAGGTAACCCCCTCATCTCCGGAATCAGCCTAGTGAATCGTCTCTGTATCCCTTCCAAAGCTAGTATATCCTTCCTTAAGTAAGGTGACCAAAACTGCACGCAGTACTCCAGGTGAGGCCTCACCAATACCGTGTACAGTGGCAGCAGGACTTCCCTGCTTTTGTACTCCATCCCTCTCGCAATGAAGGCCAACATTCCATTCGCCTTCCTGGTTACCTGCTTCACCTGCAAACTAACATTTTGGGATTCATGCACAAGGACCCACAGGTCCCTCTGCACCGCAGCATGTTGTAATTTCTCCCCATTCAAATAATATTCCCTTTTACGTTCCCCCCCCCCCCAAGGTGGATGACCTCACATTTTCCGAGATTATATTCCATCTGCGAAACCTTAGCCCATTTGCTTAACCTCTCTAAATCTCTTTGCAGCCTCTCTGTGTCCTCTACACAACCCGCTTTCCCACTAATCTTTGTGTCATCTGCAAAATTTTGTTACACTACACTCTGTCCCCTCTTCCAGGTCATCTATATATATTGTAAACAGTTGTGGTCCCAACACCGATCCCTGTGGCACACCACTAACCACCGGTTTCCAACCTGAAAAGGACCCATTTATCCCGACTCTCTGCTTTCTGTTAGTCAGCCAATTCTCGATCCATGCTAATACATTTCCTCTGACTCCGCGTACCTTTATCTTTTGCAGTAACCTTTTGTGTGGCACCTTATCGAATGCCTTTTGGAAATCTAAATACACCACATCCATCGGTACACCTCTATCCACCATGCTCGTCATAGCCTCAAAGAATTCCAGTAAATTAGTTAAACATGATTTCCCCTTCATGAACCCATGTTGCCTCTGCTTGATTGCACTATTCCTATCTAGATGTCCTGCTATTTCTTCCTTAATGATAGCTTCAAGCATTTTCCCCACTACAGATGTTAAACTAACCGGCCTATAGTTACCTACCTTTTGTCTGCCCCCTTTTTTTTTTTAAACAGAGGCGTTATATTAGCTGCTTTCCAATCTGATGGTACCTCCCCAGGGTCCAGAGAATTTTGGTAGATTATAACGAATGCATCTGCTATAACTTCCGCCATCTCTTTTAATACCCTGGGATGCATTTCATCAGGACCAGGGGACTTGTCTACCTTGAGTCCCATTCGCCTGTCCAGCACTACCCCCCAAGTGATAGTGATTGTCTCAAGGTCCTCCCTTCCCACATTCCCGTGACCAGCAATTTTTGGCATGGTTTTTGTGTCTTCCACTGTGAAGACCGAAGCAAAATAATTGTTTAAGGTCTCAGCCATTTCCACATTTCCCATTATTAAATCCCCCTTCTCATCTTCTAAGGGACCAACATTTACTTTAGTCACTCTTTTCCATTTTATATATAGGTAAAAGCTTTTACTATCTGTTTTTATGTTTTGCGCAAGTTTACTTTCATAATCTATCTTTCCTTTCTTTATTGCTTTCTTAGTCATTCTTTGCTGTCGTTTAAAATTTTCCCAATCTTCTAGTTTCCCATTAACCTTGGCCACCTTATATGCATTGGTTTTTAATTTGATACTCTCCTTTATTTCCTTGGTTATCCCTTCTCTTACCTCCCGTATTTTTCACTGGAATATATTTTTGTTGAGCACTATGAAAGAGCTCCTTAAAAGTCCTCCACTGTTCCTCAATTGTGCCACCATTTAGTCTGTGTTTCCAGTCTACTTTCGCCAACTCTGCCCTCATCCCACTGAGTTCCCTTTGTTTAAGCATAGTACGCTCGTTTGAGACACTACTTCCTCACCCTCAATCTGTATTACAAATTTAACCATACTGTGATCGCTTATTCGAAGAGGATCTTTTACTCGGAGATCATTCATTATTCCTGTCTCATTACACAGGACCAGATCTAAGATAGCTTGCTCCCTTGTAGGTTCTGTAACATACTGTTCTAAGAAACAATCCTGTATACATTCTATGAATTCCTCCTCAAGGCTACCCCGTGCGATTTGATTTGACCAATCAATATGTAGGTTAAAATCCCCCATGATTACTGCCGTTCCTTTTTCACATGCCTCTATTATTCGCTTGATTATTGTCCGCCCCACCGTGAAGTTATTATTTGGGGGCCGAAAACAATGCCCACCAGTGACTTTTCCCCTTACTATCTCTAATCTCCACCCACAATGATTCAACATTTTGTTCATTAGAGCCAATATCATCTCTCACAACTGCCCTGATATCATCCTTTATTATTTTGGGTGGAGATAAGGAATAATAAGCAGAAAAAGTCACTGATCGCTGTAGTCTATAGACCCCTTAACACTAGCAACTCTGTTGGTCGGAGTATAAACCAGGAAATAGTGGGGGCTTGTAAAAAGGGAACAGCAATAATCATGGGTGATTTTAACCTTCATAATGACTGGACAAATCAAATTGGTCTGGGTAGCCTTGAGGAGTTGTTCATAGAGTGCATAAGGGATAGGTTCGTTGAGCAGTATGTAACAGAAATAACTAGGGGGCAGGCTATCTTGGATCTGGCCCTGTGTAACGAGACAGGATTAATAAACAATCTCCTACAAATGAGTATGATTTGGTGGCCATTACTGAAACGTGGTTGCTGGGTGGCTAAGACTGGGAATTAAACATACAGGGGTAGCTGACAATTCAAAAAAATTGACAAGAAGGGAAAGGAGGTGGGGTAGCTCTGTTAATAAAGGATGATATCAGGGCAGTTGTGAGAGATGATATTGGCTCTAATGAACAAAATGTTGAATCACTGTGGGTGGAGTTTGGAGATAGTAAGGTGAAAAAAATCACTGGTGGGCATAGTTTATAGGCCCCCAAATAATAACTTCACGGTGGGGCGGACAATAATCAAGGGAATAATGAGGCATGTGAAAAAGAAACGGCAGTAATCATGTTGGATTTTAACCGACATATCGATTGGTCAAATCAAATCGCACGGGGTAACCTTAAAGAGGAATTCATAGAATGCATACGGGATTGTTTCTTAGAACAGTATGTTACAGAACCTACAAGGGAGCAAGCTATCTTAGATCTGGTCCTGTGTAATGAGACAGGACATAATAAACGATCTCCTAGTAAAAGATCCTCTCGGAATGAGTGATCACAGTATGGTTAAATTTTTAATACAGATTGAGGGTGAGGAAGTAGTGTCTCAAACGAGCGTACTATGCTTAAAGAAAGGGGACTATAGTGGGATGAGGGCAGAGTTAGCTAAAGTAGACTGGGAACATAGACTAAACGGTGGCATAATTGAGGAACAGTGGAGGACTTTTAAGGAGCTCTTTCATAGTGCTCAACAAAAATATATTCCAGTGAAATAGAAGGGTGGTAAGAGAAGGGATAACCAGTCATGGATAACCAAGGTAGTAAAGGAGAGTATCAAATTAAAAACCAATGCGTATAAGGTGGCCAAGGTTAGTGGGAAACTAGAAGATTGGGAAAATTTTAAACGACAGCAAAGAATGACTAAGAAAGCAATAAAGAAAGGAAAGATAGATTACGATAGTAAACTTGCACAAAACATAAAAACAGATAGTAAAAGCTTTTACCTATATATAAAATGGAAAAGAGTGACTAAAGTAAATGTTAGTCCCTTAGAAGATGAGAAGGGGGATTTAATAATGGGAAATGTGGAAATGGCTGAGACCTTAAACAATTATTTTGCTTCGGTCTTCACAGTGGAAGACACAAAAACCATGCCAAAAATTGCTGGTCACGGGAATGTGGGAAGGGAGGACCTTGAGACAATCACTATCACTTGGGGGGTAGTGCTGGACAGGCGAATGGGACTCAAGGTAGACAAGTCCCCTGGTCCTGATGAAATGCATCCCAGGGTATTAAAAGAGATGGCGGAAGTTATAGCAGATGCATTCGTTATAATCTACCAAAATTCTTTGGACCCTGGGGAGGTACCATCGGATTGGAAAGCAGCATGTGTTTAAAAAAGGGGGCTGACAAAAGGCAAGTTAGTTTAACATCTGTAGTGGGGAAAATGCTTGAAGCTATCATTAAGGAAGAAATAGCAGGACATCTAGATGGGAATAGTGCAATCAAGCAGACGCAACATGAATTCATGAAAGGGAAATCATGTTTAACTAACTTACTGGAATTCTTTGAGGATATAACGAGCATGGTGGATGGAGGTGTACCGATGGATGTGGTGTATTTAGATTTCCAAAAGGCATTCAATAAGGTGCCACACAAAAGGTTACTGCAGAAGATAAAGGTACGCGGAGTCAGAGGAAATGTATTAGCATGGATAGAGAATTGGCAAACGAACAGAAAGCAGAGAATCGGGATAAATGGGTCATTTTCAGGTTGGCAATCGGTGGTTAGTGGTGTGCCACAGGGATCGGTGCTGGGACCACAACTGTTTACAATATACATAGATGACCTGGAAGAGGGGACAGAGTGTAGTGTAACAAAATTTGCAGATGACACAAAGATTACTTGGAAAGCGGGTTATGTAGAGGACACAGAGGCTGCAAAGAGATTTAGAGAGGTTAAGCGAATGGGCTAATGTTTGGCAGATGAAATACAATGTCGGAAAATGTGAGGTCATCCACCTTGGAAAAAAAAACAGTAAAAGGGAATATTATTTGAATGGGGAGAAATTACAACATGCTGATTTGCAGTGGGACCTGGTGGTCCTTGTGCATGAATCCCAAAATGTTAGTTTGCAGGTGCAGCAGGTAATCAGGAATGCGAATGGAATGTTGGCTTTCATTGTGAGAGGAATGGAGTACAAAAGCAGGGAGGTCCTGCTGCCACTGTACAGGGTATTGGTGAGGCTGCACCTGGAGTACTGCATGCAGTTTTGGTCACCTTACTTAAGGAAGGATATACTAGCTTTGGATGGGGTACAGGGACGAGTCACTAGGCTGATTCCGGAGATGAGGGGGTTACCTTATGATGATAGATTGAGTAGACTGGGTCTTTACTCGTTGGAGTTCAGAAGAATGAGGGGTGATCTTATAGAAACATTTAAAATAATGAACGGGATAGACAAGATAGAGGCAGAGAGGTTGTTTCCACTGGTCGGGGAGACTAGAACTAGGGGGCACAGCCTCAAAATACGGTGGAGCCAATTTAAAACCGAGTTGAGAAGGAATTTCTTCTCCCAGAGGGTTGTGAATCTGTGGAATTCTCTGCCCAAGGAAGCAGTTGAGGCTAGCTCATTGAATGTATTCAAGTCACAGATAGATAGATTTTTAACCAATAAGGGAATTAAGCGTTATGGGGAGCGAGCATGTAAGTGGAGCTGAGTCCACGGCCAGATCAGCCATGATCTTGTTGAATGGTGGAGCAGGCTCGAGGGGCTAGATGGCCTACTCGTGTTCTTGTGTTCTTGTGTTCTTGTGTTCTTGTGTTCTTGTGTTCTTGTGTTCTTGTGTTCTTGTGCAGTAAGGGATCCCCTTGGAATGAGTGATCATAACATGGTTGAATTTCAAATTTAGATTTAGGGTGAGAATGTTGGATCTCAAACTAGCGTACTAAGCTTAAATAAAAGGAGACTACAAAAGTATGAGGGCAGAGTTGGCTAAAGTGGACTGGGAAAATAGATCAGAGTGTAGGACAGTTGATGAACTGTCGCGTACATTTAAGAAAATATTTCATAGCTCTCAAGAAAAATATATTCAAGTGAGAAGGAAAGGGTGTAAATGAAAAGATAGCCATCCGTGGCTAACTAAAGAAATAAAGGACGGAATCCAATTAAAAACAAGGGCATACAAAGTGGCCAAAACTAGTGGGAGGACAGAAGATTGGGAAGCTTTTAAAAGCAAGCAAAGAATAATTTAAAAAATGATTAAGAAAGGGAAGATAGACTATGAAAGTAAACTAGCACAACATATAAAAACAGATAGCAAGAGTTTCTATAGGTATATAAAAAGGAAAAGAGTGGCTAAAGTAAATGTTGGTCCCTTAGAGGATGAGACCAGGGAATTAGTAATGGGGAACATGGAGATGGCAGAAACTCTGAACAAATAATTTGTATCAGTCTTTACAGTAGAGGACATTAACAATATCCCAACAGTGGAAAATCAACTGTAGGGGGGAGGAACTTAACACAATCACAATCACTAAAGAGGTGGTACTCAGCAAGATAATGGGACTGAAGGCGGATAAATCTCCTGGACCTGATGGCTTGCATCCTAGGGTCTTGAGAAGTAGCGGCAGGGATAGTGGATGCATTGGTTGTAATTTACCAACATTCCCTGGATTCTGGGGAATTCCCAGCAGATTGGAAAACCGCAAATGTAACGTACCTATTTAAAAGAGGCAGACAAAAAGCAAGAAACGATAGAGCAGTTAGCCTAACGTATGTGGTTGGGAAAATGTTGGAGTCCATTATTAAATAAACTGTACAAATTTGCTGGAATTCTTTGAGGATGTAACCAATAGGGTGGATAAAGGGAAACCAGTGGATGTGGTGTATTTGGACTTCCAGAAGGCATTTGACAAGGTGCCACATAAAAGGTTACTGCACAAGATAAAAGTTCACAGGGTTGGGGGTAATATATTAGCATGGATAGAAATTGGCTAACAGAGAACAGAGTGTCGTGATAAATGGTTCATTCTCAGGTTGGCAATCAGTAACTAGTGTGGTTCACAGGGATCAAATGCTGGGACCCCAACTATTTACAATCTATATTAATGACTTGGAAGAAGGGACAGAGTATAACGTAGCCAAGTTTGCTGATGATACAAATATGGGAGAAAAAGCAATGTGCGAGGGACACAAAAAATCTGGAAAAGGACAGACAGGTTAAGTGAATGAGCAAAAATTTGGCAGGTGGAGTATAATGTTGGAAAGTGTGAGGTCATGCACTTTGGCAGAAAAAAAAATCAAAGAGCAAGTTATTATTTAAATGGAGAAAGATTGCAAAGTGCCGCAGTACAGCGGGACCTGGGGGTACTTGTTCATGAAACACAAAAAGTTAGTATGCACGTACAGCAACTGATCAGGAAGGCCAAATGAATCTTGGCCTTTATTGCAAAGGGGATGGAGTATAAAAGCAGGGAAGTCTTGCTACAGTTATGCAGGGTATTAATGAGGCCACGCCTGTAATACTGCGTACAGTTTTGGTTTCCATATTTAAGAAAGAATATACTTGCTTTGGAGGCAGTTCAGAAAAGGTTCACTAGGTTGATTCCAGAGATGAGTGGGTTGATTTCTGAGGAATGGTTGGATAGGTTGGGCCTATGGATTTATGAAAGGGAAATCATGCTTGACAAATCTTCCAGAATGTTTTTCAGGATGTAACTAGTAGAGTGTGCAAGGGAGAATCACTGGATGTGGTCTATTTGGACTTCCAAAAGGCTTTTGACAAGGTCCCACACAAGAGATTAGTGTACAAAATTAAAGCACATGGTATTGGGGGGTAATGTATTGACGTGGATAGAGAACTGGTTGGCAGACAGGAAGCAAAGAGTAGGAATAAATGGGTCCTTTTCAGAATGGCAGGCAGTGACTAGTGGGGTACCGCAAGGTTCAGTGCTGGGACCCCAGCTATTTACAATATCCATTAATGATTTAGACAAAGGAATTGAATGTATTATTTCTAAGTTTGCAGATGACACTAAGCTGGGTGGCAGTGTGAGCTGTGAGGAGGATGCCAAGAGGCTGCAGGGTGACTTGGACAGGTTAGGTGAGTGGGCAAATGCATGGCAGATGCAGAATAATGTAGATAAATGTGAGGTTATCCACTTTAGTGGCAAAAACATGAAGGCAGACTATTATCTGAATGGTGACAGATTAGGAAAAGGGGAGGCGCAACGAGACCTGGGTGTCATGGTACATCAGTCATTGAAAGTTGGCATGCAGGTACAGCAGGTGGTGAAGGCAGAAAATGGCATGTTGGCCTTCATAGCGAGAGGATTTGAGTATAGGAGCAGGGAAGTCTTACTGCAGTTGTACAGGGCCTTGGTGAAGCCACACCTTGAATATTGTGTACAGTTTTGGTCTCCTAATCTGAGGAAGGACATTCTTGCTATTGAGGGAGTGCAGTGAAAGTTCACCAGACTAATTCCCGGGATGGCAGAACTGACATATGAAGAAAGACTGGATCAACTAGGTTTTTATTCACTGGAATTTAGAAGAATGAGAGGAGATCTCATTGAAACATAAAATTCTGACGGGATTCCACTGGTTAGATGCAGGATGAATGTTCCCGATGTTGGGGAAGTCCAGAATCAGGGGTCACAGTCTAAGGATAAGGGGTAAGCCAATTAGGACCAAGATGAGGAGAAACTTCTTCACTCAAAATTGTGAATCTGTGGAATTCTCTACCACAGAAAGTTGTTGAGGCCAGTTCATTAGATATAGTCAAAAGGGAGTTAGATGTGGCCCTTACGGCTAAAGGGATCAAGGGGTATGGAAAGAAAGCAGGAATGGGGTACTGAAGTTGCATGATCAGTCATGATCTTATTGAATGGCGGTGCAGGCTCGAAGGGCCGAATGGCCTACTTCTGCACCTATTTTCTATGGTTCTATACTCATTGGAATTCAGAAGAATGAGAGGTGATCTTATCGAAATGTATAAGATTATGAGGGGCTTGACAAGGTGGATGCAGACAATGTTTCCACTGATGGGGGAGACTAGAACGATGGGGCATAATCTTAGAATAAGAGGCCGCCCATTTAAAACTGAGATGAGGAGGAATTTCTTCTCTGAGAGGGTTGTGAATCTGTGGAATTCACTGCCTCAGTGAGCTGTGGAAGCTGGGTCACTGAATAAATTTAAGACAGAGATCGACAGTTTCTTAACTGATAAGGGAATAAGGGGTTATGGGGAGCGGGCGGGGAAGTGGACCCAAATCCATGATCGGATCAGCCATGATCGTATTGAATGGCGGAGCAGGCTCGAGGGGCCGTATGGCCTACTCCTGCTATTTCTTATGTTATGTTCAACGTATCATCCTCCGCCATTTCCGCAACTCCACCTTGATCCCACCACCAAACACATCTTCCTCTCCCCTCCCAGCATTTTGAAGGGACTGTTCCTTCCATGACATCCTGATCCACTCTTCAATCACCCCCAAAACCCCCTCCCACAGCACCTTCCCGTGCAAGCGCAGGAGATGCAACACCTGCCCTTTTACCTCCTCCCTTCCCACTATCCAGGGCTCCAAATACTCCTTCCAGGTGAAACTTGTACTTCTTTCAATTTAGTATACTGTATTCTCTGCTCATGATGCGGTCTCCTCTACTTTGGGGAGACCAAACGCAGATTAGGAGACCATTTTGCGGTCCCAGTTGCTTGGTATTTTAATTCTCGGTCCCACTCTGATCTATCTCCATCTGCTCGGCCTTCTGCATTGTTGGAGCAAGCTCGAGGAACGGTACGTCATGATCAAGCACGTAACAGCCTTCTAGATTCATTTCAGATCACAACCACTGCCCCATTTTTTTCCCTCAGACAGCAGGTGCTGGTAATGGGTCTGCTGTTGCCATTTACACCTCCTCGAAACCCATCTTTTGTTTCTTATGTTGTTCCATTACCACCCCTTTCACCATCATGTCTTTTGTCATTTAATCACTTCTGCCTTCCACCCCATCACAGACCTTCCGTTTTGTTTCTTCAGCCTAGGCCCCACCACATTTCTCTGCCTCTGCACTTGCTTAAAATCTTTTACCAGTTCTGACGCAGGGGCACCTACCTGAAACGTTAACTGTTTCTCACTCCACAGATGCTGCCAGTCCTGCAGAGTATTTCCAGCATTTTCTGTTTTTATTGTCCAAGATATTTTTGTAGAATGAGCAGATCAAGAAGTGGAAGGAAAAGAACAGTGCCAGAGCCATGAGGCATGGTTGTTAGGGACAGTCATCGGCATCTAAAGGAAGAAGAAAGTCTCGAGGGGAATTTTTGTTCCCAGTATCAGCATCAAAGAGAGAGGAGAGCGCCAGTTCAAACCGTCACAGGACAGAGAGAGGAGAGCACCAGTTCTCCGTCACAGGACAGAGAGTGGAGAGCACCAGTTCAAACCGTCACAGGACAGAGAGTGGAGAGCACCAGTTCAAACCGTCACAGGACAGAGAGTGGGGAGCGCCAGTTCAAACCGTCACAGGACAGAGAGTGAAGAGCACCAGTTCAAACCGTCACAGGACAGAGAGTGGAGAGCACCAGTTCAAACCGTCACAGGACAGAGAGTGGAGAGCACCAGTTCAAACCGTCACAGGACAGAGAGTGGAGAGCACCAGTTCAAACCGTCACAGGACAGAGAGTGGAGAGCACCAGTTCAAACCGTCACAGGACAGAGAGTGGAGAGCACCAGTTCAAACCGTCACAGGACAGAGAGTGGAGAGCACCAGTTCAAACCGTCACAGGACAGAGAGTGGAGAGCACCAGTTCAAACCGTCACAGGACAGAGAGTGGAGAGCACCAGTTCAAACCGTCACAGGACAGAAAGAGGAGAGCGCCAGTTCAAACCGTCACAGGACAGAGAGTGAAGAGCACCAGTTCAAACCGTCACAGGACAGAGAGTGGAGAGCACCAGTTCAAACCGTCACAGGACAGAGAGTGGAGAGCACCAGTTCAAACCGTCACAGGACAGAGAGAGGAGAGCACCAGTTCCAACTGTCACAGGACAGAGAGTGAAGAGCACCAGTTCAAACCGTCACAGGACA
Source organism: Pristiophorus japonicus (assembly GCF_044704955.1). NCBI lineage: Eukaryota > Metazoa > Chordata > Chondrichthyes > Pristiophoridae > Pristiophorus > Pristiophorus japonicus. The sequence goes on from NC_091997.1 coordinate 57,759,989, forward strand.
GAGAGAGGAGAGCACCAGTTCCAACCGTCACAGGACAGAGAGAGGAGAGCACCAGTTCAAACCGTCACAGGACGGAGAGAGGAGAGCACCAGTTCAAACCATCACGAAACCTCCCAAGGCGCTTCACAGGAGTATTATTAGATTAAAAAAATTTGACTGAGCCGCATAATTAGAAATTAATGCAGGTGGTCAAAGAGGCAGGTTATAAGGAGCATCTTGAAAGAGGAAAGAGGTAGAGAGGCAGAAAGGTTTAGGCAGGGAGAAGGCACGGCCACCAATGGTTGAGCGACTATAATCAGGGATGCTCAGGAGGGCAGAATTAGAGGAGCGCAGACATCTCGGGGGGTTGTGGGGCTGGAGGAGATTACAGAGATACGGAGGGGCAAGGCCATGGAGAGATTTGAAGATAAGGATGAGAATTTTGAAATCGGGGTGTTGGTTAACCGTGAGCCAATGTAGGTCAGCGAGCACAGAGGTGATGGGTGAGCAGGACGGTGCGAGTTAGGACACGGGCAGCCAAGTTTTGGATCATCTCTAGTTTATGCAGGGTAGAATGTGGGAGGCCAGCCAGGAGTGCGGTGGAATAGTCAAGTCGAGAGGTAACAAAGGCATGGATGAGGGCTTCAGCAGCAGATGAGCTGAGGCAAGGGTGGAAATAGACAATCTTAGTTATGCTGCGGATATGTGGTTGAAAGTTTATTTCAGGGTCAAATATTACAGAAAGGTTGCGAACAGTCTGGTTTAGCTTCAGGCAGAAGTTCGGGAGAGGGGTGGAGTTAGTGGCTAGGGAACGGAGTTCGTGGCGGGGACCAAGAACTGGATGTCGGAAAAGTAGTTTGACAATTTAGAGACCGTGGAGAGGCGGAGAGAAGTGGTGGTGAGGTAGAGCTGGGTGTCAACAGCGTACATGTGGAAACTGACGCTGTGTTTCCGGATGATGTCGCCAAGGGGCAACGTGTAGATGAGAAATAGGAGGGGCTAAGGATAGATGCTTGGGGAACACCAGAGGTAACGATGCGGGAGTGGGCTACGATTAGATAGATAAGAATGGAACCAGGCGAGTGCAGTCCCACCCAGCTGGACGACAGTGGAGCAGGATAGAGTGATCAGCCATGTCAAAGGCTGCAGACAAGTCAAGAAGGACGAGGAGGGATAGTTTGCCTTTGTCACATTCACAAAGGCTGTCATTTGTGATTTTGATGAGAGCTGTTTTGGTACTGTGGCAGGCACGGAATCCGGATTGAAGGGATTCAAACATGGAATTGCGGGAAAGATGGGCACGGATTTGGGAGGCGACAACACATTGAAGGACTAGAGGAAAGGGGGTTTGGAGATGGGGCAGTAGTTTCCAAGGACGGAGGGGTTATTTGAGGAGAGGGGAGATCGGAGAGAAACTGGAGAAAGATGTGAGGTCAGGGCTAGGGCAGGGGACTTCCTTCGAGGAAGCTTGGCCCGGTGGGCTCGGGGAAGGAAGGGCAGAGGCAGAGGCTCTTCGATGGTTTCAATCAAGAAAAAGTCGTCCATGAGCTCCACACACTTATTGCCAGAGAGGAGACTAGGGAGAGCGCTTTAAAAAGGTACTGGAGATTAGAAGCTAGGGTTTGTCTTTACATTCCTGGATTCTGGAACAGTGAGCATTTTTGACAGACGAGTGCAGAACCAGATAATGCTTTGTGTGTTCAAGCCAGATCTGGCAGTGAATGCCAAAACCAGTTGTCTGCCATACCCGTTCAAGTCTGCATTCCACGGCCTTAAAGGAGTGACGATCAAGGATGTACCAGGGGGAATGGCCAGGGTAGAGAGAGAGAGAGAGAGAGAGAGTCATCGTTTTAATAGGAACTGGGGCATCAAAGGTGGTGGTGAGGGTGTGATTGAGCAGATCGGTAGCTGCAGAATTGTCATGTCCTCTCGGAATGAGTGATCACAGTATGGTTGAATTTGTAACACAGATTGAGGGTGAGGAAGTGGTGTCTCAAACGAGCGTACTATGCTTAAACAAAGGGGACTACAGTGGGATGAGGACAGAGTTGGCGAAAGTAGACTGGAAACACAGACTAAATAGTGGCACAATTGAGGAACAGTGGAGGACTTTTAAGGAGCTCTTTCATAGTGCGCAACAAAAATATATTCCAGTGAAATAGAAGGGCGGTAAGAGAAGGGATAACCAGCCGTGGATAACCAAGGAAATAAAGGAGAGTATCAAATTAAAAACCAATACGTATAAGGTGGCCAAGGTTAGTGGGAAAATAAAAGATTGGGAACATTTTAAACAACAGCAAAGAATGACTAAGAAAGTAATAAAGAAAGGAAAGATAGATTACGAAAGTAAACTTGCGCAAAACATAAAAACATATAGTAAAAGCTTTTACCGATATATAAAACAGGAAAGAGTGACTAAAGTAAATGTTGGTCCCTTAGAAGATAAGAAGGGGGATTTAATAATGGGAAATGTGGAAATGGCTGAGACCTTAAACAATTATTTTGCTTCGGTCTTCACAGTGGAAGACACAAAAAGCATGCCAAAAATTGCTGGTCACGGCAATGTGGGAAGGGAGGACCTTGAGACAATCACTATCACTAGGGAGGTAGTGCTGGACAGGCGAATGAGACTCAAGGTAGACAAGTCCCCTGGTCCTGATGAAATGCATCCCAGGGTATTAAAAGAGATGGCGGAAGTTATAGCAGATGCATTCGTTATAATCTACCAAAATTATCTGGACTCTGGGGAGTAACCAGCGGATTGGAAAGCAGCTAATGTAACGCCTCTGTTTAAAAAAGGGGGCAGGCAAAAGGTAGGTAACTATAGGCCGGTTAGTTTAACATCTGTAGTGGGGAAAATGCTTGACGCTATAATTAAGGAAGAAATAGCGGGACATCTAGATAGGAATAGTGCAATCAAGCAGACGCAACATGGATTCATGAAGGGGAAATCATGTTTAACTAACTTACTGGAATTCTTTGAGGATATAACGAGCATGGTGGATAGAGGTGTACCGATGGATGTGGTGTATTTAGATTTCCAAAAAGGCATTCGATAAGGTGCCAAACAAAAGGTTACTGCAGAAGATAAAGATACGTGGAGTCAGAGGAAATGTATTAGCATGGATAGAGAATTAGCTGGCTAACAGAAAGCAGAGAGTCGGGATAAATGGGTCCTTTTCGGGTTGGAAATCGGTGGTTAGTGGTGTGCCACAGGGATCGGTGCTGGGACCACAACTGTTTACAATATACATAGATGACCTGGAAGAGGGGACAGAATGTAATGTAACAAAATTTGCAGATGACACAAAGATTAGTGGGAAAGCGGGTTGTGTAGAGGACACAGAGAGGCTGCAAAGAGATTGAGATAGGTTAAGCGAATGGGCTAAGGTTTGGCAGATGGAATACAATGTCGGAAAATGCGAGGTCATCTACCTTGGAAAAAAACACAGTAAAAGGGAATATTATTTGAATGGGGAGAAATTACAACATGCTGCGGTGCAGAGGGACCTGGGGGTCCTTGTGCATGAATCCAAAAAAGTTAGTTTGCAGGTGCAGCAAGTAATCAGGAAGGCGAATGGAATGTTGGCCTTCATTGTGAGAGGGATGGAGTACAAAAGCAGGGAGGTCCTGCTGCAACTGTATAGGGTATTGGTGAGGCCGCACCTGGAGTACTGTCTGCAGTTTTGGTCACCTTACTTAAGGACGATATACTAGCTTTGGAGGGGGTACAGAGACGATTCACTAGGCTGATTCCGGAGATGAGGGGGTTACCTTATGATGATAGATTGAGTAGACTGGGTCTTTACTCGGAGTTCAGAAGGACGAGGGGTGATCTTATAGAAACATTTAAAATAATGAAAGGGATAGACAAGATAGAGGCAGAGAGGTTGTTTCCACTGGTCGGGGAGACTAGAACTAGGGGGCACAGCCTCAAAATATGGGGGAGCCAATTTAAAACTGAGTTGAGAAGGAATTTCTTCTCCCAGAGGGTTGTGAATCTGTGGAATTCTCTGCCCAAGGAAGCAGTTGAGGCTAGCTCATTGAATGTATTCAAATCACAGATAGATAGATTTTTAACCAATAAGGGAATTAAGAGTTACGGGGAGTGAGCGGGTAAGTGGAACTGAGTGCACGGTCAGATCAGCCATGATCTTGTTGAATGGCGGAGCGGGCTCGAGGGGCTAGATGGCCTACTCCTGTTCCTAATTCTTATGTTCTTATGGTGACTGGAGGGCCACAGGCTGGATAGTTGGGAGTTCATTAGTGCAGTTGTAAGAGAGTCAGGAGAAAGTTGCTTCCAGGGGCGTATACAGAAGGAGGTAGGGGTGGGGGATGTGGGTGGAGAGCGATACGAGGAAGTGGTCAGAAATGGCCTTATCTACGATCATCACGATGGGAGTAGCAAGGCCACGAGAGATGACAAGGTCGAGGAGCTGGCCATGAATATGGCCTGGGGAGTTTACATGGAGGGAGAGATTAAGGGAGGATATGGAGGGTAGTGAACTCAGAGGAGAGAGAGCATGATGAATTGAGATGGAGGTTGAAATCACCAAGGATGAGAAGTCGTTCAATACAGAGGGAGAGGGAGGAAAGTCATCAAGAAATCTTAGAAATTTGTAGCACGATGGAGGCCATTCCGGCCCATCATGTCCGTGCCGGCTGACAAAAAGCTACCCAGCCGAATCCCACTTACCTGCTCTTGGTCCATAGCCTTGCAGGTTATGGTACTTCAAGTGTACATCCAATTACTTTTTAAAAGTGGTAATATCAGTAATAACATTTTTATGGTACTTGGGTGGGCGGCAGAGAATGACAATTTTAAATGAGGTGAGAGGGGTGGAATAGGGCTAGATGCTCAAAGGAGGAGAAAGTGCCGGAGTGGGGGGGACAGGCCAAGGTGTGATTTGGTGATGAGGGCCACACCGCCACCACATTCTGAGCAGAGCAAGTGGTGGACTGTATGGCCAAGGGGGGGGGGGGGGGGGTAGCTTCATTTAAGGGTAAGACGTCATTGCCCCTGAACCAGGTTTTTGTCAGGGCCATGATGTCAATGCCATCATCCTCGATAAGCTCATGGATGGGAAGGGCCTCGTTTGCAAGCGAACGGACATTCTGGCGGGAGACTGCCTATGTCCACAGGGTCAGCGCTGGGCGTGCTTAGTTGGACGGGGAGAAGATTGGAAAGATTAGCCGCCAGTGAGCGCGCTGGTTGGGAAGGTCAGCGAGAGAGTAGAATGGGGCAGTTGGGGTTGCTGCTCATAAAGAGTCAGTGACGAGTGCCTCAATGGCCCCTTTGCAGAATGCCAAGAGGGAAGCTGTAGACTTATCTAGGAGGGCATCACAGCACAATGGAGAGTGTCAGTTCAAACGGTCACAGCACAATGGAGAGTGCCAGTTCAAACTGCTTTCTAATTTATCATCTAATCATGTCTTTGTAACTTCATTTCCCATGTCCATACGGATGCGCGTTCTGGACCGAGTTCCATCTCTTCTAACTTTTTCCTCTTTCTTCATCACCCTCCCCTAGCCGTCATGCCTCTTTTCTTTTCTCCACCATCTACCATCATGCACTCTACCCTCACTAACTCCTGCTCTCCACGACTCATCATCGCCTCCTAGCTGGCAGCAACCCAAATTGCCCCATCTTGCTCTCTCACTGCCCCAAGCACCTGTTGCGATCTAATCTCGCCAACATCCTCCCTGGCCCTCCGTGCACTGTCCCTCTGGACTACGCCAGTAACTTATGTTTCATCGCCCCTCTCCGCATTTCCCTTCAAAACATACGTTTACTTGTAAATAAGGGCTTTGTCATCCACGACTTTATTGTGGACGATCAAATTGACATCATGGCATATGGTTGAGGGGTGATAAGACATAATAAAGAGGAGCAGGAGTAGGCCATTCAGCCCCTCGAGCCTGCTCTACCATTCAATAAGATCGTGGCTGATCTGATCATGGACTCAGCTCCACTTCCCACCCGCTCCCCATAACCCTTTACTCATTTTTCGCTCAAAAAACTGTTTATCTCCGCCTTAAATATATTCAATGTCCCAGCTTCCACAGCTCTCTGGGGCAGAGAATTCCACAGATTTACAACCCTCTGAGAAGAAGTTTCTCCTCATCTGAGTTTTAAATGTGCGGCCCCTTATTCTGAGACTATGTCCACTAGTTTTAGTTTCCCCCATGAGTGGAAATATCCTCTTGTTGAGCCCCCTCATTATCTTACACTTTCAATAAGATCACCTCTCATTCTTCTGAACTCCAATGTGTTTCGGCCCAACCTATTCAACCTATCCTCATAAGTCAACCCCCTCATCTCCGGAATCAGCCTAGTGAACCTTCTCTGAACAGCCTCCAATGATAATATATCCTTCCTTATACTATATCTCGTCGCCGAGAGCATGCAGAAATCAAGCGCTGGCAGCGGAAAGAGCGTACGGCAAACCAGACCCACCCATCCCTTTCCTCAACGACTATCTGTCCAACCTGTGACAGAGACTGTGGTTCTCGTATTGGACTGTACTGCCACCTAAGAACTCATGTTAAGAGTGGAAGCAAGTATAGGAGCAGGGAGGTCTTACTGCAGTTGTACAGAGCCTTGGTGAGGCCACACTTGGAATATTGTGTTCAGTTTTGGTCTCCTAATCTGAAGAAGGACATTCTTGCTATTGAGGGAGTGCAGCGAAGATTCACCAGACTGATTCCCGGGATGGCAGGACTGACATATGAAGAAAGACTGGATCAACTGGGCTTATATTCACTGGAATTTAGAAGAATGAGAGGGGACCTCATTAAAACATAAAATTCTGACAGGATTGGACAGGTTAGATGCAGGAAGAATGTTCCCGATGTTGGAAAGTCCAGAACCAGGGGTCACAGTCTAAGGATAAGGGGTAAGCCATTTAGGACCGAGATGAGGAGAAACTTCTTCATTCATGAATTGTGAACTTCTACCGCAGAAAGTTGTTGAGGCCAGTTCGTTAGATATATTCAAAAGGGAGTTAGATGTGGCCCTTACGGCTAAAGGGATCAAGGGATATGGAGAGAAAGCAGGAATGGGGTACTGAAGTTGCATGATCAGCCATGATTATATTGAATGGTGGTTCAGGCTCAAAGGACCAAATGGCCTACTCCTGCACCTATTTTCTATGTTTCTATGATTCCAAGGGATTGCCTATGATGATCCTTCCTTAAATGAGTCCAAAACTGTACGCAGTACTCCAGGTGTGGCCTCACCAAAGCCCTGTACAGTTGTAGCAGGACTTCCCTACTTTTATACTCTATCCCCCTTGCAATAAAGGCAACATTCCATTTGCCTTCCTGATTACTTGCTGTACCTGCACACTAACTGTGTTTCATGCCCCCAGGCCTGTGTCCTGCAGCACTTTGCAATTTTTCCCATTTAAATTATAATTTGCTTTTCTATTTCTGCCAGAGTGGATAACCTCACATTTTCTCACATTATGCTCCATCTGCCAAATTTTTGCCCAATTACTTAGCCTGTCTATATCCCTTTGCAGATTTTGTGAGTCCTCACAATTTGCTTTCCCACCCATCTTTGTATCATCAGCAAACTTGGCTACATTACACTCAGTCCCTTCAACCAAGTCATTAATATATAGATTGTAAATAGTTGAGGCCCCAGTACCGATCCTCTGTGGCACCCCATTAGTTACTGTTTGCCAACCGGAAAATGTCCCATTTATTCTGAATCTCTGTTAGTTAACCAATCCTCTATCCATGCGAATATATTACCCCCAACCCAGTGAACTTTTATTTTGTGCAGTAACCTTTTATGTGGCACCTTATCGAATGCCTTCTGAAAATCTAAATACACCACATCTACTCGTTCCCCCTTATCCACCCTGCTCGTTACATCCTCAAAGAACACCTTTCCCCTTAATGAAACTTCTCCACCAGGCTATACTTTCCACCATATTCCACGCCTGAACCACCGATGTAGTGGGTACCCCTCTCTAAATCAAACATTGGTCTGTCTCCCTACTCCTCCGGCAACTTCTCCTCCTTTGAGCATCTCACCTTGTTCCACCCTTCACATCTCTCTTAAAATCCTGATTCTGTACTGCTCTCTGCTTGCCTCCCTCTGTACCAAGCGACTTCTCATCCCTCGGTGATTTCAACATGCATCTCAACTTAGCTTGCTCCCTCTCCTCTGGGTTCCCTGCCCTCCTTTCCTCCCTTAATCACTCCCTTCATGTAAACTCTCCTACACATACACCGCCACCCCCTGTGCTATTCCCTCCGTAACCATTTCCTTGTATCACTCTCGATCCGTATTTCCCGAAACCCACTTCAAGTACTTTACAGCTGCATTTTCTACTTCCCAACTACCGAGCCTTTGGCCGACTATCCTCCAGGACCTCTCTGCAGCTACTGAATTACTAAATCACACCCCTTTCCACCACCTTTGATGCTCTTGTCCCAGGAAGCGGAAAGAGCGCGCGGTAAACCAGTCCCACCCACCCCTTCCTTCAACAACTATCTGTCCCATCTGTAACAGAGACTGTGGTTCTTGTATTGAACTGTTCAGCCACCTAAGAACTCATTTTAATAGTGGAAGCAAGTCTTCTTCATTTCCGAGAGACTGCCAATGATTGATGATGGCCCAACTAAAATGATTACTCTCTCATCCTAGTGGTTCATCGTGGTACACCCCTCAGCTCTGCTCCTTTCAGTCCAAGGGACGCAAACTTGAAAGTCTTTGGCAGTCAACTGGTCTAATCACCCATAACCTGATTTGACAAGATCCTGCCCTCCATCACTATAACCGTCCACTATTCTAAGATCACCCAGGATGGCAAAAATACCAGGCTTCTCTCCTCCACCATTAACCGTTTTCACAAACGACCCTCCCCAGCCTCCTCCTCCCTCACCTTCAACAATAAATGTGAGGAGCTCATGGATGTCTTTGTTAAAAAGATCAACAACTGCTTCTGCTTTCAGCTCCCTCACTTCCCTGAGCCCACCTCATCCTGGACCTCACTTGCTCCCTTTTCTCCCTCTGCCCTAACCCGAAATTTCTCTTCCCATCTCTCCCCTTGCCCTTTCAAAGCTCATCTTGTCAATGAGACCTGCTCTCTTGACCTATTCCTACTAAATTGCTGACAACCCAACTTTGCTTCCTGGCTCCCATATTCACGGATATTGTTAACGGTTCTCTCCTCCGATATTGTCCCCTTTTCCTTCAAATCTGTCTTTATCGCCCCTCTCCTTAAAAAAAACAACCTTCACCCCATCTCTAACCACACTTTTGCCAAAGTTCTCGCCTCCCAAATCTGTGCCCATCTTCCAGAGCTCCTTGTTTGAATCCTTTCAATTGGGTTTGTGCCCCTACCACAGTATTGAAACTGCTCTTACCAAGGTCACAAATGACATCCTGATTACGACAAAGATAATCTATCCCTTGTCCTTCTGGACCTGTCTGCACATCTGACCACAAAACTTTCTTCCAACACCTCTCCACCGTCGGCCAACTGAATGGGACTGCACTCGCCTGGTCTGCATGAGGGAGGGGGAGGGGGAGGGGGTGGAGGCAGCGAGAAGGGGAGGCCGCACGAGGCAGCGAGGGGGGGGGGGACGCGCGAGGCAGCGAGAAGGGGGGGCCGCGTGAAATAGAGAGAGAGAGAGAGAGAGAAACATAGAAAATAGGTGCAGGAGGCAGCCATTTGGCCCTTCGAGCCTGCATGCGACCATTCAATATCATGGCTGATCATTCCCTCAGTACCCCTGGCCTGCTTTCTCTCCATATCCCTTGATCCCTTTAGCCATAAGGGCCATATCTAACTCCCTCTTAAATATATCCAACGAACTGACATCAACAACTCTCTGCAGTAAGGAATTCCACAGGTTAACGACACTGAATGAAGAAGTTTCTCCTCATCTCAGTCCTAAATGGATTACCCCTTATCCTTAGACTATGTACCCTGGTTCTGGACTTCCCCATCAGGAACATTCTTCCTGCATCTAACCTGTCCAGTCCCGTCAGAATTTTATATGTTTCTATAAGATCCCCTCTCATCCTTCTAAACTCCAGTGAATACAGGCCCAGTCGACCCTGTCTCTTCTCGTATCAGTCCTGCCATCCTGGGAATCAGTCTGGTGAACCTTTGCTGCACTCCCTCAATAGCAAGAACGTCCTTCCTCAGATTAGGAGACCAAACCTGAACATAATATTCCAGGTGAGGCCTCACCAAGGCCCTGTATAACTGCAGTAAGACCTCCCTGCTCTTATACACAAATCCCCTATCTATGAAGGCCAACATACCATTTGCCTTCTTCACTGCCTGTTGTACCTGCATGCCAACTTTCAATGACTGAGTTACCATGACACCCAGGTTTCGTTGCACCTCCCCTTTTCCTAATCTGCCGCCATTCAGATAATATTCTGCCTTTGTGTTTTTGTCCCCAAAGTGGATAACCTCACATTTATGCACATTATACTGCATCTGCTATGCATTTTCCCACTCACCTAACCTGTCCAAGTGACCCTGCAGCCTCTTAGCGTCCTCCTCACAGCTCACACCGCCACCCAGCTTAGTGTCATCTGCAAACTTGGAGATATTACACTTAATTCCTTCATCTAAATCATTAATGTATTTTGTAAATAGCTGGGGTCCCAGCACTGATCCCTGCGGCACTCTACTAGTCACTGCCTGCCATTCTGAAAAGGACCCGTTTATCCCGACTCTCTGCCAACCAGTTCTCTATCCACGTCAGTACATTACCCCCAATACCATGTGCTTTATTTTTGCACACCAATCTCTTGTGTGGGACCTTGTCAAAAGCCTTTTGAAAGTCCAAATCCAACACATCCACTGGTTCTCCCTTGTCCACTCTACTAGTTACATCCTCAAAGAATTCTAGATTTGTCATGCATGATTTCTCTTTCATAAATCCATGCTGACTTGGACCGATCCCGTCACTGCTTTCCAAATGCGCTGCTATTTCATCTTTAATAATTGATTCCAACATTTTCCCCACTACTGATGTCAGGCTAACTGGTCTATAATTACCCGTTTTCTCTCTCTCTCCTTTTTTAAAAAGTGGTGTTACATTAGCTACCCACCAGTCCATAGGAACTGATCCAGAGTCGATAGACTGTTGGAAAATGATCACCAATGCATCCACTATTTCTCGGGCCACTTCCTTAAGTACTCTAGAATGCAGACTCTCAGGCCCCGGGGATTTATTGGCCTTCAATTTCCCTCCTAATAAGGATTTCTTTCAGTTTCTCCTTCCCACTAGACCCCTGGTCTCCTAGTGTTTCCGGAAGGTTATTTGTGTCTTCCTTAGTGAAGACAGATCCAAAGTATTGTTCAGTTGGTTTGCCATTTCTTTGTTCCCCATTATAAATTCATCTGAATCTGACTGCAAGGGACCTATGTTTGTCTTCACTAATCTTTTTCGCTTCACATATCTATAGAAGCTTTTGCAGTCAGTTTTTATGTTCCCAGCAAGCTTCCTCGCTTACTCTATTTCCCCCCTCCTAATTCAACCCTTTGTCCTCCTCTGCTGAATTCTAAATTTCTCCCAGTCCTCAGGTTTGTGCTTTGTCTGGTCAATCTTTGTGCGTCTTCCTTGGATTTAACACTATCCTTAATTTTCCTTGTTAACTACAGTTGAGGCACCTTCCCTGTTTTATTTTTACTGCAGACAGGGATATACAATTATTGAAGTTCATCCATGTGATCTTTAAACATCTGCCATTGCCTATCCGCCGTCAACCCTTTAAGTATCATTCGCCAGTCTATACTCGCCAATTCACGTCTCATACCATCGAAGTTACCTTTCCTTAAGTTCAGGACCCTCGTCTCTGAATTAACTGTGTCACTCTCCATCTTAATAAAGAATTCTACCATATTATGGTCACTCTTCCCCAAGGGGCCTCGCACAACAAGATTGCTAATTAATCCTTTCTCATTATACATCACCCAGTCTAGGATGGCCAGCCCTCTTGTTGGTTCCTCAACATATTGGTCTAGAAAACCATCCCTAATACACTCCAAGAAATCCTCGTCCACCGTATTGCTACCAGTTTGGTTAGCCCAATCTATATGTAGATTAAAGTCGCCCATGATAACTGCTGTACCTTTATTGCACGCATCCCTAATTTCTTGTTTGATGCTGTCCCCAACCTCACTACTACTGTTTGGTGGTCTGTACACAACTCCCACTAGCGTTTTCTGCCCTTTGCTGTACCGCAGCTCCACCCATACCGATTCCACATCATCCAAGCTAATGTCCCTCCTTACTATTGCATTAATTTCCTCCTTAACCAGCAACACTACCCCACCTCCTTTTCCTTTCTGTCTATCCTTCCTGAAATGTTGAATACCCCTGGATGTTGAGTTCCCAGCCTTGATCACCCTGGAGCCATGTCTCCGTGATGCCAATTATATCATATTCATTAATTGCTGTCTGTGCCGTTAATTCGTCCACCTTATTACGAATACTCCTCGCATTGAGGCACAGAGCCTTAAGGCTTGACCTTTTCAACACACTTTGCCCCTTTAGAATTTTGCTGTAATGTGGCCCTTTTTGATTTTTGCTTTGGGTTTCTCTGCCCTCCACTTTTATTTTTCTTCTTTCTATCTTTTGCTTCTGCCCCCATTCTACTTCCCTCTGTCTCCCTGCATAGGATCCCACCCCCCTGTCATATTAGTTTAACCCCTCCCCAACAGCACGATTAAACACTCCCCCTAGGACATTGGTTCCGGTCCTGTCCATGTGCCGACCGTCCGGTTTGTACTGGTCCCACCTCCCTCAGAACCATTTCCAATTTCCCAGGAATTTGAATCCCTCTCTTCTGCACCACTCCTCGAGCCACGTATTCATCGGAGCTATCCTGCGATTCCTACTCTGACTAGCACGTGGCACTGGTGGCAATCCTGAAATTACTACCTTTGAGGTCCTACTTTTTAATTTAACTCCCAGCTCCCTAGAGAGGGAGAGAAGGGGTGCTGGAGAGACAAAGGGGGTTGGAGGGGAAAAGAGAGAGAGAGAGAGAGAGAGAGACAGGGAGAGAGACACAAGGGGGTCGGAGAGAGAGAGATGGACAAAGGGGGTCGGAGAGAGAGACACACACAAAGGGGGTCAGAGAGAGAAAGGGGGGGGGGTCGGAGAGAGAGGGAAAGAAACAAAGGGGGTCGGAGAGAGACAAAGGGGGTAAGGAGAGAGAGAGAGAGAGAGGGGGTCGGAAAGAGGGGGGGGGTTGGAGGGAGAGAGAGAGAGAGAGAGAGGGGGGGGAGACGGGAAGAGAGAGACAAAGCAGGTCAGAGGGAGAGAGAGACACACACAAAGGGGTTGGAGAACCTAAGACATAGGAGCAGGAGTAGCCATTCTGCCCTTCGAGCCTATTCCGCCATTCAATAAGATCATGCTGGTCTGATCTTGGCCTCAACTCCACTTTCCTGCCTGCTCCCCATAACCCTAGACTCCCCTATAGTTCAAAATCTATCTACACCTTGTATATATTCAATGCCAAAGCCTCCACAGCTCTCTGGGGCAGAGAATTCCAAAGATTCACATCCCTCAGAAAATCAATTCCTCCTCATCTCCATCTTAAATGGGCGATCCCCTAGTTCTGGATTCCCTCATGAGGGGAAACATCCTCTCAGTATCTACCCTGTCAAGTGTTTCAATAAGATCACACCTCATTCTTCTAAATGCAAATAGGCCCAATCTTTCCTCACAAGACAACCCCTTTATCTCAGAAATCAACCTAGTGAACCTTCTCTGAACTGCCTCCTTAAATAAGGAGGCCAAAACAGTCTCACCAATACCCTGTATTCATGCTAAATAATATGAGAGTTGCAGCATGACTTCCCTGCTTTTATACTCCACTCCCCTTGCAATAAAGGCCAACATTCCATTTACCTTCCTAATTACTTGCTAACTTTGTGTTTCATGTACAAGGACATGATCCCTCTGTGCCGCAGCATTCTGTCGTCTTTCTCCATTTAAATATTTTGATTTTCTATTCTTCCTACCAAAATGGATAACCACACATTTTCCCACATTATACTCCATCTGCCATTTTTTCCCCCACTCACTTAACCGATCTATATTCCTTTACAGACTCTGTGTCCTCCTCACAACTTGCTTTCCCAACTATCTTTGTATCGTCAGCATATTTGGTGACATTACACTGAGTCCCTTCATCCAAGTCATTATTATAGATTATAAATAGTTGAGGCCCCAGCACTGATCCCTGTGGCACCCCACTAGTTAAGAGTTTGTTAACCTGAAAATGGCCCATTTATCCTGACTCCCAATTTTTTGTTAGTTAGCCAATCCTCTCGCCATGCTAATATAATACAGCCAACACCAGGAGCGCTTATCTTGTGCTGTAACCTTTTATGTGGCACCTTAACGAATGCCTTTTGGAAATCCAAATACTACTGGTTCCCCTTTATCCAACCTGCTTGTTTCATCCTCAAAGAACTCTAATAAAATTGTCAAGCACGATTTCCCTTTCATAGAACCATGTTAACTCTGCTTGATTGTATTATGATTTTTTTTAAATGTCCTGCTACTACTCCCTTAATAATGGACTCCAACATTTTCCCAATGACAGACGGTAGGCTAACTGGTCTATAAGTTCCCTGCTTTCTGTCTCCCTCTCTTGAATTACCTTTGCGGTTTTCCAATCTGCTGGGACCTTTCCAGAATCTAGGGAATTTTGGAAGATTACAACTAATGCATCCACTATCTCTACAGCCACTTCTTTTAAGATCCTAGGATGCAGGCAGCTTTTAGTCCCATTAATTTGCATAATACTTTTTGTCTAGTGATAGTGATTGTTTTAAGTTCCTTTCTCCCTTTTGCTCCTTGATTATCTATTATTGGGATGTTTCTAGTGTCTTCTGTTGTGAAGACAGATACAATATATTTGTTCAAAGTCTCGGCCATTTCCTTGTTAATTATTAATTCGCCAGTCTCAACGTCTACAGGACCAACGTTTACTTTTGCTGCTGTCTTCCTTTTTATATACTTGTAGAAGCTCTTGCTGTCTGTTTTTATATTTCTTGCTAGTTTACTCTCAATCTATTTTCTCCCTCTTTTTAAAAAAAGTCATCCGTTGCTGGTTTCTAAAGATTTCCCAATCTTCTGACCTACCAATCTTTGCATATGCCTTTTCTTTCAATTTGATACCATCCTCAACTTCCTTAGTTAGCCACAGATGGCTCATCCTTCTCGTAGTCTTTCTCACTGGAATATCTTTGTTGAGATATATGAAATATCTTCTTAAATATCTGCCACTGCTCATCTACCATCTTAACCAGAGAGAGGAGAGAGAGAGGAAAGAGAGAGAGGAAAGAGAGAGGAAAAAAAGGAGAGAGGAAAGAGAGAGAGGAAAGAAAGAGAGAGAGAGAGGAAAGAAAGAGAGAGAGAGGAAAGAAAGAGAGAGAGAGGAAAGAGAGAGAGGAAAGAAAGAGAGAGAGGAAAGAGAGAACGAGAGAGAGGAAAGAGAGAACGAGAGAGAGGAAAGAAAGAGAGAGAGAGAGAGAGAGAGAGGAAAGAGAGAGAGGAAAGAAAGAGAGAGAGAGGAAAGAGAGAGAGAGGAGAGGAGAGAGAGAGGAAAGAAAGAGAGAGAGTAAAGAAAGGAGAGAGAGGAAAGAGAGAGAGAGGGGAAAGAGAGAGGGGAAAGAGAGAGGGGAAAGAGAGAGGGGAAAGAGAGAGAGAGAGAGAGAGAGAAGAGAGAGGAGAGAGAGAGGAGAGAGGGAGGAAAGAGAGAGAGAGGAAAGAGAGAGAGAGAGAGAGAGGAAAGAGAGAGAGAAGTCAGAGATAAATCAGAGAGAGGAGAGAGTGTACTCGGGGAGGGGGGGGGGGGAGAAATCGGTAAAGAGTACGGAAAGCACAATGGGGATGGCAGAAGAACATGATCTAAGGGGGGGGTGTGTGATTGAAAGCAAGAACGTGATCCAGATGGCAAGACTGGACGAAATCCGGAAGTCACAACATTGGATATGAAGTGAATAGTGACAATCAACCGCTTATCAGCGACCTACATACATTGCTCCATTTTGGCGGGGCGGAGGAGAAAATCTGGAACTTGGGCGGGGGGGCGATTAGGTCAGCAACTTGGGCTGGGGATTAGGTCATGAACTTGAGTGAGGGGCAGGAACTTGCTTGGGGGTCTCTCCTGTCTGGAGTCGGCAGTCAGAATAGCTCGAATTACACTTTGCAAAGTCAATGATGTAGGCAGAGTGGTTCTCATTACACATTCGAGAGAAACTGCTGGGTGTTACTTATCCTCCAAGGGGACCAATCAGCAATCAAGGGAACCTGATCAGAGCTTTTAGATGTTACAAATAAGTGCTTCCCTATAATCCTCCAGACCTCTGCCCTCCACGATTTTAAATGCTCCACCACTGGCAGTCGTGCCTTCAGCCGCCTAGGTCCTAAACTCTGGAATTTCCTCCCTAAAACTCTCTGCCTCTCTACATCCTTTTCCTCCTTTAAGATTCTTCTTAAAACCTACCTCTTTGACCAAGCTTTTGGTCATCTTCCCTAACATCTCCTTAGATGGCTCGGAGTCAATTATTTTTTGTGATAACACTCCTGTGAAGAGCCTGATGTTTTATTTAGTTGAAGGTGCTACATAAACACAAGTTGTTGTTAATACTCCATCATCATAGGCAGTCCCTCGGAATCGAGGAAGACTTGCTTCCACTCCCAAAGTGAGTTCTTTGATGGCTGAACAGTCCGATACGAGAGTCACAGACCCTGTTACAGGTGGGACAGATATTCGTCAGGGGAAGGGGTCGGTATGGTTTGCTGCGCGCTCCTTCCGCTGTCTGCGCCTGGCCTCTTAATGCTCCTTGTGTCAAGACTCAAAGAGCTCAACGCCCTCCCGGATGGACTTTCTCCACCTCGGGCGGTCTCCAGTGCAGTACTGAGGGAGTGCTGCACTATCGGAGACGCCGTCTTTCAGGTGAGACATTAAACCGAGGCCCCGTCTGCCCTCTCAGGTGGACGTAAAATATCCACTTTTTCCAAAACAGCAGGAGTTTCTCCCTGGTGTTCTGGCCAATATTTATCCCTCGACTAGCATCACAAAGACAAATTATTTGGCCATCATCACATGACTGTTCGTGGGATCTTACTGTGTGCAAACTGGCTGTGATGTTTGACAGTACAACAGTGACTGCACTTGAAAAGCACTTAATTGACTAACATGCTTTGGGACGTCCGGAGGTTGCAAAAGGCACGATATAAATGCAATACAAGTTATTTTCATTCTTTATACATTCTAACGGAAGCAGGAAATGGAGAGGAGGGCCCAAAGATCCTCAGGAATTGGGGTGTCAAACAGATTGGCTGAAAAGTGCTTTGGGGCATCCTGATGTCATGAAAGATGCAATATAAATGCAAGTGTTTGTTGTGAAATATTAGATGCGATAAACAGAGACGAGTATTAATGGATTTAAACATCTTTGAAAATAGATAAATTGTCATGCCCGGATGAAATGCATCCCAGGCTGTTAAAAGAAGCAAGGGAGGAAATAGTAGAGGATCGGACCATCATTTTCAATCCTCTCTGGCTACAGGTGTGGTGTTGGAGGACTCCGAACGTTGTACCGTTGTTTAAAAAGGGGGAAAAGAGACTGAGTAATTACAGGCCAATCAGCCTAACTTCGGTGAGGGGAAAATTATTGGAAAAAAGGTGATTAAGGCGAAACACAGGATGCTTTCCTTTATTAGCCGAGGCACAGAATACAAGAGCAGGGAGGTTATGCTTGAACTGGGTAAAACACTGGTTAGGCCACAGATGGAGGACTGCGTGCAGTTCTGGTCATATTGCAGGAAAGATGTGATTGCACTAGAGAGGGTACAGAGGAGATTTAAGAGGATGCTGCCAGGATTGGAGAATGTTGGCTATGAGGAAAGATTGGATAGGCTGGGGTTGTTTTCTTTGGAACAGAGGTGGTTGAGGGGAGACATAATTGAGGTGTATAAAATTCTGAGGGGCCTAGATGGAGTGGATAGGAAGGACCTATTTCTCTTAGCAGAGGGGTCAATAACCAGGGGACATAGATTTAAAATAATTAGTAGAAGGACTAGAGGAGCGTTGAGGAGAACATTTCCCCCCACCCCACCCCCCCCCGAGGGTGGTGGGGGGTCTGGAACTCACTTCCTGAAAGGGTGGTAGAGGCAGAAACCCTCATACCATTTAACAAGTACTTGGATGTGCACTTGGAAGTGCCGTAACCTACAGGGCTATGGACCTAGTGCTGGAAAGTGGGATCAGGCTGGGTAGCTCTTTTGAGCCGGCAGACATGATGGGCCAAATGGACTCCTTCTATGCCGTAAATCTGTATCATTCCATGATTCCTTTACCGTCCATGATTTCTGGGCACTTCCGCGCTGTTGCTAGGAACCCAGGAGCTGCTGAAGCCACACCTTGGCATCGATACAAAAGTCCCCCACAAAATACCACGGGGTCGAACTTTCTTGGGATGCCATCGCGGTGTAGCCGTTGGATTATGCTTGCTAGTGCCCCCCAACACTGACTCACCCTGCCAGTTTGTGGGGGTCCGTGGGAGGGCACCTAATTAGCATTGGGCAGAGGGCGCAAGCACCAATACTGGTACATTACCGGTTCCTGCCTGACATTGACGGAGTGGATACCTTCCTTCCCCCATCCCTGGCCATTTCCCTCCCAGATGCCCCTCTACAAAAGGGAGCCAATCAATAAATTTTTAAAAAAGCAAAATACTGCGGATGCTGGAAATCTGAAATAAAAACAGAACAAAAGAAATAGGAGCAGGAGTAGGCCATAAGGCCCCTCGAACCTGCTCTGCCATTTAATACGATCATGGCTGATCCGATCACTTCACTGGCCGCTTAAAACCTTCAGATTTACAACCCTCAGAAGAAATTTCTCATCTCAGTTTTAAAGGGCGGGCCATTATTCTAAGATTACGCCCTCTAGTTCTAGTCTCCACTATCAGTGAAAACATTCTCTCTCCATCCACCTTGTCAAGCCTTCTCATAATTTTATACATTTCGATAAGATCACCTTTCATTCTTCTGAATTTCAATAAGTAGAGGCCCAACCTTTCCTCATAAGTCAACACTCTCATCTCCAGAATCAACCTAGTGAACCTTCTCTGAACTGCCTTCAAAGCAAGTATATCCTTTCGTAAATATGGAAACCAAAACTGTACGCAGTATTCCAGGTGTGGCCTCACCAATACCCTGCTTTTATACTCCATCCCCTTTGCAATAAAGGCCAAGATTCCACTGGCCTTCCTGATCACTTGCTGTACCTGCATACTAATCTTTTGCGTTTCATGCACAAGTACCTCCAGGTCCCACTGTACTGCAGCATTTTGCAATCTTTCTCCATTTAAATAATAACTTGCTCTTTGATTTTTTTTTCTGCCAAAGTGCATGACCTCACACTTTCCAACATTATACTCCACCTGCCAAATTTTTGCCCACTCACTTAGCCTGTCTATGTCCTCCTCACACATTGCTTTTCCTCCTATCTTTGTATCGTCAGCAAACTTGGCTACGTTACACTCAGTCCCTCTTCCAATTCGTTAATAGATTGTAAATAGTTAGGGTCCCAGCACTGATCCCTGCGGCATCCCACTAGTTACTGATTGCCAACCCGAGAATGAACCATTTATCCCGACTCTCTGTTTTCTGTTAGTTAGCTAATCCTCTATCCATGCTAACATATTATCCCCAACCCTGTGAACTTTTATCTTGTGCAGTAACCTTTTATGTGGCACCTTGTCAAATGCCTTCTGGAAGTCTAAATACACCACATCCACTGGTTCCCCTTCATCCACCATGTTCGTTACATCCTCAAAGAATTGCAGCAAATTTGTCAAACATGACTTCCCCTTCATAAATCCATGCGGACTCTGCCTGACTGAATTATGCTTTTCCAAAATGTCCTGCTACTGCTTCTTTAATAATGGACTCCAACATTTTCCCAACTACAGATGTTAGGCTAACTGGTCTATTGTTTCCTGCTTTTTATCTGCCTCTTTTTAAAAAAAAAAATAGGATTGTTATATTTGCAGTTTTCCAATGCTGGAAATACTCAGCAGGTCAGGCAGCATCTGTGGAGAGAGAAACAGAGTTAACGTTTCAGGTTGATAACCTATCATCAGTGGTTCAGTGTCGAGGATCATGCAGCATGCATTAGACCATGCTGGACAAAGCAGGCTGGGCTACTCAGTCTCATCCGTGTTCCCCAATGTAAATCTATGAGTTACAGGCCCCCACCCTCCTCCGGCGGTTATCTCCAGCTTGCATTAAAAGCAGGATTGAAATGCGAGCGGTGTCGGGGCAAGGCCACCCAGTCCCTCAGGTCGATTGCTCACCATTGCTGTCTGATTTGCACGTTTCCCCTCCATTCAGCGAGTAGCCACAAACAGACCAACTTGCAAAGCATCTGCTCGTGTACATCAATAACGTGAGAATCCATTCAATCACAGCTTCTTCAAACATTTCATTCAAAGTGTCTTTTTTTTATTTTTTATAAAAAGGAGCCAACTTCTCAAACACAATAAGTAAGTGACTTGGTGATGAAGCTGGGACCAGACTGAGGGTGGAGTCTGCCAACCCCAGCCTGGGGAAATGGCAGTAAGAACGTTTCCTCTTTACCCCAGCCTGCTCCAGCCAGAATAGCAACGGCAACCTAAACATGACTGGGTTTCACAATGAAAGTCAGCAAAAAAAAGTAGACAGGCTTCACGACAATTTCAGAAACATTCGAGATGACTTTACTGTTTCACAAAGAGCAGAGCAAAGGCAAAACAAGTGAAACAGACAGGAAATTGAAAGTATCCGACAATTTGAAAAACTTCCAATGACGCAACTTCTAGAATTTTCCATTTCAAAATACCAGCACTAACATACAAGATACATAGTTCACTACGCTAAATAAAAATCCATTCTGTAGTGTCCCTTTTTCTTTCAATGGTTATGCAGATAAAACTATGCATTGTAGTTTCTAACAGGGATTCAAAGTGTAAGCATCTTTGTGTCTGCAAGAGAATGTGTGGAACACAAATGCCGGGATTTAATTGTCCCATCTGCTCCTCTTCTTTCTGGGAGGCGGTTCTGGCACAGCAAAGCCATCATTCTCGGTGGAACTGGTCCGACTGCTGCTTCTGCTGTCTCCATTTCTGCTCTCGCCAGCACTCCCACTCTCTCCGCTGCTTCCGGTTTCATCTGCACTCCCGCTCTCCCCACCACTGCGGTTCTGACCAGGGTTCCCACTCTCCCCACCGCTCCTATTCTGGCTGGTACTACCGCTCTCCCCACCACTACGATTCTGGCTGGAGTTCCCGCTCTCCCCACCGCTGCGATTCTGGCCAGGGTTCCCACTCTCCCCACTGCTCCGATTCTGGCCAGGGTTCCCACTCTCCCCACTGCTCCGATTCTGGCCAGGGTTCCCACTCTCCCCACTGCTCCGATTCTGGCCAGGGTTCCCGTTCTCCCCACTGCTCCGATTCTGGCCAGGGTTCCCACTCTCCCCACCGCTGCGATTCTGGCCAGAGTTCCCGCTGTCCCCGCCGCTGCGATTCTGGCTGCTGCTCCTGGTCTCGCCGTGCCGGCTGTCACTACTCCGGCTCTCGGTGTGTCTATCACTGTGCCGGCTGTCACTGCGCCTCTCGCTGTGTCGGTCACCGCGGTCAGCGTGCCTCTCGCTGTTCCGGTCCCCGTGCCTCTCACTGCCCCGGTCCCCGTGCCTGCCGTCACTGCCTCGATCATTGTACTTGCTGATAGAATGGCGGCTGCTAGAATCGCCGTGACGACCACTGCCATCACTATGACGGCTGCCGCTGTCGCTGTGACGGCTGAAGTTGTCGCTGTGACGACCACTGCCTTCGGAACGGTTGGGGTTGCCATCAACAGGGCGACTGATCTTGATCTCAACAGGACGACTGCTGCTATCTTTATTCCGTCCACTACCTCCGCTGTTATTGCTGGGGACCGGGGCCTGGTTGATGATGGGATTGCCCAGAGGACAGGTAGGGATGATGCTGAGACTCCCAGCACTAGTCCAGTTGCTAGTACCAGGGGCGGAGCCTGTGATCTTCGGAGCACTACCGGTGGCTGCAACAAAGTGCGATTTGTATTGCGACTGGTGAAATAAAACAAGCAGAATATTAATATGAAGCGGTGTACAGCTCCAAACACCAGCCCGAGCGCTATAGGTACTGAACCTGCATCAGCAACACCGCATCTGTGGACTGAGTTGCGATGTGCTGCTACTTCACCTTACTTATCACACAATATGACGTAATAAACAAGTATCAGTGTTGTGACTGAAAAATGTGAGGCTTTCACAGATCCCCCTTTGTAGTATACTGAAGGACAAAGCAGTAACGTATTGCAAGTGATTCACAATTGCTGAATATATATGGTTTACACTCAGGTGTCTCTCTTGCCCCAAGGAAGCTATTATTTTGATGCAAACTGCCGATGCCCATCACAAAAAAGGATTAATCCTCACGCCATCACTGTGGACTTAGGGGAAAACTAAAGTGGTGGCACTGTGCGTTGGAGCTACAGCATGTTGCATCCAGAGAGCGGAGACACACTCGCCCTGGGCCACTGCTCCCCAGGTGTCCAGTTACACAAACTGACAGATGCAAATTCAGCTAATGATAATTCAGTCAGATACAACCTGTCAGAATTCATTCAAGTCCCTGATCACTGGTCAGCAGCGCCAAGCCTCACAGACCAGAGAGCCCAGGTTCAATCACTAGTCTGCCGAGTTGCTGGATCTCAGCCAGGACAGTAATAGAGCTTCTACCATTGGGCTCATTAAGTTAAGACTAAGGAGGGGGATAATAGACTAAGTTCCCGATTGCCAACTTGTGACCCCAGTGGAACGGGCTCATGCACACACCAGATGATGCCCTCCACAGAAGATGAGCCGAATAACACTCGCGTGAGAACAATGGCCGACTGAAGCTCATGATTGCGTATAGATAGCGAGGATCGGCACTCTACTAAAAGTGGATGAGATCAGACTAGAGCTTGATCCTGCCCATAGCCAATGTGTGGGGTAGAAACCCAGAGGATTTGCCCCACCCACTAAGATTGACATTAATCTCAACTGCTGACATCAATTAATGCAGCAGGGAGCAGGAACAAACCCTGGGCCTTTGGTACCGATGATGCTGACTGAGTCGTGGCGGAATGTCATCGTTATCTCTTAACGAAGGGAATTTCTCCAGCATGGGAAAGGGAACACGAGTGGGGTGAAAGGCTGTATGAATGAGATTAAATTAATTACAGGATAATTTAGATCTACAGTGCAGAGATTTTTTTTACACCCGTGATTAAGAATTATATTCTCAAAAAAACAAAACAATTGCTAGCGAATAGATTGCTTAGATCAACAGTATTTTAAAACGAACAAACAGCAGAATTAAAATTGCTGGAAACACAAAGGTGAACGTGATGAACAATCCCGGAAAATGCAATATTTTAAGCAATCCCCATTAACACAATCCTTAAAAGCACTTCTTCCAGATAAAAGTGACTTTTATTTGTCTGATTGCGAACTGTGCAAGAATGGTGATCGCCAGTGGAACCCGGTCAGACTAACCACTGCTTGTGGTGGCTATTCACAATGATCAGATCTGCTTTTCAAACATCACAAATCATGGGATACTCTCCTGTTGCAGTCGACTCACTTTAGTGGCTGTTCCAGACTGATTCCTGGGATGGCGGGACTGACATATCAAGAAAGACTGGATCAACTGGGCTTATATTTCACTGGAGTTCAGATGAATGAGAGGGGATCTCATAGAAACGTTTAAAATTCTGACGGGTTTAGACAGGTTAGATGCAGGAAGAATGTTCCCAATGTTGGGGAAGTCCAGAACCAGGGGTCACAGTCTAAGGATAAGGGGTAAGCCATTTAGGACTGAGATGAGGAGAAACTTCTTCACCCAGAGAGTGGTGAACCTGTGGAATTCTCTACCACAGAAAGTTGTTGAGGCCAATTCACTAAATATATTCAAAAAGGAGTTAGATGTAGTCCTTACTACTAGGGGGATCAAGGGGTATGGCGAGAAAGCAGGAATGGGGTACTTAAGTTGCATGTTCAGCCATGAACTCATTGAATGGTGGTGCAGGCTCGAAGGGCCGAATGGCCTACTCTTGCACCTATTTTCTATGTTTCCCCATTGTTGCCTCAGGTGTAACATTGCTAATCTGCACGGTTTCACTTACAGAAGGCTATTAACCACGAGTAGGCTGCAAATCGTCTTGAACTGATTAACTGTAAAGGATTTTAGGATGACTCAATGCCTGTACAGCTCAGCAGTGCTCGGAATACTCGCTCAGAATGCCGGCTTTGCATCTAGCTATGAATAGAAGATAATAAAAGTACTAATTTTCTGAGCACGACGTTGGGAGATGAAGCTGAGCAGCTATTTAAATCAGCCATTTAAAATGCTCAAGTGGAAAATACATTAAGGATCATTTTTGTACTACCATGAACTTCAACTAATCTCCTTAAAATGTCAGAGCTAGCTCCAGTTTACACAATCACAGTCAGCCCAGAAGCACAGCTCCAGCAAAGGATCGTTACCTGGAATGCTGCCTTCATGGCCGACATTCGGTCTCCCATGGCTCCTGTAGATGGTTTGTACGCTTCATAATTACACAGTACATTGCCAGGCACTCGCTCCTATGCAAGACAAACATCCACAACCAACACCGTTACTATGCATCAAGCAACAGCTTTAAAGTCAAAACAGGCAAATATAGCCTCACAAAGTTTATGCAATAGAAATGATTGAGTTAGCTGAGCAATATATCCCAGTAAGATTTAATGGAGCGGTTTACTGTTATAGGAACAATGCAGTATAGCTTTTTCATTCATTCCTGGGTTGTGGGCATCGCTGGCAAGGCCAGCATTTATTGCCCATCCCGAATTGCGCTAGAGAAGGTGGTGGTGAGCCGCCTTCTTGAACCGCTGCAGTCCATGTGGTGAAGGTGCTCCCACAGTGCTGTTACAGAGGGAGTTCCAGGATTCTGACAGAGCGACAATGAAGGAACAGCGATACATTTCCCATTCAGGATGGTGTGATTCGGAGGGGAACGTGGAGGTGGTGGTGTTCCCATGCGCCTGCCCTTCGAGGTGGTAGAGGTCGCGGGTTTGGGAGGTGCTGCTGTAGAAGCTTGGCGAGTTGCTGCAGTGCATCTTGTAGATGGTACACACTGCAGCCACGGTGCGCCGGTGGTGGAGGGAGTGAATGTTTAAGGTGGTGGATGGCGTGCCAATCAAGCGGGCTGCTTTTTCCTGGATGGTGTCGAACTTCGAGTGTTTTTGGAGTTGCAACTCATCCAGGCAAGTGGAGAGTATTCCATCAACTCCTGACTTGTGTCTTGTAGATGGCAGAAAGGCTTTGTGGAGTCAGGAGGGGAGACACTCACCGCAGAATACCCAGCCTCTGACTACTCTTGTTGCCACAATATTTATCTGGCTGGTCCAGTTAAGCTTCTGTTCAATGGTGAACCCCCAGGATGTTGATGTTGGGGGATTCGGCGATGGCAATGCTGTTGAATGTCAAGGTTAGACTCTCTCTTGTTGGAGATAGTCATTGCTTGGCACTTGTGTGGCACAAATGTTACTTGCCACTTATCAGCCCAAGCCTGAATGTCATCCAGGTCTTGCTGCATGTGGGCATAAACTGCTTCATTGTCTGAGGAGTTGCGAATGGAACTGAACACTGTGCAGTCATCAGCGAACATCCCCACTTCTGACCTTATGATGGAGGGAAGGTCATTTGATGAAGCAGCTGAAGATGGTTGGGCCTAGGACACTGCCCCGAGGAACTCCTGCAGCGATGTCCTGGGGCTGTGATGATTGGCCTCCAACAACCAGAACCATCTTCCTTTGTGCTGGGTTTGAGTCCAGCCAGTGGAGAGTCTTTCCCCTGATTCTCATTAACCTCAGTTTTACTACGGCTCCTTGATGCCACACTCTGTCAAATGCTGCCTTGATGTCAAGGACAGTCATTCTCACCTCACGAATTCAGCTCTTTTGTCAATGTTTGGACCAAGGCTGCAATGAGGCCTGGAGCAGAGTGGTCCTGGCAGAACCCAAAATGAACATCAGTAAGCAGGTTATTGGTGACCTCTCGTATTTGCATTCAGCGTAAAGAAGGGACAATGCTCCAGCATGAATGACTTACTAGGGCCACACGTCTTTCAACTGAGCACAATATTTATTGACATTGATAACATCCCAAATGCATCATTTACTTACTGAAGTGTCTGAGCCCAGCCCTGGGCGCTCTCTGTAGCCGAGTCCTCCTCCTCCAATATTCATTCTCTTCCCTTTTCCAGCTTTGTAACGAGACTTTCGAAACCATGGGTTCTGATAGGTATTTTAATAATGGTTTGTCACTACTATAAACTTTGATAGTAATACACAGTATTAATGCTTGCATTAAAGAATTATTAAACACAGCAACATATTGAAGGTAATCCAAAAACTGTAGAATATCCAGCTTTAAAAAAAAAATTATTTGCTAATTTCCATTGGCATCCACGGTTAAGATAGGTGATCCATCTCCAAGCCTTGATAAATATCAGTGAAGCAGGCTGCTGGAGCAGTGCATGTGATAGACTAGGAGATTTTGCATTAATTTCCTGCACAGACTGATCGTAAAACCGAGATCGTTTACCAAGGACATAAAATCGTTCAAAAAATATATATAATTTGAGCATCAGGATAAAAATGAGGACTGGCCACTGAGCCCATTTGTTTTTCCTAGATCATTCAGGTCCACACACAGGCACTACTTAAACAGGGTGTATTTACAAAACCACTTGTATGTCACTTCCCCAGATTCTCCCTCCTTGTAGGGTAGCACCTGGGGTGCAGAGGGAGTTCAGAAAGCTCTGTGGATACCTAGCAATTGGGCAGGTGAGTGAAAGTGGTGTTTAGAAATGCACGGTAACGTACAGTAATGAAGAACGGTATTCAGCGAGCATCACGAACATGTGTGAGCCAGTTGACCAAACTCAAAGTATCGTCACATTGTACAGCAGGGATTACCAAACAGGATTAGCTTGTATTCTTTACAGTGTAAATCCCAGGTGACATGAACACTGTCCACACTCAAGTCTATTGCAATAAAATAGAAAATGCTTGAAATATACAACAGGCCTATCAGCATCTGATAAGAGAAACGATATGAATACTTTGGGACGAGATCCTTCATTAAAGCTTGGGAGGACTGTTTAGTGCCAGTCACTGTATTTATTAAAGAAAACTTTGAATTTGTGATGATTCATAGAAGGGGCGGGCTTGGTGTCATCACTGGACGGGGAAGAAAAGCTGCGAGAGTTTAATAAGAAAGATAGCACCTTCTCATCTCGCTCAGGAAGTCCCAAAGCACTTGACATTCAACAAATGGTTTTGTAAACACACCCTGTTTAAGTAGTGCGTGCGTGTGGACTTAATGATCTGGAAAAACGGATGGGCTCAGTGGCCAATTCTCAATTTTACCCTGATGCTCAAATTATATATATTTTTTGAACGATTGTCTTTTATGTATTTGGTCAACTATCTAAGTTTTATGATCAGTCTGTGCAGGAAATTAATGCAAAAGGTTTAGAGTAAGGTTACAGGATCAACCCCTGGTCACAGGTGCAGCTGTAACATCAGCCTGGATTCCTACTCAAGATCACGGCTGAGGGACTGGGTTGTGACAATGAATGGCCAACAGACACTCACTGTCTAGGCTCTCTCACGTGAACATAAGAACATAAGAATTAGGAACAGGAGTAGGCCATCTAGCTCCTCGAGCCTGCTCCGCCATTCAAAAAGATCATGGCTGATCTGGCCGTGGACTCAGCTCCACTTACCCGCCCTCTCCCCATAACCCTTAATTCCCTTATTGGTTAAAAATCTATCTATCTGTGATTTGAATACATTCAATGAGCTAGTCTCAACTGCTTCCTTGGGCAGAGAATTCCACAGATTCACAACCCTCTGGGAGAAGAAATTCCTTCTCAACTCGGTTTTCAATTGGCTCCCCCGTATTTTGAGGCTGTGCCCCTAGTTCTAGTCTCCCCGACCAGTGGAAACAACCTCTCTGCCTCTATCTTGTCTATCCCTTTCATTATTTTAAATGTTTCTATAAGATCACCCCTCATCCTTCTGAACTCCAACGAGTAAAGACCCAGTCTACTCAATCTATCATCATAAGGTAACCCCCTCATCTCCGGAATCAGCCTAGTGAATCATCTCTGTACCCCTCCAAGGTTAATGTATCCTTCCTTAAGTAAGGTGACCAAAACTGCACGCAGTACTCCAGGTGCGGCCTCACCAATACCTTGTACAGTTGCAGCAGGACCTTTCTGCTTTTGTACTCCATCCCTCTCGCAATGAAGACCAACATTCCATTCGCCTTCCTGATTACCTGCTGCACCTGCAAACTAACTTTTTGGGATTCATGCACAAGGACCACCAGGTCCCTCTGCACCACAGCATGTTGTAATTTCTCCCCATTCAAATAATATTCCCTTTTACTGTTTTTTCCCCCCCAAGGTGGATGACCTCACATTTTCCAAGATTGTATTCCATCTGCCAAACCTTAGCCCATTCGCTTAACCTATCTAAATCTCTTTGCAGCCTCTGTGTCCTCTACACAACCCGCTTTCCCACTAACCTTTGTGTCATCTGCAAATTTTGTTACACTACACTCCATCCCCTCTTCCAGGTCATCTATGTATATTGTAAACAGTTGTGGTCCCAGCACCGATCCCTGTGGCACACCACTAACCACCGATTTCCAACCCGAAAAGGACCCATTTATCCCGACTCTCTGCTTTCTGTTCGCCAGCCAATTCTCGATCCATGCTAATACATTTCCTCTGACTCCGCGTACCTTTATCTTCTGCAGTAACCTTTTGTGTGGCACCTTATCGAATGCCTTTTGGAAATCTAAATACACCACATCCATCGGTACACCTCTATCCACCATGCTCGTTATATCCTCAAAGAAGTCCAGTAAATTAGTGATTTCCCTTTCACGAATCCATGTTGCGTCTGCTTGATTGCACTATTCCTATCTAGGTGTCCCGCTATTTCTTCCTTAAGGATAGCTTCAAGCATTTTCCCCACTACAGATGTTAAACTAACCAGCCTATAGTTACCCGCCTTTTGTCTGCCCCCTTTTTTAAACAGAGGTATTACATTAGCTGCTTTCCAATCCGCTGGTACCTCCCCAGAGTCCAGAGAATTTTGGTAGATTATAACGAATGCATCTGCTATAACTTCCGCCATCTCTTTTAATACCCTGGGATGCATTTCATCAGGACCAGGGGACTTGTCTACCTTGAGTTCCATTAGCCTGTCCAGCGCTACCTCCCTAGTGACAGTGATTGTCTCAAGGTCCTCTCTTCCCACATTCCCGTGACCAGCAATTTTTGGCATGGTTTTTGTGTCTTCCACTGTGAAGACCGAAGCAAAATAATTGTTTAAGGTCTCAGCCATTTCCACATTTCCCATTATTAAATCCCCCTTCTCATCTTCGAAGGGACCAACATTTACTTTAGTCACTCTCTTCCGTTTTATATATCGGTAAAAGCTTTTACTATCTGTTTTTATGTTTTGCGCACGTTTACTTTCGTAATCTATCTTTCCTTTCTTTATTGCTTCCTTAGTCATTCTTTGCTGTTGTTTAAAATTTTCCCAATCTTCTAGTTTCCCACTAACCTTGGCCACCTTATACGCATTGGTTTTTAATTTGATACTCTCCTTTATTTCCTTGGTTATCCACGGCTGGTTATCCCTTCTCTTACCGCCCTTCTTTTTCATTGGAATATATTTTTGTTGAGCACTATGAAAGAGCTCCTTAAAAGTCCTTCACTGTTCCTCAATTGTGCCACCGTTTAGTCTGTGTTCCCAGTCTATTTTAGCTAACTCTGCCCTCATCCCACTGTAGTCCCCTTTGTTTAAGCATAGTACGCTCGTTTGAGACACTACTTCCTCACCCTCAATCTGTATTACAAATTCAACCATACTGTGATCACTCATTCCGAGAGGATCTTTTACTAGGAGATCGTTTATTATTCCTGTCTCATTACACAGGACCAGATCTAAGATAGCTTGCTCCCTTGTAGGTTCTGTAACATACTGTTCTCAGAAACAAACCCGTATGCATTCTATGAATTCCTCCTCCAGGCTATCCCGTGCGATTTGATTTGACCAATCGATATGTAGGTTAAAATCCCCCATGATTACTGTCATTCCTTTTTCACATGCCTCTATTATTCCCTTGATTATTGTCCGCCCCACCGTGAGGTTATTATTTGGGGGCCGAAAAACTACGCCCAGTGACTTTTTCCCCTTACTATCTCCAAACTCCACCCACAGTGATTCAATATTTTGTTCATTAGAACCAATATCATCTCTCACAACTGCCCTGATATCATTCTTTATTAACAGAGCTACCCCACCTCCTTTTCCTCTTGTCTGTCTTTCCGAATTGTCAGATACCCCTGTATGTTTAATTTCCAGTCTTGGCCACCCTGCAACCACGTTTCTGTAATGCCACCAAATCATACCCATTTGTAATGATTTGTGCCGTCAACTCATTTACTTTATTTCGAATGCTGTGTGCGTTTAGGTAGAGTGTTTTAATACTAATTTTTAAACCATGATTTTTAGTTTTGACCCCTCCTGTAGCCCCTTTATATTCATACATATTGTCCCTTCCTATCACCTTGTGGTTTACACTTACCCCAGTGCTACTCTGCTCTGTTGCATCCTGCCTTTTGCATTCTTTCTTGGGGTCCTGTTCATCTGCGCTCTCACCCACTCTAACTAGCTCAGAGCCCTCTCCTGGGTTCCGAATACTCCTCGCATTGAGGCACCGAGCTTTCATGCTTGCCTTTTTATTATACTTGGACCCTCAGGATTTTGCTGTACATTGGCCCTTTTTGTTTTTTGCCTTGGGTTTCTCTGCCCTCCACTTTTACTCATCTCCTTTCTGTCTTCTGCTTCTGTCTCCATTTTGTTTCCCTCTGTCTCCCTGCATTGGTTCCCATCCCCCTGCCATATTAGTTTAAACCTCCCCAACAGCACTAGCAAACACTCCCCCTAGGACTTTGGTTCCGGTGCTGCCCAGGTGCAGACCGTCCGGTTTGTACTGGTTCCACCTTCCCCAGAACCGGTTCCAATGCCCCAGGAATTTGAATCCCTGCCTGCTGCACCACTGCTCAAGCCATGTATTCATCTGCGTTATCCTGCGATTCCTACTCTGACTGGTCATTGGGCAATGCCCTGGAGGCCGAGTTGGAATTGTACCCCAGCAAGAGAGCGAGGGGAAGGAGGGAAAAGAGCCCGTGAACTTTCAGTCATGGATTCAGAATGTTGCATGCACAGCAATGAAAGCCAGGTCAGTGATTTGCTTAATGGGTTACATCACAAGCTGAGTGCCTTGTCAGCAGACAGGGAAACAGGTAGACCACAACAGGCTTGTACGAAGCAGCCTCTGCAAAATAAACTTTGTTCACAAACAGGAGAACGACCAGAAAAATCATACAGTGCACCCAGAAAATACCAAAATATCTAGGGTTATGGAAACAAAACGAGAGGTTTTTCTCGTATGTCAGTGGAATTGTGAGGCTGCTAGCCCCACTGAATTTCACATTGTAAAGGGGTATCACCACAAATACAGGATAGCTCAGATTAATACATGGCTTGAGGAATGGTGCAGGAGGGAGGAATTCAAATTCCTGGGACATGGAACCGGTTCTGGGAGAGGTGGGACCAGTACAAACCGGATGGTCTGCACCTGGGCAGGACCGGAACCAATATCCTAGGGGGAGTATTGGCTAGTGCTGTTGGGGAGGAGTTAAAGTAACATGGCAGGGGGATGGGAACCTATGCAGAGAGACAGAGGGAAGTAGAATGGGGTCAGAAGCAGGATAGAAAGAAGTAAAAGTAAAAGCGGAGGGCAGAGAAACCCAAGGCAAAAAGCAAAAAGGCCACATTACAGCAAAATTCTAAAGGGGCAAAGTGTGTTAAAAAGACAAGTCTGAAAGCTCTGTGCCTCAATGCGAGGAGTATTTGGAATAAGGTGGACGAATTAACTGCGCAGATAGCAGTTAACGGATATGATGTAATTGGCATCACGGAGACATGGCTCCAGGGTGACCAAGGCTGGGAACTCAACACCAAGGGTATTCAACATTTCAGGAAGGATAGACAGAAAGGAAAAGGAGGTGGGGTGGCGTTGCTGGTTAAAGAGGAAATTAATGCAATAGTAAGGAGGGACATTAGCCTGGATGATGTGGAATCGGTATGGGCGGAGCTACGGTACAGCAAAGGGCAAAAAACGTTAGCGGGAGTTGTGTACAGACCACTAAACAGTAGTAGTGAGGTTGGGGACAGCATCAAACAAGAAATTAGGGATGCATACAATAAAGGTACAGCAGTTATCATGGGAGACTTTAATCTACATATTGATTGGGCTAACCAAACTGGTAGCAATACTGTGGAGGAGGATTTCCTGGAGTGTATTATGGATGGTTTTCTAGATCAATATGTTGAGGAACCAACAAGAGGGCTGGCCATCCTAGACTGGGTGATGTATAATGAGAAAGGACTAATTAGCAATCTTGTTGTGCAAGGTCCCTTGGGGAAGAGTGACCATAATATGGTAGAATTCTTTATTAAGATGGAGAGTGACAGTTAATTCAGAGACTAGGGTCCTGAATTTAAGGAAAGGAAACTTCGATGGTATGAGACGTGAATTGGCTAGAATAGACTGGCGAGTGATACTTTAAGGGTTGACGGTGAATAGGCAATGGCAAACATTTAAAGATCACATGGATGAACTTCAATAATTGTACATCCCTGTCTGGAGTAAAAATAAAACGGGGAAGGTGGTTCAACCGTGGCTAACAAAGGAAATTAAGGATAGTGTTAAATCCAAGGAAGACGCATATAAATTGGCCAGAAAAAACAGCAAACCTGAGGACTGGGAGAATTTTGTAATACAGCAGAGGAGGACAAAGGGTTTAATTAGGAGGGGGAAAATAGAATATGAGAGGAAGCTTGCTGGGAACATAAAAACTCAGTGCAAAAGCTTCTATAGATATGTGAAGAGAAAATGATTCGTGAAAACAAACGTACGTCCCTTGCAGTCAGATTCAGGTGAATTTATAATGGGGAACAACGAAATGGCAGACCGGTTGAACAAATACATTGGTTCTGTCTTCACGAAGGAAGACACAAATAACCTTCCGGAAAAAATAGGGAACTGAGGGTCTATGTGAGAAGGAGAAACTGAAGGAAATCCTTATTAGGTGGGAAATTGTGTTAGGGAAATTGATGGGATTGAAGGCCGATAGATCCCCAGGGCCTGATAGTCTGCATCCCAGAGTACTTAAGGAAGTAGCTCTAGAAATAAGAGATGCATTGGTGATCATTTTCCAACAGTCTATCGACTCTGGATCAGTCCCTATGGACTGGAGGGTAGCTAATGTAACAGCACTTTTTAAGAAAGGAGGGAGAGAGAAAACGGGTAATTATAGACCAGTTAGCCTGACATCAGTAGTGGGGAAAATGTTGGAATCAATTATTAAAGATGAAATAGCAGCACATTTGGAAAGCAGTGACAGGATCAGTCCAAGTCAGCATGGATTTATGAAAGGGAAATCCTGCATGACAAATCTTCTAGAATTTTTTGAGGATGTAACTAGTAGAGTGGGGACAAGGGAGAACCAGTGAATGTGGTGTATTTGGACTTTCAAAAGGCTTCTGACAAGGTCCCACACAAGAGATTGGTGTGCAAAATTAAAGCACATGGTATTGGGGGTAATGGACAGAGAACTGGTTGGCAGACAGGAAGCAGAGTCGGGATAAACGTGTCCTTTTCAGAATGGCAGGCAGTGACTAGTGGGGTACCGCAGGGCTCAGTTATTTACAATATACATTAATGATTTGGATGAGGGAATTGAGTGCAATATCTCCAAGTTTGCAGATGACACTAAGCTGGGTGGAAAATGTGAGCTGTGAGGAGGACACTAAAAGGCTGCAGGGTGACTTGGACAGGTTTGGTGAGTGAGCAAACGCGTGGCAGATGCAGTAGAATGTGGATAAATGTGAGGTTATCCATTTTGGGGGCAAAAACACGAAGGCAGATTAGGAAAAGGGGATGTGCAGCGAGACCTGGGTGTCATGGTACATCAGTCATTGAAAGCTGGCATGCAGGTTCAGCAGGCGGTGAAGGCGGCAAATGGTATGTTGGCCTTCATAGCTAGGGGATTTGAGTAATAGGAGCAGGGAGGTTTTACTGCAGTTGTACAGGGCCTTAGTGAGGCTCACCTGGAATATTGTGTTCAGTTTTGTCGTCTCCTAATCTGAGGAAGGACGTTCTTGCTATTGAGGCAGTGCAGCGAAGGTTCACCAGACTGATTCCTGGGATGGCAGGACTGACATATGAGGAGAGACTGGATCAATTGGGCCTTTATACACTGGAGTTTAGAAGGATGAGAGGGGATCTCATAGAAACATAAAATTCTGACAGGACTGGACAGGTTAGATGCAGGAAGAATGTTCCCGATGTTGGGGAAGTGCAGAAGCAGGGGACATAGTCTAAGGATAAGGGGTAAGCCATTTAGGGCTGAGATGAGGAGAAACTTCTTCACTCAGAGAGTTGTTAACCTGTGGAATTCCCTACCGCAGAGAGATGCTGATGCCAGTTCAGTGGATATATTCAAGAGGGAGTTAGATATGGCCCTTACGGCTAAAGGGATCAAGGGGTATGGAGAGAAAGCAGGAAAGGGGTACTGAGGTGAATGATCAGGCATGATCTTATTGAATGGTGGTGCAGGCTCGAAGAGCCGAATGGCCTAATCCTGCGCCTATTTTCTATGTTTCTATTCAGGGAGGGTCTGGTCCATCCAAACAGATATCTAAAACAAATAAAACAATGGTTTTGGCTCCATTGGCAGTGATTGAAAAGGAAAACTATTTGGGAGTGAGCATCGGTGATACTCTGGAAGTATCTGGTCAGTCAGTGTGTGGCAGTTAGTAACAAGGCAAATCACATCCTGTAGCGCATCTGGAGAACATCAGACTACAAATTAGAACAAGTCAAACTGAGATTGAAACTGTGAGGCTAGTTCTGGAGTATGGTGTGCAGCTTTGGTCTCCCTGTCTTAAAAAGGACATAGATGCTTTAGCAAGGGTTCGGAGACAAGTGACCAGGATGATTTCAGGCTTTAGGGGGCTAAGCCATGTAGAGAGGCTTTAGGCAACACATATTTTTGCTGGAGGACAAATACAGAGGGGTAACATGATCCAGGACTTCAAAGCAACAAATCCATAGACATACCAGAAGTAAATTAGCAATGTATTGTTGACAACAAGCACAGGACGAGAGGACACACATACAGGATTCACAAGTCTCCAGTGAGGGTGGAGATTATAGGAAACCCTCCTCCATAGGATTGTGGGTATGTGGACAGACTCCCAGAGAATGATGATCCAGGGTCAGTTGGCAAGTTTTAAGAGAGTCTGGACCTGTTGAGAAGGGGGATGGAGGGAGATACACTTCACAAAACTGCTTTAGTCTCCAGGGGAGATAGTGAAAAATATAAATGAGTGTTGCCTAAAATAGGGAGAACAACAAGGCGGCTTGGGAGACAAATCCAAGATAATCGAACATGGACTTTGAATGGAATGGGCTGAATGGCCTTTGCTCACACTTACTTTTACGTGCTTAGATCTTGTGCAGAGAGATATACAAGCACACAAGTTTAAGGGCTGGATTTTCGGATTTCTGCCGCCCCCATTAGCACCCTGGAGGGTCGGCAATAAGCACTTCTGGGCGGGTGTGAGCTTCCAATGCCCAGCCGCGCCTTTCAGTGCCGGTTTCGGCGGGGCACGGAACATTACCACCCGGAAGAGGCGAGCCAGTGTGCAATGCTCCTGGTTGTGACACCTGCTTGAGCTTTGGCTGCCGCCCGATCTGTAGAGCGGCGTGCTGGGACCGCCTGTGAAAGTGGGCGATCCGAGCTGTAGCGGCTGCAGTGAGGTCATTAAAGTCGGCCTCGGATAAGTGTGATTGTTTTTTTTTGCGATTTATGTTGTGGTGGCTGGAGTTATTTATTGGGAATGGCCCCCAACCCTCCAGGCCTCTCTGAGCGCTGAGAGGTTGGCTGTTTAGCTGGGGATTTGCACTTGCTCAGCCGGCCTAGCGCCCCGCGAGAGGTGTGTAACGCCTCACTTAGCGTCCGCCCCACACTCAGAGCCCAGCTGATGAATTTTGCTGACTGAGGCGCAAACTGTTCCCGGCACAAATGTTGCCGCCTCGCTTTCATTACCGCCCTGAAATGAGCAGAACCGAAAAACAAGCCCTAAATCTTTCAGATGCAGCCAAGAAAGTTCAGCATTAACCATTTGCATATTGTATATACCTGCATAGCCAGGTCCAATAGTTCTTTGGAAACATACTGATTGGCTCCTTCCAAATTGCGAACAAGATCACCAGCGAAATTGCTGTCTTTGCAGGTCATCAATGTATACGCCAGACCTTTCTCCCCTGGATTGGGAGAAACACAACAATACATGGCACAGTTAACATTCCCCTCGTGAGGCGAGAGTTAAACATTGGTTAAATGGTCAGGAAATCTAGGGAGGGAAGTGCATTTCTGTTCAGATACAGATTACCTGGCCAGCAAAGGAAGAACGAAATTCTATTTATATAGTGCCTTTCAAGTCCTCCCGGCATCCCAAAGCACTTTGCAACCAATGAAGTCCAATCATTGTTATATAGGTAAGTTAGGCCTATATTCTCTGGAGTTTTGAAAGAATGAGGGGTGATCTCATAGAAACACAAGATTCTGAGGGGGATTGACAGGGGAGATGCTGAGGGGTCGTTTCCCCTGGCTGGATAGTCTAGAACTAGGGGGCATAGTCTCAGGATAAGAGGTCGGCCATTTAACACAGATGAGGAATTTCTTCACTCAGAGTGTTGTCAATCTTTGGAATTCTCTACCCCAGAGGGCTGTGGATGCTGAGTCGTTGCGCGTATTCAAGGCCGAGATCGATAGACTTTTGGACTCTAGGGGAATCAAGGGATCAGGCAGCAAAGTGGAGTTGAGGTCAAAGATCAGCCAGTCTTATTGAATGGCTCGAAGGGCCTGCTCCTAATTCATACGTTCTTATTAAACAGCCCATTTGTGCACAGCAAAGTCCCATAAAGAGATAAATGACATATTAAGCTGCTTTGGCGATACCGGTTGATATATAAATGTCGGAGAGGACAATGGGAGAATTTCAAAAGTGCCATTGGGATCTTTCATCAACTTGAATAGGTAGACAAGATCTTGGTTTCATATTTTGTTCAAAAGACAACACATCAGACTGCAGCATTCCCTCAGTACTCCACTCAACGGTCAGCCTAGATTAAACGCTCATGTCTTGAGTGGGACTTGAGCCCACGTCCTTTTGACTTAGAGGTGAGAGAGTGGCACATTATCACATGGCTTTCAGGGTCAGGCAACGTTCCTACCTACTGCACTGGGTGTCACCCGTGGCTTTGTTGGATTCTCACCTCGGAGTCAGGAGGATGAGCGTTCAAGTCTCACTACAGATACCTAAGCAAAAAAAAATCTAGGTCAACATTAATCTAGGCAGAGTCTTTCGGATGAGTCGTTAATCCGAGGCCCTGTGTGCCCGCTCATGATCCCAGGAAAAGCAGGGGCGTTCACCCCCAGTGTCCTGGCCAACATTAATTCCTCAATCAACAGCACTAGAACTAAAACAGATTAATTGGTTATCACATTTCTGTTTGTGGGAGCTTGCTGTTCACAAATTGGCTTTCACATTTCCTTGCAAGTGACTACATTTCACAAGTATTTCATTAGCTGTAAAGCGCTTTGGGATGTCTGGAGGTCATGAAAGACACTATATAAATCCAAGTGTTTCTGTAACCCTTTAATAACTAATAAAGGCGGGAAGCTGGAGAAAAAAAATGAATCCCCAGAACCCAGTCTGCCGGTCTCTCGAACAACGCACCAATTACACAAACTCACTTGGACCAGAAATCAGACACAAGCAAGGTGGCACATACTGCCCATTCTGGAGGTGGCGGTGGGCTATCTCCCTGAACCTCTGAAGTCACTGTGATGCGGGTGCACCATGATGGGCAGCAAGGTCATCATGTGGTGTCGGACCGCAGTGGAGGGCAGACCAGCTGGGGCTGTAAGCTTCCCTTGAAGATCAATAGTAACCCAGTTGGCTTTTTAAAGACCCAGTATTGCTATGGTTTGCTCATTTTAATGCATTGAAAATATGAGTTACTCCCAAATGGAAGTTATGGAATATGCGTAGAACATTAGTGAGGAAGAGCTAAGGTAGAATAATTCAAAGGCTGTTTTGGACAAAACACGAAATTTGTAGCATAAAAGTTGTAAAGCAAACAATGTCATCAAAAGAAAAACTGTGAACTGGTCAGAACGCTACCACATGGAGATCTCCACTCACCTGTACTGCCAGAGTGGAGGGACAGTTACATTCATCCGCTTGTCACCATTCCCACACAATGCCAAACAATGCTAGCTTGTGGAAGTTTTACTCTTTTGCTGAGGTTAACACCCCCTTACCTGCTCTGCCAGTACGCCCAATCCTGTGAGTGTGTGTATCAATATCACGGGCCACATCATAGTTAATCACCGTCTTAATGGATGGAATATCCAAACCACGTGCTGGAATAAATGGATCATTGCGATTATTCCAAGATCTACATCAACAGCTGGGAGCGATCGCCAACAGATAAGAGTCGCTCAAGAGCTTAATGTCCTGGGGAAGTTACAAACCTTACATTTTTTTAAAAAAAAGCATATTTCAATACTATATCATTCACTCTGATCAATAAATGATTGTACCTTACAGCTCAATTTCAATATATAACTTTTATCCTCCCTTCCTGAAGACCTGGACTCATTGCTGGCTTTTCGTTTCACAAGCATCAATTCCCCTTCTGCATTGCACCAGTGTTACCAATCCTCACGTACCAACCTGGACCGCGAGCCTCTAATGAACTGGACTTGGAAATACAGGCTATAATTTCAGTGTTTGTTTACTACATTTCCAAGTTTCCAGCAATGAGGACAGTAGTAACAGACCTCAGGAAGGCATAGACACAAGGCAGATGAAATTTAACACAGAAGTGATATATTTTTGTAGGAAGAATGAGGAGAGGCAATATGAACCAATTTTAAAAGGGGGTGCAGGAACAGAGACCTGGGTGTGCATGTACACAAGTCTGATGGTGGCAGCACACGTCAAGAAGGCTGTTCAAAAAGTATATGGGATCCTTGGATTTATACTTGGAGGCATGGAGTACAAAAGCAAGGAAGTTATGCTAAACCTTTACAGAACATTGGTTAGACCGCCCTCAGCTGAAGTACTGTGCTAAGTTCTGGCAAGGCCTGAGAGAGAAGAGATTTACTCGAACAGTACCAGGGATGAGGGATTAGAGTTATGTGGAGAGACTGGAGTTGCTCTCCTTACAGCAGTGAAGGTTAAGGGGAGATTTGATAGGTGTTCAAAATCATGAAGGGATTTGATAGAGTAAATGAGAGAATCGGTTCCCCAGGCATGATGGATCAAATAGCTTCCTGCACCGTATCATTCTACGATTCTATGTCAGTAAGTGTCAGGTGATGCATTTTGTAGTTTAGAAAAGAACAGCAGTAGTTATATTCTGATTGGAAGCAGGCTCAGGGCTATGGGAAAGCAGAGTGATTTGGGGTTACAGGTTCACAGAACATTCATGGCAGCACCAGTTTGATAAGGCTGTAATGGAATTCTATATTTTATTCCAAGGAGTACAGAATAAAAAAAACTAAGAGGTAATGAGGTGTTAATCACACCAGCTATTAGAGGCAGAAACAGGTGTTCAGTGGGTCGTCCATATCTTAAGGTGAAATTCTAATTAATTATATTACACAAACCTAACCAAGCAGTTAATACAGCCAATTTTTATAAACAGCAAAATACCACAGATGCTGGAAATCAGAAATAAAAACAGAAAATGCTGGAACACACAGCAGTTCTGATGAAAGGTCATTGAATTGAAATGGCAACAGTTTCTCTCTCCACACTCCTGCTAAGCTTTTCCAACCTATTCAGTTTTTATTTCAGCTTGTTTGTCATCTGCTACCCGTACCAAGCTACCGTGGAGTTGAGCTGGTCTGCTGCTGCTGCCTCTGCTGTTCTTTCGCAGGCAATTATTGTGAGAGAAGAAAGTTACAGCCAGCAAGCAATCAGAAAGTGCCCTTTCCTTGCAAAGTACCGATGGCACTATGCTCAATTGAAAGATTTTTTTTGTCCATTTCAAGGTTTAATTGGGCCAGAACTATTTGATCACATAAACTTGTCCAACATTTATAGCAGGCACATCGCATTAGCACCAATACGTCCTCTATATATAACAGTGAGCACTGAAAGTTTAAAACACACTGTAAAATCAATGGCCTTTCTCCTTCCATCCCTGTGCCCTTACTACACAAAGCAAGGTACTTATACACTTTATTGCTCAGGCCTTCATGTACTAGTAAAAGCCCAATAGTGTGGTGTGCATTTGTACGCACTTCTAAAGAGCTGTGCATATACTGTGGTAAATATCTGAGGTCAGCTGCACACATGGCCACAACTAATCTTGTACAGGTCGAGGAACGCTCACCTGCTACATCTGTAGCCACCAGAATAGGAATGGACTTTTTCTTGAAGTCAGAGATGACTTTGTTTCTTTCACTTTGATCCATATCACCATGCAACAGGCCGACAGTGTAACCCTCCTGGTTCAGATTGGCAGCCAGCTCATCGCTGTTAGCTTTCTTGGTCACAAAGATGATAACGCTGCCTCTCGACGTCAACTCCACCAGCCTCCGAGTGAGCCAGTTCCACTTATCGGGACCAGCTATAAGAATCTCCACAATCTGAGTAATATCCTCGTTTGCCTAAAACCAAGCAAGCCGTTAAGTGAGGACGAACATTGTTAAAATGGACACAGTAACGATAATGTTAGAATGCTGACACTTCCAGAGTTGTAATCTCAGGCATCACTAAACCGAGCTTAGAAAGATGATGGAGACATTCATAAAAACGCTAGTTTGGGGAAAGGTCAGGAAAGACAACAAGAGTTGGAAACTGGTGGAGGGATATTAACCGAAAGGCCACGGCCAACACAGAATTTCAGAGATTGTTGTGGCGTTTTTCCAAATGTCCAACCTCTTATCCAGATTAATTTCTGTATCCAATTAAAGGGGACACTAGTAACCAAGCATGCTGCTCATACATGGTGGAGTTCTACTCCAATTCATTCACTTATTCTAAAGTGCCCGACACAAATATAATTTGAATATCACTGGATGTAGCATTTTGCAATAAGCTTGGCAGAAGGTATGGCCACTCTGGCAGCAAGTCCCTGAAATGAGGGATTGGGTTACTCTGCAGAGACATCCACATTCCAGAGTCACTGGAGAATTGGGCATCTGCAGCAACTCTGCAAAGTGAGAACTGTTACTGTTTAAATTAATAGTTAGAGTGAGGATTTACATGTTGGGGATTGAGGAACGACTTTGCATTAAATAGGAGTGCAAAAACACACTAATAAAAATCCCTAGCAAAAAAATAAGTTTACATAATTTCCTTTAGAAACATGATGTTAAAGGATTTTAGTGAAGGGCTATGACTATCAATGTTGTTTTGAAACACAGCCACAGGAATGATGCTCCCTGACCTTCTTTTGCTTTCCTGGGAGAAGCAGTTATTCTCTGCTTAATGCCTCCCCCAGGGCAGCACAGCGACACCCGATACCTCAGCCTGAGGATTGCAACATGTAAACCCACGCACCCCATTCTCTGCATCTGTGATTACAGCTGGGAATGGCTCATTCTTTTATATTAAAATTAAATGTAGTAAAGTAAGACCAGTTTGACAGTACCTCTCCTATGTCTCCCTGTACAACTCGGATAGGATCAGTGAGGATGTCTCGAGCCAGCCTCTCAATCTTCTTCCGGAAAGTAGCACTGAACAGCAGGGCTGTAACACAATCAAAGCATCCACATTTAAGAGAATAGCAGCAATGCTGCAATCAAAGCACACAGCCAGGATGTGAAATCTGATGAAGATTACTGAACCGTCTCCTGCATTCATTTTAATTTCCAGCACAAGAGTGTTGGGTTATGAGGAAAGGTCAGAAAAACAGAATCGCCAGCTTTGAAAGGAGGTGATCTTCGAGGTAAATGAGATGTTAAGCTGAATAGGAGAGAGAAATTCTAAGGACTATTTAAAGTATTACCACAGTGTCAAACCCCCAGCCACAAACTGGTGAAAGGCAAGTTCCGGATGTGCAGAGTGACCAGCATCTGGAATGGTGTCTGGATAGGGTATTTAAGGCAAATACTCCAGAGTCATCCAAGGGGCAGTTAAACGGTGTGATGGGGCAATTGTGGGTTTCTATAGAAGGGTAGCCAAATGGCCTCCCTCATCTTTGCAATGCCAGGACCAAATGGACTGACCAATTCACATCTCCGTTGGCTTAAGATTCACGTGTTCAGTAAAATTATAACATTTTACATTACAGTTTAGTACATCTAACGCTTTGATATTACAAACACAACCTTCTGATCCTAAACATCACCCTCTCCCCCACCTCAGCTACGTACAAGCCCCGCTGATTACAGCTATCTGGGTGTTGAGGCTGTCTGATGCAGCATCTCCAACAGCACGTCTCAGCCATACAGTCGTGCAGCATTACTGCTTTCATTAATTCTCGGGATGTGGGCGTTGCTGGCAAGGCCAGCATTTATTGGCCATTCCCAGATGCCCCGAGAAGGTGCAGTTGGACCTCCTTCGTGAAGTGCTGTATGCGATTTTGAAAGATCTGGTTGACTCTTCAGAAGGCAGTGAAGAGTCAATGTTGGTGTGGGACTGGAGTCACGTTTGGGTCAGGTAATATCAATTTCCCCCTCTGCCTTTCTTCTTAATTCACAGCAAATTCTAGACCTTCCTATCCTACAGCTATAAATTGATGCACTAACTGAGCCTGGGTACAAAGTTATCAGCAGATCTGCTCCAGAGTTGAGTGACAATGATGTGGTTTAGTTTGTGTGGAAACAACATTGTACAGAATGAGACTGGGACAGAAATCAGTGTGCTTACAACACAGCATTCACAAACAGCTGATGGCAAACAGAAACCAGAGGTTTGAATAATGGCATAAACTCAAGAGTGAAGTTGAAGTGATTTGCACAGGTGACAGATTGTTATAGCCATGAAACAAGTTCTGAACCTTCATTGTAAATAATGCTTTTAATTTATCTTAAACCTTTTCTGGAGTTTTCCAGAAACATA
This sequence comes from Pristiophorus japonicus, assembly GCF_044704955.1. Taxonomy (NCBI): domain Eukaryota; kingdom Metazoa; phylum Chordata; class Chondrichthyes; family Pristiophoridae; genus Pristiophorus; species Pristiophorus japonicus. The sequence continues at coordinate 57,803,382 of NC_091997.1, forward strand.
GCTCACCACCCTCCATTATTAGCCACACTAGGCACTACATTTTGCTGTGTGGTCATTTTACATTATGCTACGTCATGGTTATAAGTGGACCAGCAGGGAGGACGTCATGCGCATCCCCTCCACCAGCGGCGCACCCTGGCTGCAGCATATACACTGTACAGGTTACACTGCAGCAATTCGCCAAGGTCTCGGCCCTGCAGCTTCTACCACGGAAAGGGACGAGCGCAGCAATTCGTGGGACCACCATCACACACCATCCCGACTTTGGCATCATCAGTGGGGGTCAGTAACTGGAAATCCTCAGTAAAACCAACGTGGGAGCACTGCTATACGGACTGCAGCGGAGCAAGGAGACCCACCACCACCTCGGGGACGGGCAATAAATGCCGACCCAGTTCGAAAAAAGAATTATAATAAAATGCAGGTTTCCCCAAGTAGTAGCAGTTTCAAGGCACTGCAACACATTTGCACTTAAGTCTTTTTACATCCAGCAATTACCATCTAGTTCACCATCTACCATCCTGGTAGTCACATTATACAACCATAATGGAGTTGCTGACTGATCATAGCAATAAATCTCTACCAGTGAGCCGACAACACACCCAGAAACGTGGCAAGGAAAGCTCCAGTGGTGAAGAGCTTTGGAAACCATAGGTCCAAACTCATCCGTTCCTCTCAAGCACGCTATACTTACCATGTCATGTCTTACTCAGACTGTATTCCAAAATGTTACTTTTTGCTGAAAGAAATCTAATTTGCATTTGAATGGATCACTACTAATTGCTTCCACCACCTGCCAAGGGAATTTGTCCATACGTTGGACTACTTGCTCACTGAAATATTGTTTCCGCAGATTAGTTTTGAATTTACGCCCCTTCCCATAAAAGAGCTGAAACAATTTCACGCTACTGGATATATAATTACCTGCTTCAGTACAATGACTGCCATAAATACTTAACTCATACTGGTTATGAACAAGGAATACAATAAAACTTCAACACTTACTCTGTCTGTCTGGACGGACATGATTTGCTATTGATCGGACCTGATATTCTGCAAAAGTTAAAGAAATGACCATTAAAGATACTACATCGTGACCTGCACTGATCACAGTGCCGTCATCCAATAAAGTATGTGCGCGCGCCTCCTCTTAAATGAAAGCACCCAACACAAATATTTATCGTATTGTTGCAAAGAAGACTTGTCTGGAGCGAATATGGATAGGTGAAGCACAATGGCGCTAGGAGCAGAAGAAGCAATTTGAAGAATATAGAATCAGAACGATAACAGCACAGAAGCCCATCGTGCCTGTGCTGACTCTTTGAAAGAGCTATCCAATTATATATAACAAGTGTTGTAGCGTAACATCAAAGTATATTGCAAGCATTAAGATGTAAATATCTTACAGGCCAACATGCTAAATCAGCCTAGTCAACCAGAGCACAAACAACGTGAGTGTTTTTAACATGTTGATCTCTTACCAAAGCCCATGTCAAACATTCTGTCAGCTTCATCAAACACTAAATAGGTCACTCTCCGGAGATTGGTGGCTTTCTTTTTCACGTGGTCTATCAACCGACCCTGTGGGTGGGGGAAAAGGGGAATAAAGTAAGAAATGGGCAGCCTGAATGTTACACCCAACAGGTTGGACACCAAGAACTTACTTTCACTGTTTAAAGAAAATGTTACATTCAGCAAAAGCAACTGGAACCTCTGGTACATGTTTTGTGGCAATTTCTACCCCTGGAATGTTAATATGGTTGAGATTTCAAATAGCAAAATATAACAAACTTTAAAAAGCTATTTTATAATTTGATTTGATAGAAGTGTTCAAAATCATGAGGGGTATAGAGTAGAGAAAGAGAAACTGTTCCCATTGGTGGAAGGGACACAGATTTAAGGTGATTGGCAGAAGAAACAAAGGCGACATGAGGAAAAACTATTTTACGCAGCGAGTGGTTAGGATCTGGAATGCACTGCCTGAGAGGGTGGTGGAGGCAGACTCAATCACGGCTTTCAAAAGGGAGTTGGATAAGTGCCTGAAGGAAAAACATTGCAGGGCTACGGGGAAAGGGTGTGGGCGTGGGACTGGCTGAGGTGGTCTTGCAGAGAGCCGGCACGGGCTCGACGGGCAGAATGGCCTCCTTCTGTGCTGTAACCGTTCTATGATTTGAATTAATTGTATACTACTGACATTCAAACAGCAGAATAAAAACTGTCTTGTATACATTGTGAACAGGCACAAGAACCACTTGACAGGCACCACAATATGGAAGGAAAAGTCAAAAGAACTCTATTCAGCACAGAACGTTGTTACTTTATCCACGTGTGATGGTGAATTATGAGGAAAGCGTAGTTTGAAAATCTAGTTTTTAAAGACTAACTTTAAAGGGAAAATTAACACATTAAAAAAAATATAAATACAAGATCAAAACAGCTACCCCTCAATGTTAACCCTTCCAGCCCCTGCCATTGAGGTTATACTGAATGGAGCTGTAATCCAGCTTTTCTCTTATGCAGGCACTACACATACTGCTATTTTCACATGGTCATCACTACTTGTAACGCTCCAGAATGACTGGCTTCAAGTAATATAATACAACCTGGGATTCTAGATTTTTGTCATCTTAATGAAACATCTGTGGGTCCGTCTCAGGAAGCTGTGTAGTCATTTCCATGGTACCATGAAGAGGAGCAGGGAAGCTCTTCCGGTGTCCTGGCCAATATTCATCCCTCAATAAACATCCCCAAAGCAGAGCACCTGGTCATTTACCTCAACGCTGGTTGTTGCATCCTACTGTGTACAAACTGGCTGCGGATTGCCGACATAACAGGGACTGCACTTTAAAAGTATCTCACAGGTTGTGAAGCAGCTTGGGTTGGCTTGGGGACACAAAAGGTGCTATTGAAATGCAATTTCTTTCTAGTTTCCAAAACCCAGCACAGACATTACATTTTACAAATTGCTGCAATGTACAACTGCATGAATGTCGATAGTAGCAGCAGTTTTGATATTTACCCATTTGATCTGCTACTCTGGACAGCATTGCATTAGTAAGTTTCTTTGGGATTTGAATACTGACCGGTGTGCATACAACGATCTCTGCTCCTTCTTGTAGAGCCTTTGCCTGTTCCCACATGCTGCCTCCACCATACACAGCTACAGACCTCAGGTTGTAGGCTTTTCCAAACTTCCGACACTCGGAATGAATCTGTATATTACAGGAAGTAAGCTCATTTAGTGCCAACACACAGACCTGCAGTGATCCAATCATGGAAATAGTGTATACTAGTGACTATACTGGGCAATGGCCGTGACAGTAACTGGCATATGTACATCACCAACCTGAGCAGTCGGAGGTCGGACCTGCTGTTGACAGAGTGTGGAAAGCAAAACACACCAAGTTTTCACATTTGGACCAATTCAGATTCAGTACAATAGGCAGTGAATATGCCACTGGATTAACCCACATGGATAATTAAATCAACGTCTATATAGCTTTACTACCAGTCACGACAGGGAGCAGTGCAAAAGATCACCCCCACCAACGCTAGCAGGGATTAAGACATCAGACGTAGTGGCTCTGGTGGCTCGGTGTGTAAATCTGCTCTGTAGTTGTGTGTTGGAGATCAGCTCTATACGGAGTTAGCCAATATCAGCAAGGGCAGCAAATGGGGATACAGCAGCGGGCCTCGGTCCTACATGTTAAAGAAACGGGATATTAGCTACACGCCCTGATCACTCTCCGGTGAAACCTGCTGTACATGTGAATGTGAGGCAGACAGGGTCAACCTCAATGGTGAGGTCTCATGACTGAGGAGCCAATACATCCAGGCCCAGCTGTGAAAAATGGCCATTGGGCTGTACTGACAGGGACTGTATTCCACCAACGGGCCATCACCTTCAGGAGAAGACCAAAAAAGGACACTGAAAACTCAACGATGACTCCCTCGACGCTGGTTATAATCACAATCCTCTATGTTGATTGACGCAGCCTATTTGACAGTTCAGCTACACCAACTTTTCTTTCATTTCTTTAATTGTAGTCAATGCCATTTGCTAAGGAGCACATGCAACAACCATCAACTCTCAAAATCCAGCTGCCAAGGAACAGATGTTACAAAAAAAACATTAGCGTTAATCTATTGATTAATTTCATTATTTTAAAATAGTTCCAAAATTATGATGAGCACAAAAATTTGCCCAAGTTGAAATGGAAATGGAAAATGTACATTAAATTGGCTGGCAAGAATTCTCTGGTCACTGCATGCATTGTGAACAGCTCACTCTGTTAGGTAGTTCCAATGTAATCATATGCATGTTTTAAAAGAACAAAGGAATTGTTTACGTATCTACACAGTCTGCAATTCTATTGCAGTGGCAGAAAAGGGGGATAAAATGATTTGAGAACAGGGCGGCACATGGGGTTAGGACTACTGCTCACGTGGAGGATAACCACCAGCATGGACTAGCTGGGCCAGATGGCCGGTTTTGTATTGAAATTTCTATGTAATTCGAAGTAAAAAATAAATGGTTCCCCTCTTAAAATTGATGACAGCATGTCTGCTAGCAAATGATAAAGTGTGTTCAGATTTACTACGAGTAAACTGAAAATACGCGAAACACAGGTCAGCCAGCATTTGTGGAAAGGACAGACAAGTTCATGTTTCAGGCGCATGGAAGCACCAGCACCTCCACGTTCCCCTCCAAGTCACACACCATCCTGACTTGGAAATCTATTGCCGTTCCTTCATTGTCACTGGGCCAGAATCCTGGAACTCCCTCTGTAACATCACTGTGGGAGCACCTTCACCACACGGACTGCAGCGGTTCAAGGCGACGGCTCACCACCACCTTCCCAAGGGCAATTAGGGATGGGCAATAAATGCCAGTCTTGCCAGTGATGCCCACATCCCATAAATACATTAAAAAAAAGGTGAGACCTTCAATAGAACGGATGTTAACTGGACTGTTCTCTCCACAAATGCTGACTGTTCTGTGCGTGTTTTTTTTTAAAGATTTCCAACATTTGCTTTTAACTGAGAGTGATCCATTCCTGGTCAGGTATTCCGCTGCAGATTCCTATATTTTTTTTTAGATTAATAACCTCGCCTTAATATTTAAAGCCCAAGGAACATTACATCAATTAAAAGATATTTTAACTTTGCAAAGCCGCAGGCTACACAGACACTGTCATTTGCTCAGTTTCCAATCAATGCTGCACTAGCTTTCAGCAATGTGCGCTTCCCAGCAGTTATCTTGCATTCGTCTCGATGGCCATACCTGCTGACAGAGCTCTCGGGTTGGGCAGACGATCACACCAATAGGCCCATCCCCAGGCTCCAGCTCCTTCTGATCCATGATGTGAACCAACATTGGCCAGATAAAGGCTGCCGTTTTACCACTCCCTGTCTTGGCGATTCCGATCATGTCTCTGCCTCCCAGTGCAATGGCGACACCCTGCATTCAAACAAACGTACATGATCAACACTGTGCTGTTAGTCCTTTGATAACCTCACACTTTACAGCAATCTAAGCAATTCAGGGCTTTATATGTTTTTGTACATTTTGTGTTCATGTGGTTGCGGATGTCAATGCTGGGAAATGGAACACTTCCTATTTCAGGCATCTAGTGGCAGCATCAAGTACTGCCTGGCCAGGTAAAGCAGTGAGACACAGAGTAAAGTATCCTCTACTCTGTCAACGATATGCCTCAGCCCAAACTTCAAAGAGCAGGCCTTACTGCACCACTTCTGACACCAGCTATCCTGTGGGTATCAGTGAGACAGCTCACTTAGTTACAATTAGTGGCAGCTTTTGGGCTGAGGCTGATCAGTAAGGGGGACACTGGGACAAAGGCACCACTAATAAAAGGAGGAAACATATAGTCCAATCAGACGACAAGCTCAACATAAGCAGAGCAGTCCCAACAAAAGCAAAGATAATCTTCCCAACTAAATCACAATAGTTTTATCAGTGTCCATAAGGCACTCTATGCACTGTGGTGCCCACCGGTGGCGATCGACCTCAAGCATTCCAACAGACACAGCACGTACCCTCTGCAGCAAGGGCAACCCACCACCAAGCTCCCCCACAGGCTGTGCCCATCCTGGATCGGTCAATCACCGTCTTGGCCAGGCCCAAGCCCAGACCCACCAGAGACGCATCCAACTTACCTGACTTATCCACACCAGGTGGCCAAAGGTCAGGAGTTTGGGGTTGAAGTGCAGCCAAAGGTTGAGCAGCAGCCCTTTCCGATAGCTATACATGGGCTGCAATCTCTTGCACTCCATGTGCACATGAAACACCGATTCTTCCAGGCTGCAAAAATCAGAGGCTGCTTGGGAATCCGCATGCAGTCCAAACTCACTTTTACAGTCAGGAGAGAGAAGAATTTCATCTGATTAGGCTCGGCTGGAGTAGAACCCAGGTACCAGAGGCCAGACTTGTGGCAAACCCACTGCAACACAGTGTCCCAGCACCCGAGTTCAATCTCGATGTCGAGTTCTAATTTGACACGGACTGCAGGTTTCTCTGGTCCGAGGCAGCCTATCGATAGTCACTACTTGCACTGGTTGCCGCCCAAGCAAAACAGATTCTCTGGACAGTGCTACCATCCTATATCAAGAGGGCAGCAAGAAGCGATAAAACACTGAAAAGCTAGCTCTAAACTTAATCAGCATTAGTAGCACAAACAAAATGTAATGTCGATCCTGAAATGACCGTCAGCACAATCAACAGGCACTGGGTTAAAAGACCAGACTTTTGGGATAAAGACAGGCAAACAGATTTGCATTTATATGGCAATGTACATATTCTTAGGATATGCTGTTATATAGGCAATCACAGCAATCTGGCCACAGCAAGGTCCCACAAAAGGACAATGCAGCAACTGAGCAGTTAATGTATTTTTGACAGTGTTGCTTGGGGGGTTTAATATTGGCCAGGACACGGAGAAAGCCCTGCTCCTATTTGAATAGTGCCATGGGATCTTTTACTTTCAGCTGAATAGGTAAACAACGCCTAGGTTTAACGTCTCATCCAAAGGTCAGCATCTCTGACCATGCAGCACTCCCCATGCGAGTTAGGATGCAGGCAACAGAGTTTTGGATGAGCTCAACTTTACAAAGGAGAGCATTGGGATAGTCCAATCTGGAGGTAACAAAGATATAGATGAGGGTTTCAGCAGATATGGTGGGGATGGAGACAGGTGATGTTATGGAGGTGGAAGTAGGCAGTCTTGGTGAACAGAGGATATGGGGTTGGAAGACAAGCTGAGGGTCAAATAGGACCCCACAGTTTCAAACAGTCTGGTTCTGTTCGAGGGAGGGATGGAGTTGGTGACTAGGGAACGTAGCTTGTGACGGGGACTGAAGACAAAGGCTTCCATCTTCCCAATATTTAATTGGAAGAAATTTCTGCTCACTCAGTACTGGATGTCAGACAAACAGCGTGACAAAAGGAGAGGAGGGTCGAGAGAAGTAGTGGTGAGGTAGAGCTGGGTGTCATCAGCGTACACTGAGCACACACGTGGAACCTAACACTGTGTTTTTGGATAATGTCGCCAAGGGACTCACTGACCTACATTGGCTCACTGTCCCTCAACTAGATTTTAAAATTCTCACCCTCATTTACAAATCCCTCCATGGCCTCGTCCCTCCCCATCTCTATAATCTTCTCCACATATATAACTATCCAAGATCTCTGCACTCTTCCAATTCTGGCCTCGAGCATCCCTGGTTGTCTTCGCTCCATCACTGGCAGCCATGTCTTCAGCTGCCTACTCATAGCTCTGGAATTTCCTCCCATATCTTCTCTGCCTCTCCACCTTCCTCTCCTCCTGCAAGACGCTCCTTAAAACTGACCTTTTTGACAGCAAAATTTGCTTTATAATTGTTCCTGTGCAGCGCCGTGGGACATTTATACAAGCAGCTTGTTCTTGCTGTATATATGAATACACCCAATGGCCAGCTTGTTTTACAGATAAAATACATGGTCACACAGCTGAAATTCACTCAGGCAGGAACAGATTTGACCCCTGATCAAGCTCGGGACAACTTATATTTACATAGCTCATTTAACGGAGCAAAACATCCCAAGGCGTTTAACAAGAGCAAGATCAATAAAAACATTTGAGACTGAACCACAGAAGAAGTAAAGAGGTATGTTTTAAAGAGCATGTTAAAGGAGTAGAGAGGTTTAGGGAGGGATTTCCAGAGCTTCGGGCCAAGGCAGCTGAAAGCACAGCCACCAATGGTGGAGTGATTAAAATCGGGGATGCACAAGAGGCCAGAATTGAAGGAGCACAGAGATCTCGAAGGCTTGTGGGGCTGGAGAAGGCCACAGAGATAGGGAGGGACGAGGCCATGGAGAGATTTGAAAATAAGGATGAGGATTTTAAAATTGAGGCACTGTAGGGCCAGGAGCCAGTGAAGGTCAGCAAGCATTGGGGTGATGGGTGACCGAGACTTGGAGCGAGTTAAGATATGGGCAGAGTTTTGGATGAGCACAAGTTTAGGTAGGGTGCAAGATGGGAAGCTGGTCAGCAGAGCAATGGAATAGTCAAGTCTCAAGGTAACAAAGGCATGGATGAGAGTTTCAGCAGATGAGTTGAGTCGAGCTATATTATGGAGGTGGAAGTCTGGGGTACAAACAACACCAAGGTTGCAAACGATTTGGCTCAACTTCAGAAAGTTACCAGAGTTTGGAGCAGGGACCAAAGACAATGTCTTTAGTCTTGCAAATATTGAGTTGGAGGAAATGTTTGCTCATCCAATACTGCGTGTCAGACAAGGAGAGTGACCAGAGACAGTGGAGGGGTCATGAGAGGTGGTGGTGAGACAGAGCAGTGTCATCAGCGTACATGTGGATGTGTTTTCGGATGATTTCGCAGAGGGACAGCATGTAGATGAGAAATAGAGGAAACTCCAAAGGTAGTGGTGCAGGAAAACATAGAAACATAGAAAATAGGTGCAGGAGTAGGCCATTCGGCCCTTCTAGCCTGCACCGCCATTCAATGAGTTCATGGCTGAACATTCAACTTCAGTACCCCATTCCTGCTTTCTCGCCATACCCCTTGATCCCCCTAGCAGTAAGGACCTCATCTAACTCCTTTTGAATATATTATAGGAACATTGCAGGCGATTCTCTGGCTATGATTCGATAGATAAGAATCGACCAGGCAAGGGTAGTTCCACCCAGATGGACAACAGAGTAACAGCCTTGGAAAAGGACTGTGAGGTCAACTGTATTGAAGGCTGCAGAAAGAACGAGATGGATGAGGAGAGATTACCACGGCCAGTCACATAGAATGTCATGTGACTTTGACGAGGGCCATTTCAGTACTGTGGCAATGGGGTGGAAGCCTGATTGGAGGGATTCAAACATGGAATTGAGACAAAGACGAGCACGGATTTGGGAGGTGACAACACCTTCAAGAAGTTTGGATTCAGTGCACTGGCTCGACCGCTGCAGCCACTATATTTAAGCTGTGAGCCACCATGGAGTTAGACATGCGGAAGGCATGGAAGGATTAGTCATACAGAACTTGTCACTCGAGCAGATTGGGGACCTTCTCCCTGACCAAGCCTGATTCCCACGCAAACTCCTCATGATAAAAAGCCAACTCTGCAGTGGCTTCTCAAACTGCACCTTTGCACTTTCCCCGACTGCTGGGAGGAAGCAGAGAATGCCTCTCAACAGCTGACTGAATCATTGGCCAAAGAAGGTCTTCCAGCCAGATGTCCACTGGACCACAAGATGGAGGAGATTCTAACATACTCAGTGGTAGCACTCTCGCCTCGGAGTCAGAAGGTTGTGGGTTCAAGCCCCCCCTCCTGATACTTGTGGGCATAATCTAGGCTGACACTTCAGCACTGTGCTGAGGGAGTGCTGCATTGTCAGAGGTGCCGTCGTTTAGAGGAGATGATAAACCGAGACCCCATCGGCCCTCAAGTGGATGTAAAAGATCTCAGAGCACTATTTTGAAGAGCAGGGGAGTTCTCCTGCTGTTCTGGCCAATATTTATCCCTTAAGCAACACCCAAAACAGATGATGTGTCATTTATTTCACTGCTGCTCATAGGTCCTTGCTGTGTGAAAGGCTTTATATAAATGCTATACAAATCCTTTTCATTCTTTAACATTCTAACAGAAGCAGGAAATGAAAAGGAGAGGGGCCTAAAGATCCTCAGGAATTGGGGTGTCAAACAGATTGCGACCTTGGGTGCTTAGCACCCCAACTCTTGAAGCAGCGGCTTCAGGTACCCTCGCCGATGGCTGGCACGGATAACTCTCCCAGATTATACATGGCTAATTGAAACCATGCTTGGTCCCAGAGAGCTCCTAATGTCTTTGAGCGAAGCATCACTGGTCCTCCGTAGTACCAGTTAGAATTTAATTAGAGTTGATTAGTAAACTGAACATCATGAACGGATGGCATCAATCAACATCAATGAGGGCTAATAGAGTACAAACAAGAGAGAAGGACTGTCATCGATTGGTAAAGAGTCCACAGTCAATCAGAGGTCAATCTGAATGAGGCTGCTCAGATGTAATGTTGTCCTGGAGAGCAGATCTGGCTGGCACAAGTTACAGGGTGCGATTCAGTCAACCAACGAAGCAAAGTTGGAATATGCAAATCATAAACAAAATGGCATGATTTATCTTCATACCTCAAGGACAAGCAGCTCAGACATTGACTGTGACCGGTACTTCTCCACTATTTACACTGATTTTGCAAGTTACCGGACCTTATCAGACACATTTGATCCAATTATGTCTTTCAAAAGGGAGTTAGATAAGTGCCTGAAGGAAAAAAAATGTGCAGGGCTACAGGCAAGGTCGGGGGAGTGGGACTGGCTGAGGTGCTCTTGCAGAGAGCCGGCACGGGCTCGACGGGCCGAACGGTCTTCTGTGCTGTAACCTTTCTATGATTCAAGGATATAGACAGGTAGACACAGGTAATTTGGTATCGCTATACTATTAACATGTAATGGTAATTTATTAACCCGCTAAAGTGTAAATGAGATATCAATATGGAGAATTAACTAAAAGCATTGTCGGTGTTCTTGGTTCTCAGGAAAATCTCCTCGCCACACAGAGACCAAACAGTAAATGCTCAGCTCCTGCATCCAAAGTTCATGTTTTTCCCACAGCTGCTCCAACTGTCACGGAATACACATTTGTATCCCATCAACCCACTTGATGCTTCACTTCATTTCTATCCTTAAGGTCTCGTAAACCTGGTTAATACCATAAACGTAGCTCGAAATATGAAAATAGAAATTGAGAGCAGTCTATAGTATTTGTAACCTCAGCTATTTCAGCAGTGCTGCACGGAAGGTGGATGATGTGGGTGAAACACCCAGACTCTTACCTGACACTGTATCGGTGTTGGCTGCGTGTATTCCGACTTTCGGATCTGGTGCATCAGCTGCTCATCAAAGCCGAAGTGAGCAAAGCTGCTGCAAGGTTTGGGAGGGTCCGCACCGGAGACCTGCGGAGGGAAACACACAGTTATGTTAAATAACATCACATCACCTTCTATTCCACAGATGCTGGAAGTCTGAATGCATGCATCATTGGGAAATGGGTCAAACATTCAGCAGGCCAGGCCAGCATTTGTGGAGAATCAGTTAGTCAATCTTGGCAAAAAGGAAGAAAGATGAGTATTTATATACAAAAGCAAAATATTGCGGATGCTAGAGATGTGAAATAAAAACAGAAACTGCTCAGCAGATCAGGCAGCATCTGTGGAGAGAAACCGAGTTAGCGTTTCAGGTCGATGACCTATCGTCAGAACTGGAAAAAGTTAGCAATGTAACAGGTTTTTAAGCAAGTGCAGGGGCAGGGAAAGGGGAGGAAAGAACAAAAGGGAAGGTTTGTGATAGGGTCCAAGATAGAGGAGATTAAAAGGGATGGTGAAAGGCAAAAGAACATAAGAAATGGGAGCAGGAGTAGGCCATTTGGCTCCTCGTGCCTGATCCGCCATTCAGTAAGAGGGACGTCATCAAGGTCCAGGTCGGTGATTGGAGCGTGGGCAGGTACAGCAGGAGCGGTGAGACTGGGGCGAAGGAGCGAGAGCTCGGGGCCCAGAAGAGGCGAGAGCTCGGGGCCCAGAAGAGGCGAGAGCTCGGGGCCCAGAAGAGGTAAGGGCCCAGGGGCAGCACGGGCCAGCCCACACTGCAATATGTGCATGCACTAGGTCCGTGCAGCAGAACTGGTCTCCAGCCGTCTTGGTTAATCCTTGCTACTGGACCAAGACCTAGCTCGGTCAAGCCTCTGTGGTGGCTGCAGTGCAACGTCCACCACACGTTAAAAAAAATCCAAGCACAGGCACCTTCCACCCTTCAGGATTTAGTTTGGAATCTGGAATATTAGGTCCATCATTGAAACACCTGTGAACTTTTTGACATGGAAGCAAGTCATCCTCGATTCGAGGGACTGCCTGTGATGATGATGACCTTTCTATTGTAAACAAATTCATGGAGAATATTTTCAGAACACACACAACACCTCATCTTGCTAACTTTCCCCTTATTTAGATTTGTGATCACGTTGCATTTACATAAGCTGTGACAATTATACATCTAAAACAAACAGCAAAAACACACACATCAAATGCAACTAATTAAGCGCTGAAAGGTATTGTGGCAAACATGTACAATAGAGACAAAAGGCAGGCTTGCATTATATAGGCAGAGCCATCAGCTCGCTGCTAACAATAGATATTACGGTTAAGAGATTTGAAGCTGGGTTGCAGAGTGGTGCAGGTATACTGCAGCGAGTGCGAAGCACAGACGCACCTGGAGGTACTTTCTCACACTTTGCTCCAATACATCGAGTGACTTTACACCTGAATTAGGTTACAGCCAAAACCACTTTACATCAACATAAACTTAGCAGTGATACAGCACTGTGCTGACAGGGTCTGCAAATGGTAAGCAGCTAGTTGAGAGTTTCCCATTAAATTGGAAAGTGCCTTTGAAACAGAAACATCAAACCACATGCAGAGTGCCCACTTCCCTTTCCTCACTGGACAATTTCCACAATTTGCTCTTTTTATTCTCAGTCCTACACCGTTGCTCATACTCAATACAAAGTCAGTCCTTTCGCTGGAACACTGCCACAACTGGTAGCATGACCACCTGATGTTTGGGACACTAATTCTGCCAATAGAAGGCATCTAAAAACAGGGCATGAGCAGGCAGCAAGCCTCACAGCAGCTGAACAACACACTGGGTTTGGCTGGCCAGCTTTCTAGGCACAAACCATTTGAAATAAAAAGGAATAGCACTGTCTCAATTTTAAAAAGATAACTGATGAGTCAGAGAGTTATCTAGTGAGCAGTTGCATCATGCACACCAGGAATGTCGAATCCCCGATCTGAGACAGCACATTTCAGCTGGCCTTTAGATTTCTTGGGTTAGTGAGGGGAAGTGAATCAGCCAGGGTTCTCACCTCTGGTCACAATCCAGTGTCACCTGCTGGAAGAGCATGTGTGCGGACAACAGGCACGACTGGGCTCAGCTGTAATGCTTTCATTACTTGTTTTAATATTTGTTCTTGGGACGTGGCTGACAAGGCAGCATTTATTGCTGACACATAGCTGCCATGAGGACATTAACAACCACAGCACAAGCCTAGAGTCACATGTGGTCAGATAATGCTGGAGTGGCAGATTCTCCAAAGGACATTAATCAACCAGTTGGGATTTTAATGACAATCCAGCAGATTTCATGGTCACCAGATTTACTGAATTCAGTTTCATAAGAAACATAAGAAATAGGAGCAGGAGTAGGACATTTGGCCTCTCGAGCCTGCTCCGCCATTCAATAAGATCATGGCTGATCTGATCAGTTCCACTTCCCTGCCCGCTCCCCATAACCCTTTACTCCCTTATCGCTCACAAATCTGTCCATCTCCGCCTTAAATATATTCAATGACCCAGCCTCCACAGCTCACTGGGGCAGAGAATTCCACAGATTTACAACCCTGAGAAGAAATTCCACCTCATCTCAGTTTTAAATGGGCAGCCCTTTATTCTGAAACTATGTCCCCTAGTTTTAGTTTCCCGAGTGGAAACATCCTCTCTGCATCCACCTTGTCGAGCCCAACTCATTATCTTATAAGTTTCAATAAGATCACCTCTCATTGTTCTGAACTCCAGTGTATAGGGGCCTAACCTATTCAACCTTTCCTCACAAGTCAATCCCCTCATCTCCGGAATCAACCCAGTGAACCTTCTCTGAACAGTCTCCAATGCAAGTATATCCTTCCTTAAATATGGAGACCAAAACTGTACGCAGTACTCCAGGTGTGGCCTCACCAATACCTGTACAGTTGTAGCAGGACTTCTCTACTTTTATACTCTACCTCCCCTTGCAATAAAGGCCAACATTCCATTTGCCTTCCTGATGACTTGCTGTACCTGCATACTAACTTTGTGTTTCATGCACAAGAACCCCCAAGGTCTCTCTGAACTGCAGCACTTTGCAATTTTTCTCCATTTAAATTATAATTTACTTTTCTATTATTTCTGCCAAAGTGGACAACCTTACATTTTCCCACATTATACTCCACCTGCCAAATTTTTGCCCACTCACTTAAGATTGTATATCCCTTTGCAGATTTTGTGTGGCCTCCTCACAATTTGCTTTCCCACCCATCTTTGTATCAGCAAACTTGGCTACATTACACTCGGTCCCTTCTTCCAAGTCATTAATATAGATTGTAAATAGCTGAGGAACCCAGCACCGATCCCTGCGGCACCTCATTAGTCACTGTTTGCCAACAGGAAAATGATCCATTTATCCAGACTGTGTGTTTTCTGTTGTTAACCAATTCTCTAGACATGCTAATATATTGCCCCCAATCCAGTGAGCTTTTATCTTGTGCAGTAATCTCTTATGTGGCACCTTATCGAATGCCTTCTGAAAATCCAAATACACCATATCCACTGGTTCCCCCTTATCCACCCTGCTCGTTACATCCTCAAAGAGCTCCAACAAATTTGTTAAACGTGATTTCCTTTCATAAAACCATGCTGACTCTGCTTGATTGACCACTTGCCACAGTGATATGTGAACTCACGACCTCTGGTTTGCTAGTCCAGCTCCATAGCCATGAGGGCGCTGTACCAACTCTCTCAGTCAACACTCACACATGAAGAGTGGGCACCTGGATAATGCACTGGAGTGTAACAGTCATTGTAGAACTGCATCCCATCAAGTAGCCAACTGTTTCAGCTTATCATGCACGGGCCGCATGCAACATAAAGATCCAACACCTCATCCCTGCCCCAACAGCAGAGGTCCCTGGCTTCCACCTCCCTCAAGACAGTGGACAGCACTCAACCCAATCCGCATGGGTCATGGACGATGTAGTCACCTGATCCACACGTGGGGGGTGAGGGACGGCCCTAGGTGTGACTGTGGCCCCGAGTCCCAGACCATGGAACACGTAGCATCCACCCGCCCACTGAAATCTGTTGCAGGAGGCACCTCGCTTCCCCACTTGCCATCTCAGGAGGCCGTCTAATGGAGAACCAAACTAGACGTCCTGTTATGAGCTTTTCCCACCATATGAAAGTAGTAGTAATTCATAATCAACTTCATCTTGTTACAAAACTATTTGTTTTGAACAGCTCATTTGCTCAAAGTGTCCAATTACAGGTTGAGATTGTGGGGAGGTTTAACCTGCTTGGCAAGTTTGGTTTTGCCAGAGCATTGTTCCTAGTGGACAACTAGTAAGCTCATGATCAAAACACAGTGTAAAATGCACTGAAGGCAGCTTTCATTTCAGAGCAGGTTAATAGGGAATATATCCTTTCCGCAACATCACCACTTCGATGAGATTGTAACCGGGTCAGAGCAAACATTTAGCAGTTTGATCAGCATCACCCAAACTGCTACTTGAGTTTTAAGATTAGATAATCACTTCTGTCGCAAGACTCAGCTGAAACATTCAATAAAAAACCCAACTTCCCACTGCTGAATTTCACCAACTGCCTGTCAACATAACAACGCAAAGTCAAAATACTGCGGATGCTGGAATCTGAAATAAAAGCAGAAAATGCTGGAAATCTCAGCGGGTCAGGCAGCATCTGTGGAGCGAAACAGAGTTAACATTTCGGGTCAATGACCTTTCGTCAGAACTGACAATAGTTCAAAATGTAACAGATTCTTAAGGAAGTGAAGGGGGGGGGGGGGGCAGAGAAAGAGGAGGTGGAAAGAACAAAAGGGAAGGTCTGTGATAGGGTGGAAGGCAGGAGAGATTATATACACAAAAGGGATGATGGTAATAGCACAAGTTCAGAAACAAGAGAGGAGTCTAGATAGAGTGTGAATGGCGGAGTCATCACCAGCTGTATTAGTCGAGGAAATTGCAAACTTACTCTCAAGTTCAGCTTCTGCCGGAGTTCAGCTGATGGTATGAGTGAAAGCTTCACCAACTCTTCATGTTCAATGTAGAAATTCTTCTCAAATGGCTGGTACTCAATCTAAAAGGATTCACAAGTTACTGGCTCCATCTGGCTCATTTCAACAGCATATTAAGTGATAAATAACCCAAATCTGAGATATGTTCATCTTTTGTAAAAATTGTTCTCTTTTCATTGCTTAATGGGAACAGCTATATAATAATGTCCAATGATTTTATGCATTCACTAAATTGGGAAACAGCTCAGAATCTTCACAACTGGAAGCCTTATGGAAGGTCAGAAGGATTGAGCATTCAGACTTATCTTTATTACCCGAGATTCAAACTGCCTCGTCAGCAGTTTGAAGCAACACCCTATAAACCCAAATATGCTTTAAGACAAATATATATGTATAGAACATTGGATAACTAGTTAAAGCAAGGACTTTTTAACATCAGGAGTCTGGGATGAATTCAGTCAACATTCAAGACACTGCTCTTGAACATATTTTGAAGACTTTGAGTTTGGAAGCACCAACACAAAACTGCTGATAATTCAATACTAACCAGGCTCTCTCAATGCTCCATAAAGGTGGGTTGATGTGGAAAAGACTCCCTTTTTTAAAAAAAAGTAATTTTCCTCTTCACTCCAACAGTCAGGAAGGCCAGGTCTGAATATAGTTAGAGCCTGAAGGAAGGCAGGCAAACCTGTAGACATTTACATGGACAACGAATAGCACTCCCTGGTTGGTCGCTCAGCCGCCAGCAGACACTCGCTGCCCCACCCACAACCGCAGTTCCTCCGACCCTGCGGTAAACAATCCAGGCAAAACCAGAGATTCAAACTGCCCCATCAGCGGAGTACATTCAAAGGGCATTTACAGAAGTGATCTCCTGTCCAAAAGGCTCATATTCAAGGACCCAACAGCCAGACACTGTACCACTTGGGACTTTCTTCAGTTCCCTCCTTACCTCAGAATGGTCGATAGCAGGCAATGGATCAATCACTTTCTTTTGTGGAGGCATGGGATTGCCTTCACTGTCATATTCAATATCATCCTCCTCCTCCTGAACCACACCAGCATTTGGGTTTTCCGCCATGTACCGAAAATAGGCTTCCTGCACATAAACGTAATCCACAAGTCAAACTGCCCAGTACACTGGACGCTTCCCATATCTACATCAATCCCCGCAAAATTCAATACTTTCAAGCAGTGTTCATTAAACGGATCGATTTGACTGAGAATATCCAACACCCCAAAAAAAATTTGAATAAAGCAAAATGAAAGTGAAAGGGGACTCCCATGGGAAGGACAGGTACTGAAACCAGTCTGTAGTGACACTTAGCTATCCCAATACACAGTCAGTTGTTTATTGAGGAGAGGATTTCCTCCATGTAACAAAATCATCAACCTGTTGCTTTCTAAATGCACAGCACACAGAGAAAATATTCCTCTCAGTGCTTATGTGACCGCACGTGTATCACATACACGCTCTGTGCGTATGTGACCGCACGTGTATCACGTACACGCTCTGTGCGTATGTGACCGCACGTGTATCACGTACACGCTCTGTGCGTATGTGACCGCACGTGTATCACGTACACGCTCTGTGCGTATGTGACCGCACGTGTGCCATGTACACGCTCTGTGCGTACGCTCCTTCCTTTTGTCGTTAGTGTGTATTTTGTTCTCTTTCAGTAATTCCCTTTTCTTGCAATTTGTTCACATCCACATTATTCATTCGTTTTCCCCCCACTCTCCTTTTATAATTGACTCCAATCCCCTCATGGCCACCTACGGTTTCTGGTTATTGCTCTGGCTATCATTGTGTTCATCCTCCCTCCTTGGGGATCAGTAAATGATTGCAGGTATCTAGCAGTGTGGAATGCAAGGAGCTTCATACACAGCTTGTTTCACTTGGGTCATGGGAGAGCAGCTTCAGTGTGCAGGTTCCAATGACGCACAGAGCCACATGTTCGGAGTGTTGACAGAAGTCAACAAAAGGCCAATGTAAAAACACCTGGAAATTCCATACTGTAAACACCGCTAATTTTTAAAAAACATGCGAGCAACTTAGTACTGCTCTGACAGCATTGCAATCAACTGAACTCTAGAAGTACTTTGGGTCTATTCAGCAAGCTGTAAAGATGCAACATGTCAAACTTCTCACTTGGTTTATAATAAAACCCAAATACTTATATCGATATAAATTATTCGGGCTGTAATTTCGTCATGGTAATTCTTTGGGAATCGCAGTCATGGAAAGTAAAATTGTGGTAACTTAAACCCCTATGAGTTCTGACAAAAGAGCCCCTCCTGAAACCTATTGGCCAGACCGGTCATGCATTTCTAGCATTTCCTGCTTTCATTTCATTTTTTTCTTTGAGCATTGTTATATTTCTCTCCCTACTCCACATTTCCTCCCGTAACTTCAGCCACACTCTCCCCTTCTTTCCCAAATAAGCCTATCTCTGTGTCTTCCCTCCTTCAGCTCAAGAACATAAGAACATAAGAAATAGGAGCAGGAGTAGGCCATACGGCCACTCGAGCCTGCTCCGCCATTCAATAAGATCATGGCTGATCTGATCATGGACTCAGCTCCACTTACCCGCCCGCTCCCCATAACCCCTTATCATTTAAGAAACTGTCTATTTCTGTCTTAAATTTATTCAATGTCCCAGCTTCCACAGCTCTCTGAGGCAGCAAATTCCAGATTTACAACTTCTGAGAGAAGAAATTTCTCTTCCTCATTTTTAAATGGGCAGCCCTTTATTCTAAGATCGTGCCCTCTAGTTCTAGTCTCCCCTTATCAGTGGAAACATCCTCTCTGCATCCACCTTGTCAAGCCCCCTCATAATCTTATACGTTTTGATAAGATCGCCTCTCATTCTTCTGAATTCCAACGAGTAGAGGCCCAACCTCCTCAACCTTTCCTCATAAGTCAACCACCTCATCTCCGGAATCAACCTAGTGAACCTTCTCTGAACTGCCTCCAAAGCAAGTATATCCTTTCGTAAATATGAAAAACAAAACTGCACGCAGTATTCCAGGTGTAGCCTCACCAATACCTTAAATAGCTGTAGTAAGACTTCCCTGCTTTTATACTCCATCCCCTTTGCAATAAAGACCAAGATACCACTGGCCTTCCTGATCACTTGCTGTACCTGCATACTATCCTTTTCTGTTTCATGCACAAGTACCCCCAGGTCTCACGGTACTGCAGCACTTTGCAATCTCTCTCCATTTAAATAATAACTTGCTCTTTGATTTTTACTGCCAAAGTGCATGACCTCTCAGTTTCCAACATTATTCTCCATCTGCCAAATTTTTGCCCACTCACTTAGCCTGTCGATATCCTTTTGCAGATTTTGTGTGTCCTCCTCACACATTGCTTTTCCTCCCATCTTTGTATCGTCTGCAAACTTGACTACATTACACTCAGTCCCTTCTTCCCAGTCGTTAATATAGATTGTAAATAGTTGGGGTCCCAGCACTGATCTCTGCGGCACCCTATTAGTTACTGTTTGCCAACCAGAGAATGAACCATTTATCCCGACTCTATTGTTAGCCAATCCTCTATACATGCTAATATATTACCCCCAACCCCATGAACATTTATCTTGTGCAGTAACCTTTTATGTGGCACTTTGTCAAATGTCTTCTGGAAGTCCAAATACACCACATCCACTGGTTCCCCTTTATTCACCCTGTTCGTTACATCCTCAAAGAACTCCAGCAAATTTGTCAAACATGACTTCCCCTTCATAAATCCATGCTGACTCTGCCTGACTGAATTTTGCTTTTCCAGGTGTCCTATTGCTGTTTTTTTAATAATGGACTCCAACATTTTCCCAACTTCTCTCTACCCCTTTCCCTCAGAATATTTCTCTCTCGATACCAATCTGTCCACCTCTCTACCCTACTTCACCCCCACCCACCCGTCCCATCGCTCCAGTCCCGTCCCATCGCTCCCTCCGCTCCAGTCTTTCCCCGTCTCGTCGCTCCCTCCAAGACACGTCTCTCCATCCCCTCCAGTCCCACCCCTCCCTCCCGTCCTTCCCCCTCCATAAGTCCCGTCTTCCTTGCGCTCTTGCTCCCCCTTCAGTATAGTCTCTGCAACACTCACCTCCTCCACTTGTCTTGGCCTCATCCTTCCATCCAATCCTTGTTCTCAATTTCTGTACCTCATCTGCGTGTCTCACCCCTTGACTCCTTCCTCTCTCTTCCCGTCTGCACTTCTTTCCTCTTCTGCCCTTCTCTCACTTTCTCCCCCAGTTTGGTCTTGCTCATTTTCTCCCGCGTTCACCTCTCTTGCTCCTGCTCATTTCCATTATCACTGCATGCCACCTGTTTGACCAGATGTGACTGGGTTGAGAGAGCATCGATTCATTCTGCTGAGAACAGATGCCCTCCATGATTGACAATACTCCAGTCAATCAGGAAGAATTCCAATCACTGCTGTCCTTCGAGAATTCTTTTTGATTAAAAACATCACAGGGCCCGTGACAAGAATATGGTCATAGATAAATACAGCATGAAACAACTGCACCTCTTGAACTAGTTACACCTACAGGGAAACAGATCACCAGAAGGCAAATCAGAAACTGCAATTAATGCAGAGATCTCTGCCTTTTACTCAGTAAGCTTGAGAAGTAGCACACAGGAGGGAAAATGCAAAGAACTTGCATGAACAAAACCCTTCAAGATATGAGGGATATAGTTTAAGTTAGCTCACTGATTCTTTTTACTCTTTGAAAACAGTAGGTGTTGCTAAAAAACAAAATTACTAAGAACATTATTTATGTAAAAACCTATTGGGATTCTGGATAACATGACAGAAAATGGTGAGCCATTTTAAATAACAGAATTCTTACACTGCAGCCTAGAGTTAGTAACAAGTCATTGATATGGTTCGAAGTTGATATGTCGAGTATTTTTCATAAAACAAAAAAGTCCTGTCAGTGATGAGTGGAAACCCAGTCAAAACATCTGGCAGAGGAAGATGGAACAGTAACCACGGCTGCAGCAGGGCACTGTAATGACCATCCGAACCACATGCAAACTCAGCTGGCGTTGTCAATTTAGGGCGGGTACCACTGATTTTGATGTCCTTCCCCCCACCCCTCCCCCCAAAAAAAACCCAGGGCAGTAAGTAGACCTGCAAAAAAAATGTAGGTCCGACTTATTGAAAAATCTCAAAACACCACAAGGTGGAATTCGGCACCTTTGTGGTATACCAAGAATTGATCCAGACCAAAGGCTACAGTGGCTACACAGCAATCAGCATTATTATTTAATAGGTTTGTTTCAGTATATGCAAGAAAGACAGCACAAGAACTCACATGGTCATCTTCCTCTTCAATGTCATCCCTTATACCCCTGCAAAAACAAAGGGAAAAACCAACTCCCTACAAGTGTTCAACAGACCCAGCGTGAATGCAGCAAAGCATGAAATGATCACAGTGTGAATACACCCAGAAGTTCCTAGTTTCTTGAAAATCTTTACACATTTTGCTCCTGTTTTAAAATCAGGGAAATACAAATATCAAAATGATTTGTCTGTTCAGCAAATTTTCCAACAACATGGGCATTTCTGTGTAGCATCTTTCTTAAAAGGGACAAACCAATTTTAATTATATAAAAAAGTATTCTACAAAATAATTCTAGCAGGCTACATTTTATTTGTTTAATGTAATGCCATGCTACATAAATAATGCATTATATTCCCGAATAGCATTTACTGTTGTGAAGGTTAGACGCAGATCACAGGGATAATCTTGGATTTCATGATTACACGCAAATCACAACAAATCCAGCTATGAAGTGCTGCTCAAGTAAATGGTTGAGAGTCAACTGTAGCTCTCAGCAACTCCAATGTTACTTCTTGCAAGTAAACACATTCAAACTGACAGCTTTCTGCCTCTGGTGAATATTCAATCTATGCGTCAACGTTCACTGTCATATATCCGAACAGATCAGATCAATATTGCCAACTACCCTTGCTGCATGGTTAAAAACCAGCACAGGTACTAAAGAAAGGTTCGAGGGAAATGTTCGATACGATTTATAGATCGTGCTAACATTGAAGCACCGATCTCGCACTACAGGTGCTACCCTTTTTCAATATGCCTTAGCCTTCGGACTTCAGCCGAAGATATGGTCAGAATCATGTTCACAGGAGGATTATAGACAAATGCTTTTATCATCCTTACTTGGGTCTGCGCTTGGATGTGTTATGTTGGATTGGTCATTAAATTTTAAAAAGTAAAAAGTAGATTGGAAGAGTTATCCAAACTCAGGTTATTCAGATTTATTGAAGAAGAAAACATCACAGGCCTTTTTCTAGTGTTGAACTAACATGTAGCAGGGGAAAAACACAGGATTTTTCTCTTTTTAAAATAGCTCTCAGTTACATTGGGATAGTCCAAGTTAGGGAACCGGAATTAGACTCAAGGCTCCTCGTCCACTGTATAAAGCAGCCACACAACATAATAGAAAAGGCTTTAAAAAGGCTTGTAAGTGGGGCCAAGGATACTTCCCTTTGGTTTTGTCTGTTCTTGTAGATATGCATTTGATAAATACATCTAAAACGTTCCAGTGCAATTGAGAACTTATGAAAACAGGGATATGAAAATATTGATATATAATCAATATGTTACTTGAAGCAATGAAGCATTGATAAGGTCATGAATCTGGTTTCTGGCAGATAGCTATGTCACTTCAATTTATGTGCTTGTGCTAGCAAGCTGGAGAATGGTCACAAAAAAGCATTTATCATCAAAATTATATCCCACTTTACAGAGTGAAGTAGATTCATAAGTTTTCGTTGTGTGTTTTTGCAAAACCTCACCAGTATGGAGATCTTCAAGTCAGGCTTTCATCCCGTCTGCTTCTTCAGTGATGCATGAAACGGTATATTGGACTGGCTCCATAGGAATAGCAGGACATGAGTACAGACCCTGGCCGATTTTCTAACTTAGTCCGCTATTTTAACTTAGATTACGGAGTTCGCCTCATCAACTAACTCAGTTATATGCTCAAAGAACAGATTTGTCAATGATATTCCACCTGGATCTCCCTGCAGATTGCTACCCATGTCTCTCCTCGTATTTCGAGCCTGCACCGCCATTCAATGAGTTCATGGCTGAACATGCAACTTCGGTACCCCATTCCTGCTTTCTCGCCATACCCCTTGATCCCCCTAGTAGTAAGGACTACATCTAACTCCTTTTTGAATATATTTAGTGAATTGGCCTCAACAACTTTCTGTGGTAGAGAATTCCACAGGTTCACCACTCTCTGGGTGAAGAAGTTTCTCCTCATCTCGGTCCTAAATGGCTTACCCCTTATCCTTAGACTGTGACCCCTGGTTCTGGACTTCTCCAACATTGGGAACATTCTTCCTGCATCTAACCTGTCTAAACCCATCAGAATTTTAAACGTTTCGATGAGATCCCCTCTCATTCTTCTGAACTCCAATGAATACAAGCCCAGTTGATCCAGTCTTTCTTGATAGGTCAGTCCCGCCATCCCAGGAATCAGTCTGGTGAACCTTCGCTGCACTCCCTCAATAGCAAGAATGTCCTTCCTCAAATTAGGAGACAAAAACTGTACACAATACTCCAGGTGTGGCCTCACCAAGGCCCTGTACAATTGTAGTAATATCTCCCTGCCCCTGTATTGCTATGAAGGCCAACATGCCATTTGCTTTCTTAACCACCTGCTGTACCTGCATGCCAATCTTCAATGACTGATGTACCATGACACCCAGGTCTCGTTGCACCTCCCCTTTTCCTAATCTGTCACCATTCAGATAATAGTCTGTCTCTCTGTTTTTACCACCAAAGTGGATAACCTCACATTTATCCACATTATACTTCATCTGCCACTCATCTAACCTATCCAAGTCACTCTGCAGACTCATAGCATCCTCCTTGCAGCTCACACAGCCACCCAACTTAGTGTCATCCGCAAATTTGGAGATACTACATTTAATCCCCTCGTCTAAATCATTAATGTACAATGTAAACAGCTGGGGCCCCAGCACAGAACCTTGTGGTACCCCACTAGTCACTGCCTGCCATTCTGAAAAGTACCCATTTACTCCTACTCTTTGCTTCCTGTCTGCCAACCAGTTCTCAATCCACGTCAGCACGCTACCCCCAATCCCATGTGCTTTAACTTTGCACATTAATCTCTTGTGTGGGACCTTGTCGAAAGCCTTCTGAAAGTCCAAATACACCACATCAACTGGTTCTGCCTCGTCCACTCTACTGGAAACATCCTCAAAAAATTCCAGAAGATTTGTCAAGCATGATTTCCCCTTCACAAATCCATGCTGACTTGGACCTATCATGTCACCTCTTTCCAAATGCTCTGCTATGACATCCTTAATAATTGATTCCATCATTTTACCCACTACCGATGTTTTCTCTCTCCCTCCTTTTTTAAAAAGTGGGGTTACATTGGCTACCCTCCACTCCATAGGAACTGATCCAGAGTCTATGGAATGTTGGAAAATGACTATCAATGCATCCGCTATTTCCAAGGCCACCTCCTTAAGCACTCTGGGACGCAGTCCATCAGGCCCTGGGGATTTATCGGCCTTCAATCCCATCAATTTCCCCAACGCAATTTCCCGACTAATAAGGATTTCCCTCAGTTCCTCCTCCTTACTAGACCCTCTGACCCCTTTTATATCTGGAAGGTTGTTTGTGTCCTCCTTAGTGAATACCGAACTAAAGTACTTGTTCAATTGGTCTGCCATTTCTTTGTTCCCCATTATGATTTCCCCTGATTCTGATTGCAGAGGACCCAAGTTTGTCTTTACTAACCTTTTTCTCTTTACATATCTGTCGAAACTTTTACAGTCCGTCTTAATGTTCCCTGCAAGCTTCCTCTCGTATTTTTTTTCCCCTGCCCTAATCAACCCTTTGTCCTCCTCTGCTGAGTTCTAAATTTCTCCCAGTCCCCGGGTTCACTGCTATTTCTGGCCAATTTGTATGCCACTTCCTTGGCTTTAATACTATCCCTGATTTCCCTTGATAGCCACGGTTGAGCCACCTTCCCTTTTTTATTTTTACGCCAGACAGGAATGTACAATTGTTGTAGCTCACCATTCTCCGTGTCAGGATACCTTGCATTATTGCAGATCACATTCTGTAAAACCCTTTGAAACTTCAATGACAATTTAAGATGTCATAAAAATGCAACTATGTTTCTTTCTCTTTCAAGTTTTTGAGAAAACTATTCAAAATTCCAAGGGCAACACAAGCCAGATCACGGGCAGCTCCCACGCCTTGTATGGCTATTTCTGTGGTGCAGTAAAAAACTCCGCAGGCCTCTAATGTGTTTAAAAGTAAGACATATTTATGAAGAATTTTGTTTGGTTATCTGGATTTCAATTGTGTGGCCATTTTATGTGATCAGACACAAATTGGGCTTGAAGGTGTGTCAATTTTATTTTATTTCACTTTTCCAAAAAGAAGGCTAAGGTATATTGATTAGGTCCGATAAGTGAATTATAAAGCACAGCTTACTGTAACAATGTAATTACAAATGAGCTTGTGAGAAACTAAAGACTTAGAGTAGAAATGGTTCTTACTTTGCATTTTTCTTCTCGCACTCCTTTTCATCGAGTCTTTTTATATCTTTTGCTGCCTGGTCCTAGAAAATAAACACAAGGTAACACAATGAAAATCATCATTGTGTGAGTGGCAGCTCTGGCTATCGAGATGAATTATCTGGAGCATTTTGTGACAGCTTGAAGAAAATTAGCAGATTCCTGATCTAATTTCTGTTGCTACCCAATTATTTTGTCCAAATGTCTCCCCCATTCCCTGCGTTGAACTCCTTTGCTGGCAATACCCCATGGATACCGTCACTGCCTGGTATCTTATCCAAGTGGATATGCTTCATGTTAAGTTGGCAGCTAATTAACCATGGGAACCTAGTCCCCGGTTCCACTACATCTCTACACATCTGTTCGTTCCAGCAGGGGATAATGATCACAAGTGAGAACAATACGGGTGCTGAGGCCGACTTGTGCCCTAACGAAGATCACCTAACTCTACAAAGAGAAACTGAACACAATGTGACCTACTGATTTATAAGGCTGTTACTAACCTTGCCATCCAGGAAGCTTCCTATCCATTAACTCGAGTCCTGTTTTGTTACTAGCCATTTCATTTTTTTGTGCCTACTTCAAGGTACTAAATTAAAACTAATGGGAAACTCTACCAACATCCAAGGACCAGAAATAACCATGTTCACAAAGTCTTCTCATCTGCCGCGATAATGTAAAAAGGGAATAATATAGAATGTCAGCAGATAGAAAGAAAATATGTTGTTTTGAAAGCACATTAAAACACTGAGTGAGTGCCAAATGGTGTTGCATAAATCGGTTTGGTTTCATTATTAAACATATACTGACATGCCACTCACTGAAAAACTATGAAGGATGTAATTATTTTGAATACACAGCCATTAGGCTCAACCAGTCCATGCCCCACTCGAACCTCCTCCCGTCTTTCCTCATCTAACTCGATCAGCATAACCCTCTATTCCCTCCTCCCGCATGCTTATTTAGCCTCCCCTTAAATGCTTCGATACTGTTTGCTTCAATCACTCCCTGTGGTAGCGAGTTCTACATTCTCACCACTCTCTGGGTAAAGAAGTTCCTTCTGAATTTCCTATTTGATTTCTTGGTGACAATCAAGGGGGTGGTCGTAGAGAAGAGAAATTTTAACAATGAAAATGTGAGAGAAGTGGGTACATAGATAGCTCAGTGTCCCCGTCTAACAAGAAGAGAGTGACCGATAGGATGGAGGAATGTTTCAGCCTGGTTAAAATTGGGCATCACAGCGGCTTAGATTTCATCTGTGGGACCGAGGTTCAAACCCCGCGCTGGCTCATCAGGTGAAGGTTTCCACTGTCTTTCAGGTGTAATGTTTCTGCAATGGCAGTCTGCAGCCCAACATTGAATCGCAGCCTAAATTAACTCTCTCACTCAGAAGCAATGTAAGAAATGGGAAAATATCAATAGCAAGCGTGCTGGTCTGAGGTTCTGTCGAGCGAGCTTCACTCTGCATCCAACTGTGCAGTGGCGGATTCTGGTGCTCACTGCCCAACCCTTCAAGTGCAGGTGTTTTATACACTGGGCACTGATGGAATTAATGGTGTAAATCAGAGGGTGCAGAGGCTTTCCCAGATTGGGTATTGTGTAATGAGAAGGGGTTAATTAACAGTTGTTGTATGGGGTACTTTAGGGAAGAGTGACCATAACATGATTGAATTCTTTATTATGATGGAAAGTGAAGTAGTCCAATCCGAAACTAGGGTCCTAAATCTAAACAAAGGAAACTACGAAGGTATGAGGAATGAATTGGCTATGATAGATTGGGAAGATTCATTAAAAGACATGACGGTGGATAGGCAATGGCTAATATTTAAGGAACGAATGCATGAATTGCAACAGTTATACATTCCTTTCTGACGTAAAAACACAAAAGGAAAAGTGGCCAACCATGGCTAACAAAAGAAATTAAGGATAGTATTAGATCCAAAGAGGAGATATACAAAGTTGCCAGAAAAAGTAGCAAGCCTGAGGATTGGGAGCAGTTTAGAATTCAGCAAAAAAGGACCAAGAGATTGATTAAGAGGGGAAAAATAGAGTATGAGAGTAAACTTGCAAGGAACATAAAAAACCGACTGCAAAAGTTTCTACAAGTATGTAAAAAGAAAATGAGGTCCTTTACAGACAGAAACAGGAGAATTTGTAATGGGGAACAAGGAAATGGCAGAACAATTCAATAAAGACTTTGGTTCTGTCTTCACGGAAGAGGAAACAAATAACGTGCCAGAAATGCTAGGGAACCAAAGGTCTAGTGAGCAAGAGGAATTAAAGGAAATGATTATTAGTAAGAAAATAGTGCTGGAGAAACTAATGGGACTGAAGGCCGATAAATCCCCAGGGCCTGATGATCGGCATCCCAGAGTTCTAAAAGTAGCCGCCATGGAAATAGAGCTGTCATCTTCCAAAATTCTATAGATTATGGAACAGTTTCTGCAGATTAGAGGGTGGCAAATATAACCCCACTCTTTAAAAAAGGAGAGAGAGAGAAAATGGGGAACTACAGACTAGGTTAGCCTAACATCAGTAGTAGGGAAAATGCTAGAGTCTATTATAAAGGATGTGATAACGGCACACTTAGATAATATCAACAGGATTAAACAAAGTCAATATGGATTTATGAAAGGAAAATCATGTTTGACAAACCTACTGGAGTTTTTTTGAGGATGTAACTGATAGAATAGAAAAGGGAGAACCAGTGGATGTAATGTATTTGGATTTTCAGAAGGCCTTTGATAAAGTTCCACATAAGAGGTTAGTGTGCAAAATTAAAGCACATAGGATTGGGGGCAATGTATTGGCATGGATTGAAAATTGGTTAACTGACAGGAAATATGACGACACAAAACTAGGTGGGATTGAGAGTTGTGAGGAGGATGCAGAGGCGATTTAGATAGGTTGAGTGAGTGGGCAAACACATGCCAGATGCAGTATAAGGTGGATAAATGTGAAGTTATCCACTTTGGTAGGAAAAACATAAGGACAAAGTATTATTTAAATGGTGATGGCTTGGGAAGTTTCGATGTACAGAGTGATCTGGGTGACCTTGTACACCAGTCATTGAAAGCAAACATGCAGGTGCAGTCAGCAGTTAGGAAGGCAAATGGTATGTTGGCCTTCATTGCAAGAGGCTGAGAGTACAGGAGCAAGGATGTCTTACTACAGTTATACAGGGCCTTGGTGAGACCACACCTGGAGTATTGTGTGCAGTTTTGATCTCCTTACCTAAGGATATACTTGCCATAGAGGGAGTGCAGCAAAGGTTCACCAGACTGATTCCTGGAATGGTAGGACTGTCGTATGAAGAGAGATTGGGTCAACTAAGCCTGTATTCACTAGAGTTTAGAAGAATGAGAGGGGATCTCATTGAAACGTATAAAATTCTGACTGGGTCGGATAGACTGGATGCGGGGAGGATGTTTCCCCTGGCTGGGAAGTCTAGAACAAGGGATCACAGTCTCAGGATACGGTGTAGGAAATTTAGGACCGAGATGAGGAGAAATGTTTTCACTGAGGGTGGTGAACCTGCGGAATTCTCTACCACAGAAGGCTGTGGAGGCCAAGTCACTGAATATATTTAAGAGGGAGATAGATTTCTAGAAACAAAAGGCATCAAGGGGTATGGGGAAAAAGTAGGAATATGGTGCTGAGATAGAGGATCAGCCATGATCATATTGAATGGCGGTGCAGACTCAAAAGGGCTGAATGGCCTACCACTGCTCCTGTTTTCTATGTTTCTATACTGGGCACTGAAGGAATTAGTGGTGTAAATCAGAGGGTGTAACAGCACTCAAGGGTCTGAGTGCTTGATGCTGCCTGAAACGTTCCATTCTACATTCCCAACATCCTTCATCTTAAATCATCACAAAATAAAAAGGAAAACAAGTTAATTTGGAGTTAAAGATCACCTCCACTTCAGCCATGTATGCATCCAAAGGGTCTTCCTCACTGTCTTCAGAGTCCGCAGTTTTAGAAGAGAACTGTTGTCTGGTTGGAGAATTTTCTGCAGGGATGTAAGGCAAGTCGACGTTTGCTGAACTGTCATCTTCATCATCATCTTCAAAGTACCTGGAAAACCCAACTCGGTAATGTGAAGATTTCCAGATACAGGCAACACCGATAGTACACACATTACATGGAATTGGACAGATTTTCTTTCCCATTGAAGTTTTTTTTTACTACACAGCAGAGTCATCATAGGAGAAAGAATTAATCTTTGTGACTTTTAATTGATAACTATTAACATTAGATCAGGGAAGTGGAAGCACCTCAAACTTCAAGATTGCAGCATTCTATAAATTTAAGTTTGAAAAGTGGATTTTGGTCTGCAGGATATAATCTGAAAATGCAGTACACCTTGCCTTCAGCTGAACACAGTATACCGTGTAATCATGCAGGAGATTTGATCAGCTGGTTTTTCTAAAGAACAGAACAGAATTTAGCAACATAGCAATTAAGATGCAAAGTTTGGATTTCCAGGCAGATCTTGAAATTAATCTGAAATGACACTTGTTCCTGGTAAAACTCCAACTTCTGCTAAATCACAGCAAAACGGAGGAAATAATTCAACCCACAGAACACTCACCAAACAGTACTGACTTGTGATTATGTATGTTTAGCAGGGAAAAAGTTAAATACAATAATATGACCGATTCAAAGGAACCTCTAACATTGATACAGTCCAATGCTTTCCCATGAAATAAATGCCACACATGAAATACATTGTTGTAATCTATTACAGGTTGAGCATCCGAAATCCGGTAACCTCGGGACCGAAGACGTTCCAGATATTTCCAAATTTTGGAACGTCTTTGCCTGGGCCGTGATAGGTGGGATCGGGCAGCCAAAGTAAGGGAGAGGGGGGGCCGCGGCAAAGTCGGAGTGAAGTCAGGCCGGAGGTCGGGCTGCCGAGGTCGGGCCGCCGAGGCGGGGGAACATTTTCCGGTTTCCGGACGACCCCACCACGGATCGGCCCGGTGTCCAGATTCCGGAACATTCCGAATTTTGGAACACTGAATTTCGGATGCTCAACCTGCACTTCTATGACTGCTCATATTCCACTGCTCTTCTAAGCAGGGGTGTCAGGGAGAAATGCAGCAGCAGCCTTTATTACCCCATCTGACTGTGACTAACTGCACAGAGCAGTGATTGAACCTAGAACTCACTGCACATTTATCCAGCGAGCTATTAGGAGAGGCAAATTTCCATTCGTCTCTAAACAGTGGGATTTAAAAAAAATATTGTATATGCCTGTCAGAGATAGTGACCCAGCTAGTTCTGCATACTAGAATTACTTTACTAATGGCTAGCAGTTAGCAGCGAAAGCGCAAAGCTTGAAGAAAGCTGTGTGTTGTGACAAATGATCACAAGTGAAGTAACATTCCATTGGGAGAGTATTTTGTCAAGATCGGAAAGGGCCCTACCAAGCAGGCAGCCCGGCCGAGGAATTACTTGCTTTGCAGCACTTTGTCTATTAAAAGAACCATGGTTAGAAAAAACAGACAGTTCAACGCAGTGCCACCAGTTTCAAGAACAAGTCCAACAACAACAATTGTATTTAGGTAGCGCCTTTAACGTAGTAAAACATTCCAAGGCACTTCACAGGAGTGTTATAAGACAAAACAAATAAATTTGACACCGAGTCACTTAAGAAATTGAGGCGTTGCTTATCCAGGGGCCAATGCAGGTCAGCAAGCACAGGGGTGATGGGCGAGTGGGACTTGGTGCAAGTTAGGACACGGGCAGCCGAGTTTTGGATGACCTCAAGTTTACGTAGGGTAGAATGTGGGAAGCCAGCCAGGAGTGCGATGGAACAGTCGAGTCTGGAGGTAACAAAGGCACGGATGAGGGTTTCAGCAGCTGAAGAGCTGAGGCAGGGGCGGAGATGGGCAATGTTACATAGGTGGAAATAGGCGGTTTTAGTTATGCTGCAGATATGTGGCCGGAAGCTCATTTCAGAGTCAAATATGACACCGAGGTTGCGAACAGTCTGGTTCAGACTCAGACAGATGCAAGTCCAGGAAACTATAGACCTATTAGCTTAATGTCGGCGGTAGGTATGATAATGGAATCTTTACTCAAAGGTGTAATAGAAAACCAATCACAAATGAAAAATATAACAAAGAATAATCAGCATGGATTTCAAAAGGGCAGGTCATGCTTGACCAATCTTATTGAATCCATTGAAGTTACAGAAAGAGTAGAACAAGGTAATGCAGTAAATGTAATATATTTGGATTTTCAAAAGGCCTTTGATAAGGTAGACCCATGACTAAAGTCAGAGCATGTGGAGTCATGGAACAAGTCGCAGAATGGATAGTGAGCTGCCTACAAAACAGAAGAGAATGAGTCGGGTTAAAGGGAGTTACACAGACTGGTTGAAGGTGGAAAGTGGTGTTCCACAGGATCGCTGCTGGGACCATTGCTATTCACCATTTACATAAACGATTTGGACTCCGGAATCGGAAGTACAATTTCAAAATTGCGGATGACACCAACCCGAAGGGTGTAGTGAATACTGATGAGGACTGCGACAAAATGCATTGGACAATAATAAACTTGCAGAATGGGTATATAAATAGTAAGTGAATTTCAATAGGTAAGTGTGAGGTGGCTCATTTTGGTAGGAGGAATAAGGACGCCACATAGTCCTCGGAAAATAAAAGTCTAAATGGGATAGAGGAGCAAAGGGATCTGTGGGCACACATTTACAAATCATGAAAAGTAGCAATGCAAGTTAACAAGGCCATAAAAATACAAATGAAGCACTGGGTTCCGCAGGGATCGGTGTTGGGGGCTCAACTATTTGCAATCTATATTAATGACTTGGATGAAGGGACCGAGTGTAAAGTAGCCAAGTTTGCTGATGATACAAAAATGGGCTAGAAAGCAAATTGTGAGGAGGACACAAAAAATCTGCAAAGAGATATAGACAGGCTAAGTGAGTGGGCAAAAATTTAGCAGAGGAATATAATGTGGGAAAATGTGAGGTTATCCATTCTGGCAGAAAAAAATAGAAACTAAATTATAATTTAAATGGAGAAAAATTGCCAAGTGCTGCAGTAGAGAGAGACCTGGGGGTCCTTGTGCATGAAACACAAAATGTTAGTATGCAGGTACAGCAAGTAATCATGAAGACAAATGGAATGTTGCAAGGGAGAAGAGAGTATAAAAGCAGAGAAGTCCTGCTACAACTGTACAGGGTATTGGTGAGGCCACACCTGGAGTACTGCGTACATTTTTGGTCTCCGTATTTAAGAAAAGATATACTTGCATTGGAGGCTGTTCAGTGAAGGTTCAATAGGTTGATTCCGGAGATGAGGGGATTGATTTATGAGGATAGGTTGAGTAGGTTGGGCCGAAACTCATTGGAGTTCAAAAGAATGAGAGGTGATCTTATCGAAACATATAAGATGGAAGACAAGGTGGAAGCAGAGAGGTTAGGGGAAACTAAAACTATTTTGACAGAGTCTCAGAATTAGGGGCCGCCAATTTAAAACTGAAATGAGGAGAAATTTCTTCTCAGAGGGTTGTAAATCTATGGAATTCTCTGCCCCAGAGAGCTGTGGAAGCTGGGATATTGAATATATTTAAGGCGGAGATACAGATTTTTGAGTGATAAAGGAGTAAATGGTTATGGGGAGAGGGCAGGGAAGTGGAGCTGAGTCCATGATCAGATCAGCCATGGTCTCATTGAACGGCAAAGCAGGCTCGAGAGGCCAGGTGGCCTACTCCTGCTCCTATTTCTAATGTTATGTTCATTTCTCAAAGAATAGAATCGAAAAGCAGGGATGTTATGCAAGAAACTCATTTAGAACCCTGCTTCTACCACGCTTACCAGATCTCATATAATGCTCCATCTCATATCCTTTAAACAATCCCATATAATACTCCGTATCTAAAATCTTTCAATCACTTAATTTATCCAAATCATGATCCAGCTCATACATGAACTTGACACAATTCACCTCCACTGTCCGTTTCACAAGCTCACCACTCTGTGTAAAGCAGTTAAATCTAAACTTTCTGTTGTCTTTCCTTCTTCCAAGCGAGTCCACTCCCTCTAGGTACTATAGTTACCACACAACTAGGCCTCTGCTTTTGGACCTTAAAGCTCAGTTTTCCAAGTTCAATGCTCGAACTAGACTGCATCAGTTCACATTCTCCCCTCCGTGCCTTCGTTAAAGCCAGGATTACCCCACTGCAGTAAGGTGTCTGTCACTGCACATAGTACTGCAGGTGGGACTGAACCAGTGCTCAATACAAGTTGCGGCTTTAGACTTCGGTCCTGTCTCTCTCCGGCTGTATACCAAGAGTGCCCATGCGTTTTTTTTTATTCGAGGTACACACAGGTGCATATATGGAGACTTACAGGTCGCATACAAGAACATAACATAAGAATTCGGAACAAGAGTAGGCCATTTGGCCCCTCGAGCTTGCTCCGCCATTCAATGAGATCATGATTGAACTTTGACCTCAACTCCACTTTCCTGCACTACTCCATTGGATTCCCTTAATATTCAAAAATATATCTATCTCTGTCTTGAATATACTCAAAGACTGAGCTGCCACAGCCCTCTGAGGTAGAGAATTCCAAAGATTCACCATCCTCTGAGCGAAGCAAGTTTCACCTCATCTCAGTCCTCAATGGCTGACCCCTTATTCTGAGACTGTGACCCTGTTGCTTGACTTCCCAGCCATAGGAAACATCCTCCCTGTATCTACCCTGTCAAGCCCTGTAAGAATTTTGTATGTTTCAGTGAGATCACCTCTCATTCTTCTAAACTCGAGAGAATGCAGGCCTGGTCCACTCAATCTCTCCTCATAGGACAATCCCCCCATCCCAGGAATCAGTTTGCTGAACTTTCGTTGCATTCCCTCTATGGCAAGTACATCCTTCCTTAGGTAAGGAGACCAAAACTGTACACAATACTCCAGAGGTGTGGTTTTACCAGGGCCCTGTATAATTGCAGTAAGGCATCTTTACTTTTATACTCAAATCCTCCTGTAATAAAGGCCAACATACCATTTGCTTTCTCAATTGCTTGCTGTACTTGCCTGTTAACTTTCAGTGATTCGTGTACAAGGACACCAACATTTCCCAATCTCTCACAGTTTAAAAACTTTTTTAATTTTGCCAACCAAGTGGATAACTCCACATTTCATTCCATTTGCCATGGTCTTGCCCACTCACTTAGCCCGTCTATAGCCCCTTGAAGTCTTTGCATCCTCCTCACAACTTACATTCCCACTTAGCTTTGTATCATCAACAAACTTGGATACATTACATTTGGTCCCCTCATCCAAATAATTGATATAGATTTTAGGGAGCTAGGAGAGAGATTAAAAAGCAGGACCTCAAGGTAGTAATCTCCGGATTACTCCTGGTGCCATGAGCTAGTGAGTACAGAAATAGGAGGATAGAGCAGATGAATGCGTAGCTGGAGAGTTGGTGCAGGTGGGAGGGCTTTAGATTCCTGAAGCATTGGGACCGTTTCAGGGGGAGGTGGGACCCGTACAAGCCAGGCAGGTTGCACCTCAACTGGGCTGGAACCAATATCCTTGCGGGGAGGGGGGGAGAAAGGGCGGCTGCTAGTGCTGTTCGGGAGGGTTTGAACTGGCTTGGCAGCGGGATGGGAACCCGAGAGTAGATTCAGAAGGGAGAGAAGCAAAGCTGGTATTAGAAAGCAGAAAATTAGAAAATGAATTTGGAAGGCAGTGGAAACAAATGCTAGAAAATAAACAAGGAAGTTTGGAAATGCTAAATGGTTTTTACTTCAATGCAAGGAGTCTGGGGAATAAGACAGATGAGCTGAGAGCACAGATAGACACTTGGGAGTATGATATGACCGTAGAAGCTCAACATTCCTGGTTACAGGGTTTTCAGATGGGATCGAGAGGGGGTAAGAAAGGGGGGGGGGGGGGTCGCAGTATCGATTAAGGAAACAATTACACCTGTGAGGAGGGACAATGTGTTAGAGGGATCATCAAATGAGGCACATGGGTTCAATTGAACAAAAAAGGGGCGATCACACTGCTGGGAGTGTACTATCGACCCCCAATCAGAGGGAGACAGAAGAGCAAATATGTAGGCAAATTTCTAAGAAGTGCAAAAACTATAAGGCAATAACATTAACTGGGATAGAATTAGTATGAAAGGTATAGAGGGTGCAGAATTCCTAAAATACATTCAGGAGAACTTTTTTTAGTCAGCATGCAGCAAGCCCAACAAGCGAAGGGGCGGCTCTGGACTTGATTTTAGGGAATGAAGCTGGGCAGGTGGAAGGGGTATCAGTGGGAGAGCATTTTGGTGCTAGTGATCATAATTCAGTTAGATTTGGGGTAGTTATAGAAAAGGATGCAGATAGGCCAGGAATAAAAGTTCTCAATTGGGAGAAAGCCAATTTTACTAAGCTGAGGTGTGATTTAGCCAAAGTGGACTGGAAACAGCTACTTGTGGTAAATCAGTGTCAGAGCAGTGGGAAGCATTCAAGGAGGAGATCCGGAGGGTTCAGAGCAAGAATGCTCCCTTAAAGTGGGACTAACAAATCTAGAGTCCCCTGGATGTCAAGGGGCATACAGGGAAGGATAAAGAAAAAAGGGAAGCTTATGACAGATACCGAGGACTCAATACTGCAGAAACTCTAGAGGAGTATAGACAGTGCAGGGGTGCAATTAAAAAAAGGAAATTAGGAGAGAGAGAATGAAAAAAATTTGGCAAGTAAAATCAAGGAAAACCTAAAGATGTTTTGTAAATACATTAAGAGCAAGAGGGTTAACTCCAGGTGGTGGCCCAGCCCAGAGATCGGCGTGGTCCCGGACAATCAGCAGGTCGGGGCCATTAGAGGGAGCAGCGTGCGGTAGCATGCCAATGCAGGGAGCAGCTTGTGCTGTTGCAGGAGGGCAACGGCTGTGAAGAGGGCGACTCGATTTGACGTCACCCAAATCCAGGTCGCTGATTGCGCAGGCGGGTACAGCTGGAGCGGCGAGGTCGGGGCGAAGGAACGGCAAGAGTTCTTAGAGGTTGGTGATCGTGGCCCAGGCGAAACCAGCCCACACTGTGATATAAGAACATAAGAAATAGCAGGAGTAGGGCATTTGGCCCCTCGAGCCTGCTCCTCCATTCAATAAGATATTGTGCACACTAGGTCTGTGCTGTGTTGGTCTCCAGTCGCCTTGGTTAACCCTTGCCACTGGACCAAGACCTAGCTCTGTCAAGCCCCATGTGGTGGCTGGTGTGCAACGGTCACCACGTTAAAAAAATCCACACACAGGCATCTTCCACCCTTCAGGATGTAGTTCGGGACCTGGAATATTAGGTCCTTCATTGAAACACCTGTGAACTCATCCCTTTTTGACATGGAAGCATGTCACCCTCGTTTTAAGGGACTGCCTATGATGATGATGAACTAAAGAGTAGGGTCTATTAGAGACCATAAAGGTAACCTGCGTGTGGAGGCAGAAGACATGGGTATGATTCTTAAATGAACGCTATGAGTCTGTTTTCACAAAAGAGAGGGGCGATGCAGACATTGCAATCAGGGAGGAGGAGTGTGAAATACATATACAACACTGGGAATCCTCGGGACTGTGTCCGTTCCGGTTGGGTTTTTCCGGATTTCAGGCAAGAAAATCAATAGTCTGAAATACAGAATCCGTGCCGGGTTTTGAGCAGCGAGGTTCAAAATCAGACACGGATTCGGTCAAGGATTCCAGATTTCAGACTATTGATTTTCTTGTCTGAAGTCTGGTAAAACCCAACCGAATCCATGATGGATTTTGGGTTTTGCCTGAAAAATGTCCTGTTTTCGGACAACGACTCCATCAGCTATGCGCAAAGTGTCCAGTTTTTGGACAATTACAGTTTTCGGAGTTCCGGATTCGGACGTTGCGCCTGCATTAGATGAAATAAACAGTGCGAGGGGAAGGATTCGGAGTTTAGAAGCTTTGAAAGTGGATAAATCCCCAGGCCCATATGAAATGTATCCCAGGCTGTTAAGAGAATTAAAAGAGGAAATAGCAGAGACTCGGACCATAATTTTCCAATCCTCTTTGGCCGGAGGACTGGAGGACTATTAACATTGTACCTTTGTTTAAAAAGGGATAGACCGAGTAATTACAGGCCAGTCAGCCCAACCTCAGAAAATTATTGGAAAAAAATCTTAAAGGACAGGATAAATCTACATTTAGAAAGGCAAGGATTAATCAGGGACAGTCAGCACAGATTTGTTATGGGAAGATCGTGTCTGACTAATCTGATTGAATTTTGAGGAGGGTCGATGAGGGTAGTGCGTACAATGTAGTGTATATGGATTTTAGCAAAGCTTTTGATAAGGGCCCATATTGCAGATTTGGCACGAAAGTAAAAGCCCATGGGATCCAGGGCAAAGTGGCAAGTTGGATCCAAAAGTGGCTCAGAGGCGGGAAGCAAAGGGTAATAGTTGATGGGTATTTTTGTGACTGGAAGGCTGTTTGCTGTGGGGTTCCGCAGGACTCAGTGCTGGGTCCCTTGCTTTTTGTGGTATATCTATCAATGATTTAGACTTGAATGTAGGGGGCATGATTATGAAGTTTGCAAATGATACAAAAATTGGCTGCGTGGTTGATGAAGAAAGCTGCAGACTGCAGGAAGATATCAATGAACTAGTCAGGTGGGCCGAACAGTGGCAAATGGAATTCAATCGGAGAAGTGTGAGGCAATGCATTTGGGGAGGGATAACAAGGCAAGGGAATACATATCAAATGGTAAGACACTGAGAAGTGTAGAGGAACAAAGGGACCTTGGAGTGCATGTCCACAAATCCCTGAAGGTAGCAGGCTAGGTAGTTAAGGTGGTTAAGAAGGCGTAAGGTATACTTGCCTTTATTAGCCAAGGCATAGAATACAAGAGCAGGGTGGTTATGCTTGAACTGTATAAAACACTGGTTAGGCCACAGCTAGGGTACTGCATGCAGTTCAGGTCACATTACAGGAAAGATGTGATTGCACTAGCGTGGGTACAGAGGAGATTTACGAGAATGTTGCCTGGACTGGAGAATTTTAGCTATGAGGAATAGGCTGGGTTTGTTTGCTCTGGAACAGAGGAGGCCGAGGGGAGACCTTATTGAGGTGTATAAAATTATGAGGACTTGGATAGAGTGGATAGGACGGACCTGTTTCCCTTGGCAGAGGGGTCAACAACCAGGGGGCATAGATTTATAGTAATTGGTCGGAGGTTTAAGGGGAAATGTTTTCACCTAGAGGGTGGTGGGGGTCTGGAACTCATTGCTTGAAAGGGTGGTAGAGGCAGAAACCCTCCCCACATTTGAGAAGTACTTGGATGTGCACATGAACTGCCGTAACCAGGAGCTGGAAAGTGGGATTAGGCTGGTTAGCTCTTTGTCGGCCGGCACGGACACAATGGGTCGAAATGGCCTCCTTCTAAACTGTAAATTTCTATGATTCTATGATTCTGAATAGCTGAGGCCCAAGCATTGTTCCTTGCAGTACCCCATTAGTTACAGCCTGCCAACCCAAAAATCCACCGTTTATTTCTACTCTGTTTTCTGTGCATTAACCAATCCTCAACCCACGCTGGTATAATACCCCCAATCCCATGAGCCCTAATTTTGCTTAATAACATCGTGTGGCACCGTTTGAATGTTGTCTTAAATTCCAAATACACCACATCCATTGGTTCCCCTCATATATTCTGCTCAAAAATCAGATTTGTGAAACGTGATTTCCCTTTCATAAATCAGTGTTGACTCTGCCCAATCCTATTATTATTTTTTTTAAGTGCCCTGTTACCACGTCCTTAATAATAGATTTGAGCATTTTCCCTACTACTGATGTCAGGCTAACTGGTCTATAGAAATAGAAGCAAAAGTAGGCCATACTCTTGTTTTCTGTCCTTTAACCAATACTCTATCCAGGCTAACATATTATCCCCAACCAATGGTCCCTTTAATTTTTTTTGTTGAGTGTGAGGTCCCTTTAAGGGGCTGAACAGCCCATTCAGAAAGTGTAGACGTGGTTTCCCCATTTAAAAGCTGGTAAGGTGTCTTAGCAGGAGCTCCATAGCGCGGTCAGACCACACAGCTTACAGAGAACATTGCCCCCATCCCCACGAGCCCGTATCTTGTGCAACAACCTTTCATGTGGCATCTTATCGACTGCCTTTTACAAATCTAAATATACTACATCCACGAGTTTCTCTGATCTACTGTGCTAGTTACACCTCAAAAAACACTGAACACGATTTCCCTTTCATAATACCATGTTGACTCTGACTAATCATATCATGATTTTCTAAGTG
This sequence comes from Pristiophorus japonicus, assembly GCF_044704955.1. Lineage (NCBI taxonomy): Eukaryota > Metazoa > Chordata > Chondrichthyes > Pristiophoridae > Pristiophorus > Pristiophorus japonicus. Next base: position 57,843,730 of record NC_091997.1, read on the forward strand.
TCCTGTTATCACTGCCTTAATAATGGATCCCAGCATTTTCCTGTCGATGGATGTCAGGCTAACTCGCCTGTCGTTCCCCGTTTTCTCTCTTCCCCCTTTTCTTGAATAGCAGTGTTACATTTGCTACCTTCCAATCTACTCAGACCATTCCTGAATCCAGGGAACTTTGGAAGCTCACAACCAATGATCCACTCTCTCTGCAGCCACTTCTTTTACATCCCTCGGATGTGGGCCTCAGGTCCAGGGGATTTGTCGGCTTTTAGTCCCATTAATGTCTACAATACTTTTTCTTTACTAATATTAATTATTTTAAGTTCTTCACTCTCATTAACCCCTTGGTTCCCCACTATTTCTGGTATGTTTTTTATCTCGACTACTGCAAAGGCAAATACAAAATATTTGTTTAACGGCTCTGCCATTTCCTTGTTCCTCACTATAATTTATCCTGTCTCAGCCTCGATGGGACTCGCCTTTACTTTCACTACTCTCTTTACATACTCATAGCTCCTACAATCTGATTTTATTTTTCTTGCTACTCCCATTATATTTTCTCCCTTTTTAATCAATTGTTGGTCATTCTTTGCTGGTTTCCAAAACTCTCCCAATCCTCAGGATTACTACTCTTCTTGACAACATTAAATGCCGCTTTCTTTCCATCGAATACTATCCTTAATCTCTTTAGGTAGCCACAGATGGATCATTATTCCCTCTGGAGATTTTTTCCCCAAAGGAATGCATATTCGTTGAGAATTATGAAATATTTCTTTAAATGTTCGTCACTGCTTATCTACCATCATACCTTTTAATCTAATTTCCAAATCTCCCTTAATGTTTAACGCCATATTCCCATTCAACACCTGCTGCTGATATACACCTTGGTGCTATGGGTTAGGATTTACCCAGCAACAGCACTAAGGACAGCCATTTCAAACCACAGAATTCAAACAGAGCCAACCAGCGGGTATGAACTCTGAATGCAAAGGGCAGTTGCATGTGCTTCGTGGGCTGGTTTCCAGGGCTGAAGAGCTGCACATGATCCATGTTATTTGGAGACCTGTGGGACTGAACCAGTGCTCTATATATCTGGTTTGTTTTCTTTAGCGTTGTTGCTCATTGCACTGATGGCTTCAATCTGCACCTCAACTCTCTCCCGTGTCATGTCCTGTAGTCTTCTATCATTCTCTTTATATTCCCAAGGTTTATTCCCCTTGCATTTGTCCACATTAAAAAGCATTCCCCAATTGTCAGCCTCAACCTCCAAACTATCCAAATCCCTGTGGAACTGGTTTGTTTGTTCCCGATTGCTGATTAAAATGGGAGGGTCCTGTAAACAAAGTGCACCATTCACAAGATTCCTAATACATTAAATATTTTAGTTTGCACAAATGTTTGAATATCTGAATGCAGGATTCCAGCTTGCTTTTCAATTAGTCGTCGAGTACAAGTATCATCATAAGGGTTGCAGCGATCAACGAAATCAGAGAATCACATTCCACAAGACAGACAATATAAAAACTGAAAATTTAAGTTAACAATTTGAAATGATTCCCAATTATTTTAAAGTTGAAACTGGAATTTTAGCCAAGTTAGGTCAGAAATGTCAGCTGTTGAGACCTACTCAGTTCCAATTTGTAAAAAGTTTTACCTGCAAACAACACAAAATCAACGAGCAAGGTTCAATACACAGCAGAGTGAGTAAGAGAAAGAAATTGAACCAAATCAATGAGGCTGGGGCTCAATTGCAAATTTCAAAACTAAGCTTGATAAGATTTGTGTTCGGTAAGAGTATTACAGGTTATGGAACCAAGGCGGGTAGATAGGGTTAAGGTACAGATCAGCTATGATCTCATCGAATGGAACAGGCTCGAGGGGCATGGCCTCCTCCTGTTCCTTTAAGCGGTGAGGTTATTTTCTTCATCTTTTCCCCATTGATCAGTGATCACAATCAGCAAACAGCTCATTATACAATACTCACGCATTTTCTTCATCAAAGTTTGGCCGTTTAGATCCCACTTTATAGAAGCAGGGTGTCTGAGCGCCCTGCGTTTTGCCGTAACCCCCCGGCGGGCCCAGCGGACCGAACACAGAATGCGACGTCTTCGGCAGCTTTGGTTCTTCCTTCTTCCCAGGTGCAATGGCAAAGCCTCCAAAACCAAATCCCCTCTTTCCTGCGCTGCCTCCTTTATTCCAATTCATGTTTAGCTGCGTAAACATAAAACAAGTGTTACTGGAGCTCCCTAAAACACCTTCAAACCAAGGCTTCATCTTACCAACAATGGCGGACAGGAAAAGGCCGTCGGGTCCAACCAGCCTATCCCACACAATTGCGAAACCTTGTGTTATTGTCTGATTTCTCCTCCTAGATTTGGGTGCTTTGAAGAGAGGATGGATGCGATGCAACCAAACAAAGGACCAAGAATGGGCTCCGGGCTATTTGGTCTCTCCACAGGTCGAAGGAGAAGGCAAATATCAGTTCTCCAGAGGGCTCAGGTGGAAAAGGTAGTATAAATGATAATTCTGAAACAAACAAAAGTAGAGTAATAGATAGAAATTGTGGGGGAAGCTGTGGGTCAAAGGGGGAAGTGCTAATGGAGCTCAAATGAGTCTGAGACCGGGTGCAGTGAGATCAGTGCCTCCCACTAAATTCAGCGGGAGTTTTGCGGTAGTGGGGCAGCATTGCGCCCCGATCACCTTTGCCCGGAGATTGTAAAGTCAAGGCTGTGCACATCGGCCCGGACCCAGAATTGAGTTCAGCCCCCTGCGGCTTCACTGGGCAAAAACACAGGCAGCTGCAGGAGGCACGCATCTGTCAGCCGGCCGCTTCGGGGGCGATGCTTAAAGGCGAGGTGGCTGCTGTATGTAAAAACAAATATTAGCTTCTCTCGCAGCCTTTTTTGCGGGTTCATGCCCACGATCGATAAGCCTGAGTGCCGGGCTGGATCATGCTGCCGATGTGGAGAAGGTAGGTTTTTTCCCTTTGCAGAGCTTGCAGCGATGGTACTTCCCTTTAAGGAACCTTCCATCGCGGCAGCGCTACACGGCCCAGTGTGCACCGCCCCGCCTGCTGCCCATTGCGCTCTAGAAAGGAAGTGAAACGCCTGATTTAACACTCCACTTCCTCCTTGGAGCGCAAACGCCAAATTTTTAAAAAGTTTTAAATCATTAGCGCCTGCTGTTAATTTTTCAAACTCACCCCCGTAAAGTCATTAAATCAGGAGAGAGAAATAAGAAATGAGAGAGAAAAACGAGAAATTAGACCAGAAGGACAGGTTAGGGTGACTAGCCCAAACAATGTTCTTTATACAAACGCACAGAGTATAAGCAACAAATTAAATGAATTGCAGGCGCTAATTCAACTTAAGACAGTACTACATGGACGCTATTACTGAGACATGGCTGCAAGATGGTTAGGACTGGGAACTGAATATACCAGGTTATACAGAAAGGATAGGGAATCTGGCAGGGGGGGGGGTGGAGTAGCCTTAGTGATTAAGGATACAATTACTTCATATGATGAGAGGATATAACGAGAGGTAAACAGGCAATGGAGACTTTATGGGTAGAATTAAGAAATGGGAAAGGATTTAAGACTATAGTGGGAGTTGTGTATCGGCCCCCTGGAAGCAGCTGTAAAGTGGCAGAATGTATAAATGCAGAGATTAGACAAGCATGGAGCAAAGGCAGAGGAATTTTAACTTTCATGTAGATTGGGATAAGCAGATGAGCTCATGTTAGAAAGGTACTCAATTTCTTGAGTGTGTTCAGGATAGTTTTCTGCAACAATATGTTCCAGAACCAACAAGGGGGCAGGCTATATTAGATTTAATATTGAGTAATGAGACAGATTTCATTAACAGGCTAACAGTGCACGGACATTTATCTAAAAGTAATCATAATACGATCAAGTCCAACACTATTTTGAAAGGGAGAAATGCAAAACAGCTAAAGTTCTCGATTTAAGCAAGGCTGACTTCAACAGGATAAGACTGGGAAAATCGACAGAAGTCACTATTCACTTTTTATACCCAATAAACCTGTCAACAATCCGTACACAATGCCTGCCCCATCTATGGTGGGCTGGGGGAGGGAAGTACTTGGACTGGGGTAAGGCACTTGGGCTGGGGGAGGGAAGTACTTGGATTGGGGTAAGGCACTCCGGCTGGGGAGGGACTTTGGCTGGCCCTTGCTGTCTTCTGGGGAGCTCTGTCCTCAGTCACTTCAGGAAGTCAAAAAGTGGATCAAGTTACAATTTGCAAAGTTGCAAAGACCTTGGGAGGTGTTTGACAACGAATTTAACATGATACAGAATCAGTTTATACCCTTAAACAGCAAGAGCTCTACTTGCCCCCAAAAAATGGACGCGTTTATTTGTACTGCCAAAATGGCCAACATGCTCCACCCTTTGTTTCTGATTGGTCTCCTTGGAGGATAAGACACACCCTGAATGTGTCGCTGGAACCTTCCATCCCAAGGTCTTTGCAACTTTGCAAATTGTAACTTGATCCACTTTGACTTCCTGAAGTGACAGAGGACAGAGCTCCCCAGAAGACAGCAAGGGCCAGCCAAAGTCCCTCCCCAGCCGGAGTGCCTTACCCCAATCCAAGTACTTCCCTCCCCCAGCCGAAGTGCCTTATCCCAGTCCAAGTACTTCCCTCCCCCAGCCCACCATAGATGGGGCAGGCATTGTGTACGGATTGTTGACAGGTTTATTGGGTATAAAAAGTGAATAGTGATAATATCGTGACTACTGGATATTATCCACTCCAACAATGCCTCTTGTAGGGGGTTGGAAGAACGTGATCGTCTTCCCCAAGTTCCCTCTCTCCCCTCCGATTCCCCCCCCTACCCACCACCCGTGTGTGTCTCACTCTTTCTCTCTTCCCCCCCACCTTTTCTCTCCCTCTTCCCACCCCCCCCACCCCAAGCTTCTCTCTCTCGCTATTGGGCTCAGGGTGGCCGCACTAGGCCCCCTCACACTGGCCTGGGGGGCGGGGGGGGGGAAAGAGAGTTGGAGCATCAGGTCTCGTTTCTCGGCACCACGTGCATGGAATGATTCGGCTGGGGGGGGGGGTCGGCGGCGGCGGAGCTTCACAGAAGAAGGGGCTTGTCAGCTGTCGGTCAAAAAAGTGCAGTACGGGCAGTGGTGGGGGGAGGGGCTTGATGGACAGTTGTCTGTCAAAGAAAAGTGCAGTACAAATTGTTATAGGTGTGACGGTGACGTCCGAAATCCGGAAACCTTGGGATCGAGGCCATTCCAGATTTCAGAAGGGCAGTGGAAAGTTGGTCTGGCCGCCAGAGGTCGGGGGGGCTCAGTCAGGTCGCCTGAGGGCCCGGAGGGGGGGTGGGGGGTGGGGGGGTATGGATTTCGGAACATTTTCCAGATGACCCCGCCACGGATCGGCCCGATGTCCGGATTCTGGACGTCGCACTCTACTTCGAAAAAAAAGACAAGAGGTAAGGGACAACATGAAACTAAAAGAAAAAGCATAGAAAAATCCTGGCAAATGGGAGCGATACAGAGAACGAAAGGTAACAACAGATAGTAAGAGCTACAAAAAGAAAGAGAGTATGAAAAGAAACTTGCAATAATTTTCCCCCCCAATTATATTAGAAAAAAAGAGGGTGATCAGGAGCAACTTAGTCCCAGGAAAAACTGATAACTGAGATATTATAAATTAAAATAAGAAATAGCGGACATGTTAAATAATGACCTTGCATTAGTGCTTACAGTATGGATAGAGGATAGCATGCTGGACACCCCAAGGAAACTAATATTGAATCAGGGAAGGGGACTCACTAACATTAATGTAAGCAAAATAACAGTAATGAAGAAAATAATGGCCTTAACGAGTGGCAAGTCCCCAGGACCAGATGGATTCCATCCCAGGGGAGTGGGACTAGCTGAAGTGCTCCTGCAGAGAGCCGGCACACGGGCTCGATGGGCCAAAGGGTCTCTGTCTGCGGTGTAACCATTCTATGATTAAAGGAAGTAGATGAGAACATTGCAGATGCTCCTAACTATAATCTTCCAAAATTCTCTCGATTCAGGTACTGCTCCTTTAGAATGAAAAATTGCACAAGTCCCGCTATATAAGAAAGGAGAGAGAGAAAACAGGGAATTATAGACCAGTTAGCCATACAACTGTTGTTGGAATATTACTAGTCTATAATTAAGGATAGGGTGACCGAACACACTGAACATTTTCAGCTGATCAAAGAGCCAGCATGGTTTTGTGAAAGGCACGTCATGCTAAACAAACCTGAATGAACTGTTTTGAAGAGGTGACTAAAGTAGTGGACAGGGGAATATCTATGGATGTTATTTATATGGATTCTAGAAGGCATTCGATAAAGTCCTTTAAAAAGAGACTGTTAGCTAAAGTTGGGGCTCATGGAATAGAAAGCAAATGATTGACCTGGTTCGGAAATTTGCTGAGCAACAGAAGACAGAGCAAGGATAATGGGCAGGTACTGTAATTGGCAGGGATCTGCGGTGGGACCTCAACTATTCACTATTTATTAATGACTTAGATGATGGGATAGTCGCATATCCAAGTTTGCCAATGACACAAAGATAGGCAGCAGTGTATGCAGTATAGATGGAAGCATAACATTACACAGAGATATTCATAGACTAAGTGAATGGGCAAAACTGCAGCAAATGGATTTCAATGTTGGGCAAGTGTGGGCCTAGGAAGGATAGATCAGAGTACTTTCTAAATGGTAAAAAGCTAGAAACAGTGGAGGTGCAATGAGACTTCGGGCAAGAGTTCCAAACTTCTACCACCCTTTGCATGTAGAACTATTTCCTAACTTCTCTCCTGAAAGGCTGGACTGTAACGACCGAGTCCTAGACCTCCCAACTGACGGAAATAGGGGTCCATGTACATAGATCGTTAAAATGTTATGGACAGGTACAGAAGATAATCAAAAACGCTGAAGGAGTGCTGGGCTTTATACCTAGAGGACTAGAATACAAGGGGGCAGAGATTATGCTGCGGCTGTATAAAGCCCTGGCTAGACCACACCTAGCGCTCTGGGCACCACACGTCACGTAGGATACTTTGGCCTTGGAGGCAGTGCAGCATGGATTTACCAGAATGATACCTGGATTCCAAGGGTTAGATTACAAGAGATTATTCAAACCAGTTGTATTCCCTGGAATATGGAAGATTATGGGGTGATTTGACCAAAGTTTCCACAATATTAAGGGGAACTGACAGGGTAGAGAGAAACTATTTCCGCTGGTTAGAGAGTCCAGGACTTGGGGACATAGCCTAAAAGTTACAGTCGGGCCTTTCAGGAGTGAGGTTAGGTTGCTGGACACTTCTACATGCAAAGAGTGGAGTTTGGAACTCTTCTGCAAACTGTAGTTGATGAGAGGTCAATTATTAATTTTAAAAGAAAGATTGATAGATTTTTGTTAATAAAAAGGTATTAAGGGATATCGGGCAAAGGCAGGTATATGGAGTTAGGTCACAGTTCAGCCAGGACCTCACTGAATGACAAGCTCAAGGTGCTAAATGGTTTACTACTGTTCCCATGTTCCTATGCCAGAACTATTATGTAGCATCAAGTGCAAGCCAAGACCCCAAGAACCCTTCTTTCTCTTCCCGACAGGAGCAGTATGTGCAAGTCCCCATGATCACTGTTCATAAACACAGCGCCCTGCCCAAGCTCAACAAATTCTGCTGTCCACACTGGACAATTGCTGGATGCTGCAGCTGGGGCAGCCTGTGATCAGTTCCACTCCCTGTCTGCCTCGAATATCCCTGGATACACTCTCACTCTACAATTAAGACCTCACCTGGGGAACTTCCAACTGGCCAGAATCCTAGATCAGAGCAGACTTTAGAAAACGCTGGAGAGCACAAACATTTTACAAACTGCCACCAAAGAAATATTCTTTGGAACAATTGGCAAAAGAAATGTAGGTCCCTATGAATTTTTGTGGCCAGATTACAAGAGATTACTCAAACCAGAGTCATATTCCCTGGAATGTAGGAGGTTATAGGGTGATTTGATCAAAGTTTCCACAATATTAAAGGGGAACTGACAGGGTAGAGAGAAACTATTTTCGCTGGTTGGAGAGTGAATGGAATTAAGGTTTTTTTTAAAAACTATAAATCCAAATTACAAACAGAAAACCCCATGTTCTGAAAAGATATGTTAATGCTTTATGGACTCTGGTACTTCCAGTAACACATTAAGAATTCTCTCACAGCATCCCAAAGCACAAGCAACCAATGAAGTAATGTCTGGAAATAGTTTTGAAAGATGCTCACTATATCAGTTAACAGGGTATTAAATAAACGAGAAGGAATCTGAAAGAATATGGTGCACAGAGATGGGATGACGAGCTTGCACCAACATAGAAACACTGGGTAAAATGGCCTCCTCTGCATTGCAATACCCATGAATATTGCACATCCGAGCAAGTTTTTAAAATTAAAATTTGCCGCACTTTTTACAGGGCACACTCGACAATGGGATGGGACACTAATTTATCAACTCAAGTCCACTATGACTAAGTACACAGATGCTGCCTGACCTGTTTCCAACATTTTCTGTTTTTATTTCAGATTCCAACACCCACAGTATTTTGCTTTTCTTCAGTGTTTAATTCACTTCTCTTCTAGGAACGCCCACCCTGAAGTTCTGCTCTACCCTCAGACGGGATTTCCATTTGTCGCTTTTACCTTGATCATCTTCATTGCTTTGTGTTTCCCTCCTTGTGTTTGATCAGGTATCTACCAAAACTCGCTTTCACAGCCACATCTTTCCTCAGCAACTGTCTCTGGTTCAGACTTAATCCACATGGATTCCAACTGAAATCCCACCCCTCATGTTTCAGATCCACCCAGGATTACTGATATCTCCGAGATAGTCAGCGTTCCTCGAACCACTGCTCTCGCTGCATCCTGGGATCCACGCTCAACGCTATGAACCGCCACATGCACACTCTCGCCCTCTCTCTTCAGCAGCACCGACTCCGTGTCTCAGGGCTTTCCTAGTCCGCAGTTCCAGTTCACCCTTCGCCTCATCCGGCACTTTAACCAAAAACCTTTTTCTTTCCTTTCAGGTGTCAAGGATCATAAACTTCAACAACTCTTGGACACGACGTCCCTCCGGAACCTTCTTCCCCAACACTTCCCTCCGATACCATCCCTTCTTCCAATCTCACCCTGCTGTGTTTTCACTATGCCCGCTGACCTTCCCCTCTCTGACCTCAAACGATCAGTCCTCAGCAAAGGCCTGAGCTCCATCCCCTTTCCCCCACTTCAATGAATTTCGAGCGCGGCACGATGCCGAGCTCTTTTTCCGCAGCCTTCACCTCCGTGCCCACTTCTTCGGCCAGGGGTCTTCCCCCCGCACAGCTGACCCTTTCTCCTGTGTTCAGAATTCTCACTCTACCTGGACCCCACCTCCTGGCCTCTGACCCTCTCTAAACCTTTACATTGTAAACTGCCGACAGGATATCGACCGTCTCGTATTCTCTGCTGCCCTCACTCACTCCAACGTCCCTCCCTCTGAACTTGCAACACTCCGCTCGCTCAGATCCAACCCCAACTTCGTCATCGAACCTGCTGACAAGGGTGACGCTGTTGTTTGGCGAACCGACCTCAACCTTGCAGAGGCTGATCAGCAACTCTCTGACACCTCCTCCTACCTCCCCCTGGGCCATGACCCCATCACTGAACATCAAGCTATCATTTCCCAGACCGTCACTGACCTCATCTCCTCTGGCCTCTCCACAACCACCAACCTCATAGTTCCCAAACCCCGCACAGCCCGCTTCTACCTCCTTCCCAAGATCCACAAACAGGACTGCCCCGGTAGACCCATCGTTTCAGCCTGTTCTTGCCCCACAGAACTTATTGCTTCCTATCTCAACGATTTTTTTCTCCCATTGTCCACTCTCTTCCCACCTGCATCTGCGACTCCTCCGACGTCATCCGTCACTTTAACAGTTTCCAGTTTCCTGGCCCCAACCGTCTCTTCACCATGGACATCCAATCCCTCTACACTTCCATCCCCCACCAGGATGGCCTGAGGGCGCTCTGCTTCTTCCTCGAGCAGAGGCCCAGCCAGTCCCCATCCCCCACCACCCTCCTCTGCCTGCCTGAACTTGTTCTCACATTGAACAACTTCTCCTTTAACACCACTCACTTTCTCCAGATTAAAGGTGTCGCTATGGGAACCCGCATGGGTCCGAGCTATGCCTGTCTTTTTGTGTTCCAGTCTTACTTGGGTCCCCTCCCTTACCGGTATATTGATGAAACATAGAAACATAGAAAATAGGTGCAGGAGTAGGCCATTCGGCCCTTCTAGCCTGCACCGCCATTCAATGAGTTATGGCTGAACATGCAACTTCAGTACCCCATTCCTGCTTTCTCACCATACCCCTTGATTCCCCTAGTAGTAAGGACTTCATCTAATTCCTTTTTGAATATATTTAGTGAATTGGCCTCAACAACTTTCTGTGGTAGAGAATTCCACAGGTTCACCACTCTCTGGGTGAAGAAATTCCTCCTCATCTCAGTCCTAAATGGCTTCCCCCTTATCCTTAGACTGTGTCCCCTGGTTCTGGACTTCCCCAACATTGGGAACATTCTTCCTGCATCTAACCTGTCTAACCCCGTCAGAATTTTAAACGTTTCTATGAGGTCCCCTCTCATTCTTCTGAACTCCAGTGAATACAAGCCCAGTTGATCCAGTCTTTCTTGATAGGTCAGTCCCGCCATCCCGGGAATCAGTCTGGTGAACCTTCGCTGCACTCCCTCAATAGCAAGAATGTCCTTCCTCAGGTTAGGAGACCAAAACTGTACACAATACTCCAGGTGTGGCCTCACCAAGGCCCTGTACAATTGTAGCAACACCTCCCTGCCCTTGTACTCAAATCCCCTCGCTATGAAGGCCAACATGCCATTTGCTTTCTTAACCGCCTGCTGTACCTGCATGCCAACCTTCAATGACTGATGTACCATGACACCCAGGTCTCGTTGCACCTCTCCTTTTCCTAATCTGTCACCATTCAGATAATAGTCTGTCTCTCTGTTTTTACCACCAAAGTGGATAACCTCACATTTATCCACATTATACTTCATCTGCCATGCATTTGCCCACTCACCTAACCTATCCAAGTCGCTCTGCAGCCTCATAGAATCCTCCTTGCAGCTCACACTGCCACCCAACTTAGTGTCATCCACAAATTTGGAGATACTACATTTAATCCCCTCGTCTAAATCATTAATGTACAGTGTAAACAGCACAGAACCTTGCGGTACCCCACTAGTCACTGCCTGCCATTCTCAAAAGTCCCCATTTACTCCTACTCTTTGCTTCCTGTCTGACAACCAGTTCTCAATCCATGTCAGCACACTACCCCCAATCCCATGTGCTTTAACTTTGCACATTAATCTCTTGTGTGGGACCTTGTCGAAAGCCTTCTGAAAGTCCAAATATACCACATCGACTGGTTCTCCCTTGTCCACTCTACTGGAAACATCCTCAAAAAATTCCAGAAGATTTGTCAAGCATGATTTCCCTTTCACAAATCCATGCTGACTTGGACCTATCATATTACCTCTTTCCAAATGCACTGCGATGACATCCTTAATAATTGATTCCATCATTTTACCCACTACCGATGTCAGGCTGACCGGTGTCGTTTATCGGTGTCGTTTCCTGCTCTCGCCCTGAACTAGAAAATGTCATTCACTTTGCTTCCCATTTCCACTCTTCCCTCACCTTCACATGGTCCATCTCCGACTCTCCCCTCCTCGACTTCTTCGTCTCCATTTCTGGCGATAGGCTATTGACTAACATTCGCTATAAGCCCACCAACTCCCATAGCTACCTGGACTACACTTCCTCCCACCCCACTTCCTGCAAGGACTCCATTCCATTCTCCCAGTTTCTCAGTCACATCTGTTCTGACGACGTCTCCTGTTTTCCTCATTTGAGGATTCCCGTGGTTAACATGGCCCTCGACTGTGTTCGTTCTATTTCCCGCATTTCTGCTCTCACCCGCTTCCCCTCCCAGAACCACGACAGGGTTCCCCTTGTCCTCATCTTTCACCCCACCAGCTTCCACGTTCAATGATCATCCTCCGCCATCTCCAACGTGACCCCACCACCAATCACATCTTCCCCTCTCAGCAGTCCAAAGGGACCGCTCCCTCCGCGACACCCTGGTCCACTCTTCAATCACCCCCAACACACCATCCCGTTCCCACGGCACCTTTCTGTGCAAGCGCAGAAGATGTAACACCTCCTCCCTTCCCACTGTCCAGGGCCCCAAGCATTCCTTCCAGGTGAAACAGCGATTTACTTGTACTTCTTTCAATTTAGTATACTGTATTCACTGCTCTCGATGTGGTCTCCTCTATATTGGGGAGACCAAACGCAGATTGGGTGACCACTTTGCAGAACATCTCCATTTAGTCCGTAAGCGTGACCCCAAGCTTCCGGTCGCCTGTCAATTTAATTCTCTGCTTCATCGGTCTGTAACGTATTTGCTTCATGGGTTCTTTGCTTAAGAACTCATAACAACATCATCATAGGCAGTCCCTTGGAGTCAAGGATGACTTGCTTCCACTCTAAAAGTGAGTTCTCAGGTGACTGAAGAGTCTAATGCAGAACCTACAGTCTCTGTCACAGGTCGAAGAAAAGGGTGGGTGGGGGAGCCTGGGCTGAACGCACGTTTCTTCCACTATCTATGATTGCTCTCGGCGATGGAACCAGAGATGCTCAGCGCCCTCCCAGATGCTTTTCCTCCACTTTGGGCAGTCGTGGGCCAGGGATTCCCAGGTGTTGGTGGGGAGGTTGCATTTTATCAAGGAGGTTTTGAGGATCGACTCATAGCAACACATTGCTATTAAGAACTAGTTAGTTTATCAACAAAGGTTAAACAACCACACTACACATTACCAATTCATCCACTAGGCTCATCGTAGATGATTTAGACCCAACTGGCTGGGGTTTTATTGAGTCTTGTGAACATCAGGTGACTGGCTAAGCCACTGAAAGGTGCATACATTACATCATCCTCGGCCTCCTGCACTGTCCCAATGAAGCTCAAAGAACAGTAACTCATCTTTTATTTAGGAACTTTACAGCCTTCTGGACTCAACAGAGAGTTCAACAATTTCAAACCATAACATCTGCCTTTCTTTTTTTTTCTCTTTCCCACAGCAGCTAATGATTCTGCCATCTCCATTCACACCCTATCTGGACTCACTTTGTTTCTTAACTTGCCCCATTACCATCTCCTTTTGCCTTGTACCATGACCCCTTTTGTCTCTTCATCACTCCCACCTTCCGCCCTATCAGAGACCTTCCCTTTTGTTCTTTCCTCCCCTCTTTCACTGCCCCTACATTTGCTTAAAAACCTGTTACATCTCTAACTTTTTCTAGTTCTGACGAAGGGTTGTCAACCTGAAACATTAACTCTGTTTCTCTCTCCACAGATGCTGCCTGACCTGCTGAGTATTTCCAGCATTTTCTGTTTTTATTTCAGATTCCACAATACTTTGTTTTTGTTTTCCACTATAACTATTATATTCCTGCAAATCCAATAAGGTACTTTATGTTCTTATGTTATCTTATTATGTTGGCTCAGACAGGGGCATACACCTCTTGACAGTCACAGTATCAGCAGTTCTAGTCCGAGATGATCACCAACAAACACAGAAGAGATGCTGATCCTTTGAAGATAGCTAGAAAAATGCACAAAATGATATGCCCGGAGGTCTGTGAACAAGATAGCCAATAAACAAGCGGGCAGAAATAAACTGGAGACAGCATCCTGGAGCGAGGTTAACATTCCAGCTCAAGGCTTTCCATCAGAGATCCACATTGCAATCAAAGGTCTCCCAGCCACAATATTAACACGGCTTCCCTTGCAGATGCTGACGGCCCAGTGTCCCTTTGTGTGATGTAAATAAACCAGTGCTGGCTCAGGGTGCGCGGCCAGCCGCCCGTTCATCGCAGCGCGTGGGAGCTGTGCGCCCAGGGCAGGCCGGGGATGGTGCTGCTGGGCTGGGGCAGCAGGACTCGGTCTGTACAAACACACCTGGGGCAGCGGGAACCCCGGCCCCGCCACCTTCCGGTGGGGGGGGGGCGTGTGCGGGGCTGGGGAAAGAGCGCGGATCCAGGCAAGGCCCGAGCGGCCTAGTCACAGCCTGTCGCCCTCGGTGAGGGTGGGTTGGGGGGGGGGGAACTTCACCACACGGCGCGCACACACCTGACCGCGCCCTCGGCCTCGCTCCTGCCGCCGATGTCGGCTCGATCGCGCCGTAACCCGCCGGTGTGGCCCCGGCCCCGCCTGCCCGGGAGAGAAGGCTGAAAATCCCGACACGGCCCGCCGCACATGCGCACTGCGCGCCTCGCTGGCCGCCCGCACATGCGCACTGCGCGCCTCGCTGGCCGCCCGCACATGCGCACTGCGCGCCGCCAGCAAACTCTTGGGTTGTTTTGCACCGGTGTCAAGCGCGCCTCTCTCATGGACAGCCAGCCGCACTGTGTGAGACCCATCGTGCTCTGAGATTAAAAACTCCGATAACACTTGGCCTTTTCATTGCACTGCTCGGCGTCACCGGGTCAAGGGCAGCCTCAGGCACTTTTCTTTCACGATTACCTTTGGCCCTGTGAATCAATAGCACGTGAGATTGACTGTGCACACAACGCAACTTGCCGCTGCCCAGAAATCGAAATATAGAAAAGCAATGAAGGGTTGTATTTTGGTGACGTCACGAGGGCGCTGCGACCGGCCAACTTTGACCCCCTGAGCGGGTGGTCAAAGGGGAGGCGGGCCGCTCCTGAGTGACAGTGAGAGCAGCCAATCACAGGCCGGGCTCGCCAATGGGAGCGGGCAGAGGCGGGCCGCAGCTGAGTGACGGTGAGAGCAGCCAATTACAAGCCTGGATGCTGGCTTGGCGGGCTCGCCAATGGGAGCGGGTGGTGGAGGCAGGGGCGGGACCTCCGGCGGTGGGCACGGACTGAGGGAGACGAGCGGCTCTGCTGGGCGAGAGCGCGAGGGGCCTACTCAGAGCACGGATCGAGGTGAGTGAGGAGCGCAATGCGTGGGCCCTGGCAGGCCGCGGCCCTGCCCACTCACGGCCCCTGGGGCCTGCACAGCTGGAGCGGCCAGCCGCCGGACCTGGGTTAGTTAGTCCCGGCTCATGCACAATGCAAGCAGCCGGTCAGGCAGCATCTCTGGAGAGAGAGAGAGTTAACGTTTCAGGTTCATGGACCTTTGCCAGAACTGTATTTATATAGCGCTTATCACAGCCCCCGGATGACCCAAACACTACTTTGTGAAGCACAGCAAGCTGACCATGGCCAGATCCTCTGTTTTAGTGATGGTGATTGAGGGAAATCTCCTGCTTTTCTTCTGAATGTGCTTTGGGATCTTTTACGTCCAGGTGAGAGACGGCACCTCCGACAGTGCAGCGCTCCCTCAGCCTGCAGTGGGGCAAAGGTGCTATCAACAGAGCCACGGCTGACACTGAAGGTCGTGGGTTCAAGTCCCACTCTAGAGACTTGAGCACAATACAAACTGACACTCCAGTGCAGTGCTGAGGGAGCGCCGTCTCTCACCTGGATGTAAAATACCTCACGGCACTATTTTGAAGAAGAGCAGGGCAGTTCTTCCCCCAAGGCTTGGCCAATATTTATCCCTCAATTGATATCATAAAAAGACAGATTATCTAGTCATTATCACATTGCTGTTTGTGGGAGCTTGCTGTGTGCAAATTGGCTGCTGCATTTCCTACATTATAACAGCGATGACACTCCAAAAGTACTTAATTGGCTGCAAAGCACTTTGGGACATCCTAAGGTTGTTAAAGGTGCTATATAAATGCAAGTCCTTTCTTTTATATCCCTGGCATGTTCTGAAATGCTTCACAGCTAATAACTTTGAAATGCTGCCTCTGGTGTTTTGTAGGGAAACACAGCAAGCAATCTGTACACAACAAGGTCCCAAACAACAATGAAAGAAATCCCCAGTTAATCTGTTTTTGGTGGTACAACATTGAAATTGCTTGATGAAAAAAGACCAAAATCCATCTAATTCGCCTTCTAACATCCCGGTAGTCACATGATGTAATGATGATGGAGTTGTTGACTGATCATGGTGTCAGTGGAATGTTGGCCAGGATACCGGAAGAACAGACTGTCCTTCCAATAGTTCTGAATGTTTCCCACATTACAACAGTGACTACACTCCAAAAGTACTTCTTTCGCTGTAAAGTGTCTTGAGACATCCGGTGATTGTGAAAGGTGCTATAGAAATGCAAGTCTTTCTTTCTAGTCCTGTGGGATCTTTTACAACCACTTAATAGGACATTGCAGCACCTCCTCCACTCTGCAATGCAGTGTTTGCCTGGGTTATGTATTGGGGCCTAAACCTACACCGTCTGACTCCATTCAGTAAAAGAAAGTAAATAACTTGTATTGATATTATGCATTTTAGACCTTCAGGACATTCCAAAGTGTCTTACTGGCAATTAATAACTTTTGAAGTCACTTTTTATATAAGCTATTTTGCACCTGGTAAGGTCCCACAAATGAGTTAAATGGTCAATGAATTGTTTTTGGTTGGTGTTGGTTGGGGAATAAATGTTTGGTGAGGGCAGCAGGGGAAGCTTCCTGCTTTTTGAACGGTTTATTTGCATGTGAACAGGTAGATTGGGCCTCAGTATAATGCCTTGACTGAATGATGACAATGCGGTGCTCCCTCAGTATTGCACTCCAGTCAGGTTATGTGCTCAAGTCTTGGAATGAGGGCTTGAACCCATGAGCTTCCGCGAATGTTACCATTCAATCAATCTGACGCTAAAAAGACAGTTTGCCTTCCCTTTTAGTTCAGGATATAATTTGCGGAATGTAGAACAGAATACTTGTTTGTCTGTGAGGGATGCCCGTGCTGAGGAGTGGAAGACATTTACTGGTGCCAGGTTCAGTGTACATTCTATACAGGATAAAGCTCCCTCCGCACTGCCACCAACGATGTGCCCGATCACAGTCTGAGAACATCACATATTGCACCAGTGCAACATTTCCATGCTGATAGAACAAGAGCAGCAGTATTGTGGTGTAGACCTGACCTCCATCTGGTAGACAACGGAGGCTTTAATCTCCTATAGGCACAAAAGCCCAGGTACCCGAGAGGCAAGGACACTAAACAACATCAGAACATCACATTTAATTTGGTTCCAGAATTTGAACTGGAATCATCTGGTTGTTCACCCATTGGCGTGTTCGATAAAGAGCTGTGTTATCTTACTCACATTTTAAAAAAAAAATACATTCTCAGGATGTGGACATTGACAAGGCCAGCATGTATTGCCCATCCTTAATTGTCCTTGAGAAGGTGGTGCTGGGTCTACTTGAGCCGTGCAGCCCATGTGGTGAAGGTACTCCCACCATGGTGTTCGGTAGGGAGTTTTGGCATTTTGACCCAGCGATGATGAAGAAACGGCCAAGTCAGGAAAGGGTGTGACTTGGAGGGAAATTTACTGGTGGTGGTGGTCCCACGTGCCTGCTATCCATGTCCTTCGAGGTGATGAAGGTCACCGGTTTGTGCAGCCACAGTGTGCTGGTAGTGGATGCTAGTATTGTAGCTGTACTAGAACAGTAGAGGTGCAACTAGTTCTGCAGCTCAGGTTTTCAGGACTACAGCCGGGATGTTGTTGGGACCCTCAGCCTTTGCTGTATCCAATCCGCTCAGCCGTTTCTTATCGTCCCATGGGGCAAATCAAATTGGCTGAAGACTGGCCATGATGATGGGAGCATGCCGAGATGGATCATCCACTCGGCATTTCTGGATAAAGATGGTTGCAAAAGCTACAGCCTTGTCTTTTGCTGTTGTGTGCTGGATGCTGCCACCGTTGAGGATGGTGGTGATCTTGGAGCCTCCTCCTCCCAGTTTAGGACATTTTCCACCGCGATTCACAATTGGATGTGGCAGGACTACATCTTCAACTCTTTCACTGTGAGTGCATATCCTCAGTGTCTTGAAATATGCAAATATCTGAGTGGTCGCATATTCTGCATTCTGGTGTTTATGCTGTTAAATCTGTTTTCCATAGCCAATGGAGGGTAAGACTGTGCCTACTGATCTGCTGACAGGCAAGCTAAACTGGACTTTACAACATGAGCTCCAGGGGATGGGCCCCCCACATATACCGGGCCCCTGTAGACCCTGGGGATCCGAAATCAAAAGGCAGTTTGTGAGCTGGTGCTGTGGGCCGATCT
This sequence comes from Pristiophorus japonicus, assembly GCF_044704955.1. Taxonomy (NCBI): domain Eukaryota; kingdom Metazoa; phylum Chordata; class Chondrichthyes; family Pristiophoridae; genus Pristiophorus; species Pristiophorus japonicus. The sequence continues at coordinate 57,861,994 of NC_091997.1, forward strand.
GCTCGCGTGTACCCATCGAAAATCACTGAGCGGCTGTGGAGCACTTTGGGATGTCCTGAGGGTGGGAAAGCTGTTGTATATAAATGCAAGTTCAATCTCTCTCATCTGGGCAGGTGTGTTCTCTCTCAGAAATCCACAGTTTTTTTTAATGTTATTTCTCCAAAATGTACAGGATTCGGCTAATTACCAAGACACAGTAGGGACATTTTACGGGTGTGTTGTTACACGTTCCGAATCTGATTGTTCCCTTCCACTGATGGTGCCCTGCACGGAAGATCGCAGCATGGGTTCTCATTTTTTTTTAAATGTCATGGCTCCTTGGCTAAACCCCAATCTGCAAGCATGTAGTGTGTGCATCTTTATCCAGAAGTGCCGAGTGGATGATCCATCTTGGCGCTCTCCCACTATCCTGGCCAGTCTTCAGCCAATTTGGTTGTCCCATGTGACTGCACGAAACGGCTAAGCGCATTGGATACAACAAAAGCTGAGGGTCCCGACAACATCTCGGCTGTAACCCTCGGTGTGTGGGGGGGAGGGGGGGGCAGTGCAGAGTGACCCTCAGTGTGAGGGGGCAGTGCAGAGTGTGTGTGTGTGTAGGAGGGTGCTGGAAGAGGTGGCATTATGGATTCGCCTCCAATCATTGCTGGAAATTGTCGCGTTATCAAACGGAGCGGAATGCCTGAGTGGTGTTGCTGCATTGTGAATCCTGCCGTGTATTCATCCTGAATTTTAATTGTGTCCTTGTTATGTCGCTGTAAAAGTCCTGCCGGGATGGTTTTGTAGCTCTGCAAGCTTACTTCTGTGAAATATGTGAGAACAATTGATTTTATTTTTAGATCAATGGCCTGGGCGCGTTAAGTAGTAATGATGTCTGCATTTCTGTGACAAGGGCTCTAACCCACTACTGATTTATTTTCTGGCTTTGTCTGGAGCCTGCGTTTACAATCATTCTGCAGCTTTTGATACACACACACTTTCCCATTTATTGTTGGCTTAATGATGGATCTATTTTCATTAGTGTCTGAAATGCCCAAGATACAATATTTCAACAACCCCTTGAAAAGTATCAAGCTTCACAGGCAGTCAGCTGCACATGTTAATGGACCCGTGCTGTAGCTGCCCTGGGAATGTTTGATGGGACAGTGTAGAGGGAACTTTATCTGTATCTAACCCGTGCTGGGTAGGAGAGTGGCTCTGACGGTGGAAGAAGGAGGAACAGTTCCATTTCCACATGCTGTGGAATTTGCCCAGTCCCCCATTTGTCCACATTCTTTTATTGGATTCTAAAAATTGATGTGTTGGCATTAATGCAAAACATAGAAACATAGAAAATAGGTGCAGGTGCAGGTGCAGGAGCAGGCCATTCGGCCCTTCGAGCCTGCACCACCATTCAATAAGATCATGGCTGATCCTTCACCTCAGTACCCCTTTCCTGCTTTCTCTCCATACCCCTTGATCTCTTTAGCCGTAAGGGCCATATCAAACTCCCTCTTGAATATATCCAATGAACTGGCATCAACAACTCTCTGCGGTAGGGAATTCCACAGGTTAACAACTCTGAGTGAAGAAGTTTCTCCTCATCTCAGTCCTAAATGGCTTACCCCTTATCCTTAGATTGTGAGCCCTGGTTCTGGACTTCCCCAACATCGGAAACATTCTTCCTGCATCTAACCTGTCCAGTCCTGTCAGAATTTTATATGTTTCTATGAGATCCCCTCTCATCCTTCTAAACTCTAGTAAATACAGGCCCAGTCGATCCAGTCTCTCCTCATACGTCAGTCCTGCCATTTAAGAATATAAGAATTAGGAACAGGAGAAGGTCATCTAGCCACTCGAACCTGCTCCACCATTCAAAAAGATCATGGTTGATCTGGCCGTGGACTCAGCTCCACTTACCCGCCCGCTCCCCATAACCCTTAATTCCCTTTATTGGTTAAAAATCTATCTATCTGTGATTTGAATATATTTAATGAGCTAGCCTCAACTGCTTCCTTGGGCAGAGAATTCCACAGATTCACAACCCTCTGGGAGAAGAAATTCCTTCTCAACTCGGTTTTAAATTGGCTCTCCCGTATTTTGAGGCTGTGCCCCCTAGTTCTAGTCTCCCCAACCAGTGGAAACAACCTCTCTGCCTCTATCCTGTCTATCCCCTTCATTATTTTAAATGTTTCTATAAGATCACCCCTCATCCTTCTGAACTCCAACAAGTAAAGACCCAGTCTACTCAATCTATCATCAAAAGGTAACCCCCTCATCTCCGGAATCAGCCTAGTGAATCATCTCTGTACCCCTTCCAAAGCTAGTATATCCTTCCTTAAGTAAGGTGACCAAAACTGCACGCAGTACTCCAGGTGCGGCCTCACCAATACCCTGTACAGTTGCAGCAGGACCTCCCTGCTTTTGTACTCCATCCCTCTCGCAATGGAGGCCAACATTCCATTCGCCTTCCTGATTACCTGCTGCACCTGCAAACTAGTTGTCCTTGGAGATGGAGCACGCGGTGTCCACCGGTACGCTCGCGGCCTTCCGCGAGAGGTGGGCACCGGAGGGACTGGAGTGCATCATCACGCCCGGCAACCAAATTTTAATTTGATTTTACGTTTTAAAGTTTAATTTGTTTTAATTGCCGGTGCTTTTAGTGTCCCCTTCCCTTTTATAGGGGGCACTGGGGAAAAAAGGTGATTTTAGTGCCCAAAAAAAAAACCAAAAAAAAAAGAAAAACACAAAAAAAAAGGAAAAAAAGGGCCTTGTAAATGTCTGGTGTCTCACCCAGGTCGGGTGGCACGGTTTAATGTTTTTTTGTTTTGCAGATAAACTCCAAAAAGAGTTTCATGCACAAGGACCCCAGGTCCCTCTGCACCGCAGTATGTTGTAATTTCTCCCCATTCAAATAATATTCCCTTTTACTGTTTTTTTTTCATGGTGGATGACCTCACATTTTCCGACATTGTATTCCATCTGCCAAACCGTAGCCCATTCACTTAACCTATCTAACTCTCTTTGCAGCCTCTCTGTGTCCTCTACACAACCCGCTTTTCCATTAATCTTTGTGTCATCTGCAAATTTTGTTACACTACACTCTGTCCCCTCTTCCAGGTCATCTATGTATATTGTAAACAGTTGTGGTCCCAGCACCGATCCCTGTGGCACACCACTAACCACCAATTTCCAACCCGAAAAGGACCCATTTATCCACACTCTCTGCTTTCTGTTAGCCAGCCAATTCTCTATCCATGTTAATACATTTCCTCTGACTCCGCGTACCTTTATCTTTTGCAATAACCTTTTGTGTGGCACCTTATCGAATGCCATCCCGGGAATCAGTTTGGTGAACCTTTGCTGCACTCCCTCAATAGCAAGAATGTCCTTCCTCAGATTAGGAGACTAAAACTGCACACAATATTCCAGCTGAGGCCTCACTAAGGCCCTGTACAATTGCAGTAAGACCTCCCTACTCCTATACTCAAATCCCCTAGCTATGAAGGCCAACGTACGATTTGCAGCCTTCACCGCCTGCTGTACCTGCATGCCAACTTTCAATGACTGATGTACCATGACACCCAGGTCTCGTTGCATCTCCCCTTTTCCGAATCTGCCGCCATTCAGATAATATTCTGCCTCCTTGTTTTTGCCACCAAAGTGGATAACCTCACATTTATCCACATTATACTGCATCTGCCATGCACTTGCCCACTCGCCTAACCTGTCGAAATCACCCTGCAGCCTCTTAGCGTCCTCCTCACAGCTCACACCTAGCTTAGTGTCGTCTGCAAACTTGGAGATATTACACTCAATTCCTTCATCTAAATCATTAATGTATATTGTAAAGAGCTGTGGTCCCAGCACTGAGCCCTGCGGCACCCCACAAGTCACTGCCTGCCATTCTGAAAAGGACCCATTTATCCCGACCCTCTGTTTCTTGTCTACCAACCAGTTCTCTATCCACGTTAGTACATTACCCCCAATACCACGTACCTTAATTTTGCACACCAATCTCTTGTGTGGGACCTTGTCAAAAATCTTTTGAAAGTCTAAATACACCACATCCACTGGTTCTTCCTTGTCCACTCTACTAGTTACATCCTCAAAGAATTCTAGAAGATTTGTCAAACATGATTTCCCTTTCATAAATCCATGCTGACTTGGACCGATCCTGTCACTACTTTCCAAATGCGCTGCTATTTCATCTTTAATAATTGATTCCAACATTTTCCTTACTACTGATGTCATGCTAACTGGTCTATAATTACCCGTTTTCTCTCTCCCTCTCTTTAAAAAGTGGTGTTACATTAGCTACCCTCCAGCCCATAGGAACTGATCCAGAGAGGAAAATGATCACCAATGCATCCACTATTTCAAGGGAAACTTCCTTAAATACTCTGGGATGCAGACTACCAGGCCCTGGGTATTTATCGGCCTGCAATCCCATCAATTTCCCTAACACAATTTCCCGCCTAATAAGGATTTCCTTCAGTTCCTCCTTCTCACTGGACCCTCGGTCCCCTAGTATTTCCGGAAGGTTATTTGTGTCTTCCTTCGTGAAGACGGAACCAAAGTATTTGTTCAACTGGTCCACCATTTCTTTGTTCCCCATTATAAATTCACTTGAATCTGACTGCAAGGGCACCTATGTTTGTCTTCACTAATCTTTTTCTCTTCACGTATCTATAGAAGCTTTTGCAGTCAGTTTTTATGTTCCCAGCAAGCTTCCTCTCATATTCTATTTTCCCCCTCCTAATTAAACCCTTTGTCCTCCTCTGCTGAATTATAAAATTCTCCCAGTCCTCAGGTTTGCAGTTTGCTCAGCATCTGGGGGTGTGCTGAGCACCTCGAGTCTCGTCGCCGAGAGCATGCAGAAACCAAGTGTAGACAGCGAAAGGAGCTTGCAGAAAACCAGACTCCCCACCCATCCTTTCCCTCAACCACTGTCTGTCCCACCTGTGACAGAGACTGTAATTCCCGTATTGGAATGTTCAGGCACCTGAGAACTCACTGAGTGGAAGCAAGTCTTCCTCGACTCCGAGGGACTGCCTATGATGATGATGAACAGGCCTAGACGAACGTTTATTTGTAGCGGGGTGTACAGTGAACCTGGCAAACTCTTTGAGGCATTATGTTCATTTAGATTTGTACCAGGAGCAGGCAGGAAGCCTTTGTAGTTGGTGTTGATTGGCTGGCCAGTGTATTCCCCACATGATGGGTGTGTTACAGTCCCACCATGAAGTGTTTGAGTTTATAACCATGCTCTGTTTCATACTAGATCTCTTAATGGCAGTGCCTGTTTGGTGACACACCAGCTTTTCCATGTCATTTTTGGTAAGTCTTGCTTTATTTCAGTACTTGCATTCTTGTAATCGCCGTTTCAGCCAGCTGGAGCACTGACAATGATGTTGCCGCGATCAAGGGCAATGCTGATTGATTTCTGAAAAGGAAGCCATGGCGAGCCAGTGTATGTGACTGAGTGCAGGGTGAGTGGGTGGCAAGTGATTGTTCACAAAGCACCGACTCCTCCTTTAGTTTTCAGTGGGTTTTTGCTGTGTAGTTTCAGCTTTTAACATGGGAAATACTAATGGAAAATATATGCTTGCATCTTGATTTCACAGGTTGGGTACAATTCTGCTCAGTGCAAATGAATCATCCTTCTGCTCTTCGCCCCAATATTTGAAGACCCCCACACTTGCAGAATCTTTTTCTATTTTCCACACCAGCTGTTCTGTACCTAAGCCCGGTTACTGGTTTGTGCTGAACTAGGGGCACTTTTGTCCTCTGGACTTGTGGCTAATTGTAGGAAGTTTTCAGCCAGAAGACCAAAAAAAAACTTCAGTCCTGGTCGGATTTGAACCAGTGTCTTAACACCACTGTCTCAGTGTAAAGACTTAATGTGTATAATTTTGCAATTAAAAGAAATGTAATTTTACCTCTGAGACCTACATTTTTAAGCCCAGAGTACTAGGGTGAAAGTCTCCTCTCTGATTGTTAACAGGATTCTACAGGAAATGTGTTTGGGGCGCATGTTAAGATCAACTGTTAGTCAATCTCCTTTCTCCTCCGGTTCATGACGACATGCACAAGTAAGCACGAGACATTCGATGGTGGCGTATACACAACAGACTTTATTCCTATACTGCACAGGTGATCAATCTAAACCGTACACAGAGTAGCTTTTCTGTTTCGGTATCTATCTTTTGAGCTCTTCAAATAACTGTTGAAAGCCGTGCTGTTTTATATACTTTAGTTGCCTACATCGAAGCCATATGGCACAGGTAAGATGTCCTGATTTACCTGTTCATGAATCCTTTGGAAACCGCTTATTCACATAAACAGTCTTGGTTGTTTACTTCAAAGATACTTCTCTCAAACAAGACTTCCTGACCTAATTATTCTCCAATCCTTTGAGAAGCGTTAATGGACCCTTCCACCTATGATTATGACAGTGGCTACGCAAGTTATTCTTTAATCACTCATGGTTGATGTTATCCTCGTCACTTATTTCCTTCCTCAAGCATTTCTCGTAGATTATTTGGAGCAGAAGATAAGCCATGCTTTCACCTGTGGCACACCAAAGCTATCTTGTCTATCTTGAAAAGCCGGTTATTCCAAGATGCAAGGAAGTTTGATTATTAATCTGAACTCCTCAAGATATCCAACGTCTAACACTCCAGGATGTCCAACAGTGTCAGTTGGGTCTCAAGCAGGTGAGGTCCATACTGGTCAATTGGGCAAAGTACTGATTGTTCCCAGGGCCCATATGCCAGCAAGTCATCACCTCTGATAGCTAAGGAGCAAGAGGAGAAATGTGGAAGCGGGGGGATATTAAGCCGCTAATTTGCAGTGAAATCCAGAGCCTCAAACTGAAGCTGCATAGTGCAGTCGTGGGAAAACAGTGAGTTCCAATCTGGAAACCGCCGGTCCGTTTCTGCTCTCGCTGCTTGCAGTTTTTCCTTATTATTTTGGAGCCTTATTAAGTCTGTAGAAGGGTCTGAAATAATACTAATTGTGATTTCTCTTCTCTTGCCTCTCTCATTGGAAATTGCATGGCCTAGCGGTGGGTGTCTGAAAAACTGAGCGTGGAGAGCCTGCAGGACGTGGGACTGTTTGGTGGTAAGTTCGTTTTGTGCCACTTTGTACAACTGCTGTTGATGAACTGACTGCGGCACATGTCCAAGGTGGGGAAAGTGGCTGGATCATCCATGAGGGGCCAGTGGCAATTCTTTTGAGCTTTTTTTCTCACTCTAGGTCTTGTTCCCTATCTCTGCCTCTATCTATTCTCCTCATTCCCACTCGATGTCAATGTGCCACGGATCATCCTTCACGAAGACCTGGGGAAGCTGGTGGTTCCTGTGCTTCTCAGTAACATTCTGAGCATAGCTGTGTCGTAGCCTGGGGCGGGGTGGCGGGGGTTGGTTTCTCTTCTGATGTGTTGGGTTTATTTAGGATCTTGTCATATATATTTTACCTCTACAACAAGTTTAAGGTCTAGGAAACACTTGTACCTCTGGTTAATATTCTTTATTAAATCAAGTCAATGAGGTAATACACCACAGCTACTTGCATGCAGTGTATACCAACTGTACTCACATACTGAGGGCTCGCCAGGAGCTTGCAACTGTGTCGTCTTGACTGCTTACTCCAGCCGCAGCAGAAATAAATGAAAGTTCTCCAAGGAGCATTGACTTTTATGTTTCATTGCATAGGACAAATGTGGATACCATATGTCATTACGTCTGTGTGTATGCTGTTTATACAGCTGCTATCATTTAGTGCTGAGGTTAGCGGTTACCATTTGTTGCCTTTTGATGTCTGATTTCTTCGATCTTTGTTGCAAAAGGAACTGATGTGCACTGCAGTCCATTCAGTACTGACCATTACTTTCCTTCCTCACTCTGCACTAATAACCCCACCGTACTCTAGCTCAATATTATCATTCATGCTCAACTAGTTCTAATTAATAACTAGTTCTGAGGAAACTTTTAAAGACAATAATCTGAAACAAAATTAATTGGCATTTTTAAATGTATGGGCCAATAAATGAAAGTCAGCATGGACTTGTTCAAGGCAAATCGTGTTTGACTAACTGATCGAGTTTTTTGATGAAGTAACAGAAAGGGTTGATGAGGGCAGTGTAGTTGTTGTGTATATGAAGTTTCGGAAGTACAGCGCATCAGAAAGGAGACTCGTTAGCAACATTAAAGCCATTAGATTAAAGGGGCAGTGACAACATGGATACAACATTGGCGAAGGGACCGAAAGCAGAGAGCAGTGGTGAACGGTTTTTCAGACTGGAGGGAGGTATACAGTGGAGTTACCCAGGGGTTGGTATTGGGACCACTGCTCTTGATATATATTAATGACCTGGACTTGGGAATACAGGCCATAATTTCAAAGTTTGCAGATGACACAAAACTTGAAAATGTAGTAAACAATGAGGAGGATAGTAACAGGCTCCAGGAGGGCATAAATCAGACTGGCTAAATGGGCAGCATATGGCAGGTGACATATAATGCAGAGAAGTGTGAAGTGATACATTTTGGTAGGAAGAATGAGGAGAGGCAATATGAACTAAATGGTAAAATTTTAACGGGGGTGCAGGAATAGAGAGACCCTGTTGGTGTATGTACACAAATAATTAAAGGTGGCAGGACCAATGGAGAAGGCTGTTAAAAAAGCATAAAGGATCCTGGGCTTTATTGTTGGAGGAATAGAGGACAAAAGCAAGGAAGTTATGCTCAACCTTTAGGCCTCAGCTGAGTATTGTGCCCAATTCTGGGCACCACACTTTAGGAAGGATATCAAGGCCTTTAAGAGGGTGCAGGAGATTTACTAGAAAGGGATGAGGAATTTCAGTTATGTGGAGAGACTGGTTGATCTCCTTAGAGCAGTGACGGTTAAGAGGAGATTTGATTGAGGTATTCAAAATCATGAACGGTTTTGACCGAGCAAATAAGGATAAATTGTTTCTAGTGGCAGAAGGGTCAGTAACCAGAGGGCACAGGTTTAAGGTCACTGGCCAAAGAATCAGAGACTACATGAAGAAACTTTTTTTTTTAAAACAACAAATTGTTGTGATCTGGAACATGCTGCCTGAAAGAGTGGTGGAAGTAGTTTCAATAGTAACATTCAAAAGGGGATTAGATGAATATGTGAAGGGGAAAAATGATCGTGCTCTGGGGGAAGAGCAGGGGAGTGGAGGTTATTGGATAGCTGTTCCAAAGAGCTGGCACACGCATGCTAGGCCGAATGACCTCCTGTGCTGCATCATTCTATGGTTCTATGGTGAAGGCACAGTTAAGATGGAGTTTATGGAGTAGCCTACCCAGCGAGGCAGTTGAAATGGAGAATATTATACATTTTAAGAGGGTGATGGCTGATGTTTTGGCAGAATGTATCATTGAATGGGTAAATGGGATAAGAAATCTGTAATGTTTGGGTTGGATGGCGATGGTCTTTTCCAGTATTGTAGAGGTCTGTGTTCCTGAGAAAACTGGGACGTGTGTGTGGAGGGTGCTGGTTCATTAAGGAGTTGCATCCCTGATAGCCATGGTCTCCTGGAGCCTGCTGCAGTTGTTCCTGAAATGCTGGTCCCGGTTTTTATTCACCGGGAGATAGTGCTACTTGTGGTTAGGGAGTGTGATGCGCAATGTTAGGTGAGTATCAATGGATCTTTTCTCGTTTTCTTTTGGTGTCTTTGTATTCTGATGGGTATCCCCTTTCTCACTCATAGCCTTCAACTCTCTATCTATTTCTATTTTATCTGTACTACTGTCAGCTTTGCTGCTCTGTGCTTTCCTCTCTTGTTCCTCCTGTTTCTCTTCCATCGATCTTCATTGTCTCTTACTGCCTCAGGACCTCCCTCCCTCATTCTTCTCTTCCACCTATAATCTACAGGCTTTTAATGTCCAAGCATGTTGTTTCTTCTCTGACATCAAGAAGATTATGGTTTGTCCTTGAGCAGTCGGGTGTGAAAAATGCCATTCACTGCAATCCTCGAGATAATCTTTGGTTTTGTCGAAATGACCTTCATACTTTGAGAGAAAAGCACTGATATTTTATAATGTATACTATACTTTTCCCAAATTCTATCATTTGAGGTCTCTGCTGTGATGTGAATTCCTTTTATTGTGCACTCCTGTGGAATCAAGTCATAGAATTATTCTGATGATCACACAATATTCTATTAGCATTCTAGTGGAGACTGTAATATGTATGTAAATGAATGTAATAAGTGAGTATAAGACTGTAATTTAATGCAGGTGTCAGATGGTGTAATTAAAAACAATTAAAATCTCAATTATTCAAAGGCTGTTGTCACTGAAAATGCCAGTCTTATTACTCACTGAACAATCTCTCATTCTGTGCCATGTGAGCATGTGACCATGACTTGGATTGATGTCAGCTATGGTCAGGTTTACCAGTCTTGTTTGCCAATTGTTTGCCCCACAACTGAAAGTCAACTTTTAGTTTCTTTGCTTCAGAGCGGCCTCAGGCGGAATATAACAGAAAGGTGAGTACCAAGCAGCCGAAGGTTGTGATATTATTGGTTGCATGTAAGCCCTTGTGTCCTGTGGTGTGACCTGTGCTGTAGTCAGTGTCGCTGTGACTGCACCCTTGTTAAGTTTGCCCTCATGCATGTCAATACACTACCTAAGAGAATTTGATTTTGTAGTTGTGAATTTAAGGGCTACACTTTCCCTAAAGCCCCTCACCGCCCGATTGCCGCCCAGAAACACCGCTAGTGTTCTTTAACTAATGCTGGTGAAAATTTCCATAATAAATTTCCATAATAATATCGCCCGGCGAGAAAATGGATCTTGCACCAAGATTCCCGGCGAAACTAGGTGAAACGGGCATTTCTTACCGGAATTGATGGTAAGTACTAATATTTAGTCCAAGGTTGGGCTGAGGGAGAAGGGAAAACTCAAAAGAAATTTCACTTAAACAAAAAATAAAAAGTCATAAAACATTCTCACAGCATTTTTTTTAACATAATCACCATTTTAGAATTTAAAAAATAATTTTTAAAAACATTTAACTTGCCTTTCTCTGCAAGGTACTCACCTGTCGCCCTGTTCCGGCAGCTTTCCTCCGCTGAGGCGAAACTTAGACCCTGCCGGTTTCCTCGGCCTGCACGTGGGCGGTTTGCTCCCCGGCGCTCTTTTCAAAAACTCTTTTTAAAAAAAAAAAAAAAAATAATAAATAAATAAATAAATAAAAATAAATAAATAGAGGAAACTTTCGCCAGGCGGCTTTTCATCAAAATACAGCTGTACCGCCGAGAAAACCGCTGAGGATGAAGGGGAAAGTCTGGCCCTAAAAGCTAGTTCCATTTGTAGTGTTAGAAAGGTAATTGTATTATTCGTGACATTGCATATCATTTTACAGCACAGAAACAGGCCATTCGGCCCAACAGGTCTGTACCCGAGATTGTGTTCCACGTGAACCTCCTCCCATTCCTCTTCACCTCACCCTATCAACATATCCTGCCATTCCTTTCTCCCTCATGTACTTATCGAGCTTCCTCTTAAATGTATCGGTGCAATTCACCTCAGCCGCTCACATGGTGGTAAGTTCCATATTCTCAACACTCTGAATAAACAATTGGCTCCTGAATTCCCCATTGGATTGATTCGTGACTATCTTATATTGATGGCTCCAAGTTTTGGTCACCCCACAACTGGAAACCTCACTAATTCTACCCTCTCATAGAACCATAGAAATCTATAGCACGGAAGGAGACCATTTGGCCCATCGTGTCCGTGCTGACCGACAAACAGCTATCCAGACTAATTCCACTTTCCAGCTCTTGGTCCATAGCCCCGAAGGTTACGGCACTTCAAGTGCACATCCAAGTATGTTTTAAATGTGGTGAGGGTTTCTGCCTCTACCACCCTTTTAGGCAGTGAGTTCCAGATCCCCACCACCCTCTGGGGAAGGAATTTCCCTTCAAATTCCTACCCTTTAAACCTCCTACCGATTACTTTAAATCTATGCCCCCTGGTTGTTGACCCCTCTGCCAAGGGAAACGGGTCCATCCTATCCACTCTATCCAGGCCTCTCATAATTTTATACACCTCAATAAGGTCTCCCCTCAGCCTCCTCTGTTCCAAAGAAAACAAACCCAGCCGGCAACATCCTCGCAAATCTTCTCTGCCTCCTCTCTAGTGCAATCACATCTTTCCTGTAATGTGGTGACCATAACTGCACGCAGTACTCCAGCTGTGGCCTAACCAGTGTTTTATACAGTTCAAGCATAACCTCCCTGCTCTTGTATTCTATGCCTCAGCTAATAAAGACAAGCATTCCGTATGCCGCCTTAACCACCTTATCGACCTGTCCTGCTACCTTCAGGGATCTGTGGACATGCACTCCAAGGTCCCTTTGTTCATCTACACTTCTCAGTGTCCAACCATTTCATGTGTATATCAACCCCTTTCATAATTTTAAAGACTTCTGTTAGGTCACACCTCAGTTTTCTCTCTTCCAGAGAAAAGAACCCCAGCCTGCTCATTCTTTTCTGATGAGTATAATTTCTCTGTTCTGGTATCAACCTTGTCAATAACTTTTTTGCACTTTCTCCATTGCACATTAAGATTATAGCTGTATATTTTCTTCTAGTAGTTTCACATAGCGCAAAGTCCGAAATACAAATCTCAAAGCATGCAGCTTCTCGCATTCTATTGAGCTGCAAAGCTTGAGATTTGTATTTTGAATAGAGGACATGATGTTTGCAGTGGATCAACAAACCAGACTAGCCCAAGGAACAGGAGCCCTTGCCCCACACTGAAACATTCTGCTGTATATCTGAACATCATTCTCTGATGGATCCCAGCTGTCTCAGAATGTCACACAATAACAGGAGGTGGGTCAGCTTTCCCTTCTGACCTTATATGAGCGGTTCCGAATCGCTCCCACACCCTTGGTTCTAGACACTGGAATTATGAAGGGACTGTGACAGACTTGGACAGACAATCAGTTTCAAGGTAGGAAGCAGGTATGGCTTTATTGTGTCTAAAAAGAAGTAAAAGGCACACCTTTAATAACACACACAAAATATTAATACCAATACACACTGAGGAGTACAACACATTGAATAAAATGTCAAATTACAGCCTGAGGGGGAAAAGAATACAGCTCAAACTCTAAATGGGGTAAAGAGGAGAATGCAGATACATTTACACAAGTTATCCCAGCCTTTCCCCCCCCCCCGCAATTCCCCTAACTAACTAAGTTATAGCTCGGGGGTTTCAGGGGCCATGCTCACCAATCCCCTTTTGACTGTTCCAACTCCAGGGTTCGCCTTAGTTGTCCACGTTCTGTAGTCTGTACCCCTTGGTAGCGTAGGACCAGCTTGTAGAGTGGAAAAATCTTCCATTTTTCTTCGGTTTTGTCGGGTTGGTTCCGGTTGACTGTTTGGTTGGTCGCGATGGCCCACAACTTTCCGATAGTCGTTTTGACAGCCTGTTTGCTGTCGTGGTGCTGTCCTTCTGGGTTTTAGAGATTCCTTTCGCCGGTGTTTCGGGGTCCCACTTTTCGAGGCTGGTGTAGAACTTGTGCAACGAGGCTGCTAACTTAATAGTGTCTCTAGAAGCACACCTAACTGCCAGAACAGGCTTCAATTATACTAAAACAGGCTTCCTTATCTTTGCGCCAAATCAGTTCTTGGGGTTTGTTTAAACTGTTCTGTCCATTGATTTTCAAATGTCTCCTTTGTCAGTGTTTTTGGTGGGCTAGTCAGCAGTAACTCGATTAGGATGTGATAATGTGCTATCACTGGTTTTGCATTGTTTTAGGATTGTCCAGTTTCCTGACCACCTAGTTGGGCCCATGATTTTCATTGTGCTTGATTAGGTAGTTTGACTATCACTTAGGGGGTGAATCGGTGTTGCATAGTTCCCCCAGACAGTTTGGGATCCTTAATACACGAATTTGCCTCAGAGGTTAGCCCCACCTCCTGTATTCGGTAACTCTTTTTCGCAGCCAAAATGTTATAGAATCATAAAATTGATGTGCTCCTTCCCATAGATGTTTAGGGGATCTCAGGCTTCTGTAATTTAGGTCCATTTTGAATTCTCTTTTCAAAAAGTCCAAACACTGGGGTGGGGAGGGGGGGGGGCGGTCTCCATGAATGATCCCCTTTTATCCCCTGCAGGCTTTGTCTGCCCCTTTAAACTCATTTTAAAAGTCCAGAAAGGGATTCTTCTCCTCTGCAGGGGAAAGGTATCAGGAATCTTTGCGAAATATTGGTAAATTCTACAAACTACAGAGGGCTTCACAACCTAGGCCACTTCATCGCACTTTGACCAGAGCCTGTTCGGGGGTCACGGGATGATAGTCCTGGGTGACATTGTTCCCATGTGTGTACAGCAGTGTGTGTGCTGCATGGTTTTTGGGCTCATTATAGGAACATAGGAAATAGGAGCAGGAGTCGGCCATTCGGCCCCTCGAGCCTGCTCCACCATTTAATAAGATCATGGCTGATCCGATCAAGGACTCGGGTCCACTTCCTGCCCGCTGCCCATAACCCTTCACTTCCTTGTCGCTCAAAAATCTGTTTATCTCCACCTTTAAATATATTCAATGACCCAGCCTCCACAGCTCTCTGGGGCAGAGAATTCCACAGATTTATAAACCTCTGAGAGAAGAAGTTCATTCTTATCTCAGTTCTAAATGTTGACACCTTATTCTTAAACTATGCCCCCTAGTTCTAGATTCCCCCACGAGTGGAAACATCCTCACTGCATCTACCTTGTCGAGCCCCCTCAATATCTTGTATGTTCCAATAAGGTCCCCTCTCATTCTTCTCGACTCAAGAGAATATAGGCCTAGTCTACTTAATCTCTCCTCATAGAACAATCCCCTCATCCCTGTAATTAGTCTATATAAGAAATAGGAGCAGGCCATTTGGCCCTTCAAGCCTGCTCCGCCATTCAATAAGATCATGGCTGATCTGATCCTGGCCTCAACTCCACTTCCCTGCCTGCTCCCCAGAGAATTCCAAAGATTCATGACCTTCAGTGAAGAAATTGCTTCATTTCCATTTTAAATGGGTGACCCCTTATTTTGAAACTATGCCCCCTAGTTCTAGATTCCCCCACGAGGGGAAACATCCTCTCTGCATCTACCCTGTCGAGCCTCCTCAGAATCTTACATGTTTCAATAAGATCACCTCTCATTCTTCTAAACTCCAATGAGTATAGGCCCAACCTGCTCAACTATATTGTGCTATCATTGGTGGTCAGTGGTTTCCAGTATTGTTTGTGATTTGTCTTTACCTCAGAAATTGCTGTATTTTGCTATCGAGGTACTCTGTAAATGGATACAATCAGAAATGGATAGAAATTCAGAAAATTTGCTAAATTATAAGGAGATAAGAGAGAGCAAAAATTATGTGCAGTCGACAAGAAAATTCTGATTGAGCTGGGAACTTGAGTTAAACGTGCTAATGATTCTGAGATTATGTTTTCCTCTGTACATACCAGTGAGAGCAGAGCCCCAGACAGTACATGTGTTTGTACTTCTGTATTTAACAAAAATTTTACAGGCACAAAGCCTGGTGGTGTTAGCAAGATCCAAATATTCAGTAAGTCGCTGTGCTTTCTTTTTAACCTGTAAGAGATCTGCATTTGTCACACTAATCATTTACTTCTTGTGGTTGAAATAAAAACTGCTGTAAGACCATAAAAAGCAGGAGTCGGCCATTCGGCCCATCGAGCCTGCACCGCCATTCAATAAGATCACAGCTGATCGTCTGCCTCAATGCCACTTTCCCGCCCGATCCCCATATCCTTTGATTCCCTTAGTGCCCCAAAAGATCGATCGCAGTTTTGAATATATTCATCAACTGAGCATCCACAGCCCTCTGGGGTAGAGAATTCCAAAGATTTACAACCCTCCAAGTGAAGACATTTCTCATCTCTGTCCTAATGGCCGACCCCTTATCCTGAGACTCCAGCCAGGGAAAACAGCCTCTCGGCATTTATCATGTCAAGTATTTTAGACATTTCAATGCGATCACCTCGTTCGTCTAAATGACAGAGAATATAGAACTTTTCTAGTCAATCTCTCCTTATAGGATAGCCCTCTCATCCCGGGAATCAATCTAGTGAACCTTCGTTGCATCCCCTCTGAGGCAAGTATATCTTTCCTTGGGTAAGGAGACTAAAACTGTGCACAGTACTTCACCACCGATTCCTGTCATTTCTTTTGGCCCTGTGCTACCTCTTTAAAGGCCAGCATGGGCCATTCAAAATACAGCGCATGGGCGGTTTTTACATTGAAAAGCGTGTATTCCCTGGAGCACTGCGCAGCCTTGCAGCTTACAGGAAACATTGGATCTCATGAAAACCCCATTTAATTGCAGCAACATTGCTGGAAAGTTACAAGGCTGGAAGCTAAGGCCATTTAAAACTGAGGATGAGAATTTTAAGTTTGAGGCATTGGGGGACTCGGAACCAATATGGCTCAGGGAGGTCAAAGGTGATGGACGAACTGGACGGTGAAAGATTGAATACGGGCACCAGAGTCTTGGGTTAGCTGGAATTTATGGAGTGTGGAAGTTGGGAGGCTAGCTGGGAGAGCGTTGGGATAGTCGTCTGAAGGTTATAAAAACATGGATGAGGGTTTCAGCAGCAGGTGATCCGAGGTAAGGCAGAGGTCAACATCTGAGTACATAAATGGTGTGATGGGCCAATTAGCATGGCTGCTCTTGTCCTTTTTGGGTGGTCGAGGTTTGTGGAGCTGGGAGGTGTTGCCATAGTAAGCTTGGTGAGTTGCAATTCTGTAGGTGGTACGTCCTGCGCCAAGGTGTGTCAGTGCTGGATATTGATGTGTTTAGTGGCAGGGGCTCTGATCAAGCAAACTGCTTCGCGCTGGACAGAGTCAAGCTTCTTGAGTGTTGTGGCTGCTGCTGTCTGGGCGAGTGGTGATCTTTCCATCACAATCCTGGCTTGAGCTTTGTAGATGGAGAATAGGTTTTTGAGGGCTCGGGAGTCCCCAGCCTCTGCCCTGCTCTTGTACTCACAATGCTGAAATGATTGGTTCAGTTAAACCTCTGGTTAATGGTGACTCTGAACATATTGATAGTGGCAAACTCAGTGATGATGGTTCTGTTGAATGTCAGGGGAAATGGCTCGGCTTTCTCTTCTTTGAGATCCAGGATTCTGTGCTCAAAACAAGCTGCTTTCAGATTCCAGTCATTTTATAATGTCATTACACACTGTTTTATAATGTCATTACATACCGTTTTCATTTGCAAGTCCTTGCGTTTGGCTGCCAGAAATGTGTGGTAAAAATGATGTGCTGTAATAACATTACTGTGACCTTAAATTGCAAGATCCTGAGTTATTGATCCTAGTTGGGACAGTGATGGGGCCAACTATTGGCCTCAGCACCCCTGCCTCGGTATAGGAAAATCAGCCTGAGTTCCTGCTCCAGATCACCATGTGGCTTCTGCTGGAAAGTACCTGTGTGCATCGCTGGAAGTACAAGATCAGGATTGGCCCTGGTGTCCGCCATGGGTTAGCCTATTGGCTCTCTGTGTCGAGACTCATTGATGAAGATTGGTCACTGAATGAGATGGTGGATGGGTCTTGCACCTCAGCAAGTATTGGCACATTCAAGGCAAGTTTGTTTTAAAAATCTAGATCTTATCAGAGATCTAAAATGGAGAGATCTTACATTTGTAAAGCACCTTATCACATCCCCAAGACGTACCAAAGCGCTTCACAACTGATTACTTTGAAATGCCATTGCTGGCAGCCAAACTGTGCACAGCAAGGTCCCACAAACAGCAATTAGATAAATTGCAGCGAATCTGTTTGTGATGTTGGATGAGGGAGGAATGTTGGCCAGGATATCAGGAGAACTCCCCTGCTTTGCTTTAAGTAGTATCATAATGTCCACCTGAATACGCAGACAGGGACTTGGGGTAATGTCCCATCCAAAGGATAGAACCGAATTCCCCTGCTCTGCTTTGGAATAGTACCATGTGATGATGAAACCCATTCCTTTCTTCACCTGACTATCCCAATGCTCTTTCAGCCAGCCTCCCATCTTCCACTTTCTGTAATTTCCAACTCATCCAAAACTCCAGTGCCCATATTCCACTCTTCACAAGTCCCACTTGTCCATCACCCCATCCTCCAATACCTCATTTCCAATTCTCAGTCATGTTTGAATCCCACCCGAGAGGTGGGATTGAACCTTGGTTTAAAGGTTCATCCAAAAGACAGTGCAGCACTCCCTCCATACTGGCACTGGAATGTCAGCCGAGATTATGTGCTCTGTCTTTGGGTGAGGCTTGGACATAGAAACATAGAAAATAGGTGCAGGAGTAGGCTATTCAGCCCTTCTAGCGTGCACCGCCATTCAATGAGTTCATGGCTGAACATGCAACTTCAGTACCCCCTTCCTGCTTTCTCGCCATACCCTTGATTCCCCCGAGTAGTAAGGACTTCATCTAGGTCCCTTTTGAATATATTTAGTGAATAGGTCTCAACTACTTTCTGTGGTAGAGAATTCCACAGGTTCACCACTCTCTGGGTGAAGAAGTTTCTCCTCATCTCGGTCCTAAATGGCTTACCTCTTATCCTTAGACTGTCCCCCTGGTTCTGGACTTCCCCAACATTGGGAACATTCTTCCTGCATCTAACCTGTCTAAACCTGTCAGAATTTTAAACGTTTCTATGAGGTCCCCTCTCATTCTTCTGAACTCCAGTGAATACAAGCCCAGTTGATCCAGTCTTTCTTGATAGGTCAGTCCCACCATCCCGGGAATCAGTCTGGTGAATCTTCGCTGCACTCTCTCAATAGCAAGAATGTCCTTCCTCAAGTTAGGAGACCAAAACTGTACACAATACTCCAGGTGTGGTCTCACCAAGGCCCTGTACAACTGTAGCAACACCTCCCTGCCCCTGTACTCAAATCCCCTCGCTATGAAGGCCAACATGCCATTTGCTTTCTTAACCGCCTGCTGTACCTGCATGCCAACCTTCAATGACTGATGTACCATGGCACCCATGTCTCGTTGCACCTCCCCTTTTCCTAATCTGTCACCATTCAGATAATAGTCTGTCTCTCTGTTTTTACCACCAAAGTGGATAACCTCACATTTATCCACATTATACTTCCATCTGCCATGCATTTGCCCACTCACCTAACCTATCCAAGTCACTCTGCAGCCTCATAGCATCCTCCTCGCAGCTCACACTGCCACCCAACTTAGTGTCATCCGCAAATTTGGAGATACTACATTTAATCCCCTCGTCTAAATCATTAATGTACAATGTAAACAGCTGGGGCCCCAGCACAGAACCTTGCGGTACCCCACTAGTCACTGCCTGCCATTCTGAAAAGTCCCCATTTACTCCTACTCTTTGCTTCCTGTCTGCCAACCAGTTCTCAATCCATGTCAGCACACTACCCCCGATCCCATGTGCTTTAACTTTGCACATTAATCTCTTGTGTGGGACCTTGTCGAAAGCCTTCTGAAAGTCCAAATATACCACATCAACTGGTTCTCCCTTGTCCACTTTACTGGAAACATCCTCAAAAAATTCCAGAAGATTTATCAAGCATGATTTCCCTTTCACAAATCCATGCTGACTTGGACCTATCATGTCACCTCTTTCCAAATGCGCTGCTATGACATCCTTAATAATTGATTCCATCATTTTACCCACTACTGAGGTCAGGCTGACCGGTCTATAATTCTCTCTCCCTCCTTTTTTAAAAAGTGGGGTTACATTGGCTACCCTCCACTTGATAGGAACTGATTCAGAGTCAATGGAATGTTGGAAAATGACTGTCAATGCATCCGCTATTTCCAAGGCCACCTCATTAAGTACTCTGGGATGCAGTCCATCAGGCCCTGGGGATTTATCGGCCTTCAATCCCATCAATTTCCCCAACACAATTTCCCGACGAATAAAGATTTCCCTCAGTTCCTCTTCCTTACTAGACCCTCTGACCCCTTTTATATCCGGAAGGTTGTTTGTGTCCTCCTTAGTGAATACCGAACCAAAGTACTTGTTCAATTGGTCTGCCATTTCTTTGTTCCCCATTATGACTTCCCCTGATTCTGACTGCAGGGGACCTACGTTTGTCTTTACTAACCTTTTTCTCTTTACATATCTATAGAAACTTTTGCAATCTGCCTTAATGTTCCCTGCAAGCTTCTTCTCGTACTCCATTTTCCCTGCCCTAATCAAACCCTTTGCCCTCCTCTGCTGAGTTCTAAATTTCTCCCAGTCCCCGGGTTCGCTGCTATTTCTGGCCAATTTGTATGCCACTTCCTTGGCTATCCCTGATTTCCCTTGATAGCCACGGTTGAGCCACCTTCCCTTTTTTATTTTTACGCCAGACAGGAATGTACAATTGTTGTAGTTCATCCATGCGGTCTCTAAATGTCTGCCATTGCCCATCCACAGTCAACCCCTTAAGTATCATTCGCCAATCTATCCTAGCCAATTCACGCCTCATACCTTCAAAGTTACCCTTCTTTAAGTTCTGGACCATGGTCTCTGAATTAACTGTTTCATTCTCCATCCTAATGCAGAATTCCACCATATTATGGTCACTCTTCCCCCAAGGGGCCTCGCACAATGAGATTGCTAATTAATCCTCTCTCATTACAGAACACCCAGTCTAAGATGGCCTCCCCCCTAGTTGGTTCCTCGACATATTGGTCTAGAAAACCATCCCTTATGCACTCCAGGAAATCCTCCTCTACCGTATTGCTTCCAGTTTGGCTAGCCCAATCTATGTGCATATTAAAGTCACCCATTATAACTGCTGCACCTTTATTGCATGCACCCCTAATTTCCTGTTTGATGCCCTCCCCAACATCACTACTACTGTTTGGAGGTCTGTACACAACTCCCACTAACGTTTTTTGCCCTTTGGTGTTCTGCAGCTCTACCCATATAGATTCCACATCATCCAAGCTAATGTCTTTCTTAACTATTGCATTAATCTCCTCTTTAACCAGCAATGCTACCCCACCTCCTTTTCCTTTTATTCTTTCCTTCCTAAATGTTGAATACCCCTGGATGTTGAGTTCCTAGCCCTGATCATCCTGGAGCCACGTCTCCGTAATCCCAATCACATCATATTTGTTAACATCTATTTGCACAGTTAATTCATCCACCTTATTGCAGATACTCCTTGCATTAAGACACAAAGCCTTTAGGCTTGTTTTTTTTAAACACCCTTTGTCCTTTTAGAATTTTGCTGTACAGTGGCCCTTTTTGTTCTTTGCCTTGGGTTTCTCTGCCCTCCACTTTTCTTCATCTCCTTTCTGTCTTTTGCTTTTGCCTCCTTTTTGTTTCCCTCTGTCTCCCTGCATTGGTTCCCATCCCCCTGCCATATTAGTTTAACTCCTCCCCAACAGCACTAGCAAATACTCCCCCTGGGACATTGGTTCCGGTCTTGCCCAGGTGCAGACCGTCCGGTTTGTACTGGTCCCACCTTCCCCCAGAACCGGTTCCAATGCCCCAGGAATTTGAATCCCTCCCTGCTGCACCACTGCTCAAGCCACGTATTCATCTGCGCTATCCTGCGATTCCTACTCTGAAATGAGTGCTACCCACTGAGGCAAGCTGACGCGTGTGTTTTACAAAAAATAATTATCTGCATTTTATTTTAAAATTTTAATACATGTTGGGGAAAAATATATATTTTGAAAAAAGCTTTAAAAATGAGCTGTGGGTTAGTTATTTTAAGGTGATTGGCAAAATAACCAGAGGCAACAGGATTTTACAGCTGTTTTACACAACCATTGGTTAGGATTAGGATCTGGAATGCACTGCCTGAGGTGGGGGTGGTGGGGGCATGGATACAGATTTAATAATAGCTTTCAAAAGGGAATTGGATCAATACTTGAAGGGGAAAAATGGTTGTTGATGTTGGAGGTCAATCATCTCAGCCCAAG
Organism: Pristiophorus japonicus; assembly: GCF_044704955.1. Classification (NCBI taxonomy): domain Eukaryota; kingdom Metazoa; phylum Chordata; class Chondrichthyes; family Pristiophoridae; genus Pristiophorus; species Pristiophorus japonicus. The sequence goes on from NC_091997.1 coordinate 57,883,919, forward strand.
GACATCGCTGCAGGAGTTCCTCAGGGCAATGTCCTAGGCCCAACCATCTTCAGCTGCTTCATCACTGATTCTCCCTCATCATAAGGTCAGAAGTGGGGATGTTCGCTGATGATTGCACCGTTTTCAGTTCCATTTGCAACTCTTCAGAAAATGAAGCAGTCCATGCCTGCATGCAACAAGACCTGGATGACATTCTGGCTTGGGCTGATAATTGGCAAGTAACATTTGTGCCACACAAGTGCCAGGCAATGACCATCTCCAACAAGTAAGAGTCTAACCACCTCCCCTTGATGGCATTACCATCATTGAATCCCCCACCATCAACATTCCAGGGGTCATCATTGGCCAGAAACTTAACTGGACCAGCCACATAAATACTGTGGCAACGAGAGCAGGTCAGAGGCTGGGTATTCTGCGGCGAGTGTCTCACCTCCCGACTCCCCAAAGCCTTTCCACCATCTACAAGGCACAAGTCAGAAGTGTGATGGAATACTCTCCACTTGCCTGGATGAGTGCCTCTCCAACACAAGAAGTTCGACACCATCCAGGACAAAGCAACCCGCTTGATCAGCATCCCATCCACCACCTTAAACATTCACTCCCTCCACCACCAGCGCACGTGGCTGCAGTGTGTACCATCTACAAGATGCACTGCAGCAACTAGCCAAGGCTTCTTTGGCAGCACTTCCGAAACCTGCGACCTGTACCACCTAGAAGGACAAGGGTAGCAGGCACATGGGAATACCACCACCTCCACATTCCCCTCCGAGTCACACACCATCCTGACTTGGAAATATATCGCCATTCCTTCATCATTGCCGGGCCAAAACCCTGGAACTCCCTCCCTAACAGCATTGTTGGGAGTGCCTTCACCACGAAGGCTGCAGCAGTTCAAGAAGGCGGCTCACCACCACCTTCTCAAGGGGCAATTGGGGATGGGCAATAAATGCCGGCCTTGCCAGAGACACCCACATCCCGGAACTAATAAAAAAAAAGGAACAACGTGGAGGTTGGGACTAACTGATTGCTCCTCGAAAGAGCCGGTGCAGACGCGATGGGCCGAAAGGCCTCCTGTGCTGTACTATTCAATGATTCAATTAAATCCTATCCCATTGAAATTCTTGCCTTTGTGTCAGCTATTGTCCACATTTTTTCACTGTCCTTTTTCAGCTCACCCAGCCCATTCCTGCCTGCTATTGACATTTAAATGGAGTCTTAGCCTCCTGGTCTGCGTCCTGACTGCTACTGCTGCTTTTTATGTGTCCACGGTTTTATAGAGCTGTATATTGCGCACCCCTGTCTGCTGGGAAACTGAGAAAATGCAGCGTGGCTAGTGTGTAAATGATTTCCTGCCGACAATTTGGAACAGTGCTGGTGTGCTGTGATCGTGAAGGGGACTTGAGTTAGACAGGGAGAACAGAGCTTTGTCACAAAATCGCTTAATTTAATCAACAATTTGAAGAGAAGTGGAGCTGTGCCAGCTGAGCTGAATGGTTCAGATGCCCCCCCACCCCGCTGGTGACTAGCCACATTGCTGATCACACTGAGCTGTATAAGCACCAGTCTGCTGCATTATACATGTTCTCTTTCTTTCCTCCCTCAGACAGATGAACACTCATCGGAAAATATTGCACCTTCCCAGAGCTGGGACACCATGAGCACTTTTCCACCAGACAGTAGTTCCTATGAGCTGCTGACTGCAATAGGTAATATTTGTGTGTGCGTGCGTGCATGTCGAGCTTGCCTGTTATATTTTCCTAAAGTGGGCTAATTATTGCAAGCCTATTTAAGAGTTTGTGCATTCGAAAGATGATGTGTTCTCTTGGGCTTGGCTTTTGAGCCAGCCCAGTCAATGGATTGGCTTTGTCTCGATTATTGGCAGTGGACAGGAGCTCTGTTTGAGAATGTAAGTGTGTGGCCTGCTATTTAAAGCTGCTTGCTGTACACTTCCAGCAAGTGCTCCCAAATACATCATAGACAATGAAATATATCCGTAACATCCCAGCACAGTGAGGTGCCAAGTCCGGTCCCATGCTTTTCCCATGAGGCCACATGGGTACTGTTCCCAGTCAGTGACAACACTGAGCAAGAGCCAGTCTGGGCCATCAACTTCATGTTTTTAATAATCAGACATAATGCAACTGAATATTTTACTTTGATCAATGAGTATTTTGAAAATTAATAGTAGTCCTTGCTCCTCCCACCCCGATATTCCTTCAGCATTAAATTGGTGACGGATGTTGAAGTATTTTATTCACAGCAAAAGCAAAATTCCCAGCTCGACATTACTCACTGACACGGACGGGGCCCGGCGATGCGGACACTGACCCCGACCCCACATGTCCGAAAACTTTTCCTTTCAGTCTACGTAAAACATTAGATGGCATTTGGGCATAGAACTGCATCTTATAAAGGCGTGTGAATCCCTCCGATCCCCCAACCTCGAATATGTACAGGATTCACTTTTCCAGAATCGAGAGACGAGAATGAATGGGCGGGTGCAGAAAGAGGAAGTGTTCACAATAGTACAGGTAACATGACTAACCCACCCGGCTGGAAGGTGGGGATCGAGTTAAATGCCAGTTTAAATCCTGCCACATTTGACTCTCCTTTCACTTCAATGCAGAGTAAAATTGGGTGGGTTATATAAAAGGGCCTGATCCCACCTGTGGAGTTGTTTAAATTCCCTCTGATTTTCTCTCTTTTATGACACCTCGTCCCTGACATTGCAGCGTGGAGCAACTAGCCATCCTGCAACCCCAAGCCACACGATCGCGTCATTAACTCATGGAACGATTCACCCGTTAAGGGACACCTTATCATGGAATGATGCAGAGGGAGGCCATTCGGCCCATCGTGCCTGTGCCAGCTCCTTGAAAGAGCTTTCCAACTCCCCTGCTCTTTCCCCATGGCCCTACAAATTTTTCCTTCAAGTATTTGACCAGTGCATTCCAGATCAGAACAACTTTCTGCATAAAAAATTCTCCATCTTCCCCCAGTTTTTTTGCCAATTACGTTAAATGACCTTGTGTTGGATCAAAGGGCATAAAATGAATGGTCGATTGATGTGTCGAGTGGGGTGGTGTCAGTGCTGAAAACAGCATCAAAAGTCATGCTTTAGAATTCACGTCCAGGGGAAAGCCGGTTCATTCAGTCTCCATACACTGGGCTTTAGTGCGATACCTAATACTTCAGGTATGACACGAACAATCGACAGTCCGGGCCAACTCTCGTGCAGATCACTTTTTAAAAAAAAAAAAAAAAATCCACGCACAGGCATCTTCCATCCCCTCAATTGGAGTTCAGGGCTAGAACATCGGGTCCTTCATTGAAACATCTGTGAACTCATGTGGAAGCAAGTCATCCTCGTTCGAGGGACCGCCTAAGATGACAACTCGGGCATTGTGATAAACAATGTGTAAGGTAATGGGGTAACTTCTTATATTAAAATCTCTCAAAATGCTTCAGTCAATGAATGGATTATTTTTGCCAATTAAGGCCGTTATTCTTCACCACAATATGTCGTACTTCGAGTCAAGAGTTTGCTGACATGCCTTGCCATTCCATGTCACCAAACACACAGTGAATTAATATGTCATACCTTGGTGTCACAGAGAATGATACGTTCTCAAATAGGGAAACCGTACTTTCAATCCAGATGCAAAGGGGATTCCTCCGATTGCCTTGTGAGTAATGATTAAACTGGATTAACTGAATGTTTGAAAACAAACTGCAACCTCCCGGCTGCTGTGCTGGGACAGCCGACTTCATGAGGACAGTTGTTGGACCAAAGATAATACAAAATAACTGAAAACAGGCCTGACGTACACCCAAAACTAAAATGTGCAGTTAAGCTAAGAGCATATGGAAAATAAACCCAGCAGCATACAACAGGAACCAAGTACCACACACCAAAGAAGAGGCTCTGTTGTATCCGAGTATAAACGTCCAAAGTGATGTCCCTGAGAGACTGGGAAATCCAATAAGCTGACCAAAATAATTATAGAAAACTTGAATACCAACCAAAATAGGTAACTGTTCAGTGCAGAGAATAAAATTGACCTGTGAAATCCTGTGCGTTAAATTATACTCGTTACTGGTAACAAAAGCCTTGGGACCAAACAGTCTTCCAGCAATATGAGTAACCTGCCACAAAGGGGAATCTTTCTATTTCCTACACCTGGCGATCACAACTAAAAAGAGAGACTTTTCAGAAATTGTGCTGACCATAGTAGCAGTTTTAAAGGAATAAAATAAAGATTTAAACATTTATGAAGCACTTGATGGTGTGGCCGAACGGTGCCTCCAAGCATTTCACATGCAGGTTTATGTAGGCAATCCTGGCAGCCATTTTGTGAATAGCAAGATCCCACAAACGGCAATGGGATGATTGAGCAGTTAATCTAATTAGTTTAATGGAGAAATCTTGTTCCGGACAGCAGGAAATGGCCCCATGCCTCGAATAGTGAAATGCAATTGTTGATATTCACTGGAACAGTCAGATAGAGGTTTAATGATCTCGGCTAGAGAGCAGCACCTCAGACAGTGCAGCACTCCCTCAGCGCTGGAGTGTTAGCCAAGATTATGCATTCAACTCCTGGATTGGACCTTGAACAAATGATCTTCTAACTCAGTTGCTGAAAGAGCTATCAACTGGCCTAAGGTCAGCCACAAAAACAAAAGTGCCACAATATATTTTACTTTTAAAGGAAAGCAGAAATACCCAGTGGTAGTGGAGCATCTACCAAAGGACATGCCCCTTGCATGGTTGTGATTGTAAACTGAGTGATGGTCTGTGTTGCATTCTGTCGATGAGCTCCTGAGTATTGAGCTGATGTACCAATTGCAGCGGTGTGAAAATGGTGGTCTGTCTTGCACAGGTAAAGGGTTTGATGACATTATGACTGTGACCTTGGGGAGGTACAAGCGCACTGGCCAGCTGGTGGCTGTTCGGAGGATTAACCTGGACTACTGCACCAATGAGATGTTTTCTTTATTACAGGTAAGACCCCGTGTTAGTGAAACATAGAAAATAGATGCAGGAGTAGGCCATTCGGCCCTTCGAGCCTGCACCACCATTCAATAAGATCATGGCTGATCATTCACCTCAGTACCCCTTTCCTGCTTTCTCTCCATACCACTTGATCCCTTTAGCCGTACGGGCCATATCTAACTCGCTCTTGAATATATCCAATGAACTGGCATCAACAATTCTCTGCAGTAGGGAATTCCACAGGTTAACAACTCTCTGAGTGAAGAAGTTTCTCCTCATCTCAGTCCTAAATGGCTTACCCCTTATCCTTAGACTGTGTCCCCTGATTCTGGACTTCCCCAACATCGGAAACATTCTTCCTGCATCTAACTTGTCCAGTCCTGTCAGAATTTTATATGTTTCTCTGAGATCCCCTCTCATCCTTCGAAACTCCAGTGAATACAGGCCCAGTCGATCCTCATATGTGAACCTTTGCTGCACTCCCTCAATAGCAAGAACGTCCTTCCTCAGATTAGAAGAGTAGAACTGAACACAGTATTCCAGATGAGGCCTCACCAAGGCCCTGTACAACTGCAGTAAGACCTCCCTGCTCTTATACATAAATCCCCTCGCTATGAAGGCCAATATACCATTTGCCTTCTTCACCGCCTGCTGTACCTGAATGCCAACTTTCAATGACTAATCTACCATGACAGCCAAGTCTCATTGCAACTCCCCTTTTCCTAATCTGCCATTCCGATAATATTCTGCCTTCATGTTTTTGCCCCCAAATGGATAACCTCTCATTTATCCACGTTATACTGCATCTACCATGCATTTGCCCACTCACCTAACCAGTCCCAAGTCACCCTGCAGCCTCATAGCGTCCTCCTCACAGCCCACACCGCCACCCAGCTTAGTGTCATCTGCAAACTTCCTTCATCTAAATCATTAATGTATATTGTAAATAGCTGGGGTCCCAGCTCTGAGCCCCGCGGCACCCCACTAGTCACTGCCTGCCATTCTGAAAAGGACCTGTTTATCCCGACGCTCTGCTTCCTGTCTGCCAACCAGTTCTCTATCCACGTCAGTATATTACCCCCAATACCATGTGCTTTAATTTTGCACACCAATCTCTTGAGTGGGACCTTGTCAAAAGCCTTTTGAAAGTCCAAATACACCACATCCACTGGTTTCCCTTGTCCACTCTACTAGTTACATCCTCAAAAAATTCTAGAAGATTTGTCAAGCATGATTTCCCTTTCATAAATCCATGCTGACTTGGACCGATCTTGTCACTGCTTTCCAAATGCGCTGCTATTTCATCTTTAATAAAACATTTTCACCACTACTGATGTCAGGCTAACCTATCTATAATTATCCGTTTTCTCTCTCCCTCCTTTTTAAAAAAAGTGGTGTTACATTAGCTACCCTCCAGTCCATAGGAACTGATCCAGAGTCAATAGACTGTTGGAAAATTATCACCAATGCATCCACTATTTCTAGGGCCACTTCCTTAAGTACTCTGGGATGCAGACTATCAGGCCATGGGAATTTATTGGCCTTCAATCCCATCAATTTCCCTAACAGAATTTCCTGCCTAATAAGGATTTCCTTCAGTTCCTCCTTCTCACTGGACCCTCGGTCCCCTAGTATTTCCAGAAGGTTATTTTTGTCCTCCTTTGTGAAGACAGAACCAAAGTATTTGTTCAACTGGTCCACCATTTCTTTGTTCCCCATTATAAATTCACCTGAATCTGACTGCGAGGGACCTACGTTTGTCTTCAATAATCTTTTTCTCTTCACATATCTATAGAGGCTTTTGCAGTCAGTTTTTATGTTCCCTGCAAGCTTCCCCTCATACTCTCTCTTCCCCCTCCTAATTAAACCATTTGTCCTCCTCTGCTGAATTCTAAATTTCTCCCAGTCCTCAGGTTAACTGCTTTTTCTGCCCAATTTATATGCCTCTTCCTTGGATTTAACACTATCCTTAATTTCCCTTGTGAGCCATGGTTGAGTGTTTTTACTCCAGACTGTGATGTACAATTGTTGAAGTTCATCCATGTGATCTTTAAATGTTTGCCATTGTCTATCCACCGTCAACCCTTTAAGTATCATTTGCCAGTCCATTCTAGCCAATTCACGTCTCATACCATCGAAGTTACCTTTCCTTAAGTTCAGGAACCTAGTCTCTGAATTAACTGTGTCACTCTCCATCTTAATAAAGAATTCTACCATATTATGGTAGTCTAGAAGCTGGGAGTTAGTAGAGGGAGCAAGGGGCATGTGTATTTAGGGTTCAGAGGGCAATTAGTGATTGTTAGCTGCCCCCGGGCTGGATTCTCCCCCTCCCCTCGGGCCCCGGGCTGGATTCAGCCCTCCCCCCCCCCCCCCCCCACCACCCGGGCCTGGGCTGAATTGTCTGCTCCTACATTACAGTAGTGACTACACTTTAAAAGTACTTCATTGGGTGTAAAGCGCTTTGGGTCATCCTGAGGCTGTGAAAGGTGTTCTAGAAGTACAAGTCTGTTCCCTCCCCCCCGCCCCCCTCTCCTCACCAGCCCAGGGGTTCTGCTGCTATTCAGCTGAGATTGTTAATAGCACAGTGTGGGTCTCAACCCTGAGACCTTTAGGTCTGTAAAGCAATGATACCCCCCTCCTAGCCCAATAGGGTGATGTGTAAGGAGCTGTCAATGTAATTGTATGAAGGCAGCTGCACTCATGTGGGTCTAATGCAGTCAGTACTGTATTAGTGACATTAGAACAAGTTTTTACACCAACCAACAGATGGCCTCATTGAGATTCTAATGACTATACATTGCAGAGAGACACTGGCCCAGGAGAACAGACAGCAGTGATATATGCCAGCCTTGGGATAAAGATAACCAGGGACAATCTTGATTTATTTGAGAAAGGGTACTGGAAACTATCCACATAGCTCTGTCCAGCATCAAACTACATGAATGCACACCTTTAAATGTTTGCTAATGCTGTAATGGGAAGATATCAGGAGAGTGCGGTAAATTAGGAAGGGTATAAGTAATGGTTCTTGTCGTCCCTGATGTGGTGTGTCCAGTGTATGGCACAAGCTGCTGACTGAGGGAATGTTTTGAGTTGAGCTGCATTAGGCACAACATTGCAAATAATGTTACTGTCGTTCAACAGTGGATTAATGTGTCCAGTAGGTTCCCAGCACAGTGGGGGAAAGGCATGTGCTAACTCTCCATTTACTTTTGCCTCTTAATTCATTAGCAGCTGTAGCATGGATTGTTTGTTGGGTGACCTAACTGCGTTTATTTCACTAGGGTGAACTCCACGTTTCAAAGCTGTTTCACCACCCCAATATATTGCCATACAAAGCCACGTTGATAGCCAGCAACGAGGTGTGGGTTGTCACTCCGTTCATGGCCTATGGTAAGTTTGGTGTGTCTCAGAATCATAGAAAATGACGACACCGTAGGAGGCCATTGCGGCCCATCATATCCTTGTCGGGTGAAAAACAGCTATCCAGCCGAATCCAGCTCCTTGGTCCGTAGCCCTGCAGGTTACAGCACTTCAAGTGCACATCCAAGTACCCTTTAAATGTGGTGAGGGTTTCTGCCTCTACCACCCTTTCAGGCAGTGAGTTCCAGACCCCCACCACCCTCTGCGTGAAAATTATTTTCCTAATCACCCCTCTAATCCTTGTACCAACTACTTTAAATCTATACCCCCTAGTTATTGACCCCTTTGCTAAGGGAAACAGGTCCTTCCTATCCACTCAATCTAGGCCCCTCAATTTTATACAGCTCAATTAAATCTCCCCTCGGCTGCCTCCTGTTCCAAAAAAAAACAACCCCAGCCTATCCAATCTTTCCTCAAAGCTAAAATTTTCCAGTCCTAGCAACATCCTCGCAAATCTTCTCTGCCCCCTCGCTAGTGCAATCACATCTTTCCTGTAATGTGGTGACCAGAACTGCACGATGTACTCAAGCTGTGGCCTAACTAGTGTTTTATACAGTTCAAGCATAAACTCCTTTTATATTTTATGCCTCAGCTAATAAAGGAGAGCATTCCATATGCGTTTTTAACTAGCTTATTGATCTGTCCTACTACCTTTAAGGATCTGTGGACATACACTCCAGTGTCCCTCTGTTCCGCCATACCTCTGTCATCCCATGTATGATGTATTCCCTTGCCTTGTTGCCCCTCCACAAATGCATTACCTCACACTTCTCCGGATTGAATTCTATTTTCCAATTTTCTGCCCAACTGACCACTCCATCGATATCTTCCTGCAGTCTACAGATGTCCTTCTCACTGTCACCCACACGGCCAATTTTTGTATCATCTGCAAATGTCTTTATCACACCCCCTACATTTAGGTCTAAATCATTAATATATACTACAAAAAGCAAGGGATGCAGCACTGAGCCCTGTGCAACCCCACTGGAAACAGTCTTCCCGTTGCAAAAACACCCATCAACCATTACCCTTTGCTTCCTGCCTCAGCCAATTTTTGATCCAATTTGCCACTCTCCCTTGAATCCCATGGGCTTTTTGACTTTTTTTGATCAACCTGCCATGTGGGACCTTGTCAAAAGCCTTGCTAAAATCCATGTAAACTACAACTCTCCTTGTAAATGCACTGTCCTCATCGACCCTCCTTGTTACCTCCTCAAAAAATTAAATCAAGTTAGTCAGACACGACCTTCCCTTAACAAATCCATACTGACTGTCCGTAAGGTTTATTCTGTCCCTCAGAATTGATTCCAATAATTTGCCCACCATCGAGGTTAAGCTAACTGGCCTGTAATTACTCAGTTTACCCCTTCCTCCCATTTTAAACAATGGTATGTTAGCAGTTCTCCAATCCTCTGGCACCACTCCTGGATCCAGAGAGGATTGCAAAATAATGGTCAGAGCCTCTGCAATTTCCTCCCTTGCTTTTAATAGCCTGGGATATATTTCATCCGGTCCTGACGATTTGTCTACTTTCAAAGATGATAAACCCCTTAATACCTCCTCTCTCACTATGTTTATCCCGTCCAATATTTCACTCTCCTTCCTTAACTTCAACGTCGGAATCGTCCCCCTCTTTTGTGAAGACAGCCACAAAGTATTCATTAAGTACCTTACCCACATTCTCCGCCTCCACACGTAGGTTACCGTTTTGGTTCCTAATAGACCCTACTCGTTCCTTAGTTATCCTCTTGCTCTTTATGTAATTATAAAACATCTTTGGGTTTTCTTTGATTCAACTTGCCAGTAATTTTTTCATGTCCTCTCTTTGCTTTTCTAATTTCCATCTTAATTTCACCCCTACACTTTCTATACTCCTCCAGGCTTTTTGCAGTATTGAGCTCTTGGTATCTGACATAAGCTTGCCTTTTTTAAAGGGATAATACTGTAGCAGTACTGGATATCAGAGCCAGATTGAAGTTATTTTGTTCACTTCTAAAGGACAACTTTAAAAAAGTGTTTCCTATTTTTTACATGTTGCTGAGCCCCCTCTCCTCCACTGCTCCCCTCCACCATTCCTGGAGTAAGAAGGAAGACTGGAAATAGTAACATTGCCCCACTACAGCCCAGCTCTCAATCTAAAGCTGTGTTGAGCAATGTGCCATCACTGAGACAATGAGCTGCAGGATTTCACACTAAGTCTAAGTACTGGGCTGGACATTGGGACACTGATCATTAACTTCTAGGACCTGGTTACAAACTTGGCTCCATGATGGGATGAAAGGCTTCTCTGTTTACTGGCTTTGAGGGTCCTACATGGAATGATTTGGGGCAGTCTCAATCTAGTTCCTAGTGGATATGAGCCCACAGCTCAAAACTGCCTCTAATTCACCTTTTAAATTACATTTCTAACACAATGCTGTACCTGCCCTGGAAGTGTTTGATGAGACAGTATAGAGGGAGTTTGACTCTGTATCTAAACCGTGCTGTACCTGCCCTGGGCGTGTTTGATGGGACAGTGTAGAGGGAGCTTTACTCTGTATCTAACCCGTGTTGTACCTGCCCTGGGCGTGTTTGATGGGACAGTGTAGAGGGAGCTTTACTCTGTATCTAACCCGTGCACTACCTGCCCTGGGAGTGTTTGATGGGACAGTGTAGAGGGAGCTTTACACTCTATCTAACCCCGTGTTGTACCTGGGAGTGTTTGATGGGACAGTGTAGAGGGAGCTTTACACTCTATCTAACCCCGTGTTGTACCTGGGAGTGTTTGATGACACTGGTTGCCTGAAAGGGAATACTAACGTCTTCTACTTTAAGTTTTCTTTCAGGTGAGGGGAGTTTTATAAATGCAACTTATTGAGCAAGAAAAGCTTTAAGAACTCGCACTGATTCTGTAAAGTTAAACTGCACGGTAAAAATGAGAGTGATGGTATAATGTTGAAATTATTGGATACTGAATATAGAATGAATCAGAACAACAGTTTGGCAAGCGATGTTATGACGGTTTTCAATTCTGTCTCGCACAAGTCGGTTTACTGTCTCATTTTAAACAACTTTAAATTATTTTATACTGTCTAATTGGCAGGTTGTGCTAAAGATCTGATGAGCACCCATTTTACAGATGGCCTGAACGAGCCCACAATCGCATATATCCTGCAGGGGGTGCTAAAGGCCTTGGTTTATATTCATCGAATGGAATACGTGCACAGGTACTGTATTGCTGGCTCAACACCAGCCATATGGGTCGACTGAATGGCACTCCGTTTGGAAAATGTATTTACAAAGTTCTTCATTTAAACAGACTGCAGTATAGCCACGCTCTAAGTTCTGGGTAAACCTTGTGCTGATCACGTGTTACGAAGAATGAAATAGAAATGACATCATTGGAAACAGTCTGTTCCATACCTTCATCATTTGAACCAACCCCATCAAATTGCCTCTTAATCTCCTCTGTTCTAATGAAATCAGTCCCAATTTTTCAAGTCTTCCTTCGTATTTCCACGTAACAAGCAGCCTCCCGGTCGATCTATGTTGTACCCTCTCTGCTGCAAACATCCTTCATATTATGTGAAGCCCAAAACTGCACAGTCTCCAACTGCACTCATACTAAGATTTTATATCGATACATCATTACACCTCCACTTTTATATTCTACAACTCTTATCATACAATCCAGTATTTCACATGCATTTTATGGCTTTATCCTCTTGAGGTGCTGCTGTTAATGTCTTGTGAACCTGAATCCACAAATCCTCTGCTCTTCCACGTCACCCAGCTTCTCTTATTCAAAGTTTAATTATCCGAGCTGGCATTATTTACTCTTCTGAGTATCAGGTTCTCCTCCATTGAGTTGTCAGCCATCATGGACCTGCTTCGAGAATTCTCTCCCAACACTCCTTCATCTTACTTACTCTATACCCATCTTCAAAAGCTCCGTCCTACCATGTCAACTTTGACTTCAGTCACCTCCCCTAATAGTTTTTGTTTTTCCATTCGGTATTCCAATCACCCCCCCTGCCCTCCTGTGAAGCACTCTGAGATTTGTCTGTGCACTAAATGCTCTGTATAACTGCGAGTTGTTATTGTTGGGATCTGACTTGGATGGTGAGATTGCTGGTTCAGATGTGCTGGAAGGTTGGCAGAGCACACAATGGGAATGATTCAATTCCCATAACAAATGAATTCATTGAGTATAACGCTTCCCTCTGGGGGAGGTGGAGGAATGCAGTGAGGGGAACCTCCGAGTCTGACACAAACCATAACGAGACACCATACTGGGCTTTCACACGGCAATAATCACAGGGATCTGGCTGATGATAGATTATCAGGATATGTTTCCAAGATACAGCAAACCTACAAGCTCCCCTGGCAGTTAGTAGAGTGAGTATATAATATCCCATCCATTGACTCTGATTGTCCTCCAAGATGTTCATTTCCTCCCCCCTCCCCCACCTCTTTGAGGGGGACTCTTAACTGGATACATGCACTTTGTTCAACAAACTTACTTCAAAGGTCAGAATGTTATGGCAACAAGCCCACAGGGCAGGGCCTTTTAATCAGACGGTCATGCAATAGATTAATTCTTTTGTTCTCAGGATGTGGGTGATGCTGGTATGGCTGAATTTACTGCCATTCTAAGTGCTCGGAGAATGTGGTGGTAGCTGTTCCTTGTAGCAATTACTTGGGGAGATCGCAGCAGATTGGAGAACTGCAAATGTAACGCCCCTATTTTTAAAAAAAGGAGGCAGACAAAAAGCAGGAAACTATAGACCAGTTAGCCTAACATCTATGGTTGGGAAAATGTTGGAGTCGATTATTAAAGAAGTAGTAGCAGGACATTTGGAAAAGCATAATTCAGTCAGGCAGAGTCAGCATGGATTTATGAAGGGGAAGTCATGTTTGACAAATTGCTGGAATTCTTTGAGGATGTAACGAACACGGTGGATGAAAGGGAACCAGTGGATGTGGTGTATTTGGACTTCCAGAAGGCATTTGACAAGGTGCCACATAAAAGGTTACTGCACAAGATAAAAGTTCACGGGGTTGGGGGTAATATATTAGCATGGATAGAGAATTGGCTAACTAACAGAAAACAGAGAGTCGGGATAAATGGTTCATTCTCGGGTTGGCAATCAGTAACTAGTGAGGTGTCGCAGGGATCGGTGCTGGGACCCCAACTATTTACAATCTATAATGACTTGGAAGAAGGGACTGAGTGTAACGTAGCCAAGTTTGCTGACCATACAAAGATGGGAGGAAAAGCAATGTGTGAAGAGGACACAAAATCTGCAAAAGGACATAGACAGGCTAAGTGAGTGGGCAAAAATTTGACAGATGGAGTATAATGTTGGAAAGTGTGAGGTCATGCACTTTGGCAGAAAAAAATCAAAGAGCGAGTTATTATTTAAACGGGGAAAGATTGCCTTCTTCCTCTTCTTCCTCTTCTTCCTCTTCTTCCTCTTCTTCCTCTTCTTCCTCTTCTTCCTCTTCTTCCTCTTCTTCCTCTTCTTCCTCTTCTTCCTCTTCTTCCTCTTCTTCCTCTTCTTCCTCTTCTTCCTCTTCTTCCTCTTCTTCCCGAAATCGAGTTCGCAGGTGACTGTACAGTCCAATACGGGAATTACAGTCTCTGCCACAGGTGGGACAGACAGTGGTTGAAGGAAAGGGTGGGTGGGGAGTCTGGTTTGCCGCACGCTCCTTCCACTGTCTGCGTTTGATTTCTGCATGCTCTTGGTGACAAGACTCGAGGTGCTCAGCGCCCTCCCGGATGCTCTTCCTCCACTTTGGACGGTCTTGGGCCAGGGATTCCCAGGTGTCGGTGGAGATGTTGCACTTTATCAGGGAGGCTTTCAGGGTCCTTGAAACGTTTCCTCTGCCCACCTGGGGCTCACTTGCCATGTTGGATTTCCGAGTAGAGTCTCATGTCGGGCATGCGGACAGTGTGGCCTGCCTAGTGGAGCTGGTAGAGTGTGGTCAGTGCTTCAATGCTTGGCCTAAGCAAGAGCACTGACATTGGTGTGTCCGTCCTCCCAGTGGATTTTCAGGATCTTGAGGAGGCAGCGCTGGTGGTATTTCTCTAGCACGCCACTACGCCACCATACAAGTTTCTGAAGCAGACCGCAAACAATCCCCTTCACTGAAAGCCAAGTGCAGTTCTCTGCAGCTGCAGTGGGAGGCCTTGGGCAGAATCAGTGACATTTGGTGTTGAGCTGCCCCTTGCCTCAGTCCCCATGGGAGTTACAGCAACAACTATTGCAGTTATACTAACACTTTGGCAGGGATATTTCTGGCAAACAGGTGGGTGAATTGCTAGAAGCTATTGAGAAGAACTTGTGAAGCGTGTTGGAAATGGCTATAAAAAGCAGGACTCCCTTTGAAGGTCCTACATGTCGACCAAGGTCAGGAGCCCAGTACAGCGTATTGCTCTGTTGTATCTGACACCGGTCGCAGTAAGATGTTGCTTGCAGTGTGTGGATGCTCAGAGAGGTGGCAAGTTATTGTGCCACATACAAAGCAACTTCAGAATACTCATTTGTTGCACGGTCTTGAAGCATCACGAGGACCAAGCAACAGATAGCTAAGTAGATTGCCAGGCCTATTCTGCAATGTTACCATCGTGCAGGGAGGAGGCCCAGGAGTAGGTTAAAGGTCATTCCAGCTGTTCCATAGCTGCTGACAGGCCACCGTCAATCCAGCTCCGAGTGATTGATTGTATTTGTCGGGCTGTTATATCGCGAGTGAACCTGATGTTTTCTGAGCTTTGCTGGCTAGATTTGACCCCTGCCTTTGGTAGGTGTGTATGATAGCTGGTCTTGCACTTCCCCTGTTTCCTTCAACCATTGGGCTACATTGGTCTGCTGCGACAGTGTGAAGAGAATGGTTAAGTTAAGAGAGATTGCATACTTTTTTATCCTTCAAATGATATCTAACCAATGCACCACAATCTCCCAAACCATGTAAGGGTGGAGATTTTGCAGTCAGAGGTGCAGTTTCATTTAAACTTCAAATCCAATTGAATTTGTGTCATAACTCAAGTGCTGAGCCTCAAGAGGAGACATGGGGTCCACCGATCTATAATGTCAGTGTGCCCCCACCCCCCATCTATGTCAGTGCCCCACCCACCCAAATCTATAACGTCACGGTGTGCCCCCCCCAATCTATAACGTCTCAATGTGCCCCCCCCGATCTATAACGTCAGTGTGCCCCCCCTCTCGATCTATAACATCCCCGTGCCCCTTCCCCCAATCGGTGAGCTCCCCGTGCCCCTTCCCCCAATCGGTGAGCTCCCCGTGCCCCCTCCCCCAATCGGTGAGCTCCCCGTGCCCCCTCCCCCAATCGGTGAGCTCCCCGTGCCCCCTCCCCCAATCGGTGAGCTCCCCGTGCCCCCTCCCCCAATCGGTGAGCTCCCCGTGCCCCCTCCCCCAATCGGTGAGCTCCCCGTGCCCCCTCCCCCAATCGGTGAGCTCCCCGTGCCCCCTCCCCCAATCGGTGAGCTCCCCGTGCCCCCTCCCCCAATCGGTGAGCTCCCCGTGCCCCCTCCCCCAATCGGTGAGCTCCCCGTGCCCCCTCCCCCAATCGGTGAGCTCCCCGTGCCCCCTCCCCCAATCGGTGAGCTCCCCGTGCCCCCTCCCCCAATCGGTGAGCTCCCCGTGCCCCCTCCCCCAATCGGTGAGCTCCCCGTGCCCCCTCCCCCAATCGGTGAGCTCCCCGTGCCCCCTCCCCCAATCGGTGAGCTCCCCATGCCCCCTCCCCCAATCGGTGTGCCCCCCGTGTTTCCCCCTCCCCCCCCCCCCCAGTCTATAACGTCCCAGTGTCTCCCCCCCCCCCCCCCCAGTCTATAACGTCCCAGTGTCCTGTCTCCCCCCCCCCCCCCCACCCAACCAATCTATAATATCAGTGCCCCCCCCCCCCCCAATCTATAACGTCCCAGTGTGCCCCCCCCCCTCCAATCTATAACTTCCCAGTGTGCATGAGCTGAGCACATGGTTTACTCAGAACCAATCATCATGCTCGGTAAGCTATTTAATAGAACCATAGAAATTTCCAGCGCAGAAGGAGGAATTTTTTGGCCCATTGTGCCCGCGCCGGCCGACAAAGAGCTCTCCAGCCTCATCCCACTTTCCAGCTCTGGGTCCGTAACCCTGTAGGTTACGGCACTTTAAGTGCACATCCAAGTATTTTTTAAATGTGGTGAGAGTTTCTGCCTCTACCACCTTTTCAGACAGTGAGTTCCAGACCCTCACCACCCTCTGGGTGAAGAAAGTTCTCCTCAACTCCCCTCTAACCCTTCTATCAGTTATTTTAAATCTATGTCCCCTGGTTATTGCTTATACCTTAATATAATAAAATAAGTGTAATTCCCCAACTGCTCCCCTGCAGAGATTACCTAACTGAAAACTTTCTGGTCTATATGACAACAGTAACTTGCACTTAATTAATGTAACAAGGTGTGTTACACCAACTGGGATAACTGGTTGAAGAGAGAGGTTTTGGGGGAGGCCTTTCATCTCTTGGTTAGGCGGCACTGAGAGTCATAGAATCTCACAGCACAGAAAGAGTCCGGCTCTTTGGTAGGGCAATCCATCTGGTCCAATTTTCCTCCCACCCCCAGCTCGTTCCACATGGCCCCTGCACTTTCTTCCCCAAATAGTTATCCGTTATCCAGTTCCCTTTGAAGGTTGCCATTGAATCTGCTTCCACTGCTCTTTTCAGCAGTGCATTCAAAATCACAACAATTCGCTCGTTTCAAAACAAATTCTTCTCTCCCCTCTGGTCTTTTGCCAACGACCTTAAACCCGTGACCTGTGGTCACCGACCCTTCTGACAGTGGAAACAGTTTCTCCTTATTAACCCTATCAAATCCCTTCATGAATTTGAACCTCTATTAAATCTCTGCTTAACCTTTTCTGCTTAAAGGAGAACAACACCAGTCTCTCGACATGACTGTCTGTTTTACTCTGCATTTACATTATGGTGAAATAATCAACGTATTTCCTTTCTTTCAGGAGTGTTCAAGCAAGTCATATTCTAATATCGTCCGATGGGCAGGTTTATTTATCGGGACTGCGCAGTATTTTCAGTATGATCAGCCATGGGCAGCGGCAACGCGTGGTCCATGACTTCCCCAAATACAGCGTTAAAATACTGCCCTGGCTGAGCCCCGAGCTGCTGCAACAGGTGAGCCCACACCAGCTGGAACCAAACGACAGAGTGACGGATAGCTCTGAGACCTCTGGGGCGTGTCGTATAGTGACCAGGCTGGCCCTGGTGCATTTATTGTACACGAGGTGGACACCATTTATAGAGAGGAGATGTAGCTTGACCTGCTCTCAAAAATCTGCTGCTGTTCTGAATATGCAACTTTCAGGGTTGAGAGTTCCCCCAAAGTGTCAAAAGTTTCTGATTTGTGTGTGTGTTGCTTTGGGTTATGTTTATAATCTTGCCAGTACCGTACCGAAAGAGTAGAGCAAAATCAGCCGCATCTGATAACTCTGTGTGGTTATTATTTGCTAGTGAATGTTGAAATAAGTTTAACTTAACTGTTTAAAGCAGCCTATCTGAATGAATCGTTATCCTGCGGAGTAATCCAGGAAGCCCCCTGGTGGTAATCGGCCCCTGCCGAGAGAACTTGTGTCGTTAGTCAGCCAGTTCAATAGATGATGCCCCATCTTGTCATACAGTCATAACGTTACAGAAGGAGGCCATTCAGCCCATCTCGTCCATGCCGGTTCTCTGTACAGCAATCCAGTCAGTCCCATTCCCCACTCTATCCCCATAGCCCTGCTACTTTATCTCCCTCAAGAGCCTATCCAGTTTCCTTTTGAAATCATTGATCGTCTCCTCTTCCACCACCCTCGTCGGCAGCAAGTTCCAGGTCATTACCACTCGCTGCGTAAAAAAGTTCTTCCTCACAACCCCCCCCTGTAATGCTTGCCCAAAACCTTAAATCTGTGTCCCCTAGTCCTTGTACCATCAGCTAATGGGAACAGCCTTTCTCTGTCGACCTTATCCAAACCCGTCATAATCTTGTACACCTCTATCAAATCTCCCTTCAACCTGCTTTGCTCCAAGGAGAGCAACCCCATCTTCTCCAACCTAACCTTGTAGCTCAAATCCTTCATCACTGGAACCATTCTGGTAAACCTCCTCTGCACCCTGTCAAGGACCATCACAAAGTGTGCTGACCAGATGCGGCAGAACTCGAGTTTGTGCCAGGAACCCTATGGACTTTGCACAGATATTTCCTGCTAGATGATTCAGTGCAAGAAAGCAGGCCTTCAGCTCCAAACTTGGGGGTTCCTGCAACCTCTGGATAAGAAACCAAGCTTGAGTTAATACCCTTGCTGCTCTTGGACTGGAGTGTGGTGCCCTTATACTCAGGGTGTCGAGATGCAGCATGCTTGTTTGTAGTTGGTTACTGGTTCTGGGAAGAGAAGTGCGAGTGTGGAGTTTTTTAAAAATTCAATCTCAGGATGTGGATATTGCTGCCAAGGCGAGCATTTATAACCATCCCTAGTTGCCCTGGAGAAGGTGATGGTGAGCCGCCTTCTTGAATCGCTGCAGTCAGTGTGGTGAAGGTGCTCCCACAATGCTGTTAGGGAGGGAGTTCCAGGATTTTGACCCAGTGACGATGAGGGAACGGTGATATATTTCCAAGTCAGAATGGTGTGTAGTGGAAAGTTCGTTCCTGAACTAGTGGGGCCCCTTACCACGCTGATGAGGGGAAGGGGAAGTATCTGCCCTTAGCCTGTATGTTGGAATACAGCATGAAGGAATACTATCCTTTCCACAAAGAAATCTCCAGAAATGTACCAAGAATCACAGAATGGTTACAGCACAGAAGGCCATTCGGCCCATCAAGCATGTGCCGACTATCGGCTAGTTCTACTCCCCCGCACTTTCCCTGTAGCCCTGCATTTTTTCCCCTTCAGATACTTATCCAATTCTTGAAAGCCGTGATTGAGTCTGCCTCCACCACCCTCTCAGGCCATGCTTTCCAGATCCTAACCACTCGTTGCGTAAAAAAGTTGTCTTTTGCATCGCCTTTGGTTCTTTGCCAATCACTTTAAATCTGTGTCCTCTGGTTCTCGACCAATGGGAATAGTCTCTGTCTACTCTGTCCAGATCCCTCATGATTTTGAACACCTCGATCAAATCTCCTCTCAATCTTCTCTCCTCCAAGGAGAACAACCCCAGCTTCTCCAGTCTATCAACATAATTGAAGTCCCTCATTCCTGGAATCATTCTCGTAAATCTTTTCTGCACCCTCTCTAAGGCTTTCTCAAATGGACACAATACAGTACTCTAGTTGGGGCCAAACCAGTGTTTTATACAGGTTCATCATAATTTCCACACTTTTGTACTCTCTTCCTCTATTTATGAAGCCCAGGATCCTGTAAGCTTTTTCAACTGCTTTCTCAACCTGCCGTGCCACTTTCCACGATTTATGCACACATACCGTGCACCCCTTTTAGGATTGTACCATTTAGTTTATATTGCCTCTCACATTTTGGTAGAAAGAATATCACTTCACACTTTTCTGTATTAAAATGTCATCTGCCATGTGTTTGCCCATTTCATCAGCCTATGTCTTCCTGAAGTCTATCACTCTCTTAGAAACATAGAAACTTAGAAAATAGGTGCAGGAGTAGGCCATTTGGCCCTTCGAGTCTGCACCACCATTCAATAAGATCATGGCTGATCATTCCCTCAGTACCCCTTTCCTGCTTTCTCTCCATACCCCTTGATCCCTTTAGTTGTAAGGGCCATATCTAACTCGCTCTTGAATATATCCAATGAACTGGCATCAAAAACTCTCTGCGGCAGGGAATTCCACAGGTTAACAATTCTGAGTGAAGAAATTTCTCCTCATCTCAGTCCTAAATGGCTTACCCCTTATCCTAAGACTGTGTCCTCTGGTTCTGGACTTTCCCAACATCGGGAACATTCTTCCTGCATCTAACCTGTCCAGTCCCATCAGAATTTCATATGTTTCTATGAGATCCCCTCTCATCCTTCTAAACTCCAGTGAATACAGGCCCAGTCGATCCAGTCTCTCCTCATATGTCAGTCCTGCCATCCCGGAAATCAGTCTGGTGAATCTTCGCTGCACTCCCTCAATAGCAAGAACGTCCTTCCTCAGATTAGGAGACCAAAACTGAACACAATATTCCAGGTGAGGCCTCACTAAGGCCTGTACAACTGCAGTAAAACCTCCCTGCTCCT
The DNA here is from genome assembly GCF_044704955.1 of Pristiophorus japonicus. Taxonomy (NCBI): domain Eukaryota; kingdom Metazoa; phylum Chordata; class Chondrichthyes; family Pristiophoridae; genus Pristiophorus; species Pristiophorus japonicus. The sequence goes on from NC_091997.1 coordinate 57,904,554, forward strand.
ATACTCAAATCCCCTAGCTATGAAGGCCAACATACCATTTGCCGCCTTCACCGCCTGCTGTACCTGCATGCCTTCTTTCAATGACTGATGTACCATGACACCCAGGTCTCGTTGCACCTCCCCTTTTCCTAATTTGCCGCCATTCAGATAATATTCTGCCTTCGTGTTTTTGCCACCAAAGTGGATAACCTCACATTTATCCACATTATACTGCATCTCCCATGCATTTGCCCACTCACTTAACCTGTCCAAATCACCCTGCAGCCTCTTATCATTCTCCTCACAGCTCACACCGCCACCCAGCTTAGTGTAATCTGCAAACTTGGAGATATTACACTCAATTCCTTCATCTAAATCATTAATGTATATTGTAAATAGATGGGGTCTCAGCACTGAGTCCTGTGGCACCCCACTAGTTACTGCCATTCTGAAAAGGACCCATTTATCCCGACTCTCTGCTTCCTGTCTGCCAACCAGTTCTCTATCCATGTCAGTACATTACCCCCAATACCATGTGCTTTAATTTTGCACACCAATCTCTTGTGTGGGACCTTGTCAAAAGCCTTTTGAAAGTCCAAATACACCACATCCACTGGTTCTCCCTTGTGCACTCTACCAGTTACATCCTCAAAAAATTCTAGAAGATTTGTCGAGCATGATTTCTCTTTCATAAATCTATGCTGACTTGGACCGGTCCTGTCACTGCTTTCCAAATGTGCTGCTATTTCATCTTTAATACTTGATTCCAACATTTTCCCCACTACTGATGTCAGGCTAATCGGTCTATAATTACCCGTTTTCTCTCTCCCTCCTTTCTTAAAAAGTGGTGTTACATTAGCTACCCTCCAGTCCATAGGAACTGATCCAGAGTCGATAGACTGTTGGAAAATGATCACCAATGCATCCACTATTTCTAGGGCCATTTCCTTAAGTACTCTGGGATGCAGACTATCAGGCCCCGGGGATTTATTAACCTTCAATCCCATCAATTTCCCTAACACAATTTCCCGCCTAATAAGGATTTCCTTCAGTTCCTCCTTCTCACTAGACCCTCGGTCCCCTAGTATTTCCAGAAGGTTATTTGTGTCTTCCTTTGTGAAGACAGAACCAAAGTATTTGTTCAACTGGTCTGCCATTTCTTTATTCCCCATTATAAATTCACCTGAATCTGACTGCAAGGGACCTACGTTTGTCTTCAATAATCTTTTTCTCTTCACATATCTATAGAGGCTTTTGCAGTCAGTTTTTATGTTCCCAGCAAGCTTCCCCTCATACTCTATTTTCCCCCTCCTAATTAAACCCTTTGTCCTCCTCTGCTGAATTATAAAATTCTCCCAGTCCTCAGGTTTGCTGCTTTTTCTGGCCAATTTGTATGCCTCTTCCTTGGATTTAACACTATCCTTAATTTCCCTTGTTAGCCACGGTTGAGCCACCTTCCCCGTTTTATTTTTACTCCAGACAGGGATGTACAATTGTTGAAGTTCATCCATGTGATCTTTGAATGTTTGCCATTGCCTATCCACCATCAACCCTTTAAGTATCATTCGCCAGTCTATTCTAGCCAATTCACGTCTCATACCATCGAAGTTACCTTTCCTTAAGTTCAGAGCACTAGTCTCTGAATTAACTGTCACTCTCCATCTTAATAAAGAATTCTGCCATATTTCCCAAGGGGCCTCGCACAACAAGATTGCTAATTAGACCCTTCTCATTACACATCACCCAGTCTAGGATGGCCAGCCCTCTAGTTGGTTCCTCGACATATTGGTCTAGAAAACCATCCCTAATACACTCCAGGAAATCCTCCTCCACCGCATTGCTACCAGTTTGGTTAGCCCAATCTATATGTAGATTAAAGCCGTCCATGATAACTGCTGTACCTTTATTGCACGCATCCCTAATTTCTTGTTTGATGGTGTCACCAACCTCACTACTACTGTTTAGTGTTCTGTACACAACTCCCACTAGCGTTTTCGGCCCTTTGGTATTCCGTAGCTCCACCCATAACGATTCCACATCATCCAAGCTAATGTCTTTCCTTACTATTGCGTTAATTTCCTCTTTAACCAGCAACACCGCCCCACCTCCTTTTGCTCTCTGCCTATCCTTCCTGAATGTTGAATACCCCTGGATGTTGAGTTCCCAGCCTTGGTCACCCTGGAGCCATGTCTCCTTGATGCCAATTACATCATATCCGTTAACAGCTATCTGCGCAGTTAATTCGTCCACTTTATTACGAATACTCCTCGCATTGAGGCACAGAGCCTTCAGGCATGTCTTTTTAACACACTTTGCCCCTTTAGAATTTTGCTGTAATGTGCTTTTTGCTTTTTGCTTTGTGTTTCTCTGCCCTCCACTTTTACTTTTCTTCTTTCTATCTTTTGCTTCTGCCCCCATTCTACTTCCCTCTGTCTCCCTGCATAGGTTCCCATCCCCCTGCCATATTAGTTTAACCCTTCCCCAACAGCACTGGCAAACACTCCCCCTAGGACATTGGTTCCAGTCCTGCCCAGGTGCAGACCGTCCGGTTTGTACTGGTGCCACCTCCCCCAGAACCGTTCCAATGCCCCAAGAATTTGAATCCCTCCCTTCTGCACCACTGCACAAGCCACGTATTCATCTGAGCTATCCTGCGATTCCTACTCTGACTAGCACGTGGCACTGGTAACAATCCTGAGATTACTACCTTTGAGGTCCTACTTTTTAATTTAGCTCCTAGCTCCCTAAATTCGTCTTGTAGGACCTCATCCCGTTTTTTATCGATATCATTGGCACCTATATGCACCATGACACCTGGCTGTTCACCCTCCCCCTTCAAAATGTCGTGCAGCCGCTCCAGACATCCTTGACCCTTGCACCAGGGAGGCATCATACCATCCTGGAGTCTCGTTTGCAGCTGCAGAAGCGTCTTTCTATTCCCCTTACAATAGAATCCCCTACCACTATAGCTCTCTCACTCTTTTTCCTGCCCTCCTGTGCAGCAGAGCCACCCACTTCTTCACTACACTATACTTCCATGTTTTGAGTAATCTGCAAATCTGCAAATTTTGAAATTGTGCCCTTTACACGCGCGTCCAAGTCATTAATATATATCAAGAAAAGCAGTGGGGCCTCGTACCGACCCCTGGGAACACCACTGTGCATCTTCCTCCAGTCCAAAAAACAACCGTTCACCACTACTCTCTGTTTCCTGTCAGAGACAATTCCATATCCATGCTGCCACTGTCCCTTTTATTCCATGGACTTCAACTTTGCTGGCAAGCCTATTATGTGGCACTTTATCAAACACCTTTTGGAAATCCATGTACGCCACGTCAACCATATTGCCCTCATCAACCCTCTCTGTTACCTCATCAAACACCTCGATCAAGTTGCATTAAACACAATTTTCCTTTAACAAATCCATGCTGGCTTTCCTTAATTAATCCACACTTGTCCAAATAACTGTTAATGTTGTCCCTGATTACTGTTTCTAAAAGCTTCCCCACTACCGAGGTTAAACTGACTGGCCTGTAGTTGCTGGGTTTGTCTTTACACCGTTTTTTTGAACAATGGTGTAACATTTGCAATTCTCCAGTCCTCATGCACCACCCCGTATCTATGGAGGATTGGAATATTATGGTCAGTACCTCCGTGATTTCCGCCCTCAATTCCCTCAGCATCCTAGGATGCATCCCATCTGCCCCTGGTGATTTATCTACTTTAAGTACAGTCAGCCTTTCTAGTACCTCTTTATCAATTTTTATCCTAACCAGTGTCTCCACTACCTCCGCCTTCACTGTCGATGGCAGCATCTTCTTTCTTAGTGAAGACAGATGCAAAGTACTCATTTAGTACCTCCGTCTGCATGTGTCGGTCTCCTTTTTGGTCCCCAATCGGCCCACCCCTCCTCCTACTACCCGTTTACTATTTATATGCCTATCGAAGACTTTTGGATGACCTTCTATTGTCATACCTTCTCTTTGCTCCTTTTCTTTTCTTTTTTACTTCTGACCTTTCTATAAACAGGTACAACATCTGAAATCCGGAATCCTCGGCCAAATCCATATCGGTTTTTCCGGATTTCAGACAAGAAAATCAATAGTCTGAAATCGGGAATCCTTGACTAAATCCGTGCCGTGTTTTGAGAAAAATCCGGTCGAGGATTCCCGATTTCAGACTACTGATTTTATTGTCTGAAAACCGGAATCCTCCACTGAATCCATGCTGGATTTTGGACCTTGCCGATTCACACCGCTGCTCTGCGCTTCGTTGCCCGTGGTTTCCGGCCGCCCCCTCCGGCGCTGCCCTTTTTACCGGTAAGTAGCCTGCTTATTCCTCCCACCCCACTGTTGGCCGCATTAAAAATGGCCGGATTCCGGACAATAATTCCGGATGACTCTATTAGCTATGTGCAAAATGTCTGGTTTTCGGATAATTCCGGATTCTGGACATTGCACCATATATCCTGATTCTCAGATGTATTTGCATACAGGCTCTTTTTCTGCATCATATTCTCTCTGGTTGTCCAGGGAGCTCTGACTTTAGTGGCCCTACCTTTCCCCCTTGTAGGAATGTACCTCGACTGTATCCGAACTATTTCCTCTTTAAAGGCAGCCCATTGTTCCACTACAGTTTTGCCTGCCAATCTTTGATTCACGTTTACCCGGGCCAGATCCGTTCTCAGCCCACTGAAATTGGCCATCCCCCAGTTAAACATTTATACCCTAGATTGCTCCCTGTCCTTTTCCATAGCTAATCTAAACCTTATGATACTATGATCACTGTTCCCTAAATGTTCCCCTACTGACACTTGCTCCACCTGACCCACCTCATTCTCCAGAACCAGATCCAGCAATGCCTCCTCCCTCGTCGGGCCGGAAACATACTGATCCAGAAAGTTCTCCTGAACACACTGCAGAAATTCTTCCCCCTCTCTGCCCTTTACACTATTATGATCCCAGTATATATTAGGATAGTTGAAAGCCCCATTATTACTACTCTATAGAATACACCTAGTAGTGTAATGGCACCTCTATTATTTCTTAACTCTAGCCATTTAGATTCCATCCTTGACCCCTCCAGGACATCCTCTCTCTCCAGCATTGAAACATTCTCCTTAATCAATACTGCCACACCACCTCCGATCTTTCCTTCCCTATCTTTCCTGAACATCTTATAACCAGGAATAATTAATACCCAATCCTGCCCGTTTTTGAGCCAGGTCTCAGTTATCGCCACAACATCATATTCCCATGTGGCTATTTGTGCCTGCAGCTCAACTTGTTTACGATGCTTCATGTGTTCACATACATAGGGCTGGATTTTGAGCTTTTTGGATTTCGGCGTGTTAAAGTTCGCACCTGAAAATAGTTTGCACCTCCGACTGCAAGTTGCGGCGAAAATGCAAGTTGGAGGAGCGTGGCGTTAAGTCAGGCGTTACACAACGGACTTTGTGCACCCGAGCCGAAACTTGCGGCGGTAAAGAAGTTTCATTGTTGTTTAGTGCCCTGCAACATAACGTTGTACATTGTATGGTTTTATTTTGATGGGGGGAGATTTTGTGACTTTGTTGCAGAAAAATTTATGACATCATTTGCCATTGGTGTCTTGTGCATCATTCCAACGTTCACCAGAGACGTGTCTTTATGGGGCACACAGCATGTCCAGGATTAGCTCCATCCCTCAGTTTCTCCATTGAGGAGCCGGTCCATTGCGAGCTGGCGATGAGCGAGTGTTGGTCCGGCAGCATCTCCACGCTGCCTCCTCCGTGAATGGGGGGGCTATCCATGGGGGGCCTTACCAGACTCCTCTTCGTCATCCTCCTCCTCCTGATGTGTGCCTGCAATCCCCACGGGCAATGCCTAGCCCCTTGTGGTGGCCAAGCTGTGCAACATGCAGCACACCACAATGAATGTGGATACCTGTTGAGGGGAGTATTAAAGGCTGCCTCCAGAGTGGTGCAGGCATCGTTCTGCCTGCAGGAGATGGTATATCTCTGTCAGCACTTCCTTCTCACACACTGCTCCTCCGAGAGCTCGAAGTCTGATCGTTGGTGCCTGTAAACCAGTGGGGGTTAAGCCCTCTTTCCCGGATGTCTTCGGCTTCTCATCATCCATGGGCCGACATGGCCAAGAGTCCTTCCTCTAGCTTGACACCGCCTGGCGATACATTGGGGCATGATGTTCTGGCAAACTAGTAATGCCCCCATTACATTCTCTCTCTGAAGTTGTAAGGCCACTGTAATGGCAGATAAAAGTGAAATTTGCAAGTTGGAGCGTCTCACAGCGTTATGTGCACAACTGTTGTAGTCAATGTGACCTGCGATGTCGGATCCTCATCCCACCATTCACCGCCAATACCGCCTGCTGCACCCTGGGACAGCCTGGCTTTTCAGGAGTTTCCTGGGGCGGGCGTTAAATCCAGGGTGCTAGCGCAGCGTTGCACAATGACTGATGTTATCATCACGCTAAAAACGGAGGACAGGGCGGTAAGTTTTTGCGCTGGCGCAAACCAATAGCCGAATCTTCCGGCCGGGCGGTAAATCCTGGACACCCGGCATAATGCCCAAAAGCAGCATTTAGCGCCCTGCCAGGGCACCAACCGAGGCACAAATGGGCCGAATATCCAGCTCCGTCACTAAACCCATCTTAGACCATCTGATATTCTCTCTTAGTTGGACCTAATGCCTTACCATTTCTTACTTTAGTGCTCTCTGTCTCCCCAATCCTTTGAGCACTTTATTTCCCCTTTCTAATATCCCAGTGCCCATCCCCCTACCAAATTAGTTGAAACCCTCCTCAACAGCACCAGCAAACCTCCCCGCGAGGATATTGCTTCCAGCCCAGTTGAGGTGCAACCCGTCTGGCCTGTATAGGTCCCACCTTCCCCAGAACTGGTCCCAATGCCCCAGGAATCTGAAGCCCTCCCTCCTGCACCATCTCTCCAGCCACGCGTTCATCTGCTCTATCCTCCTATTTTTGTACTCACTTGCGTGTGGCACCGGGAGTAATCCGGAGATTACTACCTTTTGAGGTCCTGTTTTTTAATCTCTTTCCTAGCTCCAGGTTAAATGTTGCACATTCTTCTTGTTACTTTTGCATTGTAACAAAACCCCCTGGGGGTAATTTTAACCCCAAAAACCAGCTGGGCTGGGGTCGGATAAGATGTTAAAACCCTACTCCAATGCACTCATTACTAGGTTTAACCAAGGCAGGGCAGACAGCCAACCTGCTCCCAGGAGGCGGGTGGGCCATTTAAATATAATAAGACTGGGAGCCTCACATTGAACCTACTTTACAGGTATAACCCTGAACAGCGGGGTTTCTCAGGCCTCGAGAAACCCGGCAACTCAAGGGAGGCAAGGACAGGTTTGGTGAAAAGTGCCCTGCAGCACTGCTTGTGGCCCAGGAGGAGCAGGAGTGCTTTCTTCCCCATCCTTTCCTGGAACCCTGCCTAAACTCCCACTAGCTGCTGTAGACTCCCTACCTGCTCCAGGGGCTGCGGCCTGCCCCGAAGTGCTCCCCGCCCAACACAGAGCCAAGTCTGTCGATCAGGCTGACTCCCTTGGTACTTCACTGGCTGTAAAGGTGGTCGTGAAAGGCGCTATATAAATGCAAGTCTTTCCGGCCGGGGAGCATGTTTAAAGTCAAAACTCCACAGCAAGCAGGGTCTCTCTCATACCCTCCCCACCCCACCCCCGTGCGAAACCCAACCTGCCCCTGTTGATGTCAAGGCCTCTGACCAGAATTTCAATGATAGATGGTTTTATTAACCTGACGTTTCAAAGGGCAGACTGGTTGCTGTTGAAAATCCATGTGCGTGTCTTCAGTGAGCAGGAGCAGGATTGTTGTCGGATTGTGGGGCGGGGTGAGGAATCGATGCATGCCCGAGCCCGATGAAATAGCATTTCCTATACTGCATCGCAGCAATCTGACTGTAAGCCTTTGTGTCGAGTGAGCCAGTTCCTGTGCCTGGCCCTGCCACCTGGCTACAGGTTTACACACACATTGGTTTACGTCCTTCTGTGTGGTCGTTGACGGTTTGGAAAGTTGGCGTTGGTGCTTTGTTCGAATGTTTGCAGCTGCTAACTAAAATACTCTGTTACCTTTTTGCTCCCATCCTTCCTGTAGAATCTGCAGGGTTACGATGCCAAATCTGATATTTACAGCCTGGGAATAACTGCCTGCGAGCTCGCTAATGGACATGTTCCCTTCAAAAATATGCCTGCAACTCAGGTATGTGTGATATAGTGTACCCAGCGTTGCCCCATCATAGGCACAGACCGCACCATGGGGCTGGTACGTCACGGGTTTTGGTAATACAGTGATCATTTTAAAATCTAGCTATATTGCTCAGTAGGCTATGGAGAAGGATAAAGGAAGCGTTCATTGGCAGGTTGAGCATTATAAACGTTTGGTACACGTATCGTTTAATTCAATCACAGACTACATCCCTTGAATTTTATAAAATTAAAGTTAATCTGTGCTAACCCTGATGTGTTGCATGTCACGTGATTAGAACGAGCTTGCATTTACCCAAGGCTAACTGGATCGAGGATTACCAGAACAAACACAAAACAACCATTACAATTCCACATCAAAGACTGGAAAGTTGAAGTAACTAATTATTTAAAGATTAAATTCTAAATAATGTTTTAAGTAAGTTGAAAGTCTCAACCTGGTCAGGCTGTGGGCCACTGGATAAGAATGGCCCTCAATTTATGAGCAAGCCCAGTAAAGATGTGGCGTCTGATGCCCTACTCAGTGCCATGGGGCATTAAGAGTCACTATTTTTACAATGTTGTGACTCTGTGCTGTGAGGCTACCACGAGGCTGGCGGTAAAAGGTGACTGAGAGATTGAGCTGGACCTTCGGTGCCGGTGAGGGGCAGGCATAGATTATCACCACTAGGGCAGGGGAGTAGCTGGGTGTGTCGAATTGATGGGATCCAGAGCTAGACTCGTGATGTGTGCAGGATGGGGAATCTCCTGGATATCAGCAAAAGACGTCTTGCTGAAGGAGAGCAATGCTCATCATAGGTAGTCCCTCGTATCGAGGATGACTTGCTTCCACGACAAAAAGGGATGAGTTCATAGGTGTTTCAGTGAAGGACCTAATATTCCAGGTCCCAAACTAAATCTTGAAGGGTGGAAGCTGAGTGTGCGAGGATTTTTTTAACATGGGGTGACCGTTGCACACCGCACGGGCTTGACAGAGCGAGGTCTTGTCCAGTGGCAAGGGTTAACCAAGACGACTGGAAACCAGCTCTGCTGCAGCTCAGGACCAGCTGGCTACACCCTGCAATATAGACGGGGAGAACAGGTCTCTGGAAGACACGATGCAGGTGTTCCACACCAGGAGCTGGGGGAATGGGAACCAGTCGTAGGGCGAATAGGAGGAACAATTACAGGAAAACCCTGGGGCTCGCATCTGTCGTCAGTGTACATTTCCTGATGCTTATGATGAGGCCGGGGGCTCGGGGGAGTAATTGTGAGAAGCCCCTCGACACTGGAGCAAGGGAGTATCCATGGGGAAAAGACTATCCATGGGAGGAGCACAGCAGCTGGGCGTGTAGGGAGACCAGATAAGAAAGGAATAATGTGAAGGATAGGCGTAAACTATTGTGATGTTTGTAAATGAGTGCGAGAAGCACCCACTATGATTGTTGTGATAATTGGGAACTATGACGTAGTAACTATCGAGATGGGGACAAGAGGGAGGGCTCGGGATGGGGGGGGGGTGGCGGGGCTCGGAGTGCCGGCGGGGCGGGGTTCGGGGGCGGGGGAGTGGCTTGGAGTGCCGGGTGGGGGAGCGGAGGTTCAGAGTGCCGGGGGGGTGGGGGGGGGGCTCGGGGGGGGGGGGGAGCAGGGGCTCGGGGGGGGGGGAGCAGGGGCTCGGAGTGCCGGGAGGGGTGGGGGGGGGCTCGGAGTGCCGGGGGGAGCGGGGGCTCGGAGTGCCGAGGACAGGCACAAGGAAGCTGTTCAGAAATTACAAATGGAGCTGGACAATATACAAGTGCACAGAACAGTTGGAACTGCAGTTTAATACAGCCAGATGTAAAGTACTACACATTGCGGGGGGAAATGAACCCATGTCTGTCTATGAATGCTAAGGTGAAAAAGACAACCGTCTTAGACTGCTGAAAATGGCCAACCAATGGGATGTTGAATTATAGGACGACATCTATAGAATTAATGTCCGAGGAGGTGGTGAGCAAACTGTGTACTGGCCAGGCGGGATGGTGTACTGCATCCATTTCCTGTCACCAAGACATAAGGGAGACATTCAGGTAGTGGAGACTGCGCAGGGAAGGACCATGAGGCTGATCCCAACTCGTGCAGATCTCAATTAGGAGGAAAGACTGGAGAAATTTGGGCTCTTCATCCATGAAGGAAGATATCCGAGAGGTGATCTTACACTAGATTGTAAAAGGTGCGGAAAAGAAAAATCTGGAAAATGACAGTAAACTGTGAGAGTGGAACAGTGGAGAGTTTAAATTCATTAAAGGCAAATCTAGGGCGAGTATTAGGAAGCTTGTCTTCATTTGAAGAGTGATCAACAGATGGAATAGGCCCCCAGGTAGATCGGTGGAAGTTGAAAACCTTGGAATCTGATGCTGTACCGAGGAACGGGGTCTTTCAGGGTGGATGGGCTGAATGGACTCGCTTACCCATAATTATCTTGTGACAGGAAAGGAGTAACACCACATGCAAGAGACGACTGGGAGGTAAAGGAATTCGACCCGGGAAGCTTTCCAATACACACTTTAGCTGGAAGTGTGTCGTGCAGAGGCAGCCATGGTAATGGAGTTTGCGAGAGAGCAGCAGGTCAAAGTAACCAGGAGGTCACTATGAGCAGTTAAGAAAGGGATGCACAAACAAAGATTATTGCAATGAGGGGTTTTAGCCAACCTGAGATTGTTGTGTATCTGTAAAACATGCACTCCCATGTTCTGCCACCAGGGAGCTCATCCCCTGAAGTCCCAAGGGATCCCAGCATCCCTTGGGAGCACTGTATATAAGCTGGCCCCTAAGGCCTGTTCCTCACTCTGGAGTGTCTTATTAAAGACTGAGGTCACTGTTACTTTAACCTCCCTGTGTGCAGCCTCATCTGTTAGGAACACAATAGAGATAAAGTAGGAATGCCCAAGCGATCTAGAATATGACCACCTTTCTGACTGTTTTGGGGATAAGCTGGGAGCACGGGCACCCGTGAGCAATGGTGATCATACCGGGATGATGTGGAATAAACCAAAACCAGGTTAAAACAAAAACTTTAACTGACTCATTTCAAGGAAGTGGGACAACAGTTTAAACAAATGAGTGGAGGCAGTACTCCAGAAAACATCAGCTGAGGACAGATGGATATATGACTGAGCGTGCAGGATAAGTACATACCAAAAGCTCCCCTCTAAACCATCCACCAACCACCTTAAATCTATGCCCCCTCGTAATTGACCCTTCCACCAAGGGAAATAGGCCCTTGCTATCCACTGTGTCCAGGCCCCTCAAAATGTTATACACCTCAATGAGGTCTTCCCTCAGCCTCCTTTGTTCCAAGGAGAACGAACCCAGCATATCCAATCTGTCCTTATATCTAAGATTCTCCATTCCAGGCAGCATCCTCGTAAATCTCTGCACCCTCTTCAGTGCAATCACGTCCTTCCTATAATACGGCGACCAGCACTACATGCAATACTCCCAGCTGTGGCCTAATCAGAGTATTATACAATTTAAGCATAATCTCCCTGCTCTTGTATTCTATGCCTCGGCAATAAAGGCAAGCATTCCGTATGCCGCCTTAACTACCTTGTCCACCTGGCCTACTTTCAGGGATCTGTGGACAAGCACTCCAAGGTCCCTTTGTTCGTCTACACTTCTAAGTGGCCTACCGTTTAATGTGCTATTTTGCAAAATTCCTCCTGAAAGGGTTAAAACAGTGGGTATTCCTGATAAAATTTGGAGGTAGGTAAGAGGGTACCGGGTAGGGGAATTATGTCAGTCTTGGAGTAATGCAAAGAGTGGGGGGGTGCCCCCCCTGTATGATCTGCGTAAATGACCTGGATTCAGGAACAGTGACAGAAGAAATTCAGGACAGATTAGTGCGAAGTCTGATGCATTGGAATAAAGTTTGAGACATAAAGGTTGTCGAAGTAGCTAGAGGAGAGGCTGAGAGAAATTTGGGACTGGTGATGGACTCAATACTGACTCTGTCCAATCATGCAGAGCAGCAACGAGCAGCGCAAACAGTTCTGAGTTGTCCCCAATTGCTCCTCTGGTCTTCTGCAGGAAAGCAGAGGCAAAGAACAGCAGAAAGTTGGGAAAATGACCAGAGAGAGCTGGGAGGAGAGAGGATGTCGCTGCAAGGCCAGCATTTATTGCCCATTCCTAATGGCCCTTGAGAAGGTGGTGAGCCGCCTTCCTGAAGCGCTGCAGTGCGTGTGGTGAAGGTGCTCCCACAGTGCTGTAGGGAGGGAGCTCCAGGATTTTGACCCAGCGACGATGAAGGAACGGCGATATATTTCCAAGTCAGGATGGTGTGTAACCTGGAGGGGAACTGAGGTGGTGGTGTTCCCACACACCTGCTGCCCTGTTCCTTCTGGATGGTAGAGGTTGCGGGTTTGGGAGGTGCTGCCGAAGAAACCTTGGCGATTTGTTACAGTGCATCTTGTAGACGGTACACACTGCAGCCACGGTGCGCCGGTGGTGGAGGGAGTGAATGTTGAAGGTGATGGATGGGGTGCCGATCAAGCGGGCTGCTTTGTCCTGGATGGTGTCGAGCTTCTCGAGTGTTGTTGGAGCTGCACTCATCCAGGCAAGTGGGGAGTATTCCATCACACGTGCCTTGTAGATGGTGGAAAGGCTTTGGGGAGTCAGGAGGAGAGACACTCGCCGCAGAATACCCAGCCTCTGACCTGCTCTCGTGGCCACAGTATTTATGTGGCTGGTCCAGTTAAGTTTCTAGTCTATGGTGACCCCCAGGATGTTGATGGTGGGGGATTCAATGATGGTAATGGTGAATGTCAAGGGGCAGAGGTTAGACTCTGGCTTGTCATCCAGGTCTTGCTGCATGTGGGCATGGACTGCTTCATTGTTTGAGGATATTGGCAAAATTGAAGGAAAAGATGGACAAATGTGAATTCAGGGATCTCCAGCTCCTGAGCCCATACATTGTGCAATGCAGAAATCTTGTGTCATGTGGCCTGTGAGTGATGTCCATATTTAATTACATGCAGTATTTAGGATGTTCCTCTGCATCACCTTGTGTAGAGGACCGAATTCATTGTGTTTTGTTCGTATCTGGGTTTAGATTGCAGAGAATGCTCTTATTTGTGCGGTTCTGCTCTCCTCAGATGTTGCTGGAAAAGTTGAATGGCACAGTGCCCTGCCTGCTGGACACCACGACTATCCCCGAGGAGGAACTCTTAATGACCAACTCTCAGTCAGCGGTGGATTCCGGCATCGTGGAAGGCTCTGCTACTTGTGGCATGCGAACAACAAACGGGGAACAGGTGCAGCATCCATACAACAGGACCTTCTCTGGGCTTTTCCACAATTTTGTGGAATTGTGCTTACAGCGGGAGCCTGAGCAGAGGTGGGTTCAGTATGAAAGCTGTTTCAGGCAGGATTTCAGTCACAAAATGAATCTATTTGTGAAAATAAATTTGTGCTTATAAATGCCGGAGAATTGAACCCTCTCCATTTGAGCAATCCGATATTGAGCAGCCCTAGGTCAGATGGAACGTGTTGGATGCAGAGTGAAGCTCCCGCTACTCTGTACCAACGCTGTGTCTCGGCCAGAGAAGTGCCCTGTACTGCACCAATGTGTCCCTTTCCACCTTCCACATCAACCACCCTGTGACTGAGATTGTCAGTGCTGTGTGGCCCTGTCCACTACAAACCAAGCTCATTTTGTGTAGGACCCTTAAAGCCAACAGAGAGGAGACTTTCATCTCATCAGTCTGGGCTGGATTGGAACTCTGGTGAAAGGCCAGTGTGCAGTCCAGTCACCCATCTCTTACCATTCGACTGCAGAGATGTTAATCATTAGATATTCTTTTATTTTGATTACAGAGCTGGCCGAGTGTGCAAACAAACTGCCAATGTAGTTCCGAGATACAGTCCAGTAGGTGCTAGGTTTGATTTCCAGTCTGCTGCTCAATTGACTGATCTCAATTGGCATTCGCCTTTGTGTCCCTGGTCTAGGTTGGGACAATATCCTGCACATGTCCTGCACACTCCCTGGGCTGGGTTGGGCCAGTGTCCTGCAGTGTCTGGGCTGGTTTGGGCCAGTGTCCCTGGGCTGGGTTGGGGCAGATATCCTGCAGTATCCCTGGGCTGGGTTGGGCCGATGTCCTGCACAGCTCCTCGTCACATTCTCTGATGTACTTCAGCCGACTGGCCAATCTCCATGTGTGAGCTGGGGTGCTTATTATTCCAGGACAATCAAAGTCAAGTCTGATCCTAATGTCAACTTGCTCACTTTCCGACCTGGGTCACCCTGGGCTGATTTGCCCCTCCCCAGCCCGTGGGCACTGAGGCTAATTGTAGCACCTGGCTGAGATTGACCAACTCAACACGGGGCGGGGATTGAAGCAGGAACCCTCTGGTCTGTGTGACTGCTACCCACCACTGCCTTTACCAACTGCGCCAGAAGCATTTTACCAATCTCACTGGTGGATTTGCATTGACCTCGCTGTACTATTGCTGTAATTGATGCTGTTTGCTGCAGCACTCTGACTCTTGTCCTTGTGTGTTCTTTATAGACCATCCGCCAGCGCATTACTCAACCATTCGTTTGTGAAGCAGGTACGTGCATGGTGCATTTATTAAATGGTGAAATTCTCCCCTTCATATATTCAGTTCGCCTGTTACCCCACACCCTGACTTACGGACCCAAGGATCCTTTTATTCGGGGGGTGGAGTCGAGGAGGTTCTAGAGTTTGAGGATTGTTTTCTCTGAGGCTTCTAGTGAGTTGCCGCCCTTTTGATGGGCTGCATGGAATAATGGGAGACCAGGGAGGGAGGAAGTAGTGAAGTTCTCTCTCCAGTTGCAAGGTGGAGCTGGTGTACAACATATTTCTGTTCCAGTCTCATGGGCACTCCAGCTACTGAGTTTTTAAAAATGCATTGCAACGTGAATATAACTTGTCACTCCTCAGGGTCACAATCACACCCACTCCTGAGGCACTGCAGGCCCTTTGCTGTTAACTTAGTAAGGGATTCCTACGCTGGGGCGGGGGGGGTGGCGGGCGGTGGCGGCGAGGAGGGGGCGGTGGCCCGTCGGGGGGGAGGAGGGGCGGGAGGGGTTGCTGCTCTGGTGCCCCTGGTTCTATCGGCCCCCGGTTCTGTCGGCTAACCTCTATTGCACTATGAGCTGTTGCCGGTCATTGACTCATTGTCTTTTCACACAATAAGCTGAAGCGACGAGTGGTGGAGGTGCTGCCAGACCTGCTGCGACCCGTTATGCCCATGACTGGCCTGGAAGGAAGTCACCCACACGAGCTGCGGGGGATGGCTGGACTGGTGTCCAACTTGGAGCAACTGGACATGGAGGACTGGGACTTCTGACCGTGGCCCCCACGCACGTGCTGCGGCTGCTCCGTGCCGATGGTCTTTCTTTGTATTTGTTTTATATAAACAGCCAACGTCCTAAACGTACAAGTGTCAGCTGGGATCTCGAGGCCTGTGGTATTGATGAAGCTGAATAATGTGAATGCCCATCGAAGCAGCTCCGGTGGACCCGGGATCACCGCCTGAACATTGTTAATCTACTTGAAGACATGAGGTTTCAGATCACTGTCGCCCCCCCCCCCCCACCCCCCCGTGAGTGTGGCACACTGTCCCCCCCCTCCCCCGTGAGTGTGGCACACTGTCCCCCCCCCTCCCTCGTGAGTGTGGCACACTGTCCCCCCCCCCCCCCTCCCCCGTGAGTGCGGCGCACTGTCGCCCCCCCTCCCCCGTGAGTGTGGCACACTGTCCCCCCCTCCCCCGTGAGTGTGGCACACTGTCCCCCCCTCCCCCGTGAGTGTGGCACACTGTCCCCTCCTCCCCCGTGAGTGTGGCACACTGTCCCCCCCCCCTCCCCCGTGAGTGTGGCACACTGTCCCCCCCCCCCTCCCCCGTGAGTGTGGCACACTGTTCCCCCCCCCCCTCCCCCGTGAGTGTGGCACACTGTGTCCCCCCCCCCTCCCCCGTGAGTGTGGCACACTGTCCCCCCCCCCTCCCCCGTGAGTGTGGCACACTGTTCCCCCCCCCCCTCCCCCGTGAGTGTGGCACACTGTTCCCCCCCCCCCCTCCCCCGTGAGTGTGGCACACTGTTCCCCCCCCCCCCTCCCCCGTGAGTGTGGCACACTGTGTCCCCCCCCCCTCCCCCGTGAGTGTGGCACACTGTTCCCCCCCCCCCTCCCCCGTGAGTGTGGCACACTGTTCCCCCCCCCCCCTCCCCCGTGAGTGTGGCACACTGTCCCCCCCCCCTCCCCCGTGAGCGTGGCACACTGTCCCCCCCCCCTCCCCCGTGAGTGTGGCACACTGTCCCCCCCCCCCTCCCCCGTGAGTGTGGCACACTGTCCCCCCCCCCCTCCCCCGTGAGTGTGGCACACTGTGTCCCCCCCCCCTCCCCCGTGAGTGTGGCACACTGTCCCCCCCCCTCCCCCGTGAGTGTGGCACACTGTCCCCCCCCCCCTCCCCCGTGAGTGTGGCACACTGTCCCCCCCCCTCCCCCGTGAGTGTGGCACACTGTCCCCCCCCCCCTCCCCCGTGAGTGTGGCACACTGTGTCCCCCCCCCCTCCCCCGTGAGTGTGGCACACTGTGTCCCCCCCCCCTCCCCCGTGAGTGTGGCACACTGTCCCCCCCCCCCCTCCCCCGTGAGTGTGGCACACTGTCCCCCCCCCCCCCTCCCCCGTGAGTGTGGCACACTGTCCCCCCCCCCCTCCCCCGTGAGTGTGGCACACTGTGTCCCCCCCCCCTCCCCCGTGAGTGTGGCACACTGTCCCCCCCCCCCCCTCCCCCGTGAGTGTGGCACACTGTTCCCCCCCCCCCCTCCCCCGTGAGTGTGGCACACTGTCCCCCCCCCCTCCCCCGTGAGCGTGGCACACTGTCCCCCCCCCTCCCCCGTGAGTGTGGCACACTGTCCCCCCCCCCCCCCCCCTCCCCCGTGAGTGCAGCACACTGTCCCCCCCCCCCCTCCCCCGTGAGTGTGGCACACTGTCCCCCCCCCCCTCCCCCGTGAGTGTGGCACACTGTGTCCCCCCCCCCTCCCCCGTGAGTGTGGCACACTGTCCCCCCCCCCCCCTCCCCCGTGAGTGTGGCACACTGTGTCCCCCCCCCCTCCCCCGTGAGTGTGGCACACTGTGTCCCCCCCCCCTCCCCCGTGAGTGTGGCACACTGTCCCCCCCCCCCCTCCCCCGTGAGTGTGGCACACTGTGTCCCCCCCCCCTCCCCCGTGAGTGTGGCACACTGTGTCCCCCCCCCCTCCCCCGTGAGTGTGGCACACTGTGTCCCCCCCCCCTCCCCCGTGAGTGTGGCACACTGTCCCCCCCCCCCTCCCCCGTGAGTGTGGCACACTGTCCCCCCCCCCCCTCCCCCGTGAGTGTGGCACACTGTCCCCCCCTCCCCCTCCCCCGTGAGTGTGGCACACTGTGTCCCCCCCCCCTCCCCCGTGAGTGTGGCACACTGTGTCCCCCCCCCCTCCCCCGTGAGTGTGGCACACTGTGTCCCCCCCCCCTCCCCCGTGAGTGTGGCACACTGTGTCCCCCCCCCCTCCCCCGTGAGTGTGGCACACTGTCCCCCCCCCCCCTCCCCCGTGAGTGTGGCACACTGTGTCCCCCCCCCCTCCCCCGTGAGTGTGGCACACTGTGTCCCCCCCCCCTCCCCCGTGAGTGTGGCACACTGTTCCCCCCCCCCCTCCCCCGTGAGTGCGGCACACTGTCCCCCCCCCTCCCCCGTGAGTGTGGCACACTGTGTCCCCCCCCCCTCCCCCGTGAGTGTGGCACACTGTGTCCCCCCCCCCTCCCCCGTGAGTGCGGCACACTGTGTCCCCCCCCCCTCCCCCGTGAGTGTGACACACTGTCCCCCCCCCCCTCCCCCGTGAGTGTGACACACTGTCCCCCCCCCCCCTCCCCCGTGAGTGTGGCACACTGTCCCCCCCCCCCCTCCCCCGTGAGTGTGACACACTGTCCCCCCCCCCCCTCCCCCGTGAGTGTGGCACACTGTCCCCCCCCCCCCTCCCCCGTGAGTGTGACACACTGTCCCCCCCCCCCTCCCCCGTGAGTGTGACACACTGTCCCCCCCCCCCCTCCCCCGTGAGTGTGGCACACTGTCCCCCCCCCCCCTCCCCCGTGAGTGTGGCACACTGTCGCCCCCCCCCCCTCCCCCCCCGTGAGTGCGGACAAACGGTTCCTGAACCTCACGCCCATCGTGTCGTAGTGGAGGGAGGGGGTGGATTTATTGCCCTGCATGAAATCTCTTTATACCTGAATTGTTATTTATTCAGATTCAATCAATATTAAACTTACATTTGGATATAAATGTGTGGAGCCCTTGTACACTGCACCAGACCCAGACCCTGGGGAGCACAAGCCTTGTACACAGGACAAGTCCCAGATTCAACTGTTGTAGTTTGGGTTCTCTACCACGCAGGAAGCAAACCCTGAATTTTGCAATTCTGATCCAAATGGACAACACACAGTTGATGAATTTACCAACGAGCTTTGGGATGGCATTCTGTCGAGCCCATGGGCCAGATTTTGTTCCGTCACACACTTCAGATAAACAAATGGGGGCATTTGCTGGTCAGGAGTTGCCTCTGATACTAGTAAGGAGCAGGACCCTGGGCTCAGCTGTGAGATTCATGGCTGCACAGACTGTTCAGATTGGGTTCAGTGTTGCTCCCATCAGAGCTGGAGCAGGAGCAATTGCAGGTAACTTTGTGATGGGTCAAGTTACCTTCTTGGAGTACCCTGGCTCAATTGACGGGTCCAGCCACAGCCCAGAGTTCTGGGTATCTTAGAAACATAGAAAATAGGTGCAGGAGCAGGCCATTCGGCCCTTCGAGCCTGCACCACCATTCAATAATATCTTGGCTGATCATTCCTTCAGTACCCCTTTCCTGCTTTCTCTCCATACCCCTTGATCCCCTTAACCGTAAGGGCCATATCTAACTCCCTCTTGAATATATCCAATGAACTGGCATCAACAACTCTCTGCGGCAGGGAATTCCACAGGTTAACAACTCTCTGAGTGAAGAAGTTTCTTCTCATCTCAGTCCTAAATGGCTTACCCCTTATCCTAAGACTATGTACCCTAGTTCTGGACTTCCCCAACATCGAGAATATACTTCCCGCATCTAACCTGTCAGTCCCGTCAGAATTTTATATGTTTCTATGAGATCCCCTCTCATCCTTCTAAACTCCAGTGAATAAAGGCCCAGTTGATCCAGTGTCTCCTCGTATGACAGCCCAGCCATCCCTGGAATCAGTCTGGTGAACCTTCGCTGCACTCCCTCAATAGCAAGAACGTCCTTCCTCAGATTAGGAGACCAAAACTGAACACAATATTCCAGGTGAGGCCTCACCAAGGCCCTGTACAACTGCAGTAAGACCTCCCTGCTCCTATATTCAAATCCCCTAGCTATGAAGGCCAACATACCATTTGCCTTCTTTACCGCCTGCTGTACCTGCGTGCCCACTTTCAGTGACTGATGAACCATGACGCCCAGGTCTCGTTGCACCTCCCCTTTTTCTAGTCTGCCGCCATTCAGATAATATTCTGCCTTCGTGTTTTTGCCCCCAAAATTGATAACCTCACATTTATCCACATACTGCATTGCCATGCATTTGCCCACTCACCTAATCTGTCCAAGTCACCCTGCAGCCTCTTAGCGTCCTCCTCACAGATCACACCGCCACCCAGTTTAGTGTCATCTGCAAACTTGGAGATATTACACTCTCTTCCTTCATCCAAATCGTTAATGTATATTGTAAAGAGCTGGGGTCCCAGCACTGAGCCCTGCGGCACCCCACTAGTAAACTGCCTGCCATTCTGAAAAGGATCTGTTTATCCTGACTCTCTGCTTCCTGTCTGCCAGCCAGTTCTCTATCCATGTCAGTACATTACCCCCAATACCATGCACTTTGATTTTGTACACCAATCTCTTGTGCGGGACCTTGTCAAAAGCCTTTTGAAAGTCCAAATACACCACATCCACTGGTTCTCCCTTGTCCACTCTACCAGTTACATCCTCAAAAAATTCCAGAAGATTCGTCAAGCATGATTTCCCTTTCATAAATCCATGCTGACTTGGTCCGATCCGGTCACTGCTTTCCTAATGTGCTGCTATTTCATCCTTAATGATTGATTCCAACATTTTCCCCACTACTGCTGTCAGGCTAACCAGTCTATAATTACCCGCTTTCTCTCTCCCTTTTTTGAAAAGTGGCAATACATTAGCTACCCTCCAGTCCATAGGAATTGATCCAGATTCGATAGATTGTTGGAAAATGATCACCAATGCATCCACTATTTCTAGGGCCACTTCCTTCAGTACTCTGGGATGCAGACTATCAGGACCCTGGGGATTTATCGGCCTTTAATCCCCATCAATTTCCCTAACACAATTTCCCGTCTAATAAGGATATCTTTCTGTTCCTCATTCTCACTGGACCCACTGTCCCCTAGTACTTCCAAAGGTTATTTGTATCTTCCTTTGTGAAGACCGAACCGAAGTATTGGTTCAATTGGTCTGCCATTTCTTTGTTCCCCATTATAAATTCACCTGAATCCGACTGCAAGAGACCTACGTTTGTCTTTACTAATCTTTTTCTCTTCACATAGTTATAGAAGCTTTTGCAGTCAGTTTTTATGTTCCCTGCAAGCTTCCCCTCATACTCTCTCTTCCCCTTCTTAATTAAACCCTTAGTCCTCCTCTGTTGAATTCTAAATTTCTCCCAGTCCTCAGGTTTGTTGCTTTTTCTAGCCAATTTATATGTCTCTTCCTTGGTTTTAACACTATCCTGAATTTCCCTTGTTAGCCACGGTTGAGCCACCTTCCCTGTTTTATTTTTACTCCAGACAGGGATGTACAATTGCTGAAGTTCATCCATGTGATCTTTAAATGTTTGCCATTGCTTATCCACCGTCAACCCTTTAAGTATAATTTGCCAGTCTATTCTTGCCAATCTTACTGCAGTTTCTCTGGAGTAGCCCTGGCCAGAAGATTCACCGGGGCCAGTTCAGGATTGCAGGATGGGGATCGATATGAACGTATTTACCTCCCTAACCAAACTCCTGGAGGACAGAAGCCATGTTGGCCTGGAGCATGGATATCCTCTCCTGTTGCTGCTCGTGTAGGCTTCTGACAGAATGGCCTGGTACTTACAGCACAGAAACAGGCCACTCGGCCTAACTGCTCCATGTCGGTGTTTAGGTTCCACACCAGCCTCCTCACACCCTACTTCATCTCTCCTCTATTCCTTTCTCCCTCACCTTAACCGCATCAATGCTATTCATCTCAACCGCTCCCTGTGGTAGCAGGTTCCACATTCTCACCACTCTGAGTAAAGAAGTTACTCCTGAATTCCGGATTGGATTTATTAGTGACTATCTTGTATTTATAGTTTTGGACTGCCACACAAGTGGAAACATCTTCTCTACACCTACCCTATCAAACCCTTTCAGAATGTTAAAGACCTCTCTCAGATCATCCCTTAGCTTGCTCTTTTCTAGAGAAAAACCTGCAGTTTTTCCTGATAGTTTTACCCTCTTAGTTCTGGTATCATCCTTGTGTAGGCTTCTTCTGATCTCACAGGTAGTTCAAAAGCTTAACAGCAGAGTAATCAATAATTATACGAGCACATACTAATGGCCCTGCAAAATTTAGTTTGTGGATATCACGTTGGTGAGCAGAAAGGATCTCCGCACACTGTCAAGTCCAATATTGCATGTGAGGCAGACACAGTCCAGCTTGTTCATTTCCTACATTACAACAGTCACTACACTCCAAATGTACGTAATTGGCTGTAAAGCGCTTTGAGACATCCGGTGGTCGTGAAAAGCGCTGCATAAATCCAAGTCTTTTTCTGATATCCTGGTTGTTAAAAGGTAGGACGTTTAGAAAATGGTCACCCGGCAGTGATGATCAATACTTTTCATTTCTGTCGGAAATTCACTAATGGAGCTTATATGAACGGAAATGATTTGTGCAACGGTGTCTGATTCAGTGGGTTTCTCCTATCTCATTTCATGTCCTGCGTGATCCAAACTATATGCAGAAACTGGTTGATTGTTTTGGGTTCATATTGCAGTGTTCAGGGAACACCACCAGTGTCTTATTGTATCCAAAGCGATTGGAAATTGTGTCCAGCTTGGCCTTCGCTGGTTCCCAGTTGGGATCTTGGTTTAGTTTCTCACATGGTTATGTATTTACTATTTCAATTTCATGGGAACCTGCGTCGCTGGTGTCTCTTCTGGCTTACAGAGGTAGTGAGCTGCCAGCCCTTCTTGCACACCAGCTGTAGGTGGATAGTGTTCCGACACAGCATAACTTACCCCCGAACAGCGAGCAAACAGCAGCCATGGCTCGGAGGTAGAAGAGGAAGAGTAACTTCAAGATATAGCGCGAGCCATTCCAGGAGGGTGACGGCTTACAGGAGGGGGCGACTGGGTGACGTCATCAAAACCCAGGTTGCCGATTGGAGTGTGGGCAGGAACTTCGGTGGGGCCTAGGTACAGTGGAGGTGCGGCGAGAGATCGTGGTGGAGGTGCGGTGAATAACCGGGGCAGAGGAACGGAGAGATTGGGGTTCAAAAGAGGCATGGGCCAGCCCACACTGCGATATGTGTGCACACTAGGTCTGTGCAGCAAAGCTGGTCTCCAGTCATCTTGGTTAATCTTTGGTCGCTGGAACAAGACCTTGCTCTGTCAAGCCCGTGGGTGGCTGGTGTGCAACGGCCACCACACGTATAAAAAATCCATGCACGGGCATCTTCCACCCTTCAGGATGTAGTTCGGGATCTGGAATATTAGCTCCTTCATTGAAACACCTGTAAACTCATCCCTTTTTGGCGTGGAAGCAAGTCATCCGCGATACGAGGGAGCGCTTAAGAAGACTTACCCAGAGCTTTATCCGACCGTCACTTCCTACTTTCAGTTGAGTGTCGAGCAGTTATTTGTTTCCTGTGGTGCATGGACCCAGAGCAAGCCACGATTGGACAGCAGCATGGATGACAAGGTAGACCAGCATTGGTGCTCTCTTGTAAAGTAGTTGTCCTGGAGACATGTTAAGGGTCATTGTAGGGCAGGTTCCTGGATATCTCAATCAGTAGCACAAGGATTCTCACCAATTTACTACGTGCTGTGGTCAATTTGACTGCAGCACACACTGCCACTGGTCAATCAGTAAGGACACCTACCTTCTGATCACTGCAGGGGCCTCCCTTACCCTTCCATCCATACTGCCTGCCTTTGTTGCGTGGGATGATTATCGATTACTTACATTTTTGGGCCACCTTCATCCTCCAAATGATGTTCCACACACCATATAACCACCCATCACTCCTTCCAGGGCTATAACATTTGGTTAGCTTCTCCAGAACGTGTCCAGTTGTGTGGAGGGTGAACATCACTCAAAGAATGAAAGCTCTTATAGGATAGGTCATTAACTTTATATGCTCAGACACAGCTCCTGCACTAACATTAATGCATCAAGAGCCAATAAATAAAGCCTCTCTTTGCAGCCTGAAGCCAGACAGAACAAACGAGTCTTGAGTTTGATTCTTGGTACATGTTGTTAGTTATTTGGATGCTCCATTTGGCCTGGCCCTTGGACAGGGAAGGGAGTGAACAGTAACAGTTTCTGATCGCTATTCAGTGGCTTCTGTTACAAAGTGAAAAATCCGTCGTGTCCAGTGACGACAGGAGCGGGCTTGGTTATGAAAACTTGTGTTCTAATAACCTGCTGACACTCACTACAGGGTTACACATGAGCAGTGGCCAATTGGATAAGGTACCATGTACACAGGTCACTAAAAGCTTGCAGTCCAGGTGGCTGATGGAATGATGGCCTTTATCTCGAGGGCTGGAATACACAGGGCTGGAAGTAGCTCTGGTTAGAGCCCATCTGGAGCACTGCGTTCCATTCTGGGCACCGCCCCTCAGGAAGGATATATTGGTCATGGAGGAGGAGCAGCGCAGATTCACCAGAATGATAGCGAGGTAAAAGGGTTACATTTTGAGGACAGGGTGCATAGGATAGGCCTATATTCCCATTAATATAGAAGATTAAGGCGTCATCTAATTGAGTTGTTTAAAATAATAAAATGATTCGACGGTAGATAAAGAGAAACTACTTCATCTGGTGGGGGGAATAAAGAACGGGGACATAATGTTCCCTTTAAGCTCCTGCGCATGCACAGTATTTTGAATTGGACAGTGCAGCCCCTTAAAGAGGCGTGCACCCCCAAAAATTAAAGGGAACATTGGACACAATCTTAGAATTAGAGGCAGGCTATTCAAGAGTGAAATCAGGAAGCATGTTCACACAAAGGGTAGTGGAAATCGAACTCTCCTGCCCCAAAAGGCTGTGGATACTGGGTCCATTGGAGCTTTCAAAACTGAGATCAATAAATTTTTATTAGGTCAGGGTGGTAGGTGTATGGTGCAAAGGCAGGTAAATGGGGTTGAGGTGCAGATCAGCCATGATCTACTTAAATTGTGGAACAGGCTCAAGGGTCTGAATGACCTCCTGGTCCTATGTGCCAAAGCCTGAATACAGCCATTGACCATGTCGGTGAGCTGATCACCGATCATCATGTGATGAAAGAGTTGTTACAGGGTTGGAGCTGCAGAACATGGATCTCATTGAGACGAGGAGATTAATGAGAGCTGGTGAAGATGGGAGAGAAGTTGTAAAGTGCTGTGGGGTTGGGCAAAGGTACAGCGATAGCTGGGGGAATCAGGGTGGGGGGGGGGGGGGAAGGAGGCAGATGAGAGAAACAAGTAGTAAGAAATATACAAACTTCTCAAAGTTGGTGTTGGAGGTGAAGACAGTGGAAGCAGAGTAAGTGGTTTGTCTTTGGAAAGGGGAGTCTGAGCTTGTCTTTACTATCGGGGGGTAGTGGGAGGATTTGGATGAGGAGGGTGTGGAAAGGGGGCTGGGAGTAGTTTCGTCCTGTGGTGGAGGGGGATGTAATGGGGTTTATAATGTATTTGCTTCATTGGATCTTTGCTTAAGAATTCACAGCAACACATTGCTATTAAGAACTAGTTGGTTTATTAGCAAAGATTTAACAATCATACGACACATTACCAGTTTTCCAATAATTTTCCCACCACTGACGTTAGGCTGACAGGCCTGTAATTACTCGGCCTATCCTTTTCTCCCTTCTTAAAGAAGGGTACCACAATAGCAGTACTTCAATCCTCTGGCACCATGCCTGAATCCAAAGAAGACTGGAGAATGATGGTCAAGGCCTCTGCTATTTCCTCTTTTACTTCGTTCAACAGCCTGGGATGCATTTCAGCCAGGCCTGGGGACTTATCCACTTTCAAAGCTGCTAAATCCCTTAATACTTCCCCTCTCATTGTTTATTTCATCCAGAATTTCACACTCCTCCTCCATAGCAGTATCTGCATTACCCCTTTCCTTTGTGACAACAGACACAACGTGTTCATTTAAAAACCATACCAATATCTTCCTCCTCCACACACACATCACCCTCATGGTCTCTAATAGGCCCTACCCTTTCTTTAGTTACCCGCTTACTCTTAATATATTTTCTTTGGGTTTTCCTTAATTTTACTAGTCAAGAATTTCTCGTGCTCTCTCTTAGCATTCCTAATATCCTTTTTAATTTTGCCTCTTAACTTTCCATATTCCTCCAAAGATTCGACAGTATTTAGCCATCGGTAAATGACATAAGCTTCCCTTTTTTACTTTATCCTCCCCTGTAAGTCCCTAGACATCCAGGGGGCTCTAGAATTGTTATTTCCACCCTTTTTCCGTTAAGGGCATTTAAGGACTGGGGGAGAGGGGCAGGGGAGAGGGGGAGGGGAAGGAGTGGGACCAGGGGGCGAGGGGGGGGGAAGGGGCGAGGGGGAGCTGGGAGAGGGGCCGAGCACCTTATAGGAAACATCGCGTGCAGGCAGTTTTCCTATTGAACAGCCGGCTGCGCTGGAGCACTGGGCTGCTGCGCAGGTTACGGGGAAAATTGCTCAGGGAGGGTCTCCGATCACGGGCTGGGTTAGGCGGTGACCCTGGGTCCAGGAGCTCAGTGTAAAGGCATTTACCGCCTTGCCTTAGTTTAGTTGGTGGGTTTCACGAGGCCTGAAAACCTGACCAGCTAAAGTTAAAATCAAAATGGAGGTTAAAGCAGATGTTTACATCTTCATTATAATATTTAAATGAATGACCCATCTCCTGGCAGCGGATTGGCTGCCTGTCCCAGTCCTGCCTCTGTTCAAATCGGATTGGGCGGGTTGGGGGCGGGTTCCGGTCAGCATTCACCTTTTAATGACCCCAATCCACCTGATTTTTAGGTTAAAATTCCCCCCAGGCCTTGCAGAGGGTGTAGAGGAGGTTTACCAGGATGATAGCACAGATGACGGCGTTCAGTTATGTGGAGAGACTGGAGAAGCTGGGATTGTTCTCCTTAGAGTGGAGTAGGTTACGGGGAGACCTAATAGAGGTATTTAAAAGAATGAGGGGTTTGATAGAGCAGGGAGGGAGAAACTGCATCTGAGTCGGTAACCAGAGGCCACAGATTTAAAATAATTGGCAAAATGGGAAATGCCTTCACACAGTGGGTTGCCATAATCTGGAATGCTCTACCTGAAAGGGCCATTGAATCAGATTCCACAGAAACTTTCAAAAGGCAATTGGACATGTATTTGAAGGGGACTCATTTGCAGGGTTCTGGTGGAAAGCTGGGAGTGGGACTGAATTGGACAACTCTGTCACAGAGTCGGGACTGAGCGATGGGCCGAATCCCTCCCCCGTGCTGTACCATTCTCTAGTTCCTGTTCCAGTGTGGGCTGTGAGGGCAGTGTTTCTACTCAGCAGATTCCCGGAGTTTCCCAAACCCTCCGGGGATGATCCTGTTACTATCAGCCCAGCTGACCTTTTTCAAAATAACTCAGCATTCTCAATAACCTGACGGTGCACCAAGAGTTGGAACAACACGGAGCCTTTCAGAAACATCCAGTAACATTAAAGGCACAGCCCGTAAAATCATATACCACACTGCGCTATGTGCGCACACTAGGTCCATGCAGCAGAGCTGGTCTCCAGTCGGCTTGGTTAATCCTTGCCACTGGACCAAGACCTAGCTCTGTCGAGCACGTGTGGTGGCTGGTGTGCAACGGCCACTCGATGTTAAAAAAATCCACACACAGGCATCTTCCACCCTTCAATATAGAGTTCGGGACTGGGATATTAGGTCCTTCATTGAAGCATCTATGAACTCATCCCTTTTTGGTGTGGAAGCAAGTCATCCTCGATACAAGGGACTGCCTACGATGATGACAATGAAAGCTCCTTCTACACTGTCCCATCAAACACTCCCAGGGCAGGTACAGCACGGGGTTAGATACAGAGTAAAGCTCCCTCTACACTGTCCCATCAAACACTCCCAGGGCAGGTACAGCACGGGTTAGATACAAAGTAAAGCTCCCTCTACACTCTCCCATCAAACACTCCCAGGGCAGGTACAGCACGGGGTTAGATACAGAGTAAAGCTCCCTCTACACTGTCCTGTGAAGCACTCCCAGGGCAGGTACAGCAAGAGTTAGATACAGAGTAAAGCTCCCAAGCTCCCTCTACACTGTCCCATCAAACACTCCCAGGGCAGGTACAGGCATAGGTGGATACAGCACGGGTGGGTACAGTTGCTGGAGAAATACCACCAACGATGCTCCGCAAGATCCTACAAATCCCCTGGGAGGACAGACGCACCAACATCAGTGTCCTTGTCCAAGCCAACATCCCCAGCATTGAAGCACTGACCACACTTGATCAGCTCTGCTGGGCGGGCCACATTGTCTGCATGCCAGACACGAGACTCCCAAAGCAAGCGCTCTACTCTGAACTCCTTCATGGCAAACGAGCCAAAGGTGGGCAGAAGAAACATTACAAGGACACCCTCAAAGCCTCCCTGATAAAGTGCAACATCCCCACTGACACCAGGGAGTCCCTGGCCAAAGACCGCCCAAAGTGGAGGAAGTGCATCCGGGAGGGTGTTGAGCACCTCGAGTCTCATCGGCGAGAGTATGCAGAAATCAAGCACAGGCAGTGGAAGGAGCGTGCGGCAAACCTGTCCCACCCTCCCTTACCCTCGACGACGATCTGTCCCACCTGTGGCAGGGACTGTGGCTCTCGTATTGGACTGTTCAGCCACCTAAGGACTCATTCTGAGTGGAAGCAAGTCTTCCTTGATTCCGAGGGACTGCTTATGATGATGATGATGACAGCGCTGGTTAGATACAGAGTAAAGCTCCCTCTACACTGTCCCATCAAACACTCCCAGGGCAGGTACAGCACGGGTTAGATACAGAGTAAAGCTCCCTCTACACTGTCCCATCAAACTCACCCCATTAGTCACTACTCCCGATGTGTATAAATGACGTTCAGTAACATGTGGAGCAGTGCGATGGAGTGAGGCAGGAGTTAGCTGGACACTGTCGGGGTTCTGCGAGGACACGAGGAGCTGCCCAGTGGAGGAGTGGGTGTAATACAGCACAGTGTCGGGCCAGGGCTCCTGCGTGTCAGATGAACAATGGAACAAAGCCTTTTCAGTTCATGTGTTCCTCTCATCACAAATCAAGCGAGGCTCTGTGGTGAGCAGGAAAGGCACCGACTCACTTCTCTGGGGAGTAAAGGCCCGAGGGATTGTTCTGACCCTCACACCTGTCTTATTCTCCTTTAACGTCCCAAGATGCACATTTTAAAGAGCAGGCGGAGTTTATTCGCTAGAAATAGCCCAATAACCCCTTTAATAGCAATGAGTGAAGTCATGCTGCTCCCAGAGCCACACACTCCCAAATTAGGCCTGTGATCAGCGCTGCAGGGAGAGATAACAAATTTGCAGGCGGGCTGGCTGGAATTTGGGGATCAGACAGTGTGACAGGAGGCGGAGGGCATTACTGTGCTGGATTAATGGGGACCACGGGGAATCCTTGACCCACAAAACAGGAGCTCGCTGGAGCGGGAATGAGCAAATTCCAAGCGACGGGATTTTATATTTTTAAGAATTTAGAAGAATTCTAGATTTAACAAAGGACCGACATTTGACGGTGTGTTGTGGACCTGTCAGAGTTTGAGGCTTGGCCCAGCCGCTGTCCAAATGTGTGGGGACCAGAAACCACACCCCTTCCCCTCCTCCTCCCTCACCCCCTGGTCTCCGACCCCTCTCCCTCCACTCCCCACCCTCCCCCACCCTCCCCCACTAGCCCTCCCCTACCCCACCCCCTTCACCTCCTGACAGTGGGCAGTGGTCAATGGGTAGTGGGCGCAGTGGTCAGTGGGCAGTGGTCAAAGCGGGCAGCAGGTACAATGGGTGCAGTGAGCAGTGGGCAGCAGGCAGTGGGTGCAGTGGGCACAGTGGGTGCAGTGGGCAGTGGACACAGTGGGCAATGGTCAGTGGTCAGCGGGCGCAGTGAGCAGCGGGCACAGTGGTCAGCAGGCACTGTGGTCAGCGGGCAGTGGGTGCACAAGAAAGAAAAGCCGGGATGGGGTGTGACTGGATTTATGGAAGTTCGCTCCCTTAACACGGCTCCTGCAGACAGGCACGGACAGATGGCTCATTCCTCAGCCGCCCCTCCAGGTCCGGAGAATGGATCCGCCTCCCCCGGTGCTACCCACAGAAAGAGAAAGCTATTTAAAGACTGGGAGCATCATGTGTGTAATCTCCGGGGCACCGAGTCCAACAGATAACGCTGTCACAAAGCTCTCTGTGCGGACCAGGTCTTTCACTACAATCATTAAAGGGCCTCTCACTGCGGAACAAATCTCCACAAGCCTTTTGTTTGCCTGCAAAGCGCGCATTCCATCATTGCATCACTGCGTTTGCTGATAGTCACTGGCAGTCCCCGCAGCCTCCCGACCCCTCCCCAACCTCCCCAGCTCTCGGCCCCCTCCCTTCCCCTCCCCTCCCTCCCCAGCTCTCGGCCCCCTCCTCTCCACAGCCTCCCGGCCCCCTCCCCAACCTCACCAGCCTCTCGGCCCCCTCCCTTCCCCTCCCTCCCCAGCTCTCGGCCCCCTCCTCTCCCCAGCCCCCCGGCCCCCTCCTCTCCCCAGCCTCCCGGCCCCCTCCCCTCCTTCCCCAGCCTCTCGGCCTCCCCTCCCCTCCCCAGCCTCCCGGCCCCCTCCCCAACCTCACCAGCTTCTCGGCCCCCTCCTCTCCCTCCCTCTCCTCACTCCCCTCCCCAGCCTCCCGGCCCCTTCCCCTCCCCTCACTCCCCTCCCCTCCCCTCACTCCCCTCCCCTCACTCCCCTCCCCAACCTCTCGGCCCCCTCCCTCCCCATACAGATTTTGCCCAGCACCTATTTGGTGAGGACAGTTCCCCTTTAATTGTATTAGCTCAGATTTCACGCCCTTGTGGTTGCCATGGCAGCAGCAGCTGATGGCAGCCCATTGTTCCCGGGAGAGTTGCCGCGTTTCTCCATTTATAGGCAGTGCTGCCTGTGCCTGTGGCTGAGCTGTGCAGTGCGGCAGTATATAAGGCTGGGCTGGGGGCTGCCTGACTTGTCGCTGCTGCAGCCCCGGTGCTCCCGCTACACCATGGCCCCCAAAAAGGAACCGAAGAAGGAGGCTGCCAAGCCAGCAGCCCCTGCACCCCCTCCTCCAGAGCCAGAGGCCCCCAAGGAAGCAGTCTTCGACCCCAAGAGCGTGATGGTAAGTAGAGCACAGGAGCCCCCCCCAAGACCAGCCTGGCCATGTGTGAGAATCATTGTTATACTGACTACCTGCTCTTAATAACTGCAGCCATTATTAAAGGGTAAGCACTTTGAGAAGAGAGTCGTAGAGGGATTGAAAGGGATTTTTGCTGCGCATTTTAGTTTAAAGGCGATAGTTTTAATGTCCGACCCTGTCTCCTTGACTGTCAAAGGCTTTAATAACAATGTAAGACGATGTGCTCCTGTTCACATAGTCTGTACTAAGTGGGGTGAGCAGCGACTGTCCTTCAGCCCTTGTTCCCTCAGGGTCTCTTGGCCTCAAATTACATCAATCAATAGCTGCAAGCCTTATCATTCCCTGTCCCCTGACCGCCCCCTCTCCTGCCCCTCACTGGAGAACGGCTCGGTGATTCCCAGGGCTTTCTCTGTGGACCGAGTCGGTGAGCGTGCTGTCGGACTGTTGTGTCTTGTGAAGGGACGTGTCCTGACCCGGACTCTCCCAACCCGGGGATCTGTTACTGCATGCCCCGCCACAGCCCAGCTGGTGCTGAGAGAGCTATCAATCCCTAACTCCTGAAAAGCTGCAATTAATGAAAATCTTCTCCAATTTAAATTCCGCTCAATCTAACTGGTGACGAACTGCTCGCTGCTCAGTGGGCAGCACTCTCGCCTCTGGGTCAGCAGGTCGTGGTTTCAAATCCCACTCCAGGGACTTGAACTCATAAATCTAGGCTGACACTCCCAGTGCAATGCTGAGGGATCGCCGCACTGTCGGAGGGGCAGTACTGAGTGAGCGCCACACTGTCGGAGGGGCCGTACTGAGGGAGCGCCGTACTGAGGGAGCGCCGCACTGTCGGAGGGGCAGTACTGAGGGAGCGCCGCACTGTCGGAGGGGCAGTACTGAGGGAGCGCCGCACTGTCGGAGGGGCAGTACTGAGGGAGCGCCGCACTGTCGGAGGGGCAGTACTGAGGGAGCGCCGCACTGTCGGAGGGGCAGTACTGAGGGAGCGCCGCACTGTCGGAGGGGCAGCACTGAGGGAGCGCCGCACTGTCGGAGGGGCGGTACTGAGGGAGCGCCGCACTGTCGGAGGGGCGGTACTGAGGGAGCGCCGCACTGTCGGAGGGGCGGTACTGAGGGAGCGCCGCACTGTCGGAGGGGCGGTACTGAGGGAGCGCCGCACTGTCGGAGGGGCGGTACTGAGGGAGCGCCGCACTGTCGGAGGGGCGGTACTGAGGGAGCGCCGCACTGTCGGAGGGGCGGTACTGAGGGAGCGCCGCACTGTCGGAGGGGCAGTACTGAGGGAGCGGCGCACTGTTGGAGGGGCAGCACTGAGGGAGCGCCGCACTGTTGGAGGGCAGTACTGAGGGAGCACCGCACTGTTGGAGGGCAGTACTGAGGGAGCACCGCACTGTCGGAGGGTCAGTACTGAGGGAGCGCCGCACTGTCAGAGGTGCCCTCTTTCGGATGAGATGTTAAACCGAGGCCCTGTCTGCTCTCTCAAGCGGAAGTAAAAGATCCCATGGCACTATTTAGAAGAAGAGCAGGGGAGTTATCCCCTATGTCCTGGGACCAATATTTATCCCTCAGTCAACATAAGAAAAAAACAGATTATCTGGGTCATTATCACATTGCTGTTTGTGGGAGCTTGCTGTGCACAAATTGGCTGCTGCGTTTCCCACATTACAACAGTGACAAAAATACTTCATTGGATGTAAAGCGCTTTGAGACGTCTGGTGGTCGTGAAAGGCGCTATATAAATGCAAGTCATTCTTTCTTCCTGATTGATCCAGGTGTGCCAGCTGTAAGGGCCTTTTCTCAAACTGCTGTAAAATCCGCCCCCTGTGTGTGCGGTGCACCAGACATCCCATAATCACAGGATGCCTGTCACTGCAGCCCCCAGCCCCCGGGCACACGCGCACACCTCCCCAACACAACACCAACCAAACTCGTGGCCTTTAGTCTGAATCAGGCTGTGGAAATGGCAGGTGATCCCGGGAGTAGGTTGGGACATGGCCCCCCAGGCTGTGTGCCCCCAGCCTGTCTCAGCACTCACCTTTGCTCTCCCTCCCTCCCAGCCATGGGGTCTCTGTGAGCTGTGCAGGGCCGTGCTGTCAGGCTACGGTTCATTAACAGAGGGAAATGCAATCAGACATCAGGCAGGATTGGTCGGACCAAACGGATTGCTGAAATATCCCCTGAGGGATTGAGGCTATTGTACTCCACTGATGCGGTAACCTGCATCTGGCTTTCGGGACTAAAGTTGAAAGTTCTTCCAGGACTCAGTTGGTTCCTGGACCTCTGGCTGATGAAACACCCCAGGAGAGAAAGAGCAGCCAGGCTCCTGATCCTGGGCTCTGGCCTGTGGTTGGTGAGGGAATGCACTGGAGCGAAGGGTCAGCAGAGAACGATGAGCTGTTCCACAATACCCACTCGCCCACAGTAGATCAACGGCCACTGGGGCAGGTACTCGAGGCCAACTGCGAGCTGTGTGCCTGTCCCAGGACCAGCTGCGAATGTGAGCAGGGTAGTGGGGTAGAAATCTCAAAAAGGCACTCGAACATTGGGGAAAGCACCGAGACCGAGACCGAGACCGAGACCGAGACCGAGACCGAGACCGAGACCGAGACCGAGACCGAGACCGAGACACTTCGCCTCAGTTTTTACTAAAGAAGATAATGAAATGAAATAGACACTTCACCAGAAAATGAGCATAATAAGAATATTAATAGACTTGGGACAGATAGGGAGAAAATAACTAACAAACCAGCAAAATTAAAAGAGGTTCAAAGCCCAGGCCTGGACGGTACACATCCACAACAGCAACTACAACTTGCATTTTATATAGCGCCTTTAACATAGTAAAATATCCCAAGGCGCTTCACAGGAGCGTTATCAAACAAAATGTGAGAGCGAGCCATATAAGGAGATATTCAGGCAGATTACTAAAAGCTGGATCAAAGAGGTCGGTTTTAAGGGAATTCCAGCGCTTTGGGTCTAGGCAACAGAAGGCACAACTGTCAATGGTGGAGCCATTAAAATCGGCAATGCCCAAGAAGCCAGAATTCGAGGAGCACAGAGATCTCGGAGGGATGTGGGGCTGGAGGAGATTAGAGATCGGGAGGGGCGAGGCCATGGAGGGATTTAAACACAATCATAGAATCATAGAAATTTACAGCACGGAAGGAGGCCATTTCGGCCCATCGTGTCCGCACCAGCCGACCAAGAGCTAGCCAGCCTAATCCCACTTTCCAGCTCTTGGACTGTAACCCTGCAGCTTACAGCACTTCAAGTGCACATTCAAGTATCTTCTAAATGTGGTGAAGCTTTCTGCAGTGAGTTCCAGACCCCCACCACCCTCTGGGTGAAGACATTTCCACTCCTATCTCCTCTAAACCTCTCCCCAATTACTTTAAATCTATGCCCCTATCCACTCTATCCAGGCCCCTCATAATTTTATACACCCCAATCAGGACTCCCCTCAGCCTCCTCTGTTCCAAAGAAAACAGACCCAGTATCTCCAATCTTTCCTCATAGCCAAAATTCTCCAGTCCAGGCAATATTCTTGTAAATCTCCTCTGCACCCACTCTAGTGCAATCACATCTTTCCTGTAATGTGGTGACCAGAACTGCACACAGTACTCCAGCTGTGGCCTAACCAGTGTTTTATACAGTTCAAGCATAACCTCCCTGCTCTTGTATTCTATGCCTTGACAATAAAGGCAAGTATTCCATGCCGCCTTAACCACCTTATCTACCTGGCCTGCTACCTTCAAAGATCTGTGGACCTGCACTCCAAGGTCACTTTGTTCCTCTACACATTTCAGTGTCGTACCATTAAATGTGTATTCCCTTGCCATGTTAGACCTCCCCAAATGTATTACCTCACACTTAATCAGATTGAATTCCATTTGCCGCTGTTCTGCCCACCTGACCAGTACATTGATATCTTCCTGCAGTCTACAGCTTTCTTCTTCATTATCAACCACACAGCCTATTTTAGTGTCATCTGCAAACCTCTTAATCATACCTGCAACATTCAAGTCCAGGTCATTGATATATATCACAAAAAGCAAGGGACCCAGCACTGAGCCCTGCGGAGCCCCACTGGAATCATCCTTCCAGTCACAAAAACACCCATCAAACATTACCCTTTGCTTCCTGCCTCTGAGCCAATTTTGGATCCAACTTGCCGCTTTGCCCTGGATCCCATGGGATTTTACTTTCATGACCAGTTTGCCATGTGGGACCTTATCAAAAGCTTTGCTAAAATCCATATACACTACATCATATGCACAGTCCTCATCGAGCCTCCTGGTTACCTCCTCAAAAAATTCAATCAAGCTAGTCAGACATGACCTTCCCTTAACAAATCCATGCTGACTGTCCTTGATTAATCCATGAATTTCCAAATTAAGATTTATCCTGTCCCTCAGGATTTTTTTCCAATAGTTTTCCTACCACTGAGGTTAGGCTGACTGGCCTGTAATTACTTGTTCTATCCCTTTCTCCCTTTTTAAACAAAGGTACAACATTAGCAGTCCTTCAGTCCTCTGGCACCACACTTGTAGCCAGAGAGAACTGGAAAATGATGGTCAGAGCCTCTGCTAGTTCCTCTTTTTCTTCTCTTAACAGCCGGGATACATTGCATCTGGGCCTGGGGATGCAAAGTATTCATTTGAATCATACCCACGTCTTCCACCTCCACACACAGATTTCCTTTATGGTCTCTAATAGGCCCCACTCTTTCTCTAGTTATCCGCTTGCTCTTAATGTATTTATAAAACATCTTTGGTTTTCCCTGATTTTACTTGCCAACGTTCTTTCATGCTCTCTCGTTGCTTTCCTGATATCTATTTTAATTGCACCCCTGCACTTCTTATAATCCTCTAGCGTTTTTGCAGTATTGAGTTCCCGGTACCTGTCATAAGCTTCCCTTTTTTTCTTTATCTTACCCTGTACGTCCCTTGACATCCAGGGGGCTCTGGATTTGTTAGCCCCACCCTTTTTCTTTAAGGGAACATACTTGCTCTGTACCCTCAGGATCTCCTCCTTGAATGCCTCCCACTGCTCTGACACTGATTTACCATCAAGTAGCAGTTTCCAATCCACTTTGGTCAAATCCCATCTAAGCTCCGCAAAATTGGTTTTACCCCAATTGAGAGCTCTTTTTCCTGGTCCACCTTTTTCCTTTTCCATAACTACCCTAAATCTTATTGAATTATGATCACTAGCACCAAAATGCTCTCCCACTTCTACCTGCCCCTCTTCATTCCCCAAAACCAAGTCCAGAACCGCCCCCTCCCTTGTTGGGCTTGTTACATACTGGCTAAAGAAGTTCTCCTGAATGCATTTTAGGAATTCCACACCCTCTGTACCATTCACACTGCTTTTTTCCAGTTAATATTAGGAGAGTTGAAATCTCCCACTATTACAGCTTTATAGTTTTTGCACTTCGCAGCAATTTGCCCACATATTAGTTCTATCTCCCTCTGACTGTTTGGGGGTCTATATACACTCCCAGTAGTGTGATCACCCCTTTGTTGTTCTTTAATACGATCCATATGGCTTTGTTTGACAACCCCTCTGACATATCATCCCTCCTCACACCTGTAATTGTTTCTATAATCAATGGCTGATGTCATGTATTCAACTGTCATTGTAATCCATGCATAAACTGACCTAAGTTGCACACCGTGAGAACACTGACCACTAGGTGGTGAACTTGTGGGAGACACTCCTAACCTGGACTTTCAGGTATAAAAGGGAAAGCTCCACCCATCTTCTCCACTTCAGCACTGGGTAATAAAGGTTGCTGGTCACAGAGTGACCTTCTCTCTAGTATGGGCCTCGTGTGCATTTGTACTGTATAGTAAGGACATATTATTGGCGACGAGAAACTGGGATTTAAACCACGCGAGCATGGCCAATAGCAGCACAGACAAGAGGTACTGTGTTGGTGATGATTGGGATGATTTTATTGAGACTACAGCAAAGTTTCGTCACTAAGGAATGGCTGGGACAGGATTCGGCCGACAAACGCAGAGCTCATCTCCTGACGGTTTGTGGATCCAGGACATACTCCCTGATGAAGGACCTTCTAGCGCCAGAGAAGCCGGCGGACAAGACTTTTGAAGAGCTCAGTAAGTTGATCGGGGAACACTTTAAACCGGCGAGCAGCATGCACATGGCGAGACACCGGTTTTACACACACCGGCGGCGAGAAGGGCAAAGCGTTCCTGACTTCGTGGCAGATCTCCGGCAACTGGCGAGCCTATGTAAGTGCGGAGATGCTGCGAGACTTTTTTATTGAGGGCATCGGGCACGCTGGGGTTTTCAGGAAACTGATTGAGACCAAAGACTTGACCCTGGAAACGGTGGCTTTGATGGCCCAGACATTTATCTCAGGGGAGGAAGAGACCAGAATGATGTTTGACAAAAATCTTGGCTCAAATGCAGCAAATGGACAGGGAGTCAACATTGTTAACGCGGCACACAGTTCTCCAGGCAGACAGGGGCAATTGGACATGCCCGAGCATGTAGTCGAACCCAAAGGGGGAATTCAACAGCGACGATGGCCCGTGCTTTACAAGCACTGAATTCCAGGACTTCATGGCAAAAAATGGTATCATTCAAGCTGGCCTCAAACGGCCAGATGGAACGAGCAGTGCAGATAATCAAACAGGGGATGCTCAGAATCCAAGGGGGTTCCCTACAAAGCTGCTTAGCATGCCTCCTGTTGGCCAATAGATCCCGATCACACTCGCTTACAGGGGTTCCACCCGCAGAGCTGCTAATGAAAAGGGCGCTCAAAACCAGGTTATTCCTTGTACACCCCACCATGAAAGAAATTGTTGAGAGTAGGCACCGGTCACAATGCGACTACCATGACGGGAATGCGATAGCGCAATGTATTGATGTCAATGACCCTGTCTTTGTCCTCAACTATGTTGCAGGGCCCAAATAGCTTGCAGGCACTGTGATTGCCAAAGAGGGGAATAGGATTCTGTTAGTTAAACTTACCAATGGACAAATCTGCCGCAAACACGTGGATCAAACAAAAAGGAGGTTCAGCAACCCCGTAGAAGAAGCAGAGGAAGAACACAATGTAGAGTTTACTCCACCACAGGTGACCGAACACCGGAACCAAGTGGAAGAGAGCCCAGTCACCTCTGGGCAGTCCGGACAGGCCTGAGGCACCACAAACAGCAGACACTCAGGCTAGCGCCCAACAACCGAAGCCCCAACTCAGGCGCTCTACAAGGGAGCGTAAACCATCAGAGAGACTTAACCTGTGATCCCAATAAGACTTTGGCGGGGAGGTGATGTCATGTATTCAACTGTCATTGTAATCCATGTATAAACTGACCTAAGTTGTACACCTTGAGAACACTGACCACCAGGTGGTGAACTTGTGGGAGACACTCCTAACCTGAACTTTCAGGTATAAAAGGGGAAGCTCCACCCATCTTCTCCACTTCAGTGCTGGGTAATAATGGTTGCTGGTCACAGAGTGACCTTCTCTCTAGAATGGGCCTCGTGTGCATTTGTACTGTATAGTAAGGATATATTAGATGAGAATTTTAAAATTGAGGCGTTGCTTAACCTGTGCATTCTCAACAAAACTAGGCAGGAGATAGCAGAGGCATATATATGAACTAGTGCCTCTGCTATTTCCTGCCTAGTTTTGTTGAGAGTGCACAGGTTAAGCAACGCCATATATATATAATATATATATAAATATAAATATAAAAGTTTTATCGAAGAAGGCCTGAGGACTGGCGGACAGCTAATGTTGTTCCTATATACAGAAAGGGAGCTAGAATAAAAGCTGGGAACTATAGACCAGCTAGAAAAGATACTGCAATCTAATCTAAAAACTGATAGAGACAGAAAGGCTAAGTATAGTACAACTAACCTGATCGAGTTTTTTGAAGAGGTAATGGAAACTGTAGACAAGGGTAATCTAGTAGATGTCATATACAGTACTTGAATTTTCAAAAGGCCTTTGTTAAGATACCACATGGCAGGCTCAAGACAAAGGTTTGGGCATGTAGAGTCCGGGCACAAACAGCTGAATGGATAGCAAATTGGTTTTAAAAAAAGAGTGGAAAGCAAAGAGTAGCGGTAAAGGGTAGTTACTCGGATTGGAGGAAGGTAGAAAGCGATGTTCCACAAGGATCAGTGCTGGGACCACTGTTACTCATCATTTACATTCATGATTTGGATTTATGAATAAGTAACTATTTACATTTGCAGATGATACCAAACTTGGGTTATAGCTGACAGAAAGGAAGAATGCAACGTAATACAAGACATTACAAAACTTGCAGACTGGGCAGTTAAATGGCAAGTGAACTTGAACAGATAAATGTGAGGTGATGCACTTTGGTAGGAAAAACAGAATCGCTTACACCTTCGAAACTAAGAAGCTGAATGGGGTAGAAGAGCAACAGATCTAGGGATACAGGTAAACAAATCATTTTAAAACAGCATTGCAGGTCGGCAAAACAATTAAAAATGCTGACAAAGAACTGAGATTTATTTCCAGGGCTATAGAATTCAAAAGTAGTGAAGTTATGTTAAAATTGTATAGGACCCTGATCAGGGCGCACTTAGAGTACTGTATACAGTTCTGGTCTCCGTACTTTAAAAAGGACATAGAAGCACTGGATAAAGTGCAACAATGACTTGCAAGGATGGGACTGACAGATTGCAGCTATTGAACAGGTTGGGATTTTTTCCCCTGAGAAACGAGAAGACTTGGAAGAGATGCGATAGAGGTCATAATGATACTTTGCGTCTGTTTTCACAAAGGAAAGGTGCAATGCAGATAATGCTATCGAGGAGGCGTGTGATATTCTTGATGAAATAAACATAGTGAGAGAGGAGGTATTAAGGGGTTTATCAGCTTTGAAAGATAAGTCCCCAGGCCCAGATGAAATGCATCCCAGGCTGTTGAACAAAGTAAAAGAGGAAATAGCAGAGGCCTTGACCATCATTTTCCAGTCCTCTTTGGATCTGGGCATGGTGCCGGAGGACTGGAGGACTGCTATTGTGGTACCCTTCTTTAAGAAGGGAGAAAGGGATAGGCTGAGTAATTGCAGGCCTGTCAGCCTAACTTCAGTGGTGGGAAAATTATTGGAAAAATCCTGAAGGACAGGATAAATCTACATTTGCAAAGGCAAGGATTAATTAGAGACAGTCAGCATGGATTTGTTAAGGGAAGATCATGTTTGATTAACCTGTTTGAATTTTTTGAGGAGGTAACCAGGAGGGTCGATGAGGGTAGTGTGTACGATGTAGTGTATATGGACTTTAGCAAAGCTTTTGATAAGGTCCCACATGGCAGACTGGTCACGAAGGTAAAAGCCTGTGGGATCCAGGGCAAAGTTGGAAGTTGGATCCAAAATTGGATTAGAGGTGGGAAGCAAAGGGTAATGGTTGATGGATGTTTTTGTGACTGGAAGGATGTTTCCAGTGGGGTTCTGCAGGGCTCAGTACTGGGTCCCTTGCTTTTTGTGGTATACATCAATCATTTAGATTTGAATATGGGGAGTATGATTAAGAAGTTTTCAGATTACACTAAAATTGGCTATGTGGTTAATAATGAAGAGGAAAGTCATGGGCTGCAGGAGGATAGTAATCTACTGGTCAGGTGGGCAGAGCAGTGGCAAATGGAATTTAATTCAGAGAAGTGTGAGGTGATGCACTTTGGGAGGGCTAATAAGGAAAGGGTAAACACATTAAGCAGTAGGCCACTTAGAAGTGTAGATGAACAAAGGGACCTTGGAGTGCTTGTCCACAGATCCCTGAAAGTAGCAAGCCAGGTGGATGTGGTTAAGAAGGCATACGGAATGCTTCCCTTTATTGGCCGAGGCATAGAATACAAGAGCAGGGAGGTTATGCTTAAATTGTATAATACTTTGGTAAGGCCACAGCTGGAGTACTGCGTGCAGTTCTGGTCACCGTATTATAGGAAGGGCATGATTGCACTAGAGATGGTGCAGAGGAGATTTACTAGGATGCTGTCTGGAATGGAGAATCTTAGTTATGAGGACAGATTGGATAGGTTGGGTTTGTTCTCATTGGAACAGGAGACTGAGAGGAGACCTCATTGAGATATACAAAATTTTGAGGGGCCTGGATATACTGGACAGCAAGGGCCTATTTCCATTGGTGGAGGGGTCTATTATGAGGGGGCATAGTTTTAAGGTGGTTGGTGGAAGGTTTAGAGGGGATTTGAAGGGGGGGCTTCTTTACGCAGAGGGTTGTGGGGATCTGGAACTTGCTGCCTGGAAGGGTGGTGGATGCAGAAACCCACACCACATTTAAAAGGTGCTTGAATGGGCACTTGCAGGGTTACGGACCTAGAGCTGGTAATTGGGATCAGACTGGATAACCTCTTGTTGGCTGGCGCAGATACGATCGTGTGTACTGCAGGGAATCGAATATGGCCAGGATGATCACCTGGATGGATCGGAGAGAAATGTTCCCAGACTTTTTTCCCCAATTGGCCTGGGTTTTTATCTTTTTTTGCCTCTCCCAGGAGATCACATGGCTCCGGTTGGGGTGGAGTGTAGAATGTTTCAGTGTAAGGGGTGTCGCAGTTGTGTGGGGTGGGCTGGTTGGGCTGGGTGCTCTTTACCTTTCCGCCATTGTTCTTTGTTCATAGGTTTATATGTAACTTTTAGGGCTGCTGACCGAGGGCCGTGTGGCTCTTTGTCGGCCGGCACGGACACGATGAGCCGGAATTGCCGCCTTCTGTGCTGTAGATTTTTTTTTTAAAGACTGAGTTACAGGATGGGATCTAATAGAGTGGTTCAGGGGGTTTTTATATATAGAATAACAGATATCCGGGAGTGAGATACAGGCTGGAATCTAATCGAGGGGTTCGGGGGGGGGGGGGGGGGGGGTTTATATATAGAATAACGGATACCCGGGAGTGAGTTACAGGCTAGAATCTAATCGAGGGGTTCAGGGAGTTTATATATAGAATAACAGATACCCGAGAGTGAGTTACAGGCTGGGATCTGACTGTGAGCAGGGTGATTGCAGCTTGCTGATGTCGTTCTAATGACTGCGGTTTGTGATTGGTTCCGACCCTGGCAGTGAATGTCAGGTAGTTTTATTTCAGTGAGCGTTCTTAGCTTGTGTTGCCCGAGGGCAGCGAGCCACTGATAGACATGTGTGTCTCTCACTATCAGCTGGTGACGGAGGTAGCAATGGTGACATTCCTTGGCTTCAGTGGATGTACATCAGAGCCCTGTCGCCCTGAGCTGCACCGTGTAGAGTGTGCGTGTCCCAAGCATGGGGCAGGATTGCAGCTTCTACACTCTGCCGACGGGCAGCATATCCGCGCCTGTGGCTCGGACTATTTATGGAGGCACTCTCACAATCCATCCAAGGCAGGCGCAGCCCGCTGATAGCCTCGGAATGCGTCACATTTCCGACCGACTTCTTTCTGAAAGCAAGAGGCAGGTTGTTGACTCTGTCAGGGGTGGGATGTGCCAATTGAAGAGATGTTGAAGTGGGAGCAGACTGGAGCTCCTCGGCACCCTGGGCCAGGAGCATTGTAGCAGCATCGAGCGTTATTACTGGCAGTCAGAGTTTCTATGTTTTAGATTGACCCATTATAGCTGAACAGGTTAGATACAGAGTAAAGTTCCCTCCACACTGTCCCATCAAACACTCCCAGGGCAGGTACAGCACGGGGTTGGGTACAGTGTAAAGCTCCCTCTACACTGTCCCATCAAACTCTCCCAGGGCAGGCACAGCACGGGGTTAGATACAGAGTAAAGTTCCCTCTACACTGTCCCATCAAACACTCCCAGGGCAGGTACAGGGAGTTAGATACAGTGTAAAGCTCCCTCTACACTGCAGGAGTAGGCCATTTGGCCCCTCGAGCCTGCTCCGCCATTTAATACGATCATGGCTGATCTGATCATGGACTCAGGTCCACTTTCCTGCCCACTCCCCATTACCCTTTACTCTCTCATCGCTCAAAAATCTGTATCACCACCTTAAATATATTCAGTGACCAGCCTCCACAGCTCTCTAGGGCTGG
Organism: Pristiophorus japonicus; assembly: GCF_044704955.1. Taxonomy (NCBI): domain Eukaryota; kingdom Metazoa; phylum Chordata; class Chondrichthyes; family Pristiophoridae; genus Pristiophorus; species Pristiophorus japonicus. The sequence goes on from NC_091997.1 coordinate 57,947,486, forward strand.
GAATTCCACAGATTTACAACCCTCAGAGAAGAAATTTCTCCTCATCTCAGTTTTAAATGGACGGCCCCTTATTCTGAGACTATGGGCTCAGTTTTTCCCATTGATTTGCGGCGTTTTTTTGGAGCAGGCCGCTTTTTTTGGCTTAAATTAAAAATCTCCAGTTTCCCTGATCAATTTGCACCAGCCTAACTCAGTTAGTTACAATTTCTTTAGATAAGTTTTTTTTTTGCAGCAAAAGGGGACGTAACCAGCCACTAGGGCAGGTTATAGCACGGGGTTAGATACAGAGTCTCCAGAAAAACCTTGCGGGAGTTAAAGAAATCGGCGCAGGTAAGTAAATTTGAGGAGGCCATTTGGCCTGGGCTAGGGGCGGGGAATGGACTGAGTGCACTCGGGGCCAGGGTTGGGCGGGGGAGTGGACCTTCATTATGAAGAGAGAATCAGAACTGAACTCGTTTTTGTGGGAGAACAAAATGAGGCGAGATATAATCCATGTTCATAAAATGCGGAGACGACAAATTACACGGATGGCAGCGGGCCAGTCAGGAGGCCTTTCGGCCTGGGATAGGAGCGGGCTGGGATGGGATAGGATAGGAGTGGGCTGGTGGTGGTGGGGGGGAGCGAGGCCTTTCGGCCTGGGATTGCAGCGACACCGGCACTGCAGAGGTGAAAAAAGTCTCACTTAGTGATGTATTTAAAAAGGGGAAAACCCCTTCAGAGCGTCCCTTGTTACCCTGGCAACCTCAGTTTTTCTGCGCAGAACTTAATCTCCACCCACAGAGCTTAAGGTCTTTCTGCGCCACTCCAAAATGAAAATGTTATGCCGGCGAAACTTGGAACTTTTATTTTGGCGCAGTCGGGCCACTAAAAAATCGGATGTACCTCTTCAACTGCACCAAAAAAGTCCATAAGGAATTTTGGGCCCTATGTCCCCTAGTTGTAGTTTCCTTTGAGTGGAAATATCCCCTCTGCATCTACTTTGTCGAGCCCCCTCTTTATCTTATAAGTTTCAAGAAGATCACCTCATTCTTCTGAACTCCAATGTATATAGGCCCAACCTACTCAACCTTTCCTCATAATTCAATCCCCTCATCCCCAGAATCAACCGAGTGAACCTTCTCTGAACAGTCTCCAATGCAAATATATCCTTCCTTAAATATGGAGACCAAAACTGTACGCAGTACTCTAGGTGTGGCCTCACCAATACCCTGTACAGTTGTAGCAGGACTTCTCTGCTTTTATACTCTATCCCCCCTTGCAATAAAGGCCAACATTTCATTTACCTTCCTGATTACTTGCTGTACCTGCATACTAACTTTTTGTGTTTCATGCACAAGAACCCCCAGGTCCCTCTGTACTACAGCACTTAGCAATTTTTCTCCATTTAAATTATAATTTGCTTTTCTACTAAAGTGGATAACCTCACATTTTCCCACATTATACTCCATCTGTCAAATTTTTGCTCACTCACTTAGCCTGTCGATATAGGGAGAGAAGGGTGTGGGAGGTGATGGAGAGACGAGGAGGGGCTGGGAAGATGGGGAGTGGGAGGAGGGAGTGGTGGGAGGGGAGGAGGTGGAGGGGGAGCAGCAGTCTAGAGGTTGGAGGCTGAGTGCTGCGATGTGGGGATGTGGAATGGGAAAGGTGTGTGGCAGTTTAGGAAACACGTGAGAGTGTTTTGGACCCTCACTGCTGTCTGCCTACAATCAGCACCGTCCGTGCAGTCTGGGGAAGTTATTGTAGCTCAATGTTGAGATGTTTGTGTGAGATGTGCTGAATGAGTTGTAGACTGACAGGGATGTTAACCCACCTTGACCAGAAAGTCTGCCAGAGGCCTGTGTGATCAGACTGGGCTGGTATCACACCAGACGTCCCATGTGGCAGCCCCAAGTGTGTCTTTAACAGACAACTAACATCCCCTCATAAACATTTCATCCTTAATAATTCTGACTCTGTTTCTGTTTCAGATTGATTTCCACGCAGACCAGATTGAAGGTGGGTGAACATTTTTGTTCCATAACAAACATGATTAACTCTCTTCATTTCTGTCGCCTGATTGTGTCCCAATCGTCTTCTGAAAGCTACTCTGTTGGAGGGATGAGGGATGAGGGATGAGGGAGGAGGGACAAGGAAGGCGGGACGAGGAGGGCGGAGAGAGGAGGGAGCAGGCCACAGGCTCCCCGGAGTGAGCCCTACCCTCTGAGGGATAGCAGCTATCACGGGGCAGTCTGACACCCCCTCCGCATATCACAGGACGCCAAAAGCAGCTCCATAGTCAAAGGGGGAAAGCTCATTCAGGCCCAGATACAGACATGGAGAGAGCGATGACTGGACAGGCCCGAGGCTCAGCTAATATTGGGCCTCGGCCCACAGTAAGACCGAGCTGCGATTAGCAAGTGCTGCCTGGCCTCATTTATAGGCCATAGAATATAGAAGTGGGGATGCAATGGTGAATCGATATAGTTTTGGGTTCCATGCCATGGGAATGGTTGCCGCGGTAACAGAGGGTCCAACACAGATTGAGTGGGAGGCTGCATGCTGTGGACAGAGACAGATACAAAGGAAGACTCCATGGGGTCTCGAGCAACAGACAGATTCGATATAAGAGATGTTGGACAGCGAGCGTGAGAAACCTTTTTACACAGCGGACTGTGAGGTGTGGAATGCACCACCACCGTTAGTGGTTGAAGGGGAGAGAGAGAGAGAGAGAGAGAGAGAGAGCGTGTCCACGTTTCAGGACAGGTTCTAGAGGTGGCTGAAGGAAAGGGCGATAAAGGGAAACTGGGCGAGCACAGATGGTCAGTATAAACACTAACACCGACTGATCGCTTCTTATAATTCTATGTCATTGCCACGCCCCCTGACAGCGACCACACCTTGAGTGACCATGCCCACTGGCCGTGACCACGCCTCTTTATTTAGTAGGGAGCAAGTCTTGGGTTCGATATACGGGTACAGGTGGGTTTAACACTGTAGAATTGAACTCAGTGGCTTGCTCTGGCTGTGTCTGGCTTGCTCTGGCTGTGTCTGGCTTGCTCTGGCTGTGTCTGGCTTTGTCTGGTTTGTGGAGTCGAGATCCTTGGGTGCAGATAGTAACAAGCCCAACACTTGTGTCTCCCTTGCAGAGTTCAAGGAGGCTTTCGCCCTTTTCGATAGGACTCCCTCCTGTGAAATGAAGATCACCTTTGCACAATGCGGGGATGTCATGCGCGCCCTGGGACAGAACCCCACCAATGCCGATGTCATGAAACTGCTGGGAAAACCCAAACCGGAAGGTGGGTATTGGCGACTCAGGCTGCAGTTACGATACTGACGGTAATAAGCAGCAGTAGTGGCTGTGAGACACTGTGCCCATGGAGTGTGGGGGCATGTGGCCCCTGTGGTCATAGTGGTGGATCTATGGAGTGATGGCATGTGGGAAGGCACACGCACACGCTCACACACAAACACACACCGGTACACACACACGCGTGTGTGTGTGCGCGCGCACACACAGGTACACACACATGCACACAGATACACATGCACACACAGGCACTGACACATACGCACACATACAGACACGCACATACACAGGTACACACATGAACATGTATACATGAACACATGTGCGCAAACAAACACATATGCAATTAAGTACAAAGGTGAATCTACCGAGGGAATGTACACATAGTGAACATACACATGTGGACACCCGACACATACAGCCTCCTCAATCTCCATTAGAATAGGCCTTGCGCTATCAACCTGTGTTCAGCTCAGCTCCTGCATCCCCCTGGGGTACGAAGAGCTTGATGCTTGTCCCACTCCTCTCACATACACCCTGAGGACCCTCCGACCGCAGCACATTGAGTGATAGTCTGTCTTCCTCCTCACAGAGATGAACCAGAAGATGTTGGACTTTGAGACCTTCCTCCCTATGCTGCAGCACATTTCCAGGATCAAGGACCAGGGCACTTATGAAGACTTTGTAGAAGGTTTGAGAGTCTTTGACAAGGAAGGAAATGGCACTGTCATGGGGGCGGAGCTTCGTCACGTGCTTGCTACTCTGGGTGAGTCACACCAGTGTGGTGGGGGAGCTAGGAAGTGTCTGGGGGGGGTTTCTGGGGGCTGGGAGGCCTGGGGGGGCTCTGGGGCAGGCCTTTTGGGCCCTGGGGGAGGGCTGTGGGGGGCTCGGGGCTGCGGGGTGTTGGACGCATGCGCAGAGAAGGGTTAGTGGGAATTTCCCCGGGGGGGCGGGGAAGTCGGCGATATTTGTCCAACTCTCGCTTCTGCGCATGCGTCGGGAGGGAGACTGACTACAAATAGTTACTCCATTTTTAAGGGGAGATACTTGCTGTGGATGGGATCGCTCGCCCACTAACACACTCCGGCACATCGCTACACAGACCCACTGCGGGATTCCCAGGGCACTCGCTGTACTGGCTGACGGACACAGGGGAAGCTCCCCCACTATCTGTGCTGTCTTTCTGTGAGGACACATGAGCTAAATGGTCTCTCATTCCCCAGCTGTCCACCCTACATCGGGCGCTAGCTGTGTTAACTGGGCAGAGTATCAGAGATCAGCGTGTCCCCAGTCTGTCCTGTCAATGGCCGTATGCAGCTGGTGTGCAATAGCCCAGACAATGTGAGCACATTACAATGGGGCTAGTGACCCTCCCCAACAGTAAGTCCGCCCATTTACACCTCCGTAACATCGCCCGCCTCCATCCCTGCCTCAGCTCATCCACTGCTGAAGCCCTCATCCGTGCCTTTGTTACCTCCAGATCTGACTATTCCAATGCACTCCTGGCTGGCCTCCCACATTGCATTCTCCGTAACTTTGAACTCATCCAAAACTCTGCTGCCCCAGCAGGATCACATCTGTCCTGCACCAAATCTTCACCATCCTGCCCATCACTGCCCCCAGCAGCAGAGGTTAATGAACAGCCAGAGGTTAGGCTCAGCACACAGCCTGACCTCACCTCCTTCTGTGGGCTGTGTTAACATTGTTCACTCACCCAGTCTGAAACATCCAGCCCACTGAGCCCATCACTCCATCGTTCTCTCAGACACTTCCCCTCATGGGCGAGAGGGGTCCCACCAATCCACCTCATCTTCCCAATAATTCACTTCAAGCAAACTCTCATCAATAGGAAATGTATTTGTACAGGCTAAACAAATCCTTTGATTAGATTCCAGCCTGTAACTCACTCCCAGGTATTTGTTGTTCTATCTATAAACCCCCGAACCCCTCGATTCCAGCCCAGAGCTTAATGTTATTTTGATTTTATTTGACCCATTGTGGGACATTGAAACATTTTGAAAGCCTGTACAGTGTCTGGGATGCAGCAGGAGAGGGGGTTTGTGCTGGGACTGAGTGGGAACAGTGCATTTACTGATCTAACCAGCCTGTTCCCCGGCAGGTGAGAAGATGTCAGAGAATGAGGTGGAGCAGCTAATGGCGGGCCATGAGGACTCGAACGGATGCATCAACTATGAAAGTGAGACCAGGAGCAGAGTTCACTCTCCCCTCCCAAGATCACAGAGACTTGCAACCCTCACCAACCCTCCACACCTCACCCTCCACTCACTCCCTCCAAACCCCCCCCCCTCCACTCCCTCCAAACCCCCACTCCCCACCTCACACACCAACCCTCCCCAATTCTCCCTCCAAACCCCCTCCCCTCCCCAACTCGCCCCCTGCTCCCTCCAACCTTACCCCCTCCACAACTCGCCCTCCGCTCCCTCCAACCCCCCCTCCCCAACTCACCCTCTGCTCCGTCCAACCCTCCCCACTTCACAACCCCCTCACTACAACCCTCTCCATCTTACCCTCCACTCCCTCCAGCCCTCCCCTCCCCTCCCCAACTCATCCTTCGCTCCCTCCAACCACCCCCCCCCCTCCCCAACTCGCCCTCCACTCCCTGCAACACCCCCCTCCGCTCACTCCAATCCCCACAACTCACACTCCCCTCACTCCAACCCTCCCCAACTCTCAATCTGCTCCCTCCAGCCCTCTCCACCTCATATCTCCCTCCCTCCAATCCTCCCCAGCTCACCCTCCGTTCCCTACAACCCTCCCCAACCCCCCTCCCCAAATCACCCTCCGCTCCCTCACTCTTAACTGCACTATCACCCTGACAACCTTTAAATTCTATATTGTGTTGAGTTCATTGAGAGTGGAGCCATAGCAAACAGACACCTTAAGGAACCCAGAGATATCCAATAATCTGTAGAGCCCAAAGATATACAATAATCTAGAGAACACAGGTATATTTTTTATATGTTGATAAATGTTAAATAAATATTTTCTTCTATATTTATCATATTGTCCTTAAGCATTTGGTAGACGATGAGACACAGACAGTGAAGAGGTTGATTGACACAGAGTAGTTTAGACACTCTCTGACTTGTCCCAGTGTCTGTCTTCAGGTATCCCAGCACACACTGCTCCAAAAGTTCTTGTTAATTGAACAGGAATAATTTTGTTGTTTTTCTTTTGCAGCTTTTGCAAAGCACATCTTATCAGGATGAAAAGTTTCAAACTGGTGAGTTAAACAAACCCCGAAATTCCGCGTTTCAATAAATGAGACTGAGGCACACGGTGGTCCATCTGCAAAAATGTCACCCCCGTGTAGAGGGAGCTTTACTCTGTATCTAACCCTGTGCTGTGCCTGCCCTGGGAGTGTTTGATGGGACAGTGTAGAGGGAGTTTTACTCTGTATCTAACCCCCTGTACCTGCCCTGGGAGTGTTTGATGGGACAGTGTAGAGGGAGTTTTACTCTGTATCTAACCCGTGCTGTACCTGCCCTGGGAGTGTTTGATGGGACAGTGTAGAGGGAGCTTTACTCTGTATCGAACCCGTGTTACATTCCTCTGAATCAGACAATTTTTATTCCGCGTTGCAGGTTCAGTGGTGTCTCTCTCATCTCTGAGTCAGAAGGTTGTGAGTTCAAGTCGCAGTCCGGAGACCTGAGCACAGAATCCACACTAACCCCGCCCCCCTCCCCTAACTCGCCCAGGTGCAGTACTTGCCTTCATTACAACAGTGACAACACTTCAAAAGTACTTAATTGTCTTAAAGCCATCCTGAAGTTGTGAAAGGCGCTATAGAAATGCACATGATATGAAGGATGTGAGAAAGATAGGCGGGTGGCGGGGGGAACGCGCTTGGAGCACTAACCCCGACATGGACCAGTCGGTCTCTTGCTGTGCTGTATGTTCTATGTGTGTGTGTAAGTTGCTGCCTGCCCTGCTGTATAAATGCTGACTGATTTCTCTGTCTGGTGTTTTCAGAGGGTGAACAATGCGATCGCCAGAGAACACGTAACCAGGGGCAACAAGCAGACACACCTTTACACCAACAATCTTTCCGGATTCCACACTGATGTCACTCAGCAAGTGAGACGCCATCGTGTATCATCGGGCCGACCCACTCAGTCCCGACATTAGCACTGAAACCAATCTGCTCTTACTGTGTGTTTGTTGTGTATGTGGCCATACTCCATCACACTCAGCCCATCTCTGATTGGCCATTGGCTTATATTTTAATTTATGAATTTTTACCACTAATTAAATTCAACAAAACACATTTCTGATTTTCGTTGATTGTTTCTTTGGGGCGTGGGTGGGGACAGCAAGAGCAGAGCATGGGCACAGGAGTGGGTGCGGGCGCTGGTCTCGGGTGTGAACTGCAGGTAGAGCTGAGCTATTTCGGCCGAGAAATTGGCCACCCTTGCGCCTCCCATTAGTGCCTCCGGGGGCCAATAATGAGGCACTGCCGGTGATGCGACCGGGTGCGGTGAGACACACCCGTCGAATGTCCGTCACGGTGTGGGGCGGCGGTATGTCCCAGTGCCACGATCGCCTGCGCCTGGAGTTCGTGACGTCATCGCTGATCATCACCCCGGTAACCCCCCAAATCCAAACTTGGGTTCCGCCCCCTGCAGCATCGCCGGGTGACAATACCGACAGGCACAGGAGGTGTTGTTCGGGAGGCCGGGCCCTTGGGGAGCGGGATTTAAAGGTGATGAAGGTTGCGTCCATGAAGAATGTTTCCTCATCCCTTCAATTTATCAGGATTTTCTTCGGCCGCAATGGATCAGGCCTGCTGGAGCGTTCAAGTGCTCGGGGTGGATTATGGCGGATCGCGGTTGCCCTTGGCGACCAGGGACCTGGTCTCCATGCAGAGCCCGCAGGGATGGCCTTTCCCTTTAAGGGAGGGGAGGAGCCTCTGTTCCCGCCAACGCTGCCCTCGACATTGGGCACCGCTGCCCTGCTACCGCCCCTCCTGCCTGCTTTAGCGCTCCAGGGGCAGTGGCAGTGCTTGATTTAGGGCTCCATTTCCTTCCTGGAGCATCAGCGTCCCTCGCTTTGCATCTCGCGGTACTTTTGCGCTACCGCAAAGGTTATTGCCCTAATTGGGGGGTCTTTGCAATTTCTCGCCCTTCGGGTCAGCACCAGAACATCAGGTAGAGGCCATTGAGCAGAAGCCTCTGGTACTTGCCTCACCTGGATAAAGGTAGGCCCAAGGGCCCGGAGGGAGCACGAGTGTCAGGGAACGAGGGAAGAGACGTCAGCACAAGGGAAGGAGCTGATTGGTGAGTCATTGGTGATTGTTTTGTTTAAAGTCTTAAGTTTATTTCTGTCAAGTTACTTATAAAAGAAAAGAAGTTTGTTACGAGTCGAATAAATAGAAGCATGGCAGGGCTGCTCTGTCCTGTGGAATGCACATCCTGTGCCCTGTGGGGTGTCCAGGATGTTTCCCGTGTCCTGGACAAAGACATGTGCAGGAAGTGTTGTCAGCTGGAGGAGCTCAAGCTTCAGATTTCAGAGCTTTAGCAGCAGCTGGCATCACTGCGGTGCATCCGTGAGGCTGAGCTTCGTGGACAGCATGTTTCAGGTCACCCTGCAGCTTAAGAGTGTGCAGCCAGAGAGGGAATGGGTGACCGTCAGACAGACCAGGCAGGTAGTGCAGGAGTCCGCTGAGTACATCTTGCTTTTAACCAATATTCTGATCTGAGTACCGGTGGGAGTGATGGTTCCTCTGGGGAGAGCAGCCAGAGCCAAGTCCACGACACCACAAGTGTCTCAGCTGTATGTGGGGGAGGAATACAGGGACAGCAGTCGTGGCAGGGGATTCGATAGTCAGGGGAACAGACAGGCATTTCTGCGGCTGTAGACGTGACTCCAGGACGGTATGTTGCCTCCCTGATGCCAGGGTCAAGGATGTCACTGAGCGGCTGCAGGGCATTCTAGGGGGAGAGGGTGAACAGCCAGAGGTTGTGGTCCATAATGGTACCAATGATATCGGTAGAAAGAGGGATGAGGTCCTGCAGGCAAGTTTTAGGGAGCTAGAAAGAAGATTAAAAAGCAGGACCTCAAAGGTAGTAATCTCTGGATTACTCCTGGTGCCATGAGCTAGTGAGTACAGAAACAGGAGGATAGAGCAGATGAATGCGTGGCTGGAGAGATGGTGCAGGAGGGAGGGCTTTAGATTCCTGGGGCATTGGGACCAGTTCTGGGGGAGGTGGGACCTGTTTAGCACAGATAGCTCTAAAGCAAGATATAGTAAGGTATTAGATGGGGTCAGACTAAGAGAATACAAGAAGGTGTAAGATAGGTTTACAATGCATGAATGTGAACGCATGAAGCATAGTAAACAAGGTCAGTGAGCTACAGGCACAAATAGCCACATGGGAATATCATGTTGTGGCGATAACTGAGACCTGGCTCAAAAAAGGGCAGGATTAGGTATTAAATATTCCTGGATATAGGGTGTTCAGGGAAGATAGGGAAGGAAAGATAGGAGGTGATGCGGCAGTATTGGTTCAGGAGAATGTTACAGTGCTGGAGAGGGAGGATGTCCTGGAGGGGTCAAGGACAGAATCTAAATGGCTAGAGTTAAGAAATAATAGAGGTGCCATTACACTACTCGGTGTATTCTATAGACCACCAAATAGTCAAAGATATAGAGGAGCAAATTTGCAGAGAAATTAGAGGTGCAAGAACTATAGAGTAGAATGGGGTCTTCAATGATCCTAATATAGACTGGGATAGTAATAGGTGTAAAGGGCAGAGAGGGGGAAGAATTTCTGCAGTGTGTTCAGGAGAACTTTCTGGATCAGTATGTTTCCGGCCCGACGAGGGAGGAGGCATTGCTGGATCTGGTTCTGGGGAATGAGGTGGGTCAGGTGGAGCAAGTGTCAGTAGGGGAACATTTAGGGAACAGTGATCATAGTATCATTAAGGTTTAGATTAGCTATGGAAAAGGACAGGGAGCAATCTAGAGTAAAAATACTTAATTGGAGGAAGGCCAATTTCAGTGGGATGAGAGCGGATCTGGCCCAGGTAAACTGGAATCAAAGATTGGCAGGCAAAACTGTAGTGGAACAATGGGCTGCCTTTAAAGAGGAAATAGTTCGGGGTACATTCCCATGAGGGGGACAGATGTCGGGTCGAGAATACATCTGAGTATCATGCTAATTATAGAAACGTCAGAGGAGAAGTGGAAAAGAATATAAGAAGGGCAAAGGCAGGGTATGAGAATAGAATGGCAGCTAACATAAAAGGCCATCCAAAAGTCTTCTACAACAACAACAACTTGTATTTATATAGCACCTGTAACATGGTGAAACATCCCAAGGTGCTTCACAGGACTATTATGATCAAATAAATTGGACACTGAGTAGAAATAAGCACAGGTGACCAAAAGATTGGTCAAAGAGGTAGGATTTAAGGAGCGTCTTGAAGGAAAGAGAGGCGGAGATGTTTAGGGAGGGAGTTCCAGAGCTTGGGACCTAGGCAACAGAAGGCATGGCCACCGATGGCTGAGCGATTACAATCAGGGATGCTCAAGAGGACAGAATTAGAGGAGTGCAGACATCTCGGCCGGGGTGGGGGCGGGTGGGTGGGTTGTGGGGTTGGAGGAGATTACAAAGGTAGGGAGGGACGAGGCCATGGAGGGATTTGAACACAAGGATGAGAATTTTGAAAATGAGGCGTTGCTTAACTGTGAGCCAATGTAGGTCAGCGAGCATAGGGGTGATGGGTGAGTGGGACTTGGTGCGAGTTAGGACATGGGGCAGCCAAGTTTTGGGTCGCCTCTAGTTTACGTAGGGTAGAATGTGGGAGGCCAGCCAGGAATGCGTTGGAATAGTCAAGTTTAGAGGTAACAAAGGCATGGATGAAGGCTTCAGCAGTGGATGAGCTGAGGCAAGGGCGGCGTCAGGCGATGTTACGGAGGTGGAAATAGACGGTTTTAGTTATGCTGCGGATATGTGATCGGAAGCTCATTTCAGAGTCAAATATTACACAAGGTTGTGAACAGTCTGGTCCAGCCTCAGACAGAAGTTGGGGAGAGGGATGGAGTCAGTGGTTAGGGAACGGAGTTTGTGGCGAGGTCCGAAAACAATGGCTTCGCTCTTCCCAATATTCAATTAGAGAAAATTTCTGCTCATCCAGAACTGGATGTGGGACAAGTAGTCTGACAATTTAGAGACCGTGGAGGGGTTGAGTGAAGCGGTGAGGTAGAGCTGGGTGTCAGCGTACATGTGGAAACCGACGCTGTGTTTTCGGATGATGTTGCCGAGGAGCAGCATATAGATGAGAAATAGGAGGGGACCAAGGACAGATCCCTGGGGGACACGAGAGGTAACGATACAGGGGTGGGAAGAGAAGCCGTTGCAGGAGATTCTCTGGTTACGGTTAGATAGATAAGAATGGAACCAGGTGAGTGCAGTCCCACCTAGCTGGACGATGGAGGAGAGACGTTGGAGAAGGATGGAGTGGTCAACCGTGTCAAAGGCTGCAGACAGGTTGAGAAGGATGAGGAGGGATAGTCATAGTCACAAAGGATGTTATTTGTGACTTTGATGAGGCGTTTTCATACTGTGTGTAGAACTTAAAGATTCTTGGACAAGACACTAATTAGGCAGCAGTCAGTATATTCGAGCAATAGATTAAGATTTAATAAGCTTACAGCATAATGTACTTAACAGCAACTGAGGTTTAATGAGTTTCTCTCGCAGTCTTAATTCCTGGAACTTTTCGGACAGAAGATGTTATCGTTGGTCTGTTGTTGTTGTTCCCGCAGGTCCTGTGTGAAGCTGTTTCCTGAATATCGAGGTTTTAACCTCTTTCTCATCAAAGGTTTGCTTGGCTAATGTCCATATATGGCTTTCAACAAAATCACCCTTTTTAATTGGTTCTAATGGTCAACAGACCCTTGTCACTCACACCAAAGGTATCATCCTGGCCACGCCAGTATTTTTCCTAAAACCTTACTGTGTCCCGGTATCACATTTGAACATTAGAATTTGTCTTATCTCTCTTGTTCCCAGCTCCAAGCTGTACCAAGGGGCCTCTTTCAAGCTGCCTCACTTTACTGATTCTTTACAGTAACTATCGCTCGCAGCATTTGCTGCTTGTCTGCCTGAGCTCACTCAAAACCACCATCACCCTCATCCCACCATTCCCATGTCTGCAGAGTATCATGGGTAAGATTAATCAATGACTACTACTGAATCTATACATATATAATTCCTATCCACCACAAATCTCTCATTCTCTAATACCAGTCCTTCTTACATGTGGCAGGCACAGAAACCGGATTGGAAGTTTCAAACATGGAATTGCGGGATTTGGGAGGTGACAACACGTTGAAGGACTTTGGAGAGGAAAGGGAGGTTGGAGATGGGGCGGTAGTTTGCAAGGACGGAAGGGTCAAGGCTATTTAAGGAGAGGGGTGATGACGCCAGATTTGAGCGAGAAGGGGACAGTACCTGAGGAGAGAGAACTGTTAACAATATCGGCTAACATGGGAGCCAGAAAAGGAAGTTGGGTGGTCAGCAGTTTGGTGGGAATAGGATCAAGGGAGCAGGAAGTGGGTCTCATGGACAGGATGAGCTCGGAAAGGTCATGAGGGGAGATCGGAGAGAAACTGGAGAAAGATGTGAGGTCAGGGCTAGGGCAGGGGGGATCTTTAGAGGTAGTTTGGCCCAGTGGGCTAGGGGAAGGAAGGTGTAAAGTCCTTACTCAATGGCACAAAACCCACACGAGGCACATTCTATGGACAAGGTCACTCTGTGACCTGAACCTTTATTCACAGGACCAAGAAGTGATGACCCTGCGTGGGACCTCCCTTTATATACCTGGATGACCAGGTAAGGAGTGTCTCCACAAGTTCACCCCCTGTGGTCAACGTGTGCATTGCTTATGTATATACAGTATTGCAGTGGTGTTGCATAGAGGTTACATACATGACATCACCTCCCCCCCAAAGTCTTATTGGGATCATAGGTTAAGTCTTTCAGGTGGTCTACGCTCCCTCGTGGGGTGCTGCAGTTGGGGCTCTGGTTGTTGAGCCCTGGCGTGAGTGTCTGTCACCTGTGGTGATTCTGGCCTGTCCGGGCTGACTGCCGGGACTGTGCATATTGCTGAATGTTCTTGTTGCTCGTTCACTGGCGGCACATGAGCACCATCTCATGATCTTCCTCGGGTTCCTCAGGTCTATGCTGAACCTTTTTTTTTACTTGGTCCAGATGTTTACGGCATATCTGACCATTGTTAAGTTTAACCACGGTGACCCTGTTTCCCTCTTTGTCTATTACAGTACCCTCAAGCCATTTGGGCCCCACGGCGTGATTGAGGACAAATACGGGGTCATTTATTTCTATACATCTCCCCTTGAGTTTCTGTCATGGTACTCATTTTGGGACTGGCGCTGGCCCTCAACTATGTCGGTCAGAACTGGGTGAATGAGGGCCAACCGAGTTTTAAGTGTTCGTTTCATAAGTAGCTCAGGGGGTAGAACCTCCGTGAGCGAGTGCGGTCGGGACCTATAGGCCAGCAGGAGGCGCAATAGGCGGCATTGAGGGAGGGTCCTTGAATCCTGAGCATGCCTTGTTTAATGATTTGGACCGCACGTTCCACCTGGCCATTGGAGGCCGGTTTGAATGGTGCCATCCTGACATGGTTGATGCCATTGCCCGACATGAACTCCCTGAATTCGCAGCTCGTGAAATATGGGCCATTATCGCTAACAAGGATGTCTGGCAAGGCGTGGATTGCAAAGACCGCACGTAAACTCTCCACAGTGAAGGATGTCGTGCATGAATTCAAAATGATGCACCCGATCCATTTCGAGTACGCATCTACCACAATGAGAATCATTTTTCCCATGAACGGGCCCACGTAGTCAACATGAAAATGTGACCATGGCCTGGTGGGCCAGGGCCACGGGCTGAGCGGGGACTCCCTGGGGGCATTACCCAGCTGGGCACACATTGTGCACCTGCGAACACAGTGTTCCAGGTCTGAATCAATTCCCGGCCACCAAACATGTAACCGGGCAATGGCCTTCACCAGCACGATGCCTGGATGCTCACTGTGGAGTTCCCTGATGAATGCCTCCCTGCCCCTCTGGGGCATGACTACCCGGCTGCCCCATAGTAGGCAGTCAGCTTGGATGGAGAGCCTGTGAAACGGTCTGACCTCAGGGCATGCTCAGTGTGCGGGCGCCCAATCCCCAGTCAGGACACATTTGTTAATCAGAGATAGGAGGGGATCTGTTTGTCCAGATTTTGATCTGGTGGGCCGTGATGGGGGAGCCTGCTCTGTCAAAGGCATCGACAGCCATGACCATCTCAGCGCTTTGTTCCGCTGCCCCCTCAGTGGTGGCCAGTGGAAGCCTGCTGAGCGCATCAGCGCAATTTTCGGTGCCGGGCTGGTGCCGGGTGGAGTAGTCATAAGCAGCCAGCGTGAGAGCCCATCGCTCTATGCGGGCTGACATGTTGTCATTGACAGCCTTGCTGTCTGACAATAGGGATGTTAACGGCTTGTGGTCCGTTTCTCATTCGAACCTCCTGCCAAAAAGATACTGATGCATTTTTTTTACACCATAGACACATGCGAGTGCCTCCTTCTCAACCATCCCATATCCCCGTTCTGCTTGAGAGTGAGACCTGGAAGCATTAGCCACAGGTTGTAGTTGGCCCTCAGCATCAATCTGCTGCAACACGCACCCGACCCCATAGGACGATGCATCACATGTCAGAACCAATTTCTTACAGGGGTCGTACAGGATCAATAACTTATTTGAACAAAGTAGGTTCCGCGCCCGATTGAAAGCCCGTTCTTGACCGTCCCCTCCCCAAAACCAATCACAACCCTTACGCAGGAGCATGTGAAGCGGCTCCAACAACGTGCTTAAGTTCAGCAGAAAGTTCCCGAAATATTTCAAGAGTCCCAGAAATGAACGCAACTCCGATGTGTTGCCAGGCCTGGGCGCTCGTCGAATCGCCTCTGTTTTGGATTCGGTGGGCCGAATCCCATCTGCAGCAACCCTCCTGCCCAGGAACTCAACCTCGGGAGCCAAAAACACACATTTAGACTTCTTGAGTCGCAGGCCTACCCGGTCCAGTCGGCATAGCACCTCTTCCAGGTTGTGGAGGTGTTCCTCGGTGTCACGACCTGTAATGAGGATGTCGTCCTGAAATACGATTGTTCCAGGAATGGATTTGAGCAGGCTTTCCATGTTTCTTTGAAAAATCACGGCCGCTGATCGAATGCCAAACGGGCACCTCTTGTAAACGAACTGTCCCTTGTGCATAGTGATGGTGGTCAGTAGTTTAGATTCGTCGGCCAGTTCTTGGGTCATGTAGGCTGAAGTGAGATCCAACTTGGTAAACAGCTTGCCGCCTGCCAGCGTGGTGAAAAGATCCTCCGCTCTCGGGAGCAGGTATCGGTCTTGTAGGGACACCCGATTGATAGTGGCCTTGTAGTCGTCACAGATCCTGACAGAACCATCCGCTTTTAGGACGGGAACGATGGGGCTCGCCCAGTCACTGAATTCAACGGGCGAGATGATGCCCTCTCTCAGCAAACGGTCCAATTCGCTCTCAATTTTCTCCCGCATCATATACGGCACCGCTCTGGCTTTGTGGTGCACTGGTCTGGTGTCTGGGGTGATGCAAATCACTACTTTGGTACCTTTGAACGTCCCGATGCCAGGTTGGAATAGTGACTCAAATTGTTGTAAGACTTGTGAGCACGAACTTCGCTTCACAGATGACATTGCGTGCACATCCCCCCATTTCCAGTTCATCTCAGCTAACCAGCTCCTCCCCAACAGTGCGGGACCATTGCCCGGGACAATCCAGAGTGGCAGCCGGTTCACTGATCCATTGTGTGTGACCGCCAACATTGCATTGCCTAGTACTGGAATGATTTCTTTGGTATGCGTCAGTAATTGTGTCTCAATGCATTCTAGTTTGAGTCCACTAGCTTTGTGTGGCGATAGTTTTTTGAATTGTTGAACACTCATGAGTGACTGGCTGGCCCCCATGTCCAGCTCCATGCGTACAGGGATGCCGTTTAATAAAACCTTCATCATCATTGGTGGCGTTTTGGTATATGAGCTGTGAATGTTTGCCATATGAACCCGCTGAACTTCAGCGTCCATTGATTTGCCCCATGAGTCATCCTGCATCACAGACCCCTCTTCTGGTCCATCCGCCTCGTAAATTAGCCTGGTTATAGGCTTCCTGCACATTCGAGCTAAATGGCCACTGAGGTTGCAATTTCTGCAGACAAATTGTTGAAACCTGCAAGCCCTGGCAGAGTGTTTGCCCCCACACCTCCAGCATGAACTGAGATTCCCATTGTTGTGAACAAAGGAGCTATGACCCGGCATTCCTCGCTGATTGTCCCTTTGACTGCCCTTGAGTATCCTGTTAGTGGGTGTCAATAGCCCCATCCCGGACCGCATTGTCCACTGTGATGGCGTAAATGTCCGTTCAGCCTGCCATTGTCTCTGTTGAAAACCTGCTCTGGGGTCTATTGCTGCCTGGGGTGTGTCGAACTGTCCTTGCCTGCCTGCGGGGCTCTTAGTCGCATTTATGATATTGACTCCCTGATCCCCCGCCGCGTTGGAGGCAGAATTGCGCGCGTATATTATTTTGGTTTCCTCCTCCCCCGCCATGAAAGTCTGAGCCATCAATGCCGCCGCTTCCGAAGTCAAGTCCTTGGTCTCAATTAACTTTCGGAAAATCCCCACATGACCAATGCCCTCAATAAAGAAATCCCTTAACATCTTCCCCCCTGCAGGCTTCTGTGAACTTGCAGAGGCTGGCCAAACGCCGGAGGTCCACAACGAAGTCCGGTATGCTCTGTCCTTCACGATGTCGGTGGATATAAAATCTGTGTTGGGCCATGTGTATGCTGCTCGCCGGTTTGAGGTGCTCACCGATTAGTTTGCTGAGCTCTTCAAAGGTTTTGTCCGCCGGCTTTTCGGGTGCTAGTAGGTCCTTCATGAGCGCGTAAGTCTTAGGTCCGCAGCTGGTCAGCAGATGGGCCCTTCGCTTTTCGGCCACTGCATCTCCCTGCCATTTCGTGACAAAGCTTTGCTGGAGCCTCTCAATGAAATCGTCGCAGTCCTCACCAACACAGTACTGTTCCTCTGTGTTACCGCTGCCAATTCTCGTGGGTCGTTGATTCCCGTTTCTCGTCGCCATTGAGTAAAGTCCTTACTCAATGGCACAAAACCCACACGAGGCACATTCTATGGACAAGGTCACTCTATGACCTGTACCTTTATTCACAGGACCAAGAAGTGATGACCCTGCGTGGGATCTCCCTTTATATACCTGGATGACCAGGTAAGGAGTGTCTCCCACAAATTCACCCCCTGTGGTCAAGGTGTGCATTGCTTAAGTATATACAGTATTCCAGTGGTGTTACATAGAGGTTACATACATGACAGAAGGGAAGAGGCAGAGGCGGCCGAACGGAGGGTCTCAATCTCAGAGACAAAGAAGTCCATGAGCTCCTCACACTTATTGTCGGAGGTGATGGGGGAGACTGGGGAGAGGGGTTTAAAAAGATGGTTAGCAGTGGAGAATAGAAGCCAGGGTTTATCTTTAATTCCAGCTTTATGTGTCCAGCCAGATCTGGCGGTGAATGGCTAAACCAGTTGTCCGCCGTATCCATTCAAGTCTGCGTTTCTTGGACTTAAAGGAACGAAGATCAGGGCTGTATCAGTGGGAATGGCCAGGACGAGAAGAGATTGTTTTAATAGGCATTTTAATAGTAAACAGGCAGTAAGAGCAGGGGTGGGGGCGATTAAGGAGCAAGAAGAAGACCTACACATGGAGATAGAGGGTATGGCTGAGGTACTAAATGAGTACTTTGCATGTGTCTTCACCAAGGAAGAGGATGCTGCCAAAGTCATAGTGAAGGAGGAGGTAGTGGAGAAATTGATAAAGAAAAGGTACTACAAAGGCTGGCTGTAATTAAAGTAGATAAATCACCAGAGGCAGATGGGATGCATCCTAGGATGCTGAGGGAATTGAGGGCGGAAATCGCGGAGGTACTGACCATAATATTCCAATCCTCTATCGATATGGGGTGGTGTCAGAGGACTGGAGAATTACAAATGTTACACCATTGTTCAAAAAAAGGGTGTAAAGATAAATCCAGCAACGACAGGCCGGTCAGTTTAACCTCGGTCGTGGGGAAGCTTTTAGAATCCGTGATCAGGGACAACATTAACAGTTATTTGGATAGGGGTGGATTAATTAAGGAAAGCCAGCATGGAATGTTAAAGGAAAATCATATTTAAATAACTTGATCGAGTTTATTGATAAGGTAACAGAGAAGGTTGATGAGGGCAATGCAGTTGACGTGTATACGTATTTCCAAAAGACGTTTGACAAAGTGCCACATAATAGGCCAGCCACCAAAGTTGAAGCCCGTGGAATAAAAGGGACAGTGGCAGCATGGATACAAAATTGTCTCAGTGACAGGAAACAGAGAGTAGTGGTGAACGGTTGTTATCGGACTGGAGGAAGGTATACAGTGGTGTTCCCCAGGGGTCGGTACTGGGACCACTGCTTTTCTTGATATCTATTAATGACTTGGACAGGTGTACAGGGCACAATTTGTAGATGACACAAAACTTGGAAGTATAGTGAACAGTGAGGAGGATAGTGATAGACTTCAGGAAGACATAGACAGGCTGGTGGGATGGGCGGACACGAGGCAGATGAATTTAACGCAGAAAAGTGTGAAGTGATACATTTTGGTGCAAAGAATGAGGAGAGGACATATAAACTAAATGGTGCAAGTCTAAAGCGGGTGCACGATCAGAGAGACCTGGGGGTATATGAGCACAAATCATTGAAGGTGGCGGGGCAGGTTGAGAAAGTGGTTCAAAAGGCTTACGGGAACCTGGGCTTCATGAGTGGAGGTGTAGAGTACAAAGTGAGGAAATTATGATGAACCTGTATAAAACACTGGTTTGGCATCAACTGGAGTATTGTGTCCAATTCTGGGCACCGCACTTTAGGAAGGATGTGCAGGCCTTACAGCGGGTGCAGAAAAGATTCACGAGAAAGAGTCCAGGGATGAGGGACTTACGTTACGTGGGTAGACTGGAGAAGCTAGGGTTGTTCTCCTTGGAGCAGAGAAGGTTGAGAGGAGATTTGATCGAGGTGTTCAAAATCATGAGGGGTCTGGACGGAGTAAACATAGAAACATAGAAATTAGGTGCAGGATTAGGCCATTTGGCCCTTTGAGCCTGCACCACCATTCAATAAGATCATGGCTGATCATTCACCTCAGTACCCCTTTCCTGCTTTCTCTCCATACCCCTTGATCCCTTTAGCCGTAAGGGCCATATCTAACTCCCTCGTGAATATATATAACAAACTGCCATCAACAACTCTCTGTGGTAGAGAATTCCACAGGTTCACAACTCTCTGAGTGAAGAAGTTTCTCCTCATATCGGTCCTAAATGGCTTAACCCTTATCCTTAGACTGTGAACTCTGATTCTGGACTTCCCCAACATCGGGAACATTCTTCCTACACCTAACCTGTCCAGTCCTGTCAGAATTTTATATGTTTCTATGAGATCCCCTCTCATTCTTCTAAACTCCAGTGAATACAGGCCCAGTCGATCCAGTCTCTCCTCATACGTCAGTCCAGCCATCCCGGGAATCAGTCTGGTGAACCTTCGCTGCACTCCCTCAATAGCAAGACCGTTATTCCTCAGATTAGGAGACCAAAACTGAACACAATATTCTAGGTGGGGCCTCACCAAGGCCCTGTACAACTGCAGTAAAACCTCTCTGCTTCTATACTCAAATCCCCTCGCTATCAAGGCCAATATGTCATTTGCCTTCTTCACCGCCTGCTGTATCTGCATGCCAACTTTCAATGACTGATGTACCATGACACTCAGATCTCGTTGCACCTCCCCTTTTCCTAATCTGCCGCCATTCAGTTAATATTCTGCCTTCACGTTTTTGCCCCCAAAGTGGATAACCTCACATTTATCCACATTATACTGCATCTGACATGTATTTGCCCACTCACCTAACCTGTCCATGTCACCCTGCAGCCTCTTAGCGTCCTCCTCACAGCTCACACCACCACCCAGCTTAGTGTCATCTGCAAACTTAAAGATATTACACTCAATTCCTTCATCCAAATTATTGATGTATATTGTAAATAGCTCAGGTCCTAGCACTGAGCCCTGCGGCACCCCACTAGTCACTGCCTGCCATTCTGAAAAGGACCCGTTTATCCTGACACTCTGCTTCCTGTCTGACAACGAGTTCTCTATCCACGTCAGTACATTACCCCCAATACCATGTGCTTTAATTTTGCACACCAATCTCTTGTGTGGGGCCTTGACAAAAGCTTTTGAAAGTCCAAATACACCACATGTCTCATCTCCCGAAGGACCTCCCTTTATATACCTGGATGACCAGGTAAGGAGTGTCTCCACAAGTTCACCCCCTGTGGTCAAGGTGTGCATTGTTTAAGTATGTACAGTATTGCAGTGGTGTTACATAGAGGTTACATACATGACATCACCTCCCCCCCAAAGTCTTATTGGGATCATAGGTTAAGTCTCTCGGGTGGTCTACGCTCCCTCGTGGAGCGCCGCAGTTGGGGCTCTGGTTGTTGAACCTTGGCGTGAGTGTCTGTCACCTGTGCTGATTCCGGCCTGTCCAGATTGACCGCAGGGACTGTGCATGCTGCTGAATGTTCTTGTTGTTCGTTCACTGGCGATGGTGTGAATACCATCTCATGATCTTCCTCAGGTTCCTCAGTGTCCATGCTGAACCTTTTTTTTACTTGGTCTAGATGCTAACGGCATATCTGCCCATTGTTAAGTATGACCCTGTTCCCCTCTTTGTCTATTACAGTACCCTCAAGCCATTTGGGCCCCACAGCGTGATTGAGGACAAATACTTGAATTTCGGTCATGGTACTAGTTTTGGGACAGCACTTTCCCTCAACTATGTCGGTCAGGACTGGGTGAATGAGGGACAACCGAGTTTTAAGTGTTCGTTTCATAAGGAGCTCCGCGGGTGGGACCCCCGTGAGCGAGTGCGGTCGGGACCTATAGGCCAGCAGGAGGCGTGATAGGCGGCATTGAAGGGAGGGTCCTTGAATCCTGAGCATGCCTTGTTTTATGATTTGGACCGCACGTTCCATCTGGCCATTGGAGGCCGGCTTGAACGGTGCTGTCCTGACATGGTTGATGCCATTACCTGATATGAACTCCCGGAATTCGTAGCTAGTGAAACATGGGCCATTATCGCTAACCAGGATGTCCGGCAAGCCGTGGGTTGCAATGACCGCACGCAGACTCTCCACATTGGTGGATGTCGTGCACGAATTCAAAATGATGCACTCGATCCATTTCGAGTACGCATCTACCACAATGAGAAACATTTTTCCCATAAACGGAACCGCGTAGACTACATGAATACGTGACCATGGCCTGATGGGCCATGGCCGCGGGCTGAGCAGGGACTCCCTGGGGGCATTTCCCAGCTGGACACACGTCGTGCACCTGCGAACACAGTGTTCCAGGTCTGAATCAATTCCCGGCCACCAAACATGTGACCGGGCAATGGCTTTCATCAGCACGATGCCTGGGTGCTTACTGTGGAGTTCCCTGATGAATGCCTCCCTGTCCCTCTGGGGCATGACTACCCGGCTGCCCCATAGTAGGCAGTCAGCTTGGATGGAGAGCTCATTCATCCGCCTGTAAAACGGTCTGACCTCCTCAGGGCATGCTCCGTGTGCGGGCGCCCAATCCCCAGTCAGGACACATTTTTTAATCAGAGATAGGAGGGGATCTCTGATTTTGTTCTGGTGGGCTGTGATGAGGGAGCCTGCGCTGTCAAAGGCATCAACGGCCATGACCATCTCAGCGCTTTGTTCCGCTGCGCCCTCGGTGATGGCCAGTGGAAGCCTGCTGAGCGCGCCAGCGCAATTTTCAGTGCCAGGCCTGTGCCGGATGGAGTAGTCATAGGCAGCCAGCGTGAGAGCCCATCGCTCTATGCAAGCTGACGTGTTGGCATTGACAGCTTTGCTGTCTGACAACAGGGATGTTAACGGCTTGCGGTCCGTTTCTAATTCGAACCTCTTGCCAAAAAGGTACTGATGCATTTTTTTTACACCATAGACACTCCTTCTCAACCATCCCATATCCCCGTTCTGCTTGAGAGAGTGACCTGGAAGCATTAGCCACAGGTTGTAGTTGGCCCTCAGCATTACTCTGCTACAACACGCACCCAACCCCATAGGACGATGCATCACATGTCAGAACCAATTTCTTACAGGGGTTGTAAAGGGTCAATAACTTATTTGAACAAAGTAGGTTGTGCGCCCAATTGAAAGCCCGTTCTTGACAGTCCCCCCAAAACCAATCACAACCCTTACGCAGGAGCACGTGAAGCGGCTCCAACAACGTACTTAAGTTTGGCAGAAAGTTCCCGAAATAGTTCAAGAGTCCCAGAAATGAACGCAACTCCGATGTGTTGCAGGGCCTGGGTGCTCGTCGAATCGCCTCTGTTTTGGATTCGGTGGGCCGAATCCCATCTGCAGCAACACTCCTGCCCAGGAACTCAACCTCGGGAGCCAAAAACACACATTTAGACTTCTTGAGTCGCAGGCCTACCCGGTCCAGTCGGTGTAGCAGTTCCTCCAGGTTGTGGAGGTGTTCCTCGGTGTCACGACCGGTGATGAGGATGTCGTCCTGAAATGCAATTGTTCCAGGAATGGATTTGAGCAGGCTTTCCATGTTTCTTTGAAAAATCACGGCCGCTGGTCGAATGCCAAATGGGCACCTCTTGTAAACGAACTGTCCCTTGTGAGTAGTGATGGTGGACAGTAGTTTAGATTCGTCGGCCAGTTCTTGGGTCATGTAGGCTGAAGTGAGATCCAACTTGGTAAACAGCTTGCCGCCTGCCAGCGTGGCGAAAAGATCCTCCGCTCTCGGGAGCAGGTATCGGTCTTGTAGGGACTCCAGCTTGATAGTGGCCTTGTAGTCGTCACAGATCCTGACAGAACCATCCGCTTTTAGGACGGGAACGATGGAGCTCACCCAGTCACTGAATTCAACAGGCGAGATGATGCCCTCTCTCAGCAAACGGTCCAATTCGCTCTCAATTTTCTCCCGCATCACATAAGGCACAGCTCTGGCTTTGTGGTGCACTGGTCTGGTGTCCGGGGTGCTGCGTATCACTACTTTGATACCTTTGAACGTCCCAACGCCAGGTTGGAATAGTGACTCAAATTGTTGTAGGACTTGTGAGCACGAACTTCACTCCACAGATGACATTGCGTGCACATCCCCCCATTTCCAGTTCATCTCAGCTAACCAGCTCCTCCCCAACAGTGCGGGACCATTGCCCGAGACAATCCAGAGTGGCAGCCGGTTCACTGATCCATTGTGTGTGACCGCCAATATTGCACTGCCTAGCACTGGAATGATTTCTTTGGTATACATCCGTAATTGTGTCTCAATGCATTCTAGTTTGTGTCTACTGGCTTTGAGTGGCCATAGTTTTTTGAATTGTTGAACACTCATGAGTGAATGGCTGGTCCCCATATCCAGCTCAATGCATACAGGGATGCCGTTTAATAAAACCTTCATCATCATTGGTGGCGTTTTGGTATATGAGCTGTGAATGTTTGCCACATGAACCCGCTGAACTTCAGCGTCCATTGATTTGCCCCAAGAGTCATCCTGCATCACAGATCCCTCTTCTGGTCCATCCGCCTCGTAAATTAGCCTGGTTACAGGCTTCCTGCACATTCGAGCTAAATGGCCACTGAGGTTGCAATTTCTGCAGACAAATTGTTGAAACCTGCAAGCCCTGGCAGAGTGTTTGCCCCCACACCTCCAACATGAGCTGAGATTCCCATTGTTGTGAACAAAGGAGCTATGACCCGGCATTCCTCACTAATTGTCTCTTTGACTGCTCGAGTACCCTGTTAGTGGGTGTCAATGGCCCCATCCCGGACCGCATTGTCCACTGTGATGGCGTAAATGTCCGTTCAGCCTGCCATTGTCTCTGTTGAAACCCTGCTCTGGGGTCTATTGCTGCCTGGGGTGTGTCGAACTGCCCTTGCCTGCCTGCGGGGCTCTGAGTCGCGTTTATGATATTGACTCCCTGATCCCCCGCCGCGTTGGAAGCAGAATTGCGCGCGTATATTATTTTGGTTTCCTCCTCCCCCGCCATGAAAGTCTGAGCCATCAATGCTGCTGCTTCCAAAGTCAAGTCCTTGGTCTCAATTAACTTTCGGAAAATCCCCGCATGACCGATGCCCTCAATAAAGAAGTCCCTTAACATCTCCCCTCTGCAGGCGTCTGTGAACTTACAGAGGCTGGCCAAACGCCGGAGGTCCGCAACGAAGTCTGGTACGCTCTGTCCCTCACGACGTCGGTGGGTATAGAATCTGTGTTGGACCATGTGTATGCTGCTCGCCGGTTTGAGGTGCTCACCGATTAGTTTGCTGAGCTCTTCAAAGGTTTTGTCCGCCGGCTTTTCGGGTGCTAGTAGGTCCTTCATGAGCGCGTAAATCTTAGGTCCGCAGCTGGTCAGCAGATGGGCCCTTAGCTTGTTGGCCGCTGCATCTCCCAGCCATTCTTTCATGACAAAGCTTTGCTGGAGCCTCTCAATGAAATCATTCCCGTTGTCACCAACACAGTACCGTTCCTCTGTGCTGCTGGTGGCCATTCTCGTGGGTCGTTGATTCCCGTTTCTCATCGCCAATGTAATGTCCTTACTCAATGGCACAAAACTCACACGAGGCACATTCTATGGACAAGATCACTCTATGACCTGAAACTTTATTCACAGGACCAAGAAGTGATGACCCTGTGTGGGACCTCCCTTTATATACCTGGATGACCAGGTAAGGAGTGTCTCCCACAAGTTCACCCCCTGTGGTCAAGGTGTGCATTGCTTAAGTATGTACAGTATTGCAGTGGTATTACATAGAGGTTACATACATGACAACCCTCAGGTCTCCCACCGCAGTGCCCTCTGGTGGCACACCTTATGTGACTATAGAGTTAGTATTCATGGTCTACATACATGACATCACTTCCCCCCAAGTTTTTAATGCAAATTGACTCGCACATTGATGGTGACCTGGGCTTTGCTCTTCCTGGTTGACCATTGGAGCGTCGCTTCGAGCTTGGGTGGGTTAGTAGTGAGATTTGTTGCCAGTGGAAGTCAACCCTGGTTTTTGGTTGTGAGTCCATGACTACTCCATTCTCCCCCCACACAGAGATCATGCTAATGGCCCGTTACACGCAAGTTGCATTCAAGTTCATCACATGGGTTTTACATTTACATCTTGGTACATTTGTTGGATGGATTACAGTTGCGTTTCTTTTTGTGTGGTACATTTACATGATCAGTGCAGGTATATCAGTACAGGTACACAAGGACAGTCTAGTTCCAGCATGCACTGAATTCACACGGTCCTGCCAGCCTCCTGAGGTTGGCAGCGTACTTCGCAATTTCCTGGCCCTCGGGACTGCAGTGTGAATAAAATTGATGCCTGGCCGTGAGGATGCTTGAAGTTGGTAACCAATGTAAAAGTCCAGCTGTAACGAGCAAAATAATATACTGGGCAGGGCTCAGTATAAAATGCTGCCCACCATGTTTGTGCCTCACTCTGGAGTTACAATAAATGGGACGAAGGTCACAACAGTTCAAGTACAATTCTAGACCTCGTGGAGTCATTCATAAGAGTATTAAAGACATAACAATATCAATGCCCGATAATAAAGACTTTCTTTTCATCCCAGTCAGGAAATCGTCAAAATCCACCAAGAATGTTAATTGGTCAATCTTCTCCTGTAGGCAAATGGACTCCTGCTGCAGAGTCAAAACGCAGACACATTTACTGCAAGTGAAGGTCCCACAATGCTTCACTTCGCCACAGTCTCTCTCTCGCGTTACCGTAAGGTACACATGGGGCATCCCTCACATTGGGGATGTCCTCCGGTCCTCTGGGACCCGAGGCTCATCATCCTTATTGTTCAAGGAATCTACAGTCCCCAACTCCCTCAGTCCCAACTCCGTCAGTCCCAACTCCCTCATTCCCAACTCCCTCATTCCCAACCCCCTCAGTCCCAACCCCCTCAGCCCCCAACTCCCTCAGTCCCAACTCCCTCAGTCCCCAACTCCCTCAGTCCCAACTCCCTCAGTCCCAACTCCCTCAGTCCCCAACTCCCTCAGTCCCAACTCCCTCAGTCCCAACTCCCTCAGCCCCCAACTCCCTCAGTCCCAACTCCCTCAGTCCCCAACTCCCTCAGTCCCAACTCCCTCAGCCCCAACTCCCTCAGTCCCAACTCCCTCAGTCCCAACTCCCTCAGTCCCCAACTCCCTCAGCCCCAACTCCCTCAGTCCCCAACTCCCTCAGCCCCCAACTCCCTCAGTCCCCAACTCCCTCAGCCCCAACTCCCTCAGCCCCAACTCCCTCAGTCCCCAACTCCCTCAGCCCCCAACTCCCTCAGTCCCAACTCCCTCAGTCCCAACTCCCTCAGCCCCCAACTCACTCAGCCCCAACACCCTCAGTCCCCAACTCCCTCAGCCCCAACACCCTCAGTCCCCAACTCCCTCAGCCCCCAACTCACTCAGTTCCAACTCCATTAGTCCCCAACTCCCTCAGCCCCAACTCCCTCAGTCCCAACTCCCTCAGCCCCAACACCCTCAGTCCCCAACTCCCTCAGCCCCAACTCCCTCAGTCCCAACTCCCTCAGTCCCCAACTCCCTCAGTCCCAACTCCCTCAGCCCCAACTCCCTCAGTCCCCAAATTCCTCAGTCCCAACTCCGTCAGTCCCAACTCCCTCATTCCCAACTCCCTCAATCCCAACTCCCTCATTCCCAACTCCCTCAGTCCCCAACTCCCTTAGTCCCCAACTCCCTCAGTCCCAACTCCCTCATTCCCAACTCCCTCAGTCCCCAACTCCCTCAGCCCCAACTCCATCAGTCCCCAACTCCCTCAGCCCCAACTCCCTCAGTCCCAACTCCCTCAGTCCCCAACTCCCTCAGTCCCAACTCCCTCAGCCCCAACTCCCTCAGTCCCCAAATTCCTCAGTCCCAACTCCGTCAGTCCCAACTCCCTCATTCCCAACTCCCTCAATCCCAACTCCCTCATTCCCAACTCCCTCAGTCCCCAACTCCCTTAGTCCCCAACTCCCTCAGTCCCAACTCCCTCATTCCCAACTCCCTCATTCCCAACTCCCTCAATCCCAACTCCCTCATTCCCAACTCCCTCAGTCCCCAACTCCCTTAGTCCCCAACTCCCTCAGTCCCAACTCCCTCATTCCCAACTCCCTCAGTCCCCAACTCCCTCAGTCCCAACTCCCTCAGCCCCAACTCTCTCAGTCCACAACTCCCTCAGTCCCAACTCACTCAGTCCCAACTCCCTCATTCCCAACTCCCTCAGTCCCCAACTCCCTCAGCCCCAACTCCATCAGTCCCCAACTCCCTCAGTCCCAACTCACTCAGTCCCAACTCCTTCAGCCCCAACTCCCTCAGTCCCAACTCCCTCAGCCCCAACTCCCTCAGTCCCCAACTCCCTCAGTCCCAACTCCCTCAGCCCCAACTCCCTCAGTCCCCAAATTCTTCAGTCGCAACTCCCTGAGTCCTAACTCCCTCAGTCCCCAACTCCCTCAATCCTCAAATCCCTCAGTCCTCAACTCCCTCAGTCCCAACTCCCTCAGTTCCAACTTCCTCAGTCCCAACTCGCTCAGTCCCCAACTCCCTCAGCTCCAACTCCCTCAGCCCCAACTCCCTCAGTCCCCAACTCCCTCAGCCCCAACTCCCTCAGTCCCAACTCCCTCAGTCCCAACTCCCTCAGTCCCCAACTCCCTCAGTCCCAACTCCCTCAGCTCCAACTCCCTCAGCCCCAACTCCCTCAGTCCCAACTCCCTCAGTCCCCAACTCCCTCAGCCCCAACTCCCTCAGTCCCCAACTCCCTCAGTCCCAACTCCCTCAGTCCCCAACTCCCTCATTCCCAACTCCCTCAGTCCCTAACTCCCTCAGTCCCAACTCCCTCAGCCCCAACTCCCTCAGTCCCCAAATTCCTCAGTCGCAACTCCCTGAGTCCTAACTCCCTCAGTCCCAACTCCCTCAGCCCCAACTCCCTCAGCCCCAACTCCCTCAGTCCCCAAATTCCTCAGTCGCAACTCCCTGAGTCCTAACTCCCTCAGTCCCTAACTCCCTCAGTCCCAACTCCCTCAGCCCCAACTCCCTCAGTCCCCAAATTCCTCAGTCGCAACTCCCTGAGTCCTAACTCCCTCAGTCCCCAACTCCCTCAATCCCCAAATCCCTCAGTCCCCAACTCCCTCAGTCCCCAACTCCCTCAGTCCCAACTCCCTCAGTCCCAACTCTCTCAGTCCCAACTCCCTCAGCTCCAACTCCCTCAGTCCCCAACTCCCTCAGTCCCCAACTCCCTCATTCCCAACTCCCTCAGTCCCCAACTCCCTCAGTCCCAACTCCCTCAGTCCCCAAATCCCGCAGTTCCCAACTCCCTCAGCCCCAATTCCCTCAGTCCTCAACTCCCTCAGCCCCAATACCCTCAGTCCCCAACTGCTTCAGCCCCAACTCCCTCAGCCCCAACTCCCTGAGTCCCAACTCCCTCAGTCCCCAATTCCCTCAGCCCCAACTCCCTCAATCCCCAACTCCCTCAGTTCCCAACTCCCTCAGTTCCCAACTCCCTCAGCCTCAACTCCCTCAGTCCCCATCTCCCTCAGTCCCCAACTCCCTCAGTTCCAACTCCCTCAGCCCCAAATCCCTCAGTCCCAAATCCCTCAGTCCCCAACTCCCTCAGCCCCAACTCCCTCAGGCACCAACTCCCTCAGCCCCAACTCCCTCAGCCCCAACTCCCTCAGTCCCCAACTCCCTCAGCCCAACTCCCTCAGCCCTAACTCCCTCAGTCCCAACTCCCTCAGCCCCAACTCCCTCAGTCCCAAATCCTTCAGTCCCCAACTCCCTCAGCCCCAACTCCCTCAGGCCCCAACTCCCTCAGTCTCCAACTCCCTCAGCCCCAACTCTCTCAGTCCCCAACTCCCTTAGCCCCAACTCCCTCAGCCCCAACTCCCTCAGTCCCCAACTCCCTCAGTCCCAATTCCCTCAGTTCCAACTCCCTCAGCCCCAACTCCATCAGCCCCCAACTCCCTCAGTCCCCAACTCCCTCAGCCCCAACTCCCTCAGTCCCCAACTCCCTCAGCACCAACTCCCTCATATCGACCACACTGAGAAACACACTGATTCAACACAAACATCATCGCTGTAAGTAAGTCCTAACTAAAGTTTTCATGCACTTTTATGACATTTTATAATACACAAGTTACAAAAATAATAAAACCCAAACCATCATCATCATCATAGGCAGTCCCTCGGAATTGAGGAAGACTTCCTTCCACTCCGAAAGTGAGTTCTTGGGTGGCTGAACAGTCCAACACGAGAGCCACAGACCCTTTCACAGGTGGGACAGACATTCGTCGGGGGAAGGGGGGGGGGGTGTGGCACTGATTTACCACATGCTCCTTCCGCTGCCTGCGCTCGGTCTCTTCATGCTCGCAGCATTGAGATTCGAGGAGCTCAGCGCCCTCCCGGATGCACTTTCTCCACCTCGGGCGGTCTTCGGCCAAGGTCTCCTAGGTGTCAGTGGTGATGTCGCACTTTACCAGCGAGGCTTTGAGGGTGTCCTTATAACGTTTCCGCTGTCCTCCTTTGGCTCGTTTACCATGAAGGAGCTCAGCATAAAGCATTTGCTTAGGGAGTCTCGTATCTGGCATGCGTACTATGTGGCTTGCCCAGCGAAGCTGATCGAGTGTGGTCAGTGCTTCAATACTGGGGATGTTAGCCTGGTCGAGGACACGGATGTTGGTGCGCTTGTCCTTCTAGGGGATTTACAGGATATTGCGGAGACATAGTTGGTGATATATCTCCAGCGACTTGATGTGTCTTCTGTACATCGTCTATGCCTCAGACCCATACAGGAGGGCGGGTATTACTACAGCCCTGTAGACCATGAGCTTGGTGGTAGATTTGAGGGCCTGGTCTTCAAACACTCTTTTCCTCAGGCGACCGAAGGCTGCACTGGCGCACTGGAGGCGATGCTGAATCTCTGCATCAATGTCTGCCTTTGTTGATAAGAGGCTCCCGAAATATGGGTAATGGTCCACGTTGTCCAGGGCTGCACCGTGAATCTTGATGATTGGAGGGCAGTGCTGTGCGGCGGGGACAGGCTGGTGGAGGACCTTTGTCTTACGGATGTTAAGCATAAGGCCCATGCTTTCATATGCCTCAGTGAGTACATCGACTATATCCTGGAGTTCAGCCTCAGAATGTGCGCAGACGCAGGCGTTGTCCGCATACTGCAGCTCAACGACAGAGGTTGGGATGATCTTGGACCTGGCCTGGAGGTGGCGTAGGTTAAACAGCTTCCCACTAGTTCTGTAGTTTAGTTCCACCCCAGCGGGGAGTTTGTTGACTGTGAGGTGGAACATGGTGGTGAGGAAGATTGAGAAGAGGGTTGGAGCGATGACGCAGCCCTGTTTGACCCCGGTCCGGACGTGGATTGGGTCTGTAATGGATCCGTTGGTAAGGATCACGGCCTGCATGTCATCGTGAAGCAGGCGAAGGCTGTTGACAAACATTCGGGGGCATCCGAAATGGAGGAGGACACTCCATAGACCCTCGCAGTTGACAGTGTCAAAGGTCTTTGTAAGATCGAAAAAGGCCTTGTATAACAGCTGGCGCTGCTCCCTGCAAATGTTTCCTGCAGCTGTCGCGCTGCAAAGATCACGTCCGTTGTTCCCCGTAGAGGACGAAATCCGTATTGTGATTTCGGAAGGAGTTCCTCGGCCACAGGGAGAAGACGGTTGAGGAGGACTCTAGCGACAACTTTCCCAGTGGCTGACAGCAGGGAGATTCCTCTGTAGTTGCCGCAGTCGGACATGTCCTCTTTTTAAAAATGAACATGATCACTGCATCTGTGAGATCTCTCAGCATGCTCTCCTCCCTCCAGATAAGAGAGCTCAGGTCATGTATCCGCGCCAACAGCGCCTCTCCGCCATATTTTAGTGCCTCAGCAAGGATTCCATCCGCACCCGTAGCCTTGTTATTCTTGAGCTGTTTTACGGCTTTACCAACCTCGTGCAACGTTGGAGTCTCACTGAGGTGGTGGCGGGTCGCATGCTGTTGAGAACACTCGAGTCAAAGGCAGAATCTCGATTGAGGAGATTTTCAAGGTGCTGCTTCCAGCAGGCCCTGACAGCCTCAGTGTGCTTGATGAGTTTTTTCCCGTTCTTGGCCAGGAGTGGGGTGGGCCTTGGGAGTTTGGACCGTCGGTGGCCTTGACTGCGATGAAGAATCCTCGCATATCGTGGCTATCGGCCAGTTGTTGTATCTCCTTGCTTTCTCCATCCACCACCTGTTCATTAGGTCCTGGGATTTTTGTTGGACCTCAGCCTTGAGCCACCTGTAATGTTGTTTTGTAGCTCCCAAGTTGGGTTGTTGCTTGAAGCTCAGAAATGCTCTGTGCTTGCGATCTATTAGCTCTTGGATCTCCTGATCATTTTCATCAAACCAGTCCTAGTGTTTTCTGGTTGAGTGACCGAGTGTTTCTTCACAACCACTGGTTATAGAGACCTGGAGGGCAGCCCTTCCCCAGTGTGTGTCTCTCTCCCTCCCCCAGTGTGTGTGTGTCTCTCTCTCTCCCTCCCAGTGTGTGTCTCTCTCCCTCCCCCAGTGTGTGTGTGTCTCTCTCTCCCTCCCAGTGTGTGTGTCTCTCTCTCCCTCCCAGTGTGTGTGTCTCTCTCCCTCCCAGTGTGTGTGTCTCTCTCTCCCTTCCCCAGTGTGTGTCTCTCTCCCTCCCCCAGTGTGTGTGTCTCTCTCCCTCCCCCAGTGTGTGTGTGTCTCTCTCCCTCCCCCAGTGTGTGTGTGTCTCTCTCTCTCCCTCCCAGTGTGTGTGTCTCTCTCTCCCTCCCAGTGTGTGTCTCTCTCCCTCCCCCAGTGTGTGTGTGTCTCTCTCTCTCCCTCCCAGTGTGTGTGTCTCTCTCTCCCTCCCAGTGTGTGTCTCTCTCCCTCCCCCAGTGTGTGTGTGTCTCTCTCTCTCCCTCCCAGTGTGTGTGTCTCTCTCTCTCCCTCCCAGTGTGTGTCTCTCTCCCTCCCCCAGTGTGTGTGTGTCTCTCTCTCTCTCCCTCCCAGTGTGTGTGTGTCTCTCTCCCTCCCAGTGTGTGTCTCTCTCTCCCTCCCAGTGTGTGTGTCTCTCTCTCCTTCCCAGTGTGTGTGTCTCTCTCTCCCTCCCAGTGTGTGTCTCTCTCTCCCTCCCCCAGTGTGTGTGTCTCTCTCTCCCTTCCCCAGTGTGTGTGTGTCTCTCTCTCCCTTCCCCAGTGTGTCTCTCTCTCTCTCTCTCTCTCCCTCCCAGCGTGTGTCTCTCTCTCTCCCCCCCAGTGTGTGTCGCTCTCTCCCTCCCAGTGTGTGTGTCTCTCTCTCTCCCAGTGTGTTTCTCTCTCGCTCTTTTTCTCTCTCTCCCAGTGTGTTTCTCTCTCTCTCCCTCCCAGTGTGTGTGTCTCTCTCTCCCTCCCAGTGTGTGTCTCTCTCTCCTTCCCAGTGTGTGTGTCTCTCTCTCCCTCCCAGTGTGTGTCTCTCTCTCCCTCCCAGTGTGTGTGTCTCTCTCTCCCTTCCCCAGTGTGTGTGTCTCTCTCTCTCCCAGTGTGTTTCTTTCTCTCTCTCTCTCTCTCTCCCAGTGTGTGTGTCTCTCTCTCTACCAGTGTGTTTCTCTCTCGCTCTTTTTCTCTCTCTCCCAGTGTGTTTCTCTCTCTCTCTCTCGCTCTCTCTCTCCCAGTGTGTGTGTGTCTCTCTCTCTACCAGTGTGTTTCTCTCTCTCTCTCTCGCTCTCTCTCTCCCAGTGTGTGTGTGTCTCTCTCTCTACCAGTGTGTTTCTCTCTCGCTCTTTTTCTCTCTCTCCCAGTGTGTTTCTCTCTCTCTCTCTCGCTCTCTCTCTCCCAGTGTGTGTGTTTCTCTCTCTCCCAGTGTGTTTCTCTCTCTCTCTCTTGCTCTCTCTCTCCCAGTGTGTGTGCGTCTCTCTCTCTCCCAGTGTGTCTCTCTCCCTCTTTCCCAGTGTGTGTGTCTCTCTCTCTTCCAGTGTGTGTGTCTCTCTCTCTCCATGTGTGTCTCTCTCTCTCTCTCCCAGTGTGTTTCTCTCTCTCTCTCTCTCTCTCTCCCCCAGTGTCTTTGCGTGTCTCTCTCTCCCCCAGTGTGTGTGTGTCTCTCTCTCTCTCCCGCAGTGTGTGTCTCTCTCTCTCTCTCCCAGTGTGTTTCTCTCTCTCCCTCTCTCTCTCTCTCCCCCAGTGTGTGTCTCTCTCTCTCCCAGTGTGTTTCTCTCTCTCTCCCAGTGTGTTTCTCTCTCTCTCTCTCTCTCTCTCCCCCAGTGTGTGTGCGTGTCTCTCTCCCCCCCAGTGTGTGTGTGTCTCTCTCTCTCTCCCGCAGTGTGTGTCTCTCTCTCTCTCTCCCAGTGTGTTTCTCTCTCTCTCTCTCTCTCTCCCCCAGTGTGTGTGCGTGTGTCTCTCTCCCTCCCAGTGTGTGTGTCTCTCTCTCTCCCAGTGTGTTTCTCTCTCGCTCTTTTTCTCTCTCTCCCAGTGTGTTTCTCTCTCTCTCCCTCCCAATGTGTGTGTCTCTCTCTCCCTCCCAGTGTGTGTCTCTCTCTCCCTCCCAGTGTGTGTGTCTCTCTCTCCCTCCCAGTGTGTGTCTCTCTCTCCCTCCCAGTGTGTGTGTCTCTCTCTCCCTCCCAGTGTGTGTCTCTCTCTCCCTCCCAGTTGTGTGTCTCTCTCTCCCTTCCCCAGTGTGTGTGTCTCTCTCTCTCCCAGTGTGTTTCTTTCTCTCTCTCTCTCTCTCTCTCCCAGTGTGTGTGTGTCTCTCTCTCTACCAGTGTGTTTCTCTCTCGCTCTTTTTCTCTCTCTCCCAGTGTGTTTCTCTCTCTCTCTCTCGCTCTCTCTCTCCCAGTGTGTATGTGTCTCTCTCTCTACCAGTGTGTTTCTCTCTCTCTCTCGCTCTCTCTCTCCCAGTGTGTGTGTTTCTCTCTCTCCCAGTGTGTTTCTCTCTCTCTCTCTTGCTCTCTCTCTCCCAGTGTGTGTGTGTCTCTCTCTCTCCCAGTGTGTCTCTCTCCCTCTTTCCCAGTGTGTGTGTCTCTCTCTCTTCCAGTGTGTGTGTGTCTCTCTCTCCATGTGTGTCTCTCTCTCTCTCTCACAGTGTGTTTCTCTCTCTCTCTCTCTCCCCCCCAGTGTGTGTGTGTGTGTCTCTCTCTCTCTCCCCCGCAGTGTGTGTCTCTCTCTCTCTCTCCCAGTGTGTTTCTCTCTCTCTCTCTCTCTCTCTCTCCCCCAGTGTGTGTGCGTGTCTCTCTCTCCCCCAGTGTGTGTGTGTCTCTCTCTCTCTCCCGCAGTGTGTGTCTCTCTCTCTCCCAGTGTGTTTCTCTCTCTCTCTCTCTCTCTCTCTCCCCCAGTGTGTGTGTGTGTGTCTCTCTCTCCCCCGCAGTGTGTGTCTCTCTCTCTCTCTCCCAGTGTGTTTCTCTCTCTCTCTCTCTCTCTCTCCCCCAGTGTGTGTGCGTGTCTCTCTCTCCCCCAGTGTGTGTGTCTCTCTCTCTCTCTCCCGCAGTGTGTGTGTCTCTCTCTCTCCCAGTTTGTGTGTGTGCGTCTCTTTCCCTCCCCACAGTGTGTGTGTCTCTCTCTCCCCTCCTACCCCCCCCCCACTCCACCCCAGACCACCGTGGTGGTAGTTTAGCTCATCACCAAATCACACCTTGGTCTGTCCCCCTACCCTAACTAAAGGGATGGCAGGGCAGCTCATTCCCATGGAGTGCACATCCTGCGGCATGTGGGAAATCCCGGACCACCATGTGTGCAGGAGGTGTCTCCAGCTTCAACTGCTCGAGCTCCGCGTTTCAGAGCTGGAGCAGCGGGTGGAGTCAATAAGGTGCATCACCGAGGCTGAGAGCTACGAGGATAGCACGTTTCAGGAGGTGGTCACCCCACAGCTTAAAGGCGTGCAGGTGGAGGGGAAGTGGGTGAACACCAGACGGAGGAAGAACGCTAGGCAGGTAGTGCAGGAGTCCTCCCCTGAGTCCATCTCGCTTTCCAATCGTTATTCTCTTCTGAGTATCGGTGAGGGTGATGGTGCCTCTGGGGAGTGCAGTCAGAGCCAAGTCCAAGGCACCACGGATGGCTCAGCTTCTCAGGGGGGAGGGACAAAGAATAAAAGAGCTGTAGTGATAGGGGATTGTATAGTTAGGGGAACAGACAGGCGTTTCTGCGGCCGCAGACTTGACTCCCGAATGGTTTTGTGCCTCCCTGGTGCCAGGGTCAAGGATGTCACAGAGCGGACACAGGGCACCCTGGGGAGGGGTGGGGGGGGGTAAGCAGCTAGAGGTCGTGGTCCATATCAGGACCAATGACATAGGTAGAAGGAGGGACAGGGTCCTGCAGGCAGAATTTAGGGAGCTGGAAGAAAAATTATAGGATAGAACCTCAAAGGTAGTAATCTCCGGGTTACTACCGGTGCCACGTGCTAATGAGTATAAGAATAGAAGGATAGAGAGGATGAACATGTGGCTGGAGAGTTGGTGTAGGAGGGAGGGCTTTAAATTCCTGAGGCATTGGGACCGCTTCTGGGGGAGATGGGACCTGTACAAACCGGACGGGTTGCACCTCAACAGCGCCGGGACCAATATCCTCGTGGGGAGTTTTGCTAGTGCTGTTGGGGAGAGTTTAAACTAGCTTGGCAGGGGGATGGGAACCTGCGAACAAATTCAATAGGGAAGGAAGTAAAGCAGAAATTGGAAAATAAGGATGTAGAAAGTGAATCTGTAAGGCAGAGGAAACAAGGGTTAGTAAGTAGTAATCAGGGAGGGCTTCCTGTGCTGAATGGTATATACTTCAAAGCAAGGCTGGTAGCGAGTAAGGCGGATGAGCTGAGAACACAGGTAGACACTTGGGAGTATGACATTATAGCCATTACAGAGACATGGCTAAAAGAGGGGCAGGTTTGGCAGCTCAATATTCCTGGTTACAGGATTTTTAGACAAGATAGAGAGGGGGGCAAAAAGAAAGTGTTGCAGTACTGATTAAAGAAACTATTACAGCAGTGAGGGGGGATGATATGTTAGAGGGATCATCAAATATGGGTCGAATTGAAGAGCAAAAAAGGGGCGATCACACTGCTGGGCGTGTATAATAGACCCCCAAACAGTGGAAGGGAGATAGAGGAACAAATATGTGGGAACATTTCTGTGAAGTCCAAAAACCATAGGGCAGGAATAGTAGGGGATTTCAACTATCCTAATATTGATTGGGACAAATATAGTGTGAAGGGTATAGAGGGTGCAGAATTCTTAAAATGCATTTTTAGTCAGTATGTAATAAGCCCAACATGGGAGGGGGCAGTTCTGGATTTAGTTTTGGGGAATGAAGCTGGGCAGGTGGAAGGGGTATCAGTGGGAGAGCACTTGGATGCCAGTGACCATAATTCAGTCAGATTTAAGGTAGTTATGGATAAGGACAAGGATAGACCAGGAATAAAAGTCCCAAATTGGGGAAAAGCTAACTTTGCTAAGTTGAGAAGTGATTTGGCCACAGTGGACTGGAAACAGCAACTTGTGGGTAAATCAGTGTCGGAACAGTGGGAGGCATTCAAGGAGGAGATCCGGAAGGCTCAGGCCAAACATGTGCCCTTAAAGAAAAAGGCTGGGAAAAATAATTCTAGAGCCCCCTGGATGTCTCGGGACTTACAGGGGAGGAGTAAGAAAAAAAGGGACGCTTATATCATATACCGACAGTTAAATACTGTAGAATCCCTGGAGGAATTACGGGCTCAATTTTTCCCAGAGATTTGCGCCGTTTTTTTGAGCAGGCTGCTTTTTTTGGCCTAAGTTTAAAAATCGCCAGTTTCCCCGATCAATTTGCACCAGCATAACTCAGTTAGTTACGATTTTTTTAGGTAAGTTTTTTTTTCGGCCAAAGGGGCCGTAAACATAGAAACATAAAAATTTTCAGCGCAGAAGGAGGCCATTTTGGGCCATCGTGTCAATGCCGGCCGACATAGAGCCGCACGGCCCTCGGTCAGCAGCCCTGAAGGTTACATATAAACTTGTGAACAATGACAGAAAGGCAAAGAGCACACAGCCCAACCAGTCCGCCTCACACAACTGCGACACCCCTTATACTAAAACATTCTACACTCCACCCCAACTGGAGCCACGTGATCTCCTGGGAGAGGCAAAAACCAAATAAAAACCCAGGCCAATTTGGGAGAATAAATCTGGGAAAATTCCTCTCCGACTTAGCCAGGTGATTGACTCTAGTCCAGGAGATCACCCTGGGTGTATTCTATTCCCTGCAGTACTTACCATTTTATCTGCGCCGGTCAACAAAACGTCAAATCCCATTACCAGCTCTAGATCCGTAACCCTGCAGGTTACGGCACTTTAAGTGCCCATCCAACCATCTCTTAAAAGTGGTGAGGGTTTCTGCATCCACCACTCTTCCAGGCAGCGAGTTCCAGATCCCCACAACCCTCTGCATAAAGAAGCTGAGAGTTACTCCAGTTCTGCTAAGGCCAGCATTTGTGGCCTCTGAAGAAAAACCTTCTGGTGAGTTAAGGAAATTGGCGCAGGTAAGTGCAGCAGATGCCCGGACAGCAGTAGCAGGAAAGGTAAGAGAAAGAGGAAGAGAGAGGTGGGGGGAAGGGGAGAGGGGGTGGGTGTGAGAGGGAGTGGGGTGAGAGGGGGTGGGGGTGAGAGGGGGTGGGGTGAGAGGGGGTGGGGGTGAGAGGGGATGGGGATGAGAGGGAGTGGGGGTGAGAGGGGGTGGAGGGAAGCCTTTCGGGTGTAATTAAGAGCGGGGACCGGGAGAGAGGAGGCCATTCGGGGTCAGGGCTAGGGACGGGGAAAGTGGGACCGGCTTTACTAATTGGAGGTAAGTTGATGCAATGTGTTTTAATGTGTTGGGAGCTGGCTGTATGTTTCACTTTGCAGAATCAGCTCACATTGTGTCCCTGATTACCGTGGCAACCCGATCTTTTTGGCGCAGATCAAGGCTCCACCCCCAAAACCAACGGACAGGCTAGGCTGCGCCAAAATGAAGAAATCCAACGGGGAAACTTAGAACATTTTTTTTTGGCATACTTGGTACCCCAAAAAACGGGCGTAACTCTTCAAGTACGCCAAAAAAAAAAGCTTTGGGGAAAATTGAGCCCATAGAAAGTCCAGAGGTAAAATTAAAAGGGACATTAGGAATGCAAAGAGAGAGCATGAAAAATTCTTGGCAAGTAAAATTAAGGAAAACCCAAACATGTTTTATAAATATATTAAGAGCAAGACGATAACTAAAGAAAGGGTAGGGTCTATTTGAGACCACGAGGGTAATCTTTGTGTGGAGGTGGAAGATGTTGGGAGGGTTCTTAACTAATACTTTGCGTCTGTTTTCACAAAGGAAAGGGGCAATGCAGATACTGCTATCGAGGAGGAGTGTGAAATTCTGGATGAAATAAATATAGTGAGCGAGGAGGTATTAAGGGGTTTAACAGCTTTGAAAGTAGATAAGTCCCCAGGCCCAGATAAAATGCATCCCAGGCTGTTGAACAAAGTAAACGAGGAAATAGCAGAGGCCTTGACCATCATTTTCCAGTCCTCTTTGGATTTGGGCATGGTGCCGGAGGACTGGAGGATGCTAATGTAGTACCCTTGTTTAAGAAGGGAGAAAGGGATAGGCCGAGTTATTACAGGTCTGTCAGCCTAACCTCAGTGCTGGGAAAATTATTGGAAAATATCCTGAAGGACAGGATAAATCTACATTTAGAAAGGCAAGGATTAATTAGAGACAGTCAGCACGGATTTGTTAAGGGAGGATCATGTTTGACTAACCTGATTGAATTTTTTGAGGAGGTAACCAAGAGGGTCAATAAGGGTAGTGTGTACGATGTAGTGTATATGGACTTTAGCAAAGCTATTGATAAGGTCCCACATGGCAGACTGGTCATGAAGAGCAAAATGGCAAGTTGGATCCAAATTTAGCTTAGAGGTAGGAAGCAAAGGGTAATGGTTGATGGATGTTTTTGTGACTGGAAGGATGTTTCCAGTGGGGTTCTGTATCACTCAGTACTGTGCCCCTTGCTTTTTGTGGTATACATCAATCATTTAGATTTGAATATAGGGAGTATGATTAAGAAGTTTTCAGACGACACTAAAATTGGCTATGTGGTTGATAATGAAGAGGAAAGTCATGGGCTGCAGGAGGATATGTCCATTGTCCATTGGTAAGTTTAACTACCAGAATCCTATTTCCCTCTTTGGCAATCACAGTGCCATTTGGGCCCTGCAGGTAGTTGAGGACAAAAACAGGGTCATTTACATCAATACATCGCGCCCTCGCATTCCTGTCATGGTAGTCATATTGTGACTGGCGCCTGCTCTCGACAATTTCTTTCATGGTGGGGTGTATAAGGGATAACCGGGTTTTGAGCATCCTTTTCATTAGCAGCTCTGCGGGTGGAACCCCTGTGTTGTGGAAAAATATTTCCGAGACTGTATAATATATAAAGAGAGGTTTATTAAATTGGAGACAAAGCTTTGGGAGAAGTGTTAGAGACCCCTGTCTCTGAACCATTTCTCAATTTGGTATCTCCAGTGAGATTCTTTTATCTTACAAATTATGTCACTTTACATCACATGCTTTATCACTAGTCCTTAAGTCTAATCATCGCATTACAAGGTTTACAAAGCTTTTCCTCCAAGGCTGAGTTTTTTATATAAACCAGCCTGCATTGTGACAGGGCATTATAAACAAGGGCAGGCTCTTTGGCACTGGTATAGACAAACATCCCACTTAATTATCTCTCCAGTCGTTCATTATCTCACTTTCCTATCTCCATAACTCAAGGCCAGCATACCTTGAAGTCTAACTGTGTTTTTTTATATAAAGCATATTGCATCAGTATTGTCCCTTACAAAATTCATTAAAGGGGAAAATAAAACAAATGTTTGGTCCCATATACTAGTCAAGTATATGTCCAAAAATCAGCTCCAACAATATTCCCCCTTTTGGTCCTGGAGGATGTTCACAAAATCCAGATGGCCACAATGATAGTAGCATGGTGTCATATATTCGTCCTTTGGGGTATGTTACTTCCCTGATGTTCCGTATGTCCACCTTACCTGTAGCTCTAGGCTACCCTTCAAAGGTAGTGATCGGTGTCATTGTCGTCTGTTTCTTCATCCTTGGTGTCTTCAGGTATTTCCATCAGGTGTGCTTCTTCTTCGGCGATTACACTGGCTACTGGCATCAGTCGAGCCATCATAACTTTACAGCAGATATCAAAACATCCGATAATCAGACAGCAAGTAATTATTATTACAACCAGAATAATTACTCCATGCATAAGATAGGACCCCCAGGATCCCCCTAACAGCCAGTCAAACCAGCCAGATCCTCCTGCTGTTGTGGATAACTTCTTTACCTCCCTTCTTATGTGATCAGCGAGGTTGGTTATGTTTTCTGAATTATCGGGAATGTAAGTGCAACAGTCAGCTCCAATTAAGGCACATTGTGCGTATGGCTACCATTTCAGCCGTTATGCCCTCTATTGCTTCAGCAGTTTCATTAACTATCTGTTCCAGTACTCTCTCTAGGTTACGTAATTCATCCATGGTGCGTCCTATCCCGAATGGGAGCATCATGACCCCAAATAGCCTCTCTACCGGGGTAAGAACTGGTGTCTGTACTTCTGCTAAAGTACGTACCCGTCTGACAAAAGAGACCACATATCCCAAATAACAGGACCCCCTCCAGTTCTGAGGCAACCAGGGGTAGGCCTTATGCCCGCACACAAAATAAGTGCCATTGTATGCTGTTAGATTCGATCCCAATCTCTCTCTCAGCTCCCGTCGCCACCTAATCTTAGGGTCCCAGTCCTGGCTACTTGTCTGATTCTTCAAACCCTCTATTTCAAAGAACCCCTGGTTTGTTGTTTCGCTGGCTATTATGTTCCACCTGGTGAGGTTAAAGTATTGCGTACAATTGCTATATCCTGCTACAAAACATGTTTCCTCACCAGTCAGGTCTCTAGTGAAACAAATGTCAGCGGTGGGCCTTCCAACTCCTGAGGTGTTGGTCAAAACCAGGAACGGGGGTCGTACCGACCTATTGTATTCCGGCTGGTACCATCCGTCAAATGCATCCAAAAAGTAACCCCCCGATCTCCACGTTTCTTTATCCCCACTCTGGTTCCAAGTATCATTTACTTCCCCTGTACCGTTTTGTCACATTACCCACTCTGCTACTTCCGAAATGTTAAGGGAGATTGACCTCAAAGGGATGCCTCCTTTGCTATGTATGGGGATGTGCGAACATACCCAGCAACTAGAAAAGTTCTCATTTTGCGCATAAACATAAGACATGTACAAAAAGGTATTTACATGTAACTCTCGTTTCAGTCTAGCTAGTAGGCCGGACCTAACACGAACTATGATAATCGCACCGATCGCAATATATAGTTTCATCATCTTATTACTCTATATTTAACAAATAGTCAAAGGCAAAATGGCCATATGGCTTGCTTGAAGAATAGACAAACAACAACTAATACGTGTGCTAAACGGCTGGTTCAAAAACCTTAAGCTGGGTCCAATGCTTCCATTGTCCGCTCCCTTTAACATCGATGCAGGCACAAGTGTCCCCGCTGATTATAACCTCATATGGTCCTATCCATTTTGGGGCAAACCCCGGTTTTCCCAGGAGGACTCTTACCATAACGCGACTTCCCGCCAACGGGACTTCAGGGAGCTTTGTAAGCTCTGCTTCCGCGTCTCTTTCTTCCTGATTGTCCCTAACTAATTTACGCATCCCTTTTAATTGAGTACTTAGTTCCAAAACATACCGTTTTATTTTGTCTTTTAATGGGCCTACATCGGCCCCCCCTGTTATGATGTTCTCTGGTAATTAGTTCATAAGGAGTTAATCCGGTTGTCCGGTTTGTCGTGGCTCTTAACTTCATCAATATAATGGGTAATACTTCTGTCCACGTTTTTCCTGACGTTTGCATGGCCTTTGCCAGGGCGTTCTTAAGGGTACGGTTCATGCGGTCTACCATTCCAGAACTCTGCGGGTGGTAGGGGATGTGGAATTTTTGTTTTATGCCCATCAGCTGGCATATTGTTTTTACAATTTTTCCGGTGAAGTGGGTGCCTTGGTCGGAATCTATCTGAAGAGGTACTCCCCATCGGGGAATCACCTGCTCGGTCAATATCCTTGCCACTGTTGAGGCACTCCCCATCGGGGAATCACCTGCTCGGTCAATATCCTTGCCACTGTTGAGGCACTCCCCATCGGGGAATCACCTGCTCGGTCAGAATATCTTTGCCACTGTTGAGGCACTCCCCATCGGGGAATCACCTGCTCGGTCAATATCCTTGCCACTGTTGAAGCACTCCCCATCGGGGAATCACCTGCTCGGTCAATATCCTTGCCACTGTTGAGGCACTCCCCATCGGGGAATCACCTGCTCGGTCAATATCCTTGCCACTGTTGAGGCACTCCCCATCGGGGAATCACCTGCTCGGTCAATATCCTTGCCACTGTTGAGGCACTCCCCATCGGAGAATCACCTGCTCGGTCAGAATATCTTTGCCACTGTTGAGGCACTCCCCATCGGGGAATCACCTGCTCGGTCAATATCCTTGCCACTGTTGAAGCACTCCCCATCGGGGAATCACCTGCTCGGTCAATATCCTTGCCACTGTTGAGGCACTCCCCATCGGGGAATCACCTGCTCGGTCAATATCCTTGCCACTGTTGAGGCACTCCCCATCGGGGAATCACCGGCTCGGTCAATATCCTTGCCACTGTTGAGGCACTCCCCATCGGGGAATCACCTGCTCGGTCAATATCCTTGCCACTGTTGAGGCACTCCCCATCGGGGAATCACCGGCTCGGTCAATATCCTTGCCACTGTTGAGGCACTCCCCATCGGGGAATCACCTGCTCGGTCAATATCCTTGCCACTGTTGAGGCA
Source organism: Pristiophorus japonicus (assembly GCF_044704955.1). NCBI lineage: Eukaryota > Metazoa > Chordata > Chondrichthyes > Pristiophoridae > Pristiophorus > Pristiophorus japonicus. Next base: position 57,990,864 of record NC_091997.1, read on the forward strand.
CTCCCCATTGGGGAATCACCTGCTCGGTCAATATCCTTGCCACTGTTGAGGCACTCCCCATTGGGGAATCACCTGCTCGGTCAATATCCTTGCCACTGTTGAGGCACTCCCCATTGGGGAATCACCTACTCGGTCAATATCCTTGCCACTGTTGAGGCACTCCCCATCGGGGAATCACCGGCTCGGTCAATATCCTTGCCACTGTTGAGGCACTCCCCATCGGGGAATCACCTGCTCGGTCAATATCCTTGCCACTGTTGAGGCACTCCCCATCGGGGAATCACCGGCTCGGTCAATATCCTTGCCACTGTTGAGGCACTCCCCATCGGGGAATCACCTGCTCGGTCAATATCCTTGCCACTGTTGAGGCACTCCCCATCGGGGAATCACCTGCTCGGTCAATATCCTTGCCACTGTTGAGGTACTCCCCATTGGGGAATCACCTGCTCGGTCAATATCCTTGCCACTGTTGAGGCACTCCTCATTGGGGAATCACCTGCTCGGTCAATATCCTTGCCACTGTTGAGGCACTCCCCATCGGGGAATCACCTGCTCGGTCAATATCCTTGCCACTGTTGAGGCACTCCCCATCGGGGAATCACCTGCTCGGTCAGAATATCTTTGCCACTGTTGAGGCACTCCCCATCGGGGAATCACCTGCTCGGTCAATATCCTTGCCACTGTTGAAGCACTCCCCATCGGGGAATCACCTGCTCGGTCAATATCCTTGCCACTGTTGAGGCACTCCCCATCGGGGAATCACCTGCTCGGTCAATATCCTTGCCACTGTTGAGGCACTCCCCATCGGGGAATCACCTGCTCGGTCAATATCCTTGCCACTGTTGAGGCACTCCCCATCGGGGAATCACCTGCTCGGTCAGAATATCTTTGCCACTGTTGAGGCACTCCCCATCGGGGAATCACCTGCTCGGTCAATATCCTTGCCACTGTTGAAGCACTCCCCATCGGGGAATCACCTGCTCGGTCAATATCCTTGCCACTGTTGAGGCACTCCCCATCGGGGAATCACCTGCTCGGTCAATATCCTTGCCACTGTTGAGGCACTCCCCATCGGGGAATCACCGGCTCGGTCAATATCCTTGCCACTGTTGAGGCACTCCCCATCGGGGAATCACCTGCTCGGTCAATATCCTTGCCACTGTTGAGGCACTCCCCATCGGGGAATCACCGGCTCGGTCAATATCCTTGCCACTGTTGAGGCACTCCCCATCGGGGAATCACCTGCTCGGTCAATATCCTTGCCACTGTTGAGGCACTCCCCATCGGGGAATCACCGGCTCGGTCAATATCCTTGCCACTGTTGAGGCACTCCCCATTGGGGAATCACCTGCTCGGTCAATATCCTTGCCACTGTTGAGGCACTCCCCATTGGGGAATCACCTGCTCGGTCAATATCCTTGCCACTGTTGAGGCACTCCCCATTGGGGAATCACCGGCTCGGTCAATATCCTTGCCACTGTTGAGGCACTCCCCATCGGGGAATCACCGGCTCGGTCAATATCCTTGCCACTGTTGAGGCACTCCCCATCGGGGAATCACCTGCTAGGTCAATATCCTTGCCACTGTTGAGGCACTCCCCATTGGGGAATCACCTGCTCGGTCAATATCCTTGCCACTGTTGAGGCACTCCCCATCGGGGAATCACCTGCTAGGTCAATATCCTTGCCACTGTTGAGGCACTCCCCATCGGGGAATCACCTGCTCGGTCAATATCCTTGCCACTGTTGAGGCACTCCCCATCGGGGAATCACCGGCTCGGTCAATATCCTTGCCACTGTTGAGGCACTCCCCATCGCGGAATCACCTGCTAGGTCAATATCCTTGCCACTGTTGAGGCACTCCCCATCGGGGAATCACCTGCTCGGTCAATATCCTTGCCACTGTTGAGGCACTCCCCATTGGGGAATCACCTGCTCGGTCAATATCCTTGCCACTGTTGAGGCACTCCTCATTGGGGAATCACCTGCTCGGTCAATATCCTTGCCACTGTTGAGGCACTCCCCATCGGGGAATCACCGGCTCGGTCAATATCCTTGCCACTGTTGAGGCACTTCCCATCGGGGAATCACCGGCTCGGTCAATATCCTTGCCACTGTTGAGGCACTCCCCATCGGGGAATCACCGGCTCGGTCAATATCCTTGCCACTGTTGAGGCATTCCCCATCGGGGAATCACCTGCTCGGTCAATATCCTTGCCACTGTTGAGGCACTCCCCATTGGGGAATCACCTGCTCGGTCAATATCCTTGCCACTGTTGAGGCACTCCTCATTGGGGAATCACCTGCTCGGTCAATATCCTTGCCACTGTTGAGGCACTCCCCATCGGGGAATCACCGGCTCGGTCAATATCCTTGCCACTGTTGAGGCACTCCCCATCGGGGAATCACCTGCTCGGTCAATATCCTTGCCACTGTTGAGGCACTCCCCATCGGGGAATCACCTGCTCGGTCAATATCCTTGCCACTGTTGAGGCACTCCCCATTGGGGAATCACCTGCTCGGTCAATATCCTTGCCACTGTTGAGGCACTCCTCATTGGGGAATCACCTGCTCGGTCAATATCCTTGCCACTGTTGAGGCACTCCCCATCGGGGAATCACCGGCTCGGTCAATATCCTTGCCACTGTTGAGGCACTCCCCATCGGGGAATCACCTGCTCGGTCAATATCCTTGCCACTGTTGAGGCACTCCCCATTGGGGAATCAGATGCTCGGTCAATATCCTTGCCACTGTTGAGGCACTCCCCATTGGGGAATCACCTGCTCGGTCAATATCCTTGCCACTGTTGAGGCAGTGCAATCACGTGTGGGGAAAGCTTCCACCCACCGGCTAAATTGATCTATAATCACTAGGCAATATCTGTTTCCATGGGATGGGGGCAAAGGACCTGTGAAATTAATTTGTACGTGTTCCCATGGCCCCCGTGGACGGGGCTGGTGTCCCATTTAAATTTTAATGGGCCTGCCTGGATTATATTGTGCGCACGTAACGCATCGATGGCAATGTTTAGCAATATCTCTCCCCATCCCTTTCCACCACCAATCTCTCCCAAGACTCCCGGTCATGGCCTCTCGTCCTGAATGAGACAGGCCATGATGCAACTCCAATAAGGTATTCTGTATGCATTCAGGCGCCATTATCTTGTCGTTTCGTCTTCAAATGTTATCCTTCCCTTGCGTGGCGCCCTGCTTTGTCCACATACCTATTTCCTCCTCAGGAGTGTCCTGGTGTAGTTTCTCAATACTTATCTGTTGGTCTCGGGCCCCAGCGGCACTGACTGAGGCTTCCTCACACTCTTCCTGTTCTAATGCCTTCTGTACAGCTACATCTGCAGCTTTATTCCCTGGTGACTCAGCCAATCTGGACTGGTTCGGCCCGGCTCCCTCCTGTGGGCTTTAATTTTAATAACCGCTACCTGTTGTGGTTTATTACTGGCTGCTAAAAGAGCTTCTATTCTCAGCTGGTGTTTTATGGGATGTCCGCTAGTTGTGATAAAACCCCTTCTCCGCCATGCTGTCATATAATCGTGTACTACCCTGAATGCATATCTACTGTCCGTATAGATATTAACAATCTTATTTTCCGATAATTCCAGTGCCCGGGTGAGGGCTACCAGTTCTGCTACTTGAGCTGACGACCCCCCATTAATTTACCCTGATTCAACTGTCTCTAGATCCTGGTTAACTACGGCCCATCCAGTACGAGGTAGTCCCTCTACGTATTTTCGTGAGCCATCCACAAACAAGGTTTGTTCTGCGGTTTGAAGGGGGGCGCCTTTTATTCTATCCTCTTCCATATCCTCACATACCTCTTCGCAAAAGTGGGCTTCCCCCTCACCCATCATACCTTCTGCGGGGTTGTTTCCTACATCCCTAATTATGGTTACCGCTTTGTTGGGTGGTAAGAGGACTGCTTCCCACTTTGCCCGTCTCATATTAGATACGGTTCTCAGTTTTCCTGTGTTTAACATTTCTACCAATGTGTGTTTAGTGTGGAGAATGATGTTTCCAGTCATCACCACAGGATCGCTTATTTTTACCGCCCAAGCTGCGCAATCTAGCGCGGCTATACATCTGGATAACTCGGTCACCACCGGGCTTTCGGTGGAGTAATAGGCTATAGGTCTCCTTTTATCCCCGTGATCTTGGGTGACCACGGCCATATAGAATCCACCTTCATTGTTACAGTGGATGTGGAAATCCTTACTCATGTCAGGCAGTCCCAATCCAGGTGTGGAAACTAGTTCTGACTTGAGTTTACTATACGCCTGTTCTTGTTCAGGGCCCCACTCTATGAGGTCTAGGGCCGGTTTCCCCCCTTTCACTAATCTTTGTATTGGCTCAGCAATTTTTGCAAAATCAGGGATAAAGTTCCGGCTGTAATTAAAGAGGCCCAGTACTTTCCTCACCCCCCTTACCGTTACTGGTCTAGGAATGTCCTTGACAGCCTTTTTCCTATCCGAGGGCATTTCTTTCAGCCCCTTTGAGAGGCAGTACCCTAGGTACAGGACCTGGGATTTCCCTACCTTGGCCTTTTTGGGGTTAACCTTAAGGCCCGCCGTTTCCAGAGCCCTTAATACTAAGTATAGGGTTGCCTGATGTCCTTCCTTGGTTTCTGAGGCTATTAATATGTCGTCGACATATTGTAAAATACTATTTCCTGCCGGTACCTCTATTTGTTTTAGTATATCCCTCATGACTCGATGGAATATGGCAGGACTATTATGGAATCCTTGTGGTAATCGGGTCCAAGTATATTGTTTATCCTCCACCGTGAAGGCAAATTTTTCTTGTGATTCTGGTTCGAGGGGAAGGGCCCAAAAACCATTGGCTATTTCTAGGACTGTAAAGATCTTATGTTCAGGGGATAATCCATTAAGGATTGTGGAGGGGCTGGCCACTATCGGGTGTAATTTGGGGGTGACCTTGTTAAGGGCAGTGTAGTCGATAGAGAGTCTATAACTCCCATCTGGTTTCCCTACCGGCCATGTTGGGGAGTTTGTGGTGCTAACTGTTTCTTTTAAGATACCCTTTTCCACTAGCCCTTTTACTATTTCTACAGCCGCTGTTCTAGCTTCAGGTCTTATAGGGTATTGTCGGTGTGGTTTATGAGGTGGTCCAGGGACTTTAATAGGATCCATCTTCGCCTTTCCAGTATCCAATTTTGTCTGTGCCCAGATCCCGGGCACAGAGGCACATATGCCTCCATATCCTCCAGTCCCGATAAGCCAGTCAGTTTTTGTTGCTGTAGCTACACCTATACTTTCCACATGGTGGGCTATCTGTCCTAAATCTCCCTTACTGCCATCCGCCTTTGGCCATGTCAGTTTCCCCTTGCCGCAATCAATCAGGGCCTTAAATTCCCTCATTACATCATTCCCCAATATTGTTCCCTCACGATTCTCGCATACGTAAAATCTCATGGGTATATATAAGTTATCAATTTCCACCAATTAGGTGGTGCTCAGGTAGGCCAGTGTGGGCCGTCCATCTATTCCGTTTATCAGAGCCTTCTTGTCGGTGACGGGAAGGGGCATATTGGTAATGGATATTGAGGCTCCCGTGTCCACTAGCATTTCACACTGTCGGCCCCCGACTAGTGCAGACACATATATCCTTCCCTCCTTTTTACTTTGTACAGGGGCCGCCGGACATCACCGGGTGGCTTTGTACGCCTGCCACTTCTGGTATTCCTGTTCTGACAGTGTCCTTGCCTTATTAGGATAGACATTTTTACCATAGCATGTCGCTTCCAGGTGCCCTTTCTTACCACAATACGTACATTGCTTTTCACTGCCTTTCCCTTTGCATTCCCTGGCAAAATGGCCCGGTTTTCCACAATTATGGCAAGTCCCCCTTTTCTGCCCTCCTCCTGTTCCCGTGGCAGAGACCTTTTCCTGCTTTATCTTTGTCTGAGATTTTTCATCGCCCCCTCCCTGGACGCCGCTAGCCCACTCGACCAGTTCATCATAATCCTGGGTTACAATTACTCCCATTTTTATAATGGTCTGGTGTGCAGCGGATAGTGCGTCCTTGAATGCCTGGATAAATGCTCGGTCACTGCAGCCCGGGTTTCCCTGTCCAGAGCATTCTTGATATATCTGGAACAATTGTTCCCCATACTCTGAGGCTCCTTCCCCTTTTTGTTGTTTGGTTGTAGTAATTTTACCCCAATTAGTAGGGGCATTGCCTAAAACCCGTTGGATCTGGGTTTTAAAAGGGCCAAAGGCCGCCTGTTGACCATTTACTTCGGTGGTTAAAGGTACTGCGTGTGTCCAACGTCCCCCTGAAAAGTCGACATTGGCTGCTACCGCGGCTCCTCCAGCCACTGCTCTCCACCGATCTGCCGGGCAAGCCGCTCGGACTAGTTGGTGGATATCTCTGAGGTGTAGTTAGTGGCCCACCCAAACTGTATCCAGCTCTGCCCAAAATTTAATATTCGCACATCGGGGCTGTAATTTACCCAGGGATGCCATTATCTGCTGTCTTTCGCCGGGGGTAAAGGGCTTATAGGCCGCAGTGGGATTTGCGGCCGTCTCCCTTCTTGTTACCGGCGCCACTGGAAGGGTTTCTAAATCTTCCTGACCCGGGGCGGTTGCTTCGCATTGATAATTCCCGTAAGGGGGCAGCGATCCCCCCCATTGAGATCGATCCTGGATCTGTTGTTCCAGCGCCAGGCATTTCTTTTCCCACTCTACATTTTTCCTTTGTGCCTGGTTTAATTGTTTACTTTTTTCATCCATTTTTTCTTTAACCTTCTTAACCTGTTCAATTAGTCCAGCTAACTGATGCACCAATAATACTCCGGCCTTTTTAGTTTTATCTTTCTTTTGTTTAACTATCCAACTTAGCTGTTGTTCTAACGTCTGGGATACATCCCAACCGTCCTTTTCATTTTCTTGATTAAGACCTGTCGATCGGTCATATGGGAATTAATTAACGACCCGGGCGGCCCGCGTTTTACTTTCCCTTCCTTACCTTCCATCTTTGCCAGTCTCGGAAGTTTCCCTTTGTTCCTGTAATACTCACGGCCACGACTACTCTGTGGGGACTCTTTGTCTTCGCAACAAAGCTAGCGTGTTTCCTTACCACCGGAGTTTTTCAGCTCTAGGTTGGATCGATCAGTTCCCATCCGCACCGACCTTATTTACCAAAGGGAAAAATCAAACTGTTAGTCAGCCTCTTACCGCTATCTACTTACTCGTATCTTATACACTATCCCGTCGTGCCCGTACACCTCTCTTTCCAGTCTCTAACACCAGATTCCAGATACTATCTTAAGTGATCACGTGTGATCGGACAGTATCCTGTTCATGACGCCATTTTGTTGTGGAAAAATATTTCCGAGACTGTATAATATATAAAGAGACAAAGCTTTGGGAGAAGTGTTAGAGACCCCTGTCTCTGAACCATTTCTCAATTTGGTATCTCCAGTGAGATTCTTTTATCTTACAAATTATGTCACTTTACATCACATGCTTTATCACTAGTCCTTAAGTCTAATCATCGCATTACAAGGTTTACAAAGCTTTTCCTCCATGGCTGAGTTTTTGATATAAACCAGCCTGCATTGTGACAGGGCATTATAAACAAGGGCAGGCTCTTTGGCACCGGTATAGACAAACATCCCACTTAATTATCTCTCCAGTCGTTCATTATCTCACTTTCCTATCTCCATAACTCAAGGCCAGCATACCTTGAAGTCTAACTGTGTTTTTTTATATAAAGCATATTGCATCAGTATTGTCCCTTACAAAATTCATTAAAGGGGAAAATAAAACAAATGTTTGGTCCCGTATACTAGTCAAGTATATGTCCAAAAATCCACTCCAACACCCTGTGAGCGAGTGTGGCCGGGATCTGTAGGCCAACAGGAAGCGTGATAAGCAGCTTTGTAGGGAACCCCCTTGAATTCTGAGCATCCCCTGCTTGATTATGTGCACTGCTCGTTCTGCCTGGCCATTTGAGGCCGGCTTGAATGGTACTGTTCTGACATGGCTATTTCCATTGCCTGCCATGAAGTCCTGGAATTCAGTGCTTGTGAAGCACGGGCCATTGTCGCTGACCACGATGTCTGGTAGACCGTGGGTGGCAAACATTGCCCGTAGATTTTCTACCGTGGCAGAGGATGTGCTTGAATTTAAAATGTCATGCTCGATTCATTTGGAGTAGGTGTCTACTACAACCAAAAACATTTTTCCCATGAAAGGATCTGCGTAGTCCACATGGATGCATGACCATGGCTTGGCGGGCCAGGACCAGGGGCTAGGGGGGCTTCCCTGGGCGCATTGCCCAGCTGGGCACAGGTGTTGCACCTGCGAACACAAAATTCCAGATCTGGCAATTGCCTTCATCATGACAATGCCCGGGTGCTCATTGTGGAGTTCCCTGATGAACACCTCTCTGCCCATCTGGGGCATGACTACGCGGTTTCCCCACAGTAGGCAACCGGCCTGAATCGAAAGTTCATCCCTGCGCCTGTGAAATGGTTTAAATTCCTCAGGGCATGCTCTGTACGTGGCTGCCCAGTCCCCATTCAGGACACATTTCTTGACTAGTGGGTCTCTATTTGTCCAGACTTTAATCTGACGGGCTGTCACGGGTGAGCCTTCGCTTCCGAAAGCTTCAACAGCCATGACCATGTCTGCAGCATGCTCGGTAGCCCCCTCAGTGGTGGCTAGTGGGAGCCTGCTAAGTGCATCGGCGCAGTTTTCGGTGCCCGGTCTGTGCCGAATTGTGTAATCATAGGCAGCTAATGTGAGTGCCTACCTCTGTATGCGGGCCGATGCGTTTGCATTTATGGCCTTGTTGTCGGCCAAAAGGGACGTTAGGGGTTTGTAATCTGTCTCCAGCTCAAATTTCCTGCCAAACAGGTACTGGTGCGTTTTCTTTACCGCATTTACACATGCGAGCGCCTCCTTTTCTACCATCCCGTAGCCCCTTTCTGCCTGGGACAGACTTCTGGAGGCATAAGCTACCGGCTGTAACTGACCCTTGGCATTGACATGCTGCAACACACACACCCAACACCATAGGACGACGCATCACACGTTAACACAAGTTTCTTACATGGGTCATATAGCATTAACAGATTGTTGGAACATAACAAATTGCATGCTCTATTAAAAGCCCTTTCCTGGTTGTCCCCCCAGACCGATTCGCAACCTTTGCGTAGGAGCACGTGTAGCGGCTCTAGCAACGTGCTCAATTTGGGAAGAAAGTTACCAAAATAGTTCAGGAGCCCCAGGAATGATCGCAGCTCCGTTGTGTTACGGGGTCTGGGTGCTCTCTGGATTGCTTCTGTCTTGGACGCAGTAGGGCTGATCCCGTCTGCTGCTATCCTCATCCCCAGGAATTCTACCTCTGGAGCTAGGAAGACGCACTTCGCCTTTTTCAGTCGCAGCCCTACCCGGTCCAGTCTGCGTAGCACCTCCTCCAGGTTGTGGAGGTGTTCTTCAGTATCGTAACCCGTGATGAGGATGTCGTCCTGAAAAACCACCGTCCCTGGAATTGACTTGAGGAGGCTTTCCGTATTTCATTGGAAGATTGCGGCGGCCGAGCGAATCTCGAACGGACATCTGTTGTACTCAAACAACCCCTTGTGTGTCGTGATGGTGGTCAGCTTCTTTGACTCACTCGCCAGCTCCTGGGTCATGTAAGCTGAGGTCAGGTCCAATTTTGAAAAAAGTTTGCCACCGGATAGCGTCGCAAAGAGGTCCTCCGCTCTCAGAAGCGGGTACTGGTCTTGGAGTGACACCCGATTGATGGTGGCCTTGTAATCACCACATATCCTGACCGACCCATCCGCCTTGAGCACCGGCACAATTGGACTCGCCCAGTCACTGAATTCGACTGGCGAGATGATGCCTTCCCTCAGCAGGCGGTCCAATCCGCCTTCTATCTTTTCCTGCATCACGTATGGCACCGCTCTGGCCTTGTGGTGTACTGGCCTGGCGTCCGGGTTTATGTAAATCACCAACTTGGCCTCCATGAAAGTGCCAATGCCGGGTTGAAATAATGAGTCAAATTTGTCCAGGATCTGTGAGCATGATACTCGCTCCACAGAGGAAATTGCATTGACATCGCCCCATTTCCAGTTCATGACTGCAAGCCAACTCCTCCCCAGTAGTGCGGGACCGTCCCCCGGGACAACCCAGAGTGGCAACCTGTTCTCCGAATCTTTGTGGGTCACGACTACCGTGGCGCTGCCTAGCACCGGAATGATCTCCTTTGTGTAAGTCCATAGCTGTGCGTCAATCGGCGATAATTTTGGCCTCCTGGCCTTGGACGCCTACAACTTTTCTAACTGTTTGATACCCATCAGGGACGGGCTGGCCTCTGTGTCTAGTTCCATTGACACTGGGATGCCATTGAGGAGCACTTTCATCATTATCAGTGGCGTCCTGGTGTATGAACTGTATACATGCTCCACATGAACTTGCTGAACTTCAGCTTCCAGCGATTTCCCCCAGCGTTCATTTCTGCAATTTCTGCAGGTATTTTGCTCATCTCTGCAAACTCCAGCTGAGTGTGTGTCTCCACGCGTCCAACATGAACTGCTGTTGGAAACAAAAGGTCCCTTGCCAGTCGATCGTCCCTGACTGCCCCTGTGATTGTCCTTGAGTGCGCCATTAATAGGTGTTGATGGCCCCATTACTGGCCGCATTGTCCCTTGCAATGGCGTGAATTGCCGTTCAGCTTGCCATTGTCTCTGTCTGCCTGGAGAACTGTGTGCTGCTTTAACAATGTTGAATCTCTGTCCCAACCATTCCTTAACACAGTACCTCTCGTCTGTTCTGCTAGTGACCATGCTCGTGTGGTTTAAATCCCAGTTTCTCGTCGCCATTGATACATCCTTGCTCTACAGTAGAAATGCACATGAGGCCCATACTTGAGAGAAGGTCAGTCTGTGACCTGTCCTTTATTCCTTAGCACTCAAGTGATGGAAGTGGGTGAAGCTTCAGCTTTTATATCTGAAGGTCCAGGTTAGGAGTGTCTCCCACAAATTCACCACCTTGTGGTCATTGTTCTCACCAGTGTACAACTTCAGTCAGATTATACATGGGTTACAATGCTGGTTGAATACATGACAGGTGCCTTCTGTTGCCTCTGAAATTCCCTCCCTAAACCTCATTGCCTTTCTACCAGTCTTTCCTTCTTTAAAATGCTCCTTTAAACCTACCTGTTAGGCCAAGCTTTTGGCTCTCTGTCCTAACACATCCTTAAGTGGCTCTGTATTAAATTTTGTTTTGTAATATTCTGGGAAGCGCCTTGGGACATTTTACTGTGTTGCAGGTGCTATATAAATACAAGTTGTTGTTGAGTAGAGGTCTGTAAGGTTGAGGCAAGCAAGAAGTGAGCTGTACCCTAGTTCCCATAGGGCCCTATACCCCACTTGCCATGGGCCCTGTACCCCATTTCCCATGAGGTCCTGTACCCTACTTTCCATGGGGCCCTGTACCCTTGTTCCCATGGGGCCCTGTACCCTAGTTCTCATGGGACCCTGTACCCCACTTCCCATGGGGCCCTATACCCCACTTTCCATGGGGCCCTGTACCCTAGTTCACATGGGGCCCTGTACCCCACTTCCCATGAGGTCCTGTACCCCACTTTCCATGGGGCCCTGTATCCTACTTCCCATGGGGCCCTGTAGTCTAGTTCCCATGGGGCCCTGTACCCCACCTCCCATGGGGCCCTGTACCCTACTTCCCATGGGGCCCTGTACCCCACTTCCCATGGGGCCCTATACCCCACTTTCCATGGGGCCCTGTACCCTAGTTCACATGGGGCCCTGTACCCCACTTCCCATGGGCCCTGTACTCCACTTCTCATGGGCCCTGTACCACTTCCCATGGGGCCCTCTCCCCCATTTCCCACAAGGCCCTGTACACCACTTCCCATGAGGCCCTGTACCCCACTTCCCATGGGGCACTGTACCCCAGTTCCCATGGGCCCTGTACCCCACCTCCCATGAGGCCTTGTACCCTACTTCCCATGGGGCCCTGTAACCCACTTCCCATGAGGCCTTGTACCCTACTTCCCATGGGCCCTGTACCCCAGTTCCCATGGGTCCTGTACCCCACCTCCCATGAGGCCTTGTACCCTACTTCCCATGGGGCCCTGTACTCCACTTCCCATGAGGCTTTGTACCCCACTTCCCATTAGGCCCTGTACTCCACTTCCCATAAGGCCCTGTACCCCACTTCCCATGAGGCCCTGTACCCCACTTCCCATGAGGCCCTGTACCTCACTTCCCATGAGGCCCTGTACCCCACTTCCCATGATGCTCTGTGGCCTGGAATCACTCACTGTGTCTTTTTCCTCAAAACTGCGGTCACAGTAAAATAATTTTAATCACTTGTTTAACCCTTTCCTGCCCTGCACAAAATATCCCAGGGCCTGCTTTTGCCACCATCTCCTGCCCCTGACACTAGCTGTGATTTTCCGGCAATTGCCGCTCGAACCTGGGAAGCGATCGCCATCAGGAGCAGGGAATGGGGGGTGTGGAGGTGTGTGGAGAGAAGCCTGGTCCTGATTGCTGCTCTCGGCCGGGACAGGGTTAGTGAGCCCAGCATTCACTGTACATTCGGCCAAATCCAATGCTGCATCAGTCCTTCAGCCTTGTCAGTCGGATCCCTGCAGCTAATTTTAAATCAAGCTAAACGAACACGATTAAACAGCCAAATTAGGGGCGTCTTCGAGCTGCCAACTGCCGTCCATTGGGGCTACCCTGAGATGTCCACTGGGCCCCTTTAATCGCAGTGTCATGTGAGACTCAACCATTAAGCTAATTAGAGCAGGTCTCCTTTCCCTGCTCGCTCCACACTCCTTTAATTGCTCACATTATCTGTGTGCTGTTACCACAAATAGTTACCGCACCAGACAGTTCACAGGCCTCATTATAACCACAACTAGAACAGGGAGGAGCCAGTAACTGGGCCCAGAAAAGGGCTTCACTGCCAGTGATTCACTGCTAATGATAATCAATTTGGCTGGGGAGGGGCCGTGTGGTGGGGCGGGGCCGTGTGATGGGGAGGGGCCATGTGGTGGGGAGGGGCCATGTGGTGGGGAGGGGCTGAGTGGCAGGGGAGGGGCGGTGTGACTGGGGAGGGGCCATGTGATGGGGAGGGGCTGAGTGGCAGGGGAGGGGCCGTGTGGTGGGGAGGGGCCATGTGATGGGGAGGGGCCGTGTGGTGGGGAGGGGCCGTGTGACAGGGGAGGGGGAGAGGCCATGTGATGGGGAGGGACCATGTGTCGGGAGGGGCTGTGTGACAGGGGAGGGGCCGTGTGATGGGGAGGGGTCACGTGATTGTCCGCTGTTCCCTCCAACCTTCGATGATATTCCAGCAGATGATCAGCCCCTCCCCCTCCCCCCGCCCATGGAAACTATCACCACGTATCGTCTTTTGTCAATCGATGGCGGATCAATATCAGTTCATGACAGCAGCCAATCACGGCCCATCTCCACATCCCGAGCCCAGAGACGCCCCCAGCCTGAGCCCAGAGACGCCCCCAGCCCGAGCCCAGAAACGCCCCCAGCCCGAGCGCAGACACCCCCAGCCCGAGCCCAGAAATGCCCCCAGCCCGAGCGCAGACACCCCCAGCCCGAGCCCAGACACCCCCAGCCCATGCCCATACACCCAGTGCTTACATAATTACAGGGCTTGTTGATTGGCCAGTGAGTAGTCCATCTCAGTGGCACGGAGAGTCTGGATGGTCAATGACCTCTTGGTGACCCCACACACGGACAACACTGAGGGCAGCATATTCCCCATCGATAACTTTCTCCAGCCTTGTGTTCCCATGTTCCAGCCCCATGTCCCTGTGTCCCCATGTCCCCATGTCCCAGCCTTGTGTCCCCATGTCTCCGTGTCACAGCCCCGTGTCCCGTGTCCCCGCCCCGTGTCCCCGTGTGCCCGCTCCATGTCCCAGCCCCGTGTGCCCGCTCCATGTCCCAGCCCCGTGTCCCCACCCCATGTCCCGTGTCCCTGCCCCGTGTCCCCGTGTGCCCGCTCCTTGTCCCAGCTCCGTGTCCCTGCCCTGTGTCCCGTGTCCCTGCCCCGTGTCCCGTGTCCCTGCCCCGTGTCCCTGCATCGTGTCCCATGTCCCCGCCCCGTGTCCCTGCCCCGTGTCCCCGCATCATGTCCCATGTCCCAGCCCCGTGTCCCCGCCCTGTGTCCCAGCCCCGTGTCCCCGCCCTGTGTCCCGTGTCCCTGCCCCGTGTCCCGTGTCCCTGCCCCGTGTCCCTGCATCGTGTCCCATGTCCCCGCCCCGTGTCCCTGCCCCGTGTCCCCGCATTATGTCCCATGTCCCAGCCCCGTGTCCCCGCCCCGTGTCCCAGCCCCGTGACCCCGCCACGTGTCCCATGTCCCAGCCCCGTGTCCCTGCCCCCTGTCCCTGCATCGTGCCCCATGTCCCCGCCCCGTGTCCCAGCCCCGTGTCCCCGCCCCGTGTCCCATGTCCCAGCCCCGTGTCCCCGCCCCGTGCCCCCACCCCCTGTCCCTGCATCCTGCCCCATGTCTCAGCTCCATGTCCCTGTGCTCCAGCACTGTGAATAGCTGGGTCCCTCACTCTCAGTCAGGGTACGTCATCCACTCGCTGCGTCACTCCAACCCAGGAATCCCTCCATGGGCGGGACTCTGGGTTAGCAGCAAAATTCCACCCACTCTGGTGCAAAGCAGGGAGGCAGTAATAAATTAGTGCGACATTAAATCGAGAAGAGAAGATGGAGGGACAGTTTAGATGTAACTACTGTAATATGGAGCTCCACTTAGTGGTCTACTGTGGTAATGCTGTCTATAATGAAAGGGCCATGTGACAGGTCACATGATAAGTTCCTGTTGAGCTATCTTGTAGTTTGTTTGTTTGTGATTGGCGATGAGGATGGGATAATCGGATTCCCGAGTTGAAATTTGTGTTGGTGGATGATTCCAGCCAAACAACAGAGAGACGTTGAGAGGTTCTTTGTTTTGCAGAACAGCTAAAAATCCAAGGTAAGTTTCAAGCACACCGTTGACATTGCCAGAGTCCCGATGGCCTCACCTATGGGAATAATCGGGCACTTGGGTGAGTTCCAACACGGCCGAGGGACTTTCAGAGCATATATGGAGCGGCTAGAAATGATTTTTACCGCAAATAGTATTGTCGAAGTGCCAATGATGAAAACTGTAGCCGGATGGTGTTAAAATAAAAAAGGGTTATTTTCCTGACTGAAGCAGGCCCCGAAGTGCATAAACCCTGAAAAATGTGCTTGTTCCTATCAAGCCAAAGGACACACCACTGACGGAGATTCCAGCACTACAGTCCTGAGTCCCTGGAAATTTCTGAAAGTTATCGTTTTGGAATGCGAGGTCAATTCATTGATGAAAGTATCAGTGAGTACATTGTAGCTTTAAAGAAGCTATCCATTCACTGTCAGTTTGGAAACTGAGCACTGCGTGACCGCTTTGTTTGTGGGATGAAAAATGAAGCAATTAGAAGAAAGTTGTTGACAATCCCTAACTTGACTTTTGATTTAGTTGTCAGACAGCTATGTCGATGGATATGGCTGACCAATACTCCCGAGAATTTCATACCATTTCTAGTTGTCAGACCATTGAGGTGAATTGCCTGCAGGTTTAAAATAAAAGTCAGTTGCACCCCAAGGTCTCAGCAACTGGCCAAGGGCAACAGAGCATTGAAGTCATGCCTGGGACAACACATTGCTCAAAGCCGTCCATATGTGAAGGCAGACTTTCTTCTGCAAGAAAACTGGGCATCTTGTGAAGGCATGCCGACTGAAGAGTAAACCGACTGGAAATGTTAGAAGTAGAAATTGCCAGAGACTACATAGCATTGAAGAGAAGCAACAGGACGAGGAGGTTCTGGAGATACACATCATCAGGAGCACGAGGGTATCTAACAGTGATTCGCGAAATATCATCATCCAAGTAGACGTTGCAGGAACCAGGATACCCAGGGAAATCGACACTGGTGTATCTGTGAGCGTAGTACAGGAATCACTATATCTCAACAAGTTGAGTGACTTTCCACTGGAAAAGTCAAAGATAGAGCTGCGAGGCTACTCAGGAGAGCAAATCCCTGTGTTAGGACGTATCACTGTACCGGTGAAATACAAGAATCAGTTTCAGAGCTTGCCTCTCAGTAATGGGTTACTAGGTTAGCACTGGTTGGGATCACTGAAGCTGGATTGGAACGAGATTTTTTGTGTGGAAACGAGATTTGCATCAAAAGATTACATCATCAAGCAATAACCAAAACTGTTTTGTGAAACGGGCAGTCCGATCCAAGGCTTCAAGGTGAATGTCAGGGTACAGAAGGACGCTCGACCAGTTTACTGTAAGCCACGTCCCATACCATATGCACTCAAGGAGAAAGTTGAGCAAGAACTCAAAAGACTAGAGACTGAGAACATTATCTCTAAGATAGATCTATGTAATTGGGCTATGCCCATTGTTGTTGTAAGTCAGATGGTAAGTTAAGATTGTGTGGTGATTATAAAGTAACCGTAAACCAGGTTCTAGAGGGTAATGTCCCCAATACATTGCCAAATGTAGATGTGTTCGCAATGCTGATAGGTGGCCAGGTCTTCTCAAAGTTGGATTTCACAAATGAATACTTACAACTTGAACTAGATGAGGAGTCCAAGTCATGCTTGACTATAAATACTCATCTAGGCCTATATCAATTTAATAGGCTACCATTTGGAGTATCTTCCACTGAGGTGTGATGAACCAGATTTTTCAAGGTATTGACGGGGTAGTATGTTATTTGGATGACATACACATTTCAGCACCAAATAGGCAAATCCATAATAATGTATTGAATGAAGTCCTCAAATGGCTAGAGAAGTACAGAGTACGAGTAACTGCTCGTAAGTGTGAGTTATTTCAAAATTCAGTGAAGCACTTAGGGTACAGAGTAGACAAAGATGGTTTACATCCAAGCAAGGGAAAGCTGGATGCAATCAGAAATGCACCCACTCCCAAGAATGTCACTGAACTTCGATCATTTTTGGATCTTTTTGAACTATTATGGGAAGCTCCTACCAAATTTGGCTACAGTGTTACATCCACTTAATGAGCTGTTGAAAAAGCACGTCCATTGGAAGTGGTCAAAAGAATGCGATGCAGCATTCAAGGAGTGTTCCTTGAATGCCAATTGGTAGAGAGCATCATGTTAATTCACTATGACATATCTAAGGAGATCAAGCTAGCATGTGGTGCCTCTCCATATGGAGTTGAGGTAGTGATCTCTCATGTACTGCATAGTGGGGAGGAGAGACCAATTGCTTTTACTTCACGCACTCTCAGTGCCAGTGAGCGTAATTATGTACAGATCGAAAGAGAAGCTTTGGCATTAATTTTTGGGGCCAAGAAGTTCCACAATACTTGTTGGTCATAAGTTTACCATTGTTACAGACCATAAGCCCCTGACAGCAATCCTCCATCCAAAGTCCCCAATTCCAACCTTAGCTGCAGCCCGAATGAAGAGATGGGCTTTGATTTTGTCAGCATATACGTTGGACGTTGAGTACAGATGATCAGCTGATCACAGTAATGCTGATGCTATGTCCAGGTTGCCATCCCCATCACAAGTTACACCCAATAGGGAAGAAGTGTTCTGTTTTTCATTCATCGATGAGCTGCCAGTCACAGCTGAAGAGATTGGTAGAGCAACCAAACGGGACCCAGTTATGTCAAACGTGTATGATTAGATAGCAAATGGCTGGCCAAACCAGGTAACAGAGGAAGATCCATACTTCGTTCGTAGGAATGAATTGTCAGTGGATAAAGATTGTTTCATGTGGAGTGCAAGAGTAGTTATTCCAAATAAATTCAGGATCAAATTATTAGATCTTCATGACCAGCATCTGGGAATGTGCTTGACCAAGAGTTTTGCATGCAGTTACTTATAGTGGCCAGGTCTAGATAAAGATATAGAGTACATCGTCAGTCAGTGCACGACATGTCAATTGGTAAGCAAGAAAGCACCATCAGTACCATTACAGCAATAGAAATGGCCTCCCAGAGTGTGGCAAAGGTTGCTTGTAGATTTTGCTGAGCTACAAGGTCAACAATTGTTCATTGTGATTAATAGCCATTCGAAGTGGGTAGAGGTGTTTCCGATGTGGAAAATAACAAGTAAAACACTAGACAATTTGAGAAGATTGTTTTCTTCATCTGGTCTACCAGAAGAAATTGTGTCTGATAAGGGACCCCAATTTTGTTCAGAAGAATTTGCACAGTTCATGAGCAGAAATGGTGTGAAACATACCACGGTTCCACCCTGCTTCAAATGGTGCAGCAGAGCGCACAGTACAAATTGTAAAACGTGCCCTCATCAAGCAAATGTTGGATCCAAATCGATCACAAATTGGCAAATTTTCAAATTACTTGTCGCAATACTCCTCATACAACTACTGGTAAAACACCAGCAGAGTTGTTTCACAAACAACAACCATGAACCAAGTTCTCGTTGTTAAATCCAAACTTGGCACAGTCCGTAGAAGAGAAACAATTAAGACAGGAAAAGAATCATGATATAGGTAGAGTAAGAGAGAGGTGTAAATTGAATCAGAAGATTAGAGTGAAGAACCATCACCATAAATGGTTCAAGTGGTTACCAGGAAGAATAGTGAAGATATGTGATCCTCGCTCATATTTGGTCAAGATGTTTGAGCATGGACAGGTTAGGTTTGTTCACAATGATCATATTTTACCTACAGATGTGGAAGGAGTTGAAAGTTGGAATGATTCGATTATTTCTGATGTCAGATAGTCTTGTTTCAAGTAGAGTACCAGTAGCAAATTCTGCATCAGACAGGAATACTAGAAGTAAGTCCAAGAGAATGTCAGAATTTAAGTCTGAGTCTGAGTCAGGCAAACAGTCTGAAGTTGTAGAGAGTCAAAATGTAGATCAAGGGTGTTATGTATGTAATAACTCGATAGACTGAATACTGTAAACTAACACAGGTACAAACCTGGCTCTGCTTTATTAGGGCCCAAAGTGATCACATTACATGATGGCTTGCCTTTTATACCTGGGCCGCACACATGTGAGTATAGCCCAATGACCTCCGACAGTGGCGCCACCTGGTGACTAGTAACCCCATGCATACATACATGACAAAGGGTATCCCTTGGAAAAAAACTCTCCTTGGGCTCGGCCTAGAATGAGTCTAAGTTCGACACCAAGTTTGGAAAGTTCTGTTCAAGAGCGAAGGTATCCTCATCGAAACAGAAAACAAGTGGTTAAGGTTGATTTATAAATGTGGCAAAATAAGTCCATATCTTTTGTTATGTATAACATGCAAGTTATGTATGATGACTATTTTGTTATAACTACTTCTTCCTTGAGAAGAGAGAAGTGTAATAGAGCTCCCCCTAGTGGACAACTGTTCCACCTAGTGGACTACTGTGGTAGTGCAAGTAATGCTGTTTATAATAAAAGGGTCATGTGACAGGTTGCATGACAAGTTCCCTTAGAGCCATCTTGTAGTCAATGTGTTTGTGAAGTCGTAGACAATATATCACAATGGCCTTACACAGAGGGTGTTGAATGTGTGGAGAAGGGGAGGGAGGCACTTGTATCAGCAAGTTTGAGGGAGCGCTGGATACTTTGACAGAGGGGTATGACAGGTATTATTGGATGTGAAATGTCCCAGACATTGGGCCTGGCCAGATGTGTCTCTTTCAGCTGTTCACATTCCAACACTCCATTGGCTAAGGCCATGCCACCAATAGAATTGCACATATGCGAATCAATCCAGAAAGCTGAGGTCAGATTGAGCTGCCTCTGGGGCCCTTGGGAAATGGAAGAGCTTAGAAAGGCCGATTGAACGATTTCCTCCAAGGGCAAACGATGGCCGAGAAACTGGGTTGCACAGCGCAGCCTGCATGGGCTCACTCCCTGCTGGGGAGACACCACATGCCATATTGGTTCAAGTGCCCCGTACTTACCCAGATCGCCCACCTGAAGCAGGTGTTAGGCCCACAGCCTGAGCAACATGGGGGCCGAGTGCCTGTTTCGTGCCCAGTTCCCCAGCTGGTTTTGGTCGATCCAATGTCGAGACCTCTGTGGGCCCAGCACAGACTGAATGTCAACAGCTTCAGCATCCAGACTCAAACCACATTCCTGGAATGCTCAAGGATACAAGCAAGTGCTGAACTCTATTTAGGTCAATGAGCCACTTACTAAAGATCTCCAGCAGTACACATGCCCATTTATAGGCTGACCAGTTGCGGGGAAGGGGGAAATCCCTCCACACACAGGCGGGGTGAGGCATTCGCTCGAAGGTAGTGGGGCCTTTAAAAAGCTGCACTGAATGCACACTGACTTTCTCTGCTCCCCGTGATACTAACCACACCCCCCCCCCCCCGATAGTGTACCGGGGGGGATCTCACTTGGCACCTCACCCTAGTGCTGGGATTGCTGGAATCTTCCAGCAAATGGCTGAGACATTCGTTCCCTGTTGACAGCTCGAAAACTGATTAACAACATTTACAGTTCCTAATGTAAACCGACCATACTCAGCTGGGCATAGCAGCTCCACACTGGGGCCACAGAACTCCCGATCTCCACACTGGGGCCACAGAACGCCCGATCTCCACACTGGGGCCACAGAATGCCCGATCTCCACACTGGGGCCACGGAACTCCCGATCTCCACACTGGGGCCACAGAACATCCGATCTCCACACTGGGGCCACGGAACGCCCGATCTCCAGACTGGGGCTTTGTCAGTTGAAGTGAAGGTTACAGCTGCACTTTCATTCTATGCCTCCGGATCGTTTCAAGCTACAACTGGGGATGTGTGCGCCATCTCTCAACATGCAACACATGTCTGCATTTGCCAGGTGACAGCTGCACTATATGCCCGGTGGAATAACTACATAAAGTTCCCCATGGCGGCCCAGGCAATGTGTGACAGGGCTGTGGGCTTCTCCAGGATTGCTGGCTTCCCCAAGGTACAGGACTGCATTGATTGTACCCACATCTCATTGTGAGCACCTTTGGAGGATTCTGAGATGTACAGGAACAGAAAAGGCTTCCGCTCCATTAATGTACAGCTCGTGTGTGGCGACATACATCGCATCATGTCAGTCGATGCAAGATACCCTGGGAGCACCCATGATGTGTTCATCCTACGCGACAGCGCTACATCTGTCATGTTTCAGCATCAGCCAGAAGGGCCTTGCGGAGGAGTTCATAGAGTGTATCCGGGATAGTTTCCTTGAACAGTACCTTATGGAACTAACCAGGGGGCAGGCTATCTTAGATCTAATATGTAACGAGGCAGGATTAATAAATGATCTCGTAGTCAAAGATCCTCTAGGAGTGAGTGACCATAGCTCGGTTGAATTTCAAATTCAGTTGGAGGGAGAGAAAGTCGGTTCTCACACCAGGGTCCTAAGCTTAAACAAAGGAGACTACAAAGGTATGAGTGCAGAGTAGGCTAAAGTGGACTGGAAAAATAGACTAAAGTATAGGACGGTTGATGAGCAGTGGCAGACATTTAAGAAGATATTTCATAACTCGCAACAAAAATATATCCCAATGAGAAGGAAAGACTAAGAGAAGGGATAACTATCCGTGGCTAACTAAGGAAATAAGGGATGGTATCAAATTGAAAACAAAGGCATACAATGTGGCCAAGACTAGTGGGAGGCCTGAGGATTGGGAAATGTTTAAAAGCCAGCAAAGAATGACTAAAAAAAGGAGAAAGAGAGGGAAGATAGATTATGAAAGTAAACTAGCATGATATATAAAAACAGATAGTAAATGTAGTGTAGGAATAAAGAATCTGACCAGATACTGTGAGCTCAAAATCAAGTGTGACCTGAGTATTTTATTGCAGGTCTCCAGAGTGCCTCTCCAGCCTGTGAGGCCTCCTTAAGTACAGGTGCTCCCAAGGGATTGTGGGATCCCTTTGAACTCCAGGGGATGAGCTCTCTGGTGGTTAAACAAGGTATTTACAGGTTTACATATGTAACAACACTCCTCCCCAAAGTCAACAGTGTAACTATTTACAAGGTGAGTTGATCTGGGGCCTTTCTTTCCCTGGTTGATCTTCTCAATGCAAATGTTGGTTTTGGTGAGTTGTTTGTTGGGCCCTCACCGGGCTGCTGTGCTGCTGGCCTTGCTGGGCTGCCTGGTGTGGTGAGTCCTGCTGGGATGCTGCGGGTGGTGCGTTCTGCTTCGTGGTCAACCGCTGTGTCGTGAGTTTGGTTTGGTCCAAGTGTTTCCTGTAGATGAGTCCATTTGAAAATTTGACCCGAAACACCCTGCTCTTTGACCATGACAGTGCCGGGAAGCCACTTGGGACCTTGTCCATAGTTCAACACAAATACAGGATCATTAAACTCAATTTCGCATGACACATTTGTACGATCATGATATGTACTTTGTTGAAGCCGCCTGCTCTCTACCTGTTCGTGTAGATCAGGTTGGACTAACGAGTGCCTTGTCTTAAGTGCCCTTTTCATGAGCAGTTCCGCGGGTGGAATCCCAGTGAGCGAGTGGAGTCTTGTGCGGTAACTAAGCAGGACTCGGGATAGGTGAGTCTGCAGTGAGCCTTCAGTTACTCTCTTCAAGCTCTGCTTGATTGTTTGCACTGCTCTCTCTGCCTGACCATTGGATGCTGGTTTGAACAGGGCAGATGTGACATGTTTGATCCCATTGCGGGTAATGAACTCTTTGAACTCGGCACTGGTGAAACATGGTCCGTTGTTGCTCACAAGGACATCAGACAGGCCGTGCGTGGTAAACATGGCCCGCAGGCTTTCAGTGGTGGCATCAGATGTGCTTGCCGACATTATCTCACATTCAATCCAGTTGGAGTACTCATCTACAACCACTAGGAACATTTTTCCCAAGAACGGGCCTGCATAGTCGACATGGACCCTAGATCACAGTTTGGAGGGCCAAGACCATAAACTTAGTGGCGCCTCCCTGGGTGCATTGCTTAACTGTGAACATGTATTATATTTGTGCAAGCAGGACTCTAAGTCTGCATCGATACCGGGCCACCACACATTGGATCTGGCTGTTGCTTTCATCATTACAATGCCTGGGTGGGTACTGTGGAGGTCACTAATGAAAATGTTTCTGCCCTTTTTGGCACCATTACCCGATTACCCCACAGAAGGCAGTCTGCCTGTATAGACATTTCATCTTTGCGCCGCTGGAATGGCTTTATTTCTTCCTGCATCTCTAACGGGACACTAGACCAACTCCCGTGAAACACACAGTTTTTTACTAAGAAGAGTAAGGGTTCCTGGCTCGTCCAGGTTCTAATCTGTCGGGCGGTAACAGGTGATTGTTCACTCTTGAATGCTTCCATTACCATAACTAAATCTGCGGGCTGTGCCATCTCCACCCCCGTGGTGGGCAATGGCAGCCTACTGAGAGCATCGGCACAGTTTTCTGTGCCTGGCCTGTGGCGGATGGCGTAGTTGTATGCGGACAATGTGAGCACCCATCTCTGGATGCGGGCCGATGCATTCGTATTTATCCTCTTACTTTCAGAGAAGAGGAATATCAGTGGCTTATGGTCGGTTTCCAATTCAAATTTGAGCCCAAACAGGTATTGATGCATTTTCTTTACCCCATAAACACATGCTAATGCTTCTTTTTCGATCATACTGTAGGCCCCGTCAGCCTTAGACAGACTTCTGGATGCATAAGCAACCTGTTGCAATTTCCCAGATTCATTGGCTTGTTGCAATACACACCCAACCCCGTACGACGACGCATCACATGATAGTACCAAACGCTTACATGGATCATACAACACAAGCAATTTGTTTGAGCATAACAGTTTTCTAGCTTTTACAAAGACATTTTCTTGACTTTTACCCCAAACCCATTCATCTCCTTTAGGCAGTTAAGCGTGCAGGGGTTCTAACAGTGTGCTGAGACCCGGTAAAACTTTACCAAAGTAGTTCAGGAGTCCTAGAAATGATCGCAACTCCGTCACGTTCTGTGGTCTCTGTGCGTTCTCGATTACCTCCATCTTCGAATCGGTGGGCCTGATGCTGTCCACCGCAATTCTTCTCCCCAGGAACTCTACTTGAGGTACCAGGAAAATGCACTTCGAGCGTATTAACCTGAGCCCCACGCAATCAAGCTAACTAAGAACCTCCTCCAGGTTCTGCAGATGCTCGGCGGTGTCCCGACCTGCAAACCAAGATGTGGTCCTGGAAGACCACGGTGCGCGGGACTGACTTCAGTAAGCTTTCCATGTTTCTCTGCAATATCACCGCAGCTGATCGAATCCCAAACGCGCATCTGTTGTAAAAGAAGAGACCTTTGTGTGTGTTGATGCAGGTGAGGCCCTTCGATAATTCCTCCAGCTCCTGCATCATGCAGGCCGAGGTCAAGTCTAGCTTTGTGAATGTCTTTCCTCCTGCCAGCATCGTAAATAGGTCATCTGCCTTTGGTAGTGTGTATTGATCCTGCAGGGAGAAATGATTGATAGTTACTTTGTAATCACCACAGATTCTGACGGTGCCGTCTCCCTTGAGGACTGGAACAATCTGACTGGCCCACTCGTTGAATTCGATCGGCGAAATGATGCCCTCTCGTTACAGCCGGTCCAGCTCGATCTCCACCCTCTCTCTCATCATGTACGGTACTGCTCTCGCCTTGTGATGGATGGGTCGCGCCCCCAGAATTAGGTGGATCTGCACTTTTGCTCCTTGAAACTTCCTGATGCCTGGTTCGAAAAGCGAGGGGAACGTGTTTAGGACCTGGGCACATGAAGTGTCGTCGGCGGACGAGAGTGCTTGGACACTGTCCCAGTTCCAGCATATCTTTCCCAGCCAGCTCCTGCTGAGCAGAATGGGGCCATCGCCCGGTACCACCCAGAGTGGTAACTTATGCACCGCTCCATCGTAGGAGACCTTTACAGTAGCACTGCCGATTACGGGAATCAGTTCCTTTGTGTAAGTTCTCAGTTTAGTGTGAATGGACATCAGGACTGGCCTTGAGGCTTGCTGCACCACAATTTATCAAAAGTTTTTTGCTCATAATGGAGTGGCTTGCACACGTGTCCAGCTCCATTGACACCAGGAGTCCATTTAACTCAACCTTCAGCATTTTCGGGGGACACTTTGTGGTAAATGTGTGCACCCCATTAGCAGGGTTTGCAGCTCGCCTGCACATACGTTGAAGGTGTCCCATTGTTCCACAGCCCTTGCAAACATATCCTTTGAAGCAGCATGAATGGAAATGATGATCACCCCCGCAGCGCCAGCAAGGTGTTAATGGCCTAGCATTCATCACCCTTGATGGTGGACTCTGAGATATCTGCGGACGTGCAGCTGCAGATATGTGAGGCCTGCCCTGTACGTTACAATTCGAAAACAACATTACTTTGTTCACTGTACTTGTAGCAGCACTCGTGTGCTGAGAAATTTGTTGGGTATTGTCACTGGTGGCAATGAACGCCTGGGCTATCGCTATGGCTTTACTCAAAGTTGGGGTCTCTACAGTCAAAAGTTTTCAAAGTATTACTTCATGGCCAATGCCAAGTCCCTGAGCATGTGCTCCAAATGTCCTTCAAATTCGCAATGTCTTGCAAGGCGTTTTAGCTTGGCGACATAGCTCACCACTTTATGGCGTTCAGACCTCTTGCACGTGTAGAACCGGTTTCCTTTGGGTTAAGATGCTCCCAGACCAGTGTGTACAAATCATCGTATGATTTCTCTGTGGGTTTCGCTGGAGCAAGCAGATTTTTCATGAGGCCATACGTTGGTGCCCCGCAAACGGTGAGGAGAATCGCCCTTCGTTTGGCAGTGTTCGCTTCTCCTTCCAGCTCGCTGGCCACGAAGTATCGGTTGAGTCGCTGCACGAATGTTTCCCAATCATCTCCCTCCGAAAATTTCTCCAGGATGCCCACGTTGCATCAATTTCTGCATCGTTGCGGTGGGGTTCGTTATCTGTATCACGTCACCAGTTGTAGTGTATGAATAAAGAATCTGACCAGATACTGTGAGCTCAAAGTCAAGTGTGACCTTAGTCTTTTATTGCAGGTCTTCAGAGTGCCTCTCCAGCCTGTGAGGCCTCCTTAAGTACAGGTGCTCCCAAGGGATTGTGGGATCCCTTGGGACTCCAGGGAATGAGCACTCTGGTGGTTAAACAAGGTATTTACAGGTTTACATATATAACAACAAGAGTTTCTACAGGTTGATAAAAAGGAAAAGAGTGGCTAAAGTAAATGTTGGCCGCCTGGAGAATGAGACTGGAGAATTAATAATGGGGAACAGGGAAATGGCAGAGACGTTGAAGAAATATATTGTATCGGTCTTCATGGTAGAGGACAATAAAAAAATCCCAATAGTGGATAATCAAGGGGCTATAGGGAGGGAGGAACTTAATACAATCACGATCATTAATGAAGTAGTACTCGGTAAAATAATGGACTAAAGGCGGACAAGTCCCCTGGATATTCTAGGGTCTTAAAAGAAATGGCTGCAGAGATGTATTAGTTGCAATCTATCAAAATTCTCTGGATTTTGGGGTAGTCCCAGCGGATTGCAAAACCGAAAATGTAACGCCCCTATTTAAAAAAGTAGGCAGACAAAAAGCAGGAAACTATAGACCAGTTAGCCTAACATCTGTCGTTGGGAAAATGCTGGAGTCCATTATTAAGGAAGCAGTAGTGGGACATTTGGAAAAGCATGATTCAATCAAGCAGAGTCAGCATGGTTTTATGAAAGGGAAATCATGTTTGACAAATTTGCTGGAGTTCTTTGAGGATATAACGAGCAGGGTGGATAAAGGGGAACCAGTGGATATGGTGTATTTGGATTTCCAGAAGGCATTTGATAAGGTGCCACATAAAAGGTTACTGCACAAGATAAAAGTTCACGGGATTGGGGATAATATATTAGCATGGATAGAGGATTGGCTAACTAACAGAAAACAATGAGTCGGAATAAACGGGTCATTTTCCTGTTGGCAAACAGTGAGCTGCCGCAGGGGTCGGTGCTGGGTCCTCAACTATTTACAATCTATATTAATAACTTGGATGAAGGGACCAAGTGTAATGTAACCAAGTTTGTTGATGATACAAAGATGGGTGGGAAAGCAAATTGTGAGGAGGACACAAAAAATCTGCAAAGGGATATAGACAGGCTAAGTGAGTGGGAAAAAATTTGGCAGATGGAATATAATGTGGGAAAATGTGAGGTTATCCACTTTGGCAGAAATAATAGAAAAGCAAATTATAATTTAAATGGAGAAAAATTGCAAAGTGCTGCAGTACAGAGAGACCTGAGGGGTCCTTGTACAAGAAACAAAGAAAGTTAGTATGCAGGTACAGCAAGTGATCAGGAAGGCAAATGGAAAGTTGGCCTTTATTGCAAGGGGAATAGAGTATAAAAGCAGAGAAGTCCTGCTACACTGTACAGGACACATCTGGAGTATTGCGTACAGTTTTGGTCTCTGTATTTAAGGAAGGATATACTTGAATTGGAGGATGTTCAGAGAAGGTTCACTGATTCCGGAGATGAGGGGGTTGACTTATGAGGATAGGTTGAGTAGGTTAGGCCTATACACATTGAAGTTCAGAAGAATGAGAGGTGATCTTATTGAAACTTATAGGATAATGAGGAGGCTCGACAAGGTGGATGCAGAGAGGATGTTTCCACTCATAAGGGAAACTAAAACTAAAAGACATAGGGCTGGATTTTACACTTTTGTGCAGATCACCCAAAAATGTGCATTATTTCCGGCTTGGGCGATAAAAATGGGTTTTCAGATCGCCAGCTTCTCGCCCATTCTCAAAGCCCCAAGTCTTCATTTTTTAAATTGGACGTTACCGCGAGCGATATGAAATGGGTGTTAGCATTAAATCTCTCTGACCTTCTGCCGTAAAGTGTCGCGGAACTTAGCAATGGCATGGCAACGCTCGATTCTCACAATTCAGGAGGTCAAGGGTCATCATGACATGCGCAGAAGAGGAGACAGAGAGAGAGGGAGCTGAGAGGGACTGAAGGCGTGTGTGGGTGGCGTGTGGCTGCTTTGGTGGGAAGGAGGGAGAGTTTCGAGCTTTAGAGCAAATCCGGAAACAAAAATTAGGTGTTACCAGCCAGATATTTTCCCGAATTTGCTGCCTATAATGAAGGGAGAGGAGGATGCATCACAGCACGCTGTGGAGAGTGACTGGAGAGAGCAGTGAGCTGGGAGAGGAGCACATTGGAGGACGCAAATGAGCGAGGAGGTTCTCGGACGAGGCTAATGCCTCCCTCCTGCAGGAGGTCAAGTCACGCTGGGGTGATTTGATCCAGGGAGGGCGTGGGAAGCCCACCCCAAAGGCCTACCAGAGGATATGGACCGAGATAGCAGAGGTGGTCTCGTCGGCGACCAATGAGGTGCGTGAGGGCAACCAATGCCGCAAACGATGGAACGACCTTGTGGGATCCGCAAGAGTAAGTATCACATTGTTTTATCTGTACTTACATATTTATATAATTTGATTTGTAACAGTCATGAGTGACTATCAGCAGATGTGAGGTCTTGCACTTTTACCGGGAATGTTTTACTCCAAGCCTGCGGTCACGGTGCACGTCTTTAGGTAAAGAATGATAATTACCATAATAATCATGTTTACATCTGTCAGTTATGTGTTGTATCAGTCTCTGTGACAGTACCTAGCAATGATATCACGCAATGATCTCATGCCATGTCGTCCTGTCACCTTTTACAGAAGAAGCTATCGACGATGAGGTCCGAGCAGAGGCAAACGGGTGGGGAGCCACCAGTCCCCAGCGACATCGCTGACATGGAGGAGCGTGTGCTCGCACTCGTGGGGAAGCACCCCCGGACAGCCACGGACACATCTGCAGACACTGAAGTGATGCCACGTGAGTGAAGCTTACACCATTGCGTGATGTAAAGTCAATAGATGCCACACCCACTCATATCCGAACAATCATATATGATAGATGATTTCTCAAATTGTCCTAAAAATTTGAGGATAATCATTGCAATGCAGAATGTGTTGATTGTTATGAAATGTGATGTCTGTGATGATTTTGAGAGCGGTGGTGCTTTTGTCGTGCATATGCTGTGTGTAGCGCTGGACTCACCTTGTCACCCCAGCACCCCCTTCTCCTCTAATAACCTCATTTGTGTCTTGCAGCTCAGCCAGCAGCGCGGCCCAAGGCAAGACCACAGAGGCCAGAAGGTGGGGGCGCGGGGCCCGACTTGCCGGACGATCCTACATCTGGTGCTGAGGAGCTCCGATTCTCGCCCGTCAATCCACTGGGTCTGTTCTCTACGGATGAGAGCGCGGACTTCGAGGAACCTGCATCGCCACGCTCCAGAAGGCATTCCACCCGAAGGCCATCTAGTGCTCCTCTGGTCATTCCCGCCTCCACTCTGGGGGTACCAGCCCAAAGGACCTCGCCACAGGGCACCCCATTTGTCTCCAGGACGGCGCCGACCCCGCGGAGGTCTTGTGGACGTGGCAGGTCTGTTCCACGAGCGACACATGACAGCGGAGAGATGGTACAGTTGTCCAGGAGGACTGCAGATATTGGTGGCCAGCTCCTCGATGCATTGGGGGCTATATCCCGACAGCTGGCCACCAAGACTGGGTACGTTCCGCTAACAGCAGAGGCCCTGGATGCGATAGCCAGAAATGCTGCTGGCACAGGCCTCCCAGTGGTCCCCGAGCATGGCACTCCTCCCCTAGGTTCCGCATCCCCACCTCGAACAATAGATGAGAGACAGGACCTAGATCCTGCTTCTGCATCAGAGAATGTTGTCCCCTCGGTACCCCCTGCTCCCGTACCCCTTCAACCACCGTCTCTGCCTTCATTCCCCCCAATGAGGCACCGCCTGAGGAGTTCCTCAGCCAAGCGGCGTGGAGTGAGGAGGGGAACGGATAGAGGTGGGGAGAAGAAGGGGAGGGGGGAAGGAAAGTGAGGTGCATGTCCACAGGTGATGGCTGTGTTATATCTCCATCTGGGTGTATGCAATTTGTTGTAATGTATGGGGGGAGGGGGCCACCCTCCTGTTTTGCCTTTGTATTCTGTGTTGCTGGACATGTTGAACATGTGATTTATGTCAACAGTGGAAAAAGTGGGGTGTGGGCGGGGTGGGGTGTTTTTGCCCATGATACTTATGATTTCAGACCAATGCTGGTATAAATTTTTTTTTATTGAACAGAACCTTGTTGCACATTGTCTCAGATAGCTGGCCTGTTACACACTGGTGATTCCTTAACATGAAAGGGTTAAATAAAACTTAACTTCAATCAACGTAAACTTTAACTGGCACCAAGGAGACGGGCACCATTGATGTCTGAGCTGCACACACACAGCAGTGTGTCAGCGTTGTCACTCACAACAACGTTCTTTCAGGCAAATCGTTCAGATATCAGCTCCTCACGTAAGAGTCTTGCAGCTATGTAGCCACCACAGGCCCTTTCTTGCAGTCTGGAGGGGGTCGTGGGTTTGGTTGCATAGCTGATTGTCTGGCCCTAGGTCAGTCCTGCTCTTCCCCTCTCTCCTGAGGTGGACCATCAGTCCCTTCTGGCAATTCTTGGCTCCTCCTGATAGCCAGATTGTGCAGCATGGAGCACATGACAACAAATTGAGCTACTTGCTCAGGGTTGTATTATAGCACCCCTCCTGAGTGCTCCAGGCATCTAAAGCGCTGCTTAAGAACATAAGAACATAAGAATTAGGAACAGGAGTAGGCCATCTAGCCCCTTGAGCCTGCTCCGCCATTCAACAAGATCATGGCTGATCTGGCCGTGGACTCAGCTCCACTTACCCGCCCGCTCCCCATAACCCTTAATTCCCTTATTGGTTAAAAATCTATCTATCTGTGATTTGAATACATTCAATGAGCTAGGCTCAACTACTTCCTTGGGCAGAGAATCCCACAGATTCACAACCCTCTGGGAGAAGAAATTCCTTCTCAACTCGGTTTTAAATTGGCTCCCCCATATTTTGAGGCTGTGCCCCCTAGTTCTAGTCTCCCCGACCAGTGGAAACAACCTCTCTGCCTTGATCTTGTCTATCCCTTTCATTATTTTAAATGTTTCTAAAAGATCACCCCTCATCCTTCTGAATTCCAATGAGTAAAGACCCAGTCTGCTCAATCTATCATCATAAGGTAACCCTCACATCTCCGGAATCAGCCTAGTGAATCGTCTCTATACCCCCTCCAAAACTAGCATATCCTTCCTTAAGTAAGGTGACCAAAACTGCACACAGTACTCCAGGTGCGGCCTCACCAATAACCTGTACAGTTGCAGCAGGACCTCCCTGCTTTTGTACTCCATCCCTCTCGCAATGAAGGCCAACATTCCATTCGCCTTCCTGATCACCTGCTGCACCTGCAAACTAACTTTTTGGGATTCATTTTGCAGGTTAACTCAAAAGAGTTTCATGCACAAGGACCCCCAGGTCCCTCTGCACCGCAGCATGTTGTAATTTCTCCCCATTCAAATAATATTCCCTTTTACTGTTTTTTTCCCAAGGTGGATGACCTCACATTTTCCGACATTGTATTCCATCTGCCAAACCTTAGCCCATTCGCTTAACCTATCTCAATCTCTTTGCAGCCTCTCTGTGTCCTCTACACAACCCGCTTTCCCCCTAATCTTTGTGTCATCTGCAAATTTTGTTACACTACATTCTGTCCCCTCTTCCAGTCCTCTATGTATATTGTAAACAGTTGTGGTCCCAGCACCGATCCCTGAGGCACACCACTAACCACCGATTTCCAACCCGAAAAGGACCAATTTATCCCAACTCTCTGCTTTCTGTTAGCCAGCCAATTCTCGATCCATGCTAATACATTTCCTCTGACTCCGCGTACCTTTATCTTCTGCAGTAACCTTTTGTGTGGCACCTTAGTGAATGCCTTTTGGAAATCTAAATACACCACATCCATCGGTATACCTCTATCCACCATGCTCGTTATATCCTCAAAGAATTCCAGTAAATTAGTTAAACATGATTTCCCCTTCATGAATCCATGTTGCGTCTGCTTGATTGCATTATTCCTATCTAGATGTCCCGCTATTTCTTCCTTAATGATAGCTTCAAGCATTTTCCCCACTACAGATGTTAAACTAACCGGCCTATAGTTACCTGCCTTTTGTCTGCCCCCTTTTTTAAACAGAGGTGTTACATTAGCTGCTTTCCAATCCGCTGGTACCTCTCCAGAGTCCAGTGAATTTTGGTAGATTACAACGAATGCATCTGCTATAACTTCCGCCATCTCTTTTAATACCCTGGGATACATTTCATCAGGATGAGGGGACTTGTCTACCTTTAGTCCCATTAGCCTATCCAGCACTACCTCCCTAGTGATAGTGATTATCTCAAGGTCCTCCCTTCCCACATTCCCATGACCAGCAATTTTTGGCATAGTTTTTGTGTCTTCCACTGTGAAGACCGAAGCAAAATAATTGTTTAAGGTCTCAGCCATTTCCACATTTCCTATTATTAAATCCCCCTTCTCATCTTCTAAGGGACCAACATTTACTTTAGTCACTCTCTTCCGTTTTATATATCGGTAAAAGCCTTTACTATCTGTTTTTATGTTTTGTGCAAGTTTACTTTTGTAATCTATCTTTCCTTTTTTTATTGCTTTCTTAGTCATTCTTTGCTGTCGTTTAAAATTTTCCCAATCTTCTAGTTTCCCACTAACCTTGGCCACCTTATACGCATTGGCTTTTAATTTGATACTCTCCCTTATTTCCTTGGTTATCCACGGCTGGTTATCCCTTCTCTTACCGCCCTTCTTTTTCACTGGAATATATTTTTGTTGAGCACTATGAAAGAGCTCCTTAAAAGTCCTCCACTGTTCCTCAATTGTGCCACTGTTTATTCTGTGTTTCCAGTCTACTTTAGCCAACTCTGCCCTCATCCCACTGTAGTCCCCTTTGTTTAAGCATAGTACGCTCATTTGAGACACCACTTCCTCACCCTCAATCTGTGTTACAAATTCAACCATACTGTGATCACTCATTCCGAGAGGATCTTTTACTAGGAGATCGTTTATTATTCCTGTCTCATTACACAGGACCAGATCTAAGATAGCTTGCTCCCTTGTAGGTTCTGTAACATACAGTTCTAAGAAACAATCCCGTATGCATTCTATGAATTCCTCCTCAAGGCTACCCCGTGCGATTTGATTTGACCAATCGATATGTAGGTTAAAATCCCCCATGATTACTGCCATTCCTTTTTCACATGCCTCCATTATTCCCTTGATTATTGCCCGCCCCACTGTGAAGTTATTATTTGGGGGCCTATAAACTACGCCCACCAGTGACTTTTTCCCCTTACTATCTCTAATCTCCACCCACAATGATTCAACATTTTGTTCATTAGAGCCAATATCTTCTCTCACAACTGCCCTGATATCATCCTTTATTAACAGGGCTACCCCGCCTCCTTTCCCTTCTTGTCTATCTTTCCGAATTGTCAGATACCCCTGTATGTTTAATTCCCAATCTTGGCCACCCTGCAACCACGTTTCTGTAATGGTCACCAAATCATACCCATTTGTAATGAGTTGTGCCGTCAACTCATTTACTTTATTTCGAATGTTGCGTGCATTTAGGTAGAGTGTTTTAATACTAGTTTTTAAACCATGATTTTTAGTTTTGACCCCTCCTGCAGCCCCTTTATATTCATACATATTGTCCCTTCCTGTCACCTTGTGGTTTACACTTACCCCAGTGCTACTCTGCTCTGTTGCCTCCTGCCTTTTGCATTCTTTCTTGGGGTCCTGTTCATCTGAGTTCTCACCCACTCTAACTAGCTCAGAGCCCTTTCCTCGGTTCTGAATACTCCTTGCATTGAGGCACTGAGCTTTCATACTTGCCTTTTTATTACTCTTTGACCCTTTAGAATTTTGCTGTACAGTGGCCCTTTTTGCTTTTTGCCTTGGGTTTCTCTGCCCTCCACTTTTACTCATCTCCTTTCTGTCTTTTGCTTTTGTCTCCATTTTGTTTCCCTCTGTCTCCCTGCATTGGTTCCCATCCCCCTGCCATATTAGTTTAACTCCTCCCTAACAGCACTAGCAAACACTCCCCCTAGGACATTGGTTCCGGTCCTGCCCAGGTGCAGACCGTCCGGTTTGTACTGGTCCCACCTCCCTCAGAACCGCTTTCAATGGTCCAGGAATTTGAATCCCTACCTGCTGCACCACTGCTCAAGCCACGTATTCATCTGAGCTATCCTGCGATTCCTACTCTGACTAGCACGTGGCACTGGTAGCAATCCCGAGATTACTACTTTTGAGGTCCTACGTTTTAATTTAGCTCCTAGCTCCTTGAATTCATCTCGGAGGACCTCATCCCTTTTTTTACCTATATCGTTGGTACCAATGTGCACCACGACAACTGGCTGTTCACCCTCCCTTTTCAGAATGTCCTGCACCCGCTCCGAGACATCCTTGACCCTTGCACCAGGGAGGCAACATACCATCCTGGAGTCTCGGTTGCGGCTGCAGAAACGTCTATCTATTCCCTTACAATTGAATCCCCTATCACTATCGCTCTACCACTCTTTATCCTGCCCTCCTGTGCAGCAGAGCCATCCACGGTGCTATGGACTTGGCTGCTGCTGCCCTCCCCTGGTGAGTCATCCCCCTCAACAGTACCCAAAGCAGTGTATCTGTTTTACAGGGGGATGACCGCAGGGGACCCCTGCACTATCTTCCTTGCACTGCTCTTCCTGTTGGTCTTCCATTCCCTATCTGGCTGTGGACCCTTCACCTGCGGTAAGACCAACTCGCTACACGTGCTACTCACGTCATTCTCAGCATCGTGGATGCTCCAGAGTGAATCCACCCTCAGCTCCAAAACCGCAACACGGACCGTCAGGAGCTGGAGGCGGATACACTTCCCGCACACGTAGTTGTCAGGGACACCGGAAGTGTCCCTGAGTTCCCACATGGTATAGGAGGAGCATATCACGTGACCGAGCTCTCCTGCCATGACTTAACCCTTAGATACACTTAAATTGGCAACAATAATGCTAAAGTTTACTCATTGTTATAGAAGAGAAAAAAGAAAAACTACTCACCAATCACCAGCCAATCATTTACCCCCTTGGCTGTGACGTCACCTTTCTATTTCTTTCTGCTTGTTTTTTGCTTTCTCCCTATAGCTGTACAAGCCACGCCTCTCCACGCATCTCCTCGATGCTGGGCCCCAGACTCCCTGCTGTGCCTTTTATAGGCCTCTCGCCGAAGCACACTAATTGTTTGCTGGACCACATTGCATGTGTCTCTGTGGCTCCAGTTGTATCACTTCTCAGCCTCGGTGTGGGTGTCACGCAGGGGGGTCAACAGCCAGGTAGCTCGGCAATATCGTTTATCACCAAGCACCCAGCATTGTCCTTGTGGCTGACTGGTAAACATGTCAGAGACAGCGCTCTCACGCAGGATGTGAGCCTCATCGAAGGTGCCCGGACATTTGGCATTCACTGCCATTATGATCTGGTTGTGGTCGACAACTAGTTGGACCTTCAGGGAGTGAAATCCTTTTCTGTTACGAAAAAGCTCTGGGTCCTGAGAAGGTGCCCGCATGGCGATATCAGTGCACTGTATAGCTCCCTGCATCCTGGGGAACTGAGCAATGCGGTAGAATGCTCCAGCCCTGTCAGTCTGAGTCTCTGTGATCATGGGGAAGCTGATAAAGTCCATCCTTCGTGTGTACAGGGCCTCTGTGACCTGTCTAATGCAGTGATGTGTGGCATGGTGAGACAGAGGGGACAAAGTTAGAGCACATGGGATTGGGGGTAGTGTACTGACATGGATTGAGAACTGGTTGTCAGACAGGAAGCAAAGAGTAGGAGTAAATGGGTACTTTTCAGAATGGCAGGCAGTGACTAGTGGGGTACCGCAAGGTTCTGTGCTGGGTCCCCAGCTGTTTACACTGTACATTAATGATTTAGATGAGGGGATTAAATATAGTATCCCCAAATTTGCGGATGACACTAAGTTGGGTGGCAGTGTGAGCTGCGAGGAGGATGCTGTGAGGCTGCAGAGCGACTTGGATAGGTGAGGTGAGTGGGCAAATGCATGGCAGATGAAGTATAATGTGGATAAATGTGAGGTTATCCACTTTGGTGGTAAAAACAGAGAGACAGACTATTATCTGAATGGTGACAGATTAGGAAAAGGGGAGGTGCAAAGAGACCTGGGTGTCATGGTACATCAGTCATTGAAGGTTGGCATGCAGGTGCAGCAGGCGGTTAAGAAAGCAAATGGCATGTTGGCCTTCATAGCAAGGGGATTTGAGTACAGGGGCAGGGAGGTGTTGCTACAGTTGTACAGGGCATTGGTGAGGCCACACCTGGAGTATTGTGTACAGTTTTGGTCTCCTAACCTGAGGAAGGACATTCTTGCTATTGAGGGAGTGCAGCGAAGGTTCACCAGACTGATTCCCGGGATGGCGGGACGGACCTATCAAGAAAGACTGGATCAACTGGGCTTGTATTCACTGGAGTTCAGAAGAATGAGAGGGGACCTCATAGAAACATTTAAAATTCTGATGGGGTTAGACAGGTTAGATGCAGGAAGAATGTTCCCAATGTTGGGGAAGTCCAGAACCAGAGGTCACAGTCTAAGGATAAGGGGTAAGCCATTTAGGACCGAGATGCGGAGGAACTTCTTCACCCAGAGAGTGGTGAACCTGTGGAATTCTCTACCACAGAAAGTTGTTGAGGCCAATTCACTAAATATATTCAAAAAGGAGTTAGATGAGGTCCTTACTACTAGGGAGATCAAGGGGTATGGTGAGAAAGCAGGAATGGGGTACTGAAGTTGAATGTTCAGCCATGAACTCATAGAATGGCGGTGCAGGCTAGAAAGGCCGAATGGCCTACTCCTGCACCTATTTTCTATGTTTCTATGTTTCTATGTTTCTATGTCGACCGCGGAGGCCCAAAAGGAACCGGATGCATAGAAAGACAGTGCCGCGGTGACCATTACCTCAACCGACATTGATGCCCTGATGGCAGGCTGCATATGTGGCCTGATGAGCTCACATATTTCATTGATCACCACCTTGTGGAAGCGCAGTCTCTGAAGGCAGGTGTGCTCGGACACATCGTGGTAAGAATTCTTTTCCCTGTGTGTGGTCTGGATCGCCTCCTCATTCTTGCACGTCTTAGATTGGGCACATAATGATAGGCACAAAATGAGAGCCATTTGCACTCTGCAGCATCTGCGTATTAATCGATGCAGGCTGAGAAATGGCTGGCCCCATTGCAATGAAAGTATAATAACTATTGATCAGAAGCAATAATTTCCTCACTAAAATATATCTAGAGTAAACCCTCAATAGTCCAGAGTCTGAAAATATGTCTGTTGAGATGGTCACGTCACCTGAGAAGAACTCCAGAGTCAATCCAAACTCCTCCAAGTTGAAGCAGCCTTTTCAATGAAGCGACCTGCAATTTTAAAAATGGCGTCCACACCACTGTGATTAGTTCAGAACAGTTCCACTGTTTCAGAGCGGTGTCTTGGGTGAGCGATATTGTGGGCGAGATGTGTGCGAGGTGGTGAAAGTGAGGCTGGGCAATCTCCTGGGCGTTAGATTCGCCAAATGTGATCTTTATGACAAAAAAAAGTGGGGGGGGGGGTCGGTATTATTGAATCTCAGCGTTAATTATGAGCGGAAAGTAACACTTGGCGGTATTATGGGCGTTGGTTTCACCCTTTCTGATGATTCCGCCCAAAAAAAGTGGGTGGGCGGTATTTTTTCCTGGCGTTACGTACATGGGGAAAGTAATGCTTGCCGATAAGTGTCCGAGAAATGGGCGTAAGTTTCTATTTTGTGGCTAAGTGGGCGATATTATATGTAATTTCAGCGATAAAATGGATGTTAAGTGGGCATTATGCATGCAAAAAAAGTGGAAAATCTAGCCCCTAGTCTCAGAATGAGGGGCCGCCCATTTAAAACTGAGATGAGGAGAAATTTCTTCTCTCAGAAGTCTGTAAATCTGTAGAATTCTCTGCCCCAGAGAGCTGTGGAGGCTGGGTCATTGAATATATTTAAGGCTGAGATAGACAGACTTTTGAGTGATAAGAGAGTAAAGGGTTATGGGAAGCAGGCAGGCAAGTAGAGCTGAGACCATGATCAGATCAACCATGATCTTATTGAATGGCGGAGCAGGCTCGAGGGGCCAAATGGCCTACTCCTGCTGTGGAAATGTATTTTTATCGAAGCTGTACCACACTGTATTTTTGTGCCCTTTTAATATAAAACAAAATGGAGTCCTGGTTCTTCCAGAAATTTCTGCAACAGACAGTCTGTTTGCATAAACAGCTAAACCTGGCTTGAAACGGCTGATAACTAATCAATGGCCACCAGACAGCTAGGAGACAAGTCCTGCTGAGACAAGTACCCCCCCATGGTGCTCTCCTATTGTCTATACAACACCAGTTCCACGGCGCCCCACCCTTTTCGAGATACTCAAACCACCAGCCATTATCTCTTGTACAGACCTCATCCATTTCATGCAAAAAGACAACTGACCAGGAAACTGGACAATCCTGACACAATGCAATGCCAGTAATAGCTCATTACCACACTCTCATCGAGTAATGGCTGACTAGCCAACTAATAACCCTGACAAAAGGAAATATTTGGAAACCATGTCAGGACAAGGATGTAGTAATTAACTCTTTATCTGTATTCACTGACTGCAAGACAGAGCCAATACACAGGGAGAGGCCATAACTTGGGCTTTTACTGTATAAATATCTTGTGAAATTGTACCATTTAGCCATTGACTGAGTGCGACCTTTCCCTTGCTAGCAAGTAAAATTAAAGGAACATCTGCCGGGCTGAAGGTATCTGAGTCGTATATTGTGAGTCGACACTGCTCCTAATTCTTATGTCCTTGTAGTGGAGTATTTAAAATTAACACTCAACACCAGGTCTGGATTCGAAGATTCAAGTAGTCTTTAATTTCTTGCAAGGGAGAGACAAGTCTGCAGTCAACCTGTTGCTGAGCTGTCTTCACTCGCTCTCCCTGAACAAACAACACAGGGTTTTTATACAGTTCCTCGGCTTATAATGACCGGACATTCATTACATGAGACATACATTGATTTGAATGGTCAAAAACCTTGTCACTCAAAGTAAAGGTACAATCCTGACCACGCCTATCTCCAGTACGTTTCCATCAACCTCATTGTGTTCCAAAAGTTCATTAGCACATTGGAATGTTATCTTACCTCTCTTGCCTTGACCAGATGGAGTTTTTCCATTGTGTCACGTTTGACCCCTTGCCCTGTTTAGCTGCCCCTCTGGGCCTCCTGTGGTTCAACAGTTGGGCCTTCTGTAATTGCCCTTGGGTTACACAGCTTGTAGCAATTAATCATTCTGACATGTTATTTCCCTTTAAACACCCTTATAAAGTTGACCACTACAAAAGCCTATGTCAGCTCGTTTAGTTCCGAGATCCATTCTTAACCCTCTAATTATAACAGAGCTTGGAAGCCCCACTTCAGTTCCCCCTTTTGGTACTTGGCTACCCAGCCCAAGATTACCAACCTAATTCTACTTCATCCTGTGTCCCCTGCTCCGTTCTGTGGTGATCAGCCACGCGGTTTGGGGGACTCAGGACGTGACCTACCTCTCAAAGTATTTCAGGGTACGCAGCTAACAACTTTCGCTGTTCCATAATTAAAGCTTTTGCTTTCCTTCTCCATTGCCTCTTTCTGCATGCCATGCATAACCCAATTCCCCATCCGACAGCTAGCCCTAACTCCATGACCACCAATATGTGAGAGAATATCCGAATCCATGGCTGGTTATTCATTCATTCCCCAATCCCATACATGTTCCCACTATTGAGTGTCCTTCAGGGATTCCTCAATGTCCTTTGAATGCTGCATGGAATCTTCCAGTTTGCTTTTCTCAGTGTCCTTTTTCAATTGCGTCAAATGTTCTTTGAGACGGGGAATGTCTTGCCAACTTGGTATCTCATATTGTTCCATTTCATCATCCCATCTCGGGTTGTTTAAAGTGATGTTCTCGATG
This sequence comes from Pristiophorus japonicus, assembly GCF_044704955.1. Classification (NCBI taxonomy): domain Eukaryota; kingdom Metazoa; phylum Chordata; class Chondrichthyes; family Pristiophoridae; genus Pristiophorus; species Pristiophorus japonicus. The sequence goes on from NC_091997.1 coordinate 58,030,921, forward strand.
CATTCCTCTCTGTGTGGGAATAGGTATTGATGGCCTAGTTTGACCACAGCTTTAGGCATAAAACAGAAATTAGGTTGTGGGATCGCACATATGACAAAACCTTGCTTGCACTCATTTTCCTTGGTAGATATGCAGTAGGTCCCATCATCCTGGGTTGCCACCTCAGTCCCTCCTTGACTAAGGGGGCTGATTTCCAACGTGCGATTAACCGTCTGAGTGAACCCGCAAGCTATACATTGCCCTCCTTCGTGGGGTGTGCGCACACTATCACATCCAAATATTGCAACCATCGGTATGCATCCCTTGAAATGTATCACTGAGTTTTACCGCATAAGGGGGCGTATTGTGGAACTGAACCTGGGATTGTCCTTGTATTTCGCCTATGTTCTGTACTGCCCACAGAGGTTCGGCATCTATACCCTCTATCTATGGGATAGCTAGGATCATACCTAGCAATTTCAATTTTCTGGTAATACAATTACTTGGGGACAAGAACACTTGTGATGTCCTACGAACATAACAGAGGGTAATACCGTCCTTAGTCCATTTGGACAACTGCTCATTGCTTATCCAATTGGGTATTTTTTCCTGTTTCATCTGGTTTACATTGTATCGGATGTTCCCTAGTAACCATTGCACATACAAGTTCTTTATGTTTTTCTTGGGTTAGATCATTTAGTCACACACTTATCTTATTGATAGTTTGGGCATGAGGCTCTCGGATTTCTTCGACTTGTAGCATTTGTCTGGCGACATCGTTCCCAGTTTCTGACAACTGCGAAGTCTGATCGCTTCCCTTTAGTAAAAGGGTTCTCAAACGTTGATCTAAGTCTTGAACTTCTTGGTCTACACTGGCTACGTCAAACGTGTTAACAGCTGCCACCCTCGTCACATAGCGATAGTGTGTGTCGGTTATTGTTAGACAATAGATAACATAAAAACCACACGTCATCTCATGGTTCATTGTCGGACTATCTCGATCATATGTACCGTATCACCTCAGTGTCTAGCCATTTTGACCCTCTGTTCCCCATTTTGCTTAAAGCCCATTGTACTTGGTCCTCAATTGGCAAAATTGACTATCCAAATTCATGACATCTTCCCATTGGCAGTTACACTTTTAGTTCCTTTCTCACAGTGATATTTACTTGCCTACGCAAATAATTACTTAATGAAACCCGTGCCCCAAGTCTCACAGTTTGGACTGGGGTAATACAAAAGGTTCCCATCGCGATGGGACAAGTCGGGTTGGCACTGTACTGGTATTCCCGGTGTATGGTGCTGATACAATATTCACCCTTCCCCCTTTATTCAGATCGTACGGGAAAATGCTATCCCGCAATTACCTTCATGGTGCAATTCCATATTATCCCATCCACCCAGGTTAATTTCCCGTGTTCATTGTATCCTACTAACTTTTCTCAGGCATGATTGAGTAATACCCTACTATCTCTAACAGGGTGATGTCATTCTGTTCCTGTAAATTACACTCGTGCCACCAGGTACACCTGTACCAACCTTCTGACTTGGCACAGAGTCTTAGTAAGTTGATAAGTGGACATTGCCCTAGGTCTCCATCGGTTACCCAGAAAGAGAGCTTTCCCTCTGCAATATGCTGCAGGTTTCCTGGGCTTGTTCCACTAGCCAAGATCTATACATTACTTCAAGCCATTTCGTTGAAGACGATTTGTTCCCTTTTTATAATCTGATTTACCCCTTTTTTAGCATTAAACTAGTTGCAACATATTAATCAGGCCTCACCGCCTTCTGTTGTGATTCTCCCCACTAGACTCGGCACAATTCTTGTCAAGGTATGGTCAAACCCATCACTCTCCCTGAACTCAGTGCAGGTTATACTAGCCCTCTGCCAAAATCCCTTGATCATTCTCCCATGTAGCCGCGCTGTTTTAGGCTTGCACCGCCCATGTAGTCCCACTTTGGTCAGATTCAATATTACAGGTACCACTTCGTGATGCACATCATGGTACAATATCATCTGAGTTGAGATTACCATTAGCCCATTTGTTGGCCCTGGGATGTGCTTATGACAAACAATTCGCTTTTCCCACAAATCTGTTTATTCGTTGGAGAAGGAGCCTTTGGATGAGTCTTTAAAAAAAAACTCTACTGCTTGTACAACCGCGCTCCCGTCCTTGCACCCCTTGATATGATGGACGGTTACAGTGGTATGATGATCATGCCACTGTAAATGTACCCCTATCCTATACCTTCGGCTGTCCCTACTTCTACCATTCACAATATGTCTCTTACTACTTTGTGGGATTGGCGGGGTTTGCGAGGTATGTCTGTGGACAGGAGGTGGTTCCAGATCTGGGACCCGAGGAGATTCTTCCAGCTCCCGTGTCCTGTCCACTTCCCTTTGGATCATACTGTACCTGATTAGGTGGGGGTGTCCCATTAGGCACCCCTTCTTCCTCATCCCCCTGGGAGAGGACAAATCCCACTACTGAGATTTACTCTCAGATGCAGTCATTATGGTGGTGTGCCCTCCTGACCCCTCAGACACAATCCACTAACCCCTTTAAACAATATCGCTTCTTCCCAATTAAAACAAAAGAAACAGAATCTCTGGTGATTCTCTTCAAATTTAGAAGATTTCAAATATTCAAAAGGTATCACCCACTGAGTTAAAACGGAGCTCACAGCTGCCCGTGAAAGAGTTAACTTCCTGTGTTTCGAAAGCTGACAAACACAGACACCATCAATTAATGTCGACTTCAGCCTGCAGCCTTTTTCGATTTAAACTCTCCAGTTAAAAATTTTACTTTTGTAAAGTCTCTGTGTTTTTAGTCTCAAAATAAACATTCAGAAAAACAACTTTGCACATAATAGTATTTCATCCTTTTCTCCACATTGGTCAGAACTTTTTGAAACCATACAAATTATTAATGTGAAATGCCTTATGTCCGGAACTAAAGACTCTCCACACAATTTACATCAACCAGATTTTGATCATGGCCAGAATAAAAATCTGGTTTTTAATAGGTTAATTAGCCTCAGTAACTCCAATATTAAACTTCCCAATGCCACTTGGAAAAGGGGGAGGAGCCACAGCCAAACAAAGGAACTGTCGCACATGTTTCCCTAAAACTTTACTGAAACATCAAAGAAAAACACGAGAACAGTAAAAAAGAAACATGATCTTCTCTTTTCTCCTTTTGATTCAGTCATAACTATTTATCCATTATTCCTTAAATCAATTTTCAATTTCTGATCCCTATCATATCTCCTCTAATTACTTTAAACCTATGCCCTCTGGTTGTTGACCTCTCCGCCAAGGGAACCAAGACCTTCCTGTCACTCTATCCAGGCCCCACCTAATTATATACACCTCCCCTCAGGCATCCTGTGTTCTAAAGAAAAGAGACCCAGCATTTCTAATCTTTCCACATAGCCAAAATTCTCCAGTCCAGGCAACATTCTTGTAAATCTCCTCTGCACCCTTTTCAGTGCAATCACATCTTTCCAGTAATGTGGTGACCCACCTAGAGTTTTCTACAGTTCAAGCATGACCTCTCTGCTCCTGTATTCCATGCCTCGACTAATAAAGGCAAGTATTCCATATGCCTTCTTAATCCCCTTATCTACCTGGCCTGCTAGCTTCAAGGATCTGTGGACCTGCTCTCCAAGGTCCCTTTGTTCCTCTACACTTTTCAGTGTCGTACCACTTAATGTTTGTTTTATAATCTGCACCATAATCTGTTGCCCCTGTAGTTTCTAGCACTTTTTGCTACTAAATGCCTACACTTTGGATTCCCACTAAACATCTCCTTTTAGAATGGCTTCCTGCTTTTTTTTTTAATGGTCACCATAGCAATTAACTTCGACCCCTCATTTCTTGCATTACAAAGAGCCTCTCTCTCTCTACATTTTCACCGCGTTTGTCAGTCTGTTGTAGTTGTAACAGACTTCGGGTGTCCTACACCACCACCCCCACCCCCACTGTTTTCAATTGATGGGGGCTGCTGGCAGTTGTCCCTATTCATGTGTCCTGATGGGTGCTGTCGTCATCACATCTACTGTCAGTTTATTTTGACGCTTTCTCAGTCAATAATCTAGGCCATTTACTTAATTCATAATACGCGTGAGTGACTAAAACGAGGGCTTTCGCTTCCTTTTGTTTCGTTTCCAAATCCCACCATTTTTATTGTTCAGCGGGTGGCATCTGGTTTCCAATTTTGTTTAATCATTATTTCAATTAGTTTTTGATTTTTGTCTGCTAGGTACCGTGTCAGAGACCCCTCTGGTCCCCACTCGAGTTTCTCAATTCCCATGGCTATTGGTTGTCAGTGGTATGTCCCTTACTTATTCCTCATGAATGAGACCGTTATTTGCAACCTTATCAATTATCAATCGCAACGTTACACAGACACACTTCTATATAACCGATCGCAATTGTTTCACCTGGGATCTTCCGCTGACTACTTGAAGTCTCAGCCAGATCTGGAAATTCGGATCTCTCAGGCAGCTGACACCAGACAGATTTCTGCCCTTGTCCTAACTGTGCGTGGTAATTAAAGCATACTCACGCCTTTGACATGGCTTCCATCAGCCAGTGACCAACGCTTGCTTGAGACCCTGCTCGCTGTGCCAATTGTAGGGGAGTATTTAAAATTAACACTCAACACCAGGTCTGGATTCGAAGATTCAAGTAGTCTTTAATTTCTTGCAAGGGAGAGACAAGTCTACTGTTGCTGAGCTGTCTTCACTCACTCCCTGAACAAACAACACACAGGGTTTTATACAGTTCCTCGGCCTATAATGGCCGGACATTCAATACATGAGACATACATTGATTTGAATGGTCAAAACCCTTGTCACGCAAAGTAAAGGTACAATCCTGACCACGCTATCTCCAGTACGTTTCCATCAACCTCATTGTGTTCCAAAAGTTCATTAGCACATTGGAATGTTATCTTACCTCTCTTGCCTTGACCAGATGGAGTTTTTCCATTGTGTCACATTTGACCCCTTGCCCTGTTTATCTGCCCCTCTGGGCCTCCTGTGGTTCAACAGTTGGGCCTTCTGTAATTGCCCTTGGGTTACACAGCTTGTAGCAATTAATCATTCTGACATGTTATTTCCCTTTAAACACTCTTATAAAGTTGACCACTACAAAAGCCTATGTCAGCTCGTTTTAATTTCGAGATGCATTCTAACAGAGCTCGATAGCCCCACTTCAGTTCTTATGTTTTTATGTTCTTGAAACATGTTTACCGTTTGGAGTTGTTCCGTAATGTTGTGTTATGTTAATGGAACATGATTCAGTTTTAATATACAATATATTTTATTCAAAAGTTTACAATGTACTTAACTTTAACAAAATTATTCATGTATCAAACTTTCTTTAAAATCACTCTTTAAGATCACATAAACTTGAAAATTTACATAACTTACAAAAATCTTTTAATTTGAGAACAGTTACAACAGTAACAACATCAACAACAGCAAAGAAAGGCTGCACCCATCTCTCCTCCCTCCCGAGTCTAAGACCACCCGCTGCGCTTGGTCTTGGACATGCCACCACCCCTGCCCACAGGCGGTGGCGCAGTGTTTCTGGGCTTGGTACCAAGCTTATTCATAGAAACATAGAAAATAGGTGCAGGAGTAGGCCATTCGGCCCTTCTAGCCTGCACCGCCATTCAATGAGTTCATGGCTGAACATTCAACTTCAGTACCCCATTCCTGCTTTCTCGCCATACCCCTTGATCCCCCTAGCAGTAAGGACCTCATCTAACTCCTTTTTGAATATATTTAGTGAATTGGCCTCAACAACTTTCTGTGGTAGAGAATTCCACAGGTTCACCACTCTCTGGGTGAAGAAGTTCCTCCGCATCTCGGTCCTAAATGGCTTACCCCTTATCCTTAGACTGTGACCCCTGGTTCTGGACTTCCCCAACATTGGGAACATTCTTCCTGCATCTAACCTGTCTAACCCCGTCAGAATTTTATATGTTTCTATGAGGTCCCCTCTCATTCTTCTGAACTCCAGTGAATACAAGCCCAGTTGATCCAGTCTTTCTTGATAGGTCAGTCCCGCCATCCCGGGAATCAGTCTGGTGAACCTTCGCTGCACTCCCTCAATAGCAAGAATGTCCTTCCTCAGGTTAGGAGACCAAAACTGTACACAATACTCCAGGTGTGGCCTCACCAATGCCCTGTACAACTGTAGCAACACCTCCCTGCCCCTGTACTCAAATCCCCTTGCTATGAAGGCCAACATGCCATTTGCTTTCTTAACCGCCTGCTGCACCTGCATGCCAACCTTCTAACATCTCGGGTATTGAGCACCTCTTGATGGTGGGGGGCGTCAGCGTCAGGCGGCAAGTTGGAGGGCCTGGCTTGGGGCTTTTCAGAGGCTGGTGTGGGGATTGCAGTTGATTCTGTCAATGGGCACGGGGTCTAGGCGTGTTCCCTTATTGCAGCAGCTAACTCCAACATGCTGTCCCTCATGCGCCCTGACTGTGTCTCAACAACCTGCAACATTCCCTCCCTCATGGTCAGTGATGTGGTTTGCACTACCTCTGACATTCCCTCCCTCATGGCCACTATTCCCTCACTGATGGGCCCGGACATCGTTTCCATTTCTCATGTCATTAGTTCTCCCAACAGTCCCGCTACCTCATCACACACCCCACTGATGGTGTCCAGGAGTAATCGGGTATGGTCAATGCTCTCCGCACTCATTGACATCATCTGAACCACATCTGTTACATCCTGCATCTCAGGAGAGTGTGGTCGAGCTCTCCTTCCCCTCCTCACCCTGGGTGTGGCTCGCTGCATCCTACTGGGACCTGCAACCTCGGAAAGTGGGGCCCTGGGTGTGCCTCGCTGTACCACATCACTGGGACCACAGCCTGGGAGGGTGTGAAACCATGGAATGTCCCACCAACACTCAAACCACTCATCACGGAAGGGGCTGTCACCTCCATGAGCAGCACCTCCTCCAAAGTCAGTACAACAGTGGGAGCTTCATCCAGCTCCATCCCCTCCACCTCCACCTCTCCCTCACCCACATGGATAGATTGGAAGATGTTCTCCTCTTCAGGCTCATCCGCATCTGAATCTTCTTCTGCATCGCCAGGGTTGGCCTCAAGTTCTGCAAAATATAACAGAACACAGACAAATGGTTAGCAGCAGAGGAGGGGCAGGGTGGGTGGCATGAGTAGACTCACACATCGTATGCCAGGCAGCAAGCTGATGTGAAGGGCCACGATGCAGGACTTACTCTCTCCCTTGAGTGTGGGCCCAGTTTGTGCAGTACTGATTGTTTCTCTCCAGGCAGGACCCATCAAAGCTGTGACCCTGTCTTCCAAGGGTGTCAGTGGGTGCAGATTTTCCGGGCCTCCTCCTGTTCGAGTTCTTTCCCTTTTATTATGTGCCACCTTCCTCTGCAAAGATATGTTTTTGCTGGGTGGGACATACAGATGGTCACATTTACAATTGCAATTGCATTGAATAAATGAACATATTACTTACACTGACTACTTGACCAGGGTCCTGCCACTTTTTTTTATACTGGCTTCCAGATCTCGGGGTGGTCACCAATGCACAGTAATCTTCTGCAACTTGGTTCCAGCATTTCTTCATTTCTTTGGGTGGTCCTTGCACCGTGTTACATCTTGTTTTGCTGCAGCTGTGATTTTCCCAATGCTGTCACACAGCACTCCTTCTCTCATACACAACTGTCTCTTTAAAAGTGGCCGATTGCCAAATCCGAGCTGTACTGAGCATGCGCGTCCATTGGAACAACGTCAACAACGTAACTTTTTCCCCCCACGCTTGCGCAGAAGATGCGGCTTTGTTTTTTTGGCGCAGACAGCAGGCTCCACCCCCCGAGGCGACTGGACACGAATTATACATTGAGGAAACTTTGGCAAATTATTTCTGGCGCATTTCTGGCCTAGAAAAACGGGCGTAACTCAGGCTTGGGGAAAATTGAGCCCACTGACTCTCACTGGGGTACAATTCCACAGGCACTGACTCTCACTGGGGTACAGTCCCACACACACTGACTCACTGGGGTACAGTCCCACATACACTGACTCTCACTGGGGTACAGTTCCACACACACTGACTCTCACTGGGGTACAGTCCCACACACACTGACTCTCACTGGGGTACAGTTCCACACACACTGACTCTCACTGGGGTACAGTTCCACACACACTGACTCTCACTGGGGTACAGTTCCACACACACTGACTCTCACTGGGGTACAGTTCCCCACACACTGACTCTCACTGGGGTACAGTTCCACACACACTGACTCTCACTGGGATACGGGTCCCACACACTGACTCTCACTGGGGTACAGTTCCACACACACTGACTCTCACTGGGGTACAGTTCCCCACACACTGACTCTCACTGGGTTACGGGTCCCACACACACTGACTCTCACTGGGGTACAGTTCCCCACACACACTGACTCTCACTGGGGTACGGGTCCCACACACACTGACTCTCACTGGAGTACAGTTCCACACACACTGACTCTCACTGGGGTACGGGTCCCACAGATACTGACTCTCACTGGGGTACAGTTCCACAGACACTGACTCTCACTGGGGTACAGTTCCCCACACACTGACTCTCACTGGGGTACGGGTCCCACACACTCACTCTCACTGGGGTACAGTTCCATACACACTGACTCTCACTGGGGTACAGTTCCCCACACACTGACTCTCACTGGGTTACAGTTCCACACACACTGATTCTCACTTGGGTACGAGTCCCACACACACTGACTCTCACTGGGGTACGGGTCCTACACACACTGACTCTCACTGGAGTACAGTTCCACACACACTGACTCTCACTGGGGTACGGGTCCCACAGATACTGACTCTCACTGGGGTACAGTTCCACACACACTGACTCTCAATGGGGTACAATTCCATACACACTGACTCTCACTGGGGTACAGTTCCACACATACTGACTCTCACTGGGGTATGGGTCCCACACACACTGACTCTCACTGGGGTACAGTTCCCCACACACTGACTCTCACTGGGGTACAGTTCCCCACAGACACTGACTCTCACTGGGGTACAGTTCCCCACACACTGACTCTCACTGGGGTACAGTTCCCCACACACTGACTCTCACTGGGGTACGGGTCCCACACACACTGACTCTCACTGGGGTACAGTCCCACACACACTGACTCTCACTGGAGTACAGTTCCCCACAGACACTGACTCTCACTGGGGTACAGTTCCCTACACACTGACTCTCACTGGGGTACAGTTCCCCACACACTGACTCTCACTGGGGTACGGGTCCCACACACACTGACTCTCACTGGAGTACAGTTCCCCACAGACACTGACTCTCACTGGGGTACAGTTCCCTACACACTGACTCTCACTGGGGTACAGTTCCCCACACACACTGACTCTCACTGGGGTACAGTCCCACACACACTGACTCTCACTGGGGTACAGTCCCACACACACTGACTCTCACTGGGGTACAGTTCCCCACACACTGACTCTCAATGGGGTACAGTTCCCCACAGACATTGACTCTCACTGGGGTACAGTTAGTTCCATGGGCACTGCAGGAAACCTATTGGCATGGATACGGAATTGGTTAAGATTTCGGAGACAGATTAGGGATAATGGGTATGTTCTCAAATGGGCAGGATGTGATTGTGGGTTCCCCTTGTACTGGGGCCTCAGCATTATATCTAAGCTTGCTCTAAGTGAGCCTAAGTTCAGTGACACAGGAAGTAGTGTAGATTGGCGTTAACCATAAATTTGCTACTTGAACATAACTCTGGAAATGAGAACAGATTTTTGTTAGGTAAGTGTAGTGAGGGCTAATGGAACTGAGTACATATCAGCCACAATCCAATTGAATTTAATTGCGGAGCAGGGTGGAGGAGCTGAGTGGCCTGCAGACAATGCCAGGAATCGCCAGCAATCCTGGGCCTGTGTGCAGTGGGTGTTTGCTGCCACCTATTGGACTTCTGAATGATTACAGGGCGCTCACAAACTGGGACACCGCAGGGGGGTACCAGGGGGATACCAGGGGCAGCGGGGTACCAAGGGGGTACCGGGGGTGGGGGGGTATCAGGGGGATACCAGGGGGGTACCAGGGGCAGGGGGTACCAGGGGGGTACTGGGGGGTACCAGGGGGATACCAGGGGCAGGGGGTACCAGGGGGGTACCAGGGGCAGGGGGTACCAGGGGGGTACCAGGGGCAGGGGGTACCAGGGGGGTACCAGGGGGGTACTGGGGGGTACCAGGGGGATACCAGGGGCAGGGGATACCAGGGGGATACCAGGGGCAGGGGATACCAGGGGGTTACTGGGGGGTACCAGGGGGGTACCAGGGGGATACCAGGGGCAGGAGGTACCAGGGGGGTACTGGGGGGTACCAGGGGGAATACCAGGGGCAGGGGGTACCAGGGGGGGTACTGGGGGTGTACCAGGGAGGTACTGGTGGGTACCAGGGGGATACCAGGGGTGTATCGGGGGGATACCAGGCATGTATCAGGGGTGTATCAGGCGGATACCAGGGACAGCGGGATACGAGGGGCAGGGGGAGGGGGTGGGAGGGGCTGATGTGGGGGAGGGGATGGGGAGTGGGGAGGAGAGGAGATGGGGAGGGGGATACAAGGGGTAGGGGGAGGGGTTGGGAGGGGGATACGGGGGAGGGGGAAGTGGGGATGTGGGGGGGGGAATCTGCCCGTGGACTCTGTGTGGCAAGGTCAGCTGAGGAGCACCAGACACAGCAAAAAGAAAAAAAAAGACTAAATTCCAATCAGATAACAAAACAATATAGAAAGAAAAACCTGCATTTATATAGCACCTTTCACACCCTCAGTATCTCCCAATCACTTTTCAGCCAATGGCATACTTTTGAAGTATAGACACTGTAGTAATGTAGGAAATGCGGCAGAAAATTTGTGTACAGCAAGGTCCCACAAACAAACTGATGACAAGATAATCTGTTTCAGTGAGGTTGGTTGAAGGATAAATGTTGGCTAGGACACAAGGAGAACTCCCCTACTTGCTGAAATGGTGCCATGCAATTTTTTACATACACCTCTGAGAGGAGACGGGGGCCTCGGTTTAATGATTCACCCGAAAACTGGTCCCTCCGGCAGTGCAGCACTCCCTCAATACTGCCCCTCTGACAACGCAGTACGGCGCTCCCTTGGTACTGCCCCTCCAACAGTGCGGCGCTCCCTCAGTACTGCCCCTCCAACAGTGCAGCACTCCCGCAGTACTGCCCCTCCGACAGTGCAGCGCCTACTCAGTACTGCCCCTCCGACAGTGCAGCATTCCCTCAGTACTGCCCCTCCGACAGTGCGGCATTCCCTCAGTACTGCTACTCCAATAGTGCAGCATTCCCTCAGTACTGCCCCTTCTGTCATGTATTCAACTATCATTATAACCCATGTATAAGCTGACTTAAGTTGTACACCTTGAGAACACTGACCACAGGTGGCGAACTTGTGGGAGACACTCCTAACCTGGAGTTTCAGGTATAAAAGGGGAAGCTCCACCCACTATCTGTCTCTTGAGGTCTTGGTAATAAAGGTTACTGGTCACAGAGTGATCTTCTCTCAAGTATGGGCCTCGTGTGCATTTATACTGTATCGTAAGGACATATCATTGGCGACGAGAAACTGGGATTTAAACCACGCGAGCATGGCCACTAGCAGCACAGAAGAGAGGTACTGTGTTGGTGATGATTGGGACGACTTTATTGAGAGACTACAGCAAAGTTTTATCACTAAGGAATGCTTGGGACAGGATTCGGCCGACAAACGCAGGGCTCATCTCCTGACGGTTTGTGGATCCAGAACGTACTCCCTGATGAAGGACCTTCTAGCGCCAGAGAAGCCAGCGGACAAGACGTTCGAAGAACTCAGTAAGTTGATCGGGGAACACCTTAAACCGGCGAGCAGCATGCACATGACAAGGCACCGGTTTTACACGCACCGGCGCGAGAAGGGCAAAGCGTTCCAGACTTCATGGCAGATCTCCGGCGACTGGCAAGCCTATGTAAGTTTCCAGATGCATGCAGAGCGGAGATGCTGCGAGACTTTTTTATTGAGGGCATCGGGCACGCTGGGGTTTTCAGGAAACTGATTGAGACCAAAGACTTGACCTTGGAAGCGGCGGCTATGATAGCCCAGACAATTATCTCAGGGGAGGAAGAGACCAGAATGATTTATGGCAACAATCTTGGCTCAAATGCGGCAAACAACCAGGGTGTCAACATTGTTAATGCGGCACACAGTTCTCTAGGCAGATCGGACATGCCCTAGCATGCAGTTGAACCCAAAGGGGAATTCAACAGAGACAATGGCTAGCTGAACGGCGATTCATGCCATCGCAATGGACAATGTGGCCAATAATGGGGCCATCAACACCTGTTAATGGTACGCTTAAGGACAATTACAGAGACAGTCAGAGACGATTAACTGGTAATGGACCTTTTGTTTCCGACAATGGGGCCTCTCGCTCATGCTGGAGGTGTGGAGGCAAACACCCAGCCAGAGCTTGCAGGTATCAGCAATATACCTGCAGAAACTGCAACGTCAGCGGTCACTTGGCGCGTATGTGCAGGAAGCCTGCAGCCAGGTTGATGTACGAGGAGGACGGGCCCGATGTAAGCCCTACGAGGCCAAATGAATACTGGGGGAAATCGCTGGAAGCTGAAGTTCAGCGAGTTCATGTGAAGCACATATACAGTTCATATACCAGGACGCCACCGATAATGATGAAAGTGCTCCTCAATGGCATCCCAGTATTAATGGAGCTGGACACGGGGGCCAGCCAGTCCCCGATGAGTATCAAACAGTTCGAAAGATTGTGGGCCAGGAGGCCAAAATTATTGTCGATTGACGCACTGCTACGCACATATACAAAGGAGATCATTCCGGTGCTAGGCAGCGCCACGGTAGTCGTGACCCACAAAGATTCGGAGAACAGGTTGCCACTCTGGATTGTCCCGGGGGACGGTCCCGCATTACTGGGGAGGAGTTGACTTGCTGTCATGAACTGGAAATGGGACGATGTCAATGCAATTTCTTCTGTGGAGCGAGTATCATGCTCACAGGTCCTGGACAAATTTGACTTATTATTTCAACCCGGCATCGACACTTTCATAGGGACCAAGGTAGTGATTCACATGAACCCGGACGCCAGGCCAGTACACCACAAGGCCAGAGCGGTGCCGTACGTGATGCGGGAAAAGATAGAATGTGAATTGGACCGCCTGCTGAAGGAAGGCATCATCTCGCCAGTCGAATTCAGTGACTGGGCGAGCCCGATCGTGCCAGTGCTCAAGGCGGGTGGGTCGGTCAGGATATGTGCTGATTACAAGGCCACCATCAATCGGGTGTCACTCCAAGACCAGTACCCACTACCGAGAGCGGAGAACTTCTTTGCGACGCTATCCGGTGGCAAACCTTTTTCAAAATTGGACCTGACCTCAGCTTTCATGACCCAGGAGCTGGCGAGTGAGTCGAAGAAGCTGACCACCATCACAACACACAAGGGGTTGTTTGAGTATAACAGATGTCCGTTCGGGATTCGTTCGGCCGCCGCGATCTTTCAGCGAAATATGGAAAGCCTCCTCAAGTCGATTCCGAGGACGGTGGTTTTTCAAGACGACATCCTCATCACGGGTCGCGATATTGAAGAACACCTCCACAACCTGGAGGAGGTGCTACGCAGACTGGACCGGGTAGGGCTGCGACTGAAAAAGACGAAATTCATCTTCTTAGCTCCAGAGGTAGAATTCCTGGGGAGAAGGGTAGCAGCAGACGGGATCAGACCTACTGCGTCCAAAACGGAAGCGATCCAGAGAGCACCCAGACCCTGTAACACGACGGAGCTGCGTTCGTTCCTGGGGCTCCTGAACTATTTTGGCAACTTTCTTCCCAAATTGAGCACGCTGTTAGAGCCGCTACACATGCTCCTACGCAAAGGTCGTGATTGGGTCAGGGGGGACAGCCAGGAAAAGGCTTTTGATGGAGGACGCAATTTGTTATGCTCCAACAAACTGTTAACGTTATATGACCCATGTAAGAAACTAGTTTTAACGTGTGATGCATCGTCCTATGGGGTCAGGTGTGTGCTGCAGCATGTGAATGCCAATGGTCAGTTACAGCCGGTAGCTTATGCCTCCAGAAGTCTGTCCCGGGCAGAAAAGGGGCTACGGGATGATAGAAAAGGAAGCACTAGCATGTGTATATGCAGTAAAAAAAAATGCACCAGTACCTGTTTGGCAGGAAATTTGAGCTGGAGACAGATCACAAACCCCTAACGTCCCTTTTGGCCAACAACAAGGCCATAAATGCGAATGCATCAGCCCGCATACAGAGGTGGGCACTTACGTTAGCTGCCTATGACTACACAATTCGGCACAGACCGGGCATTGAAAACTGTGCCGATGCATTCAGCAGGCTACCACTAGCCACCACTGAGGGGGCAACTGAGCATGATGCTGAGATGGTCATGGCTGTTGAAGCTTTCGAAAGCGAAGGCTCACCTGTGACAGCCCGTCAGATTAAAGTCTGGACAAATAAAGACCCGCTACTGTCTTTAGTTAAGAAATGTGTCCTGAATGGGGACTGGGCAGCCACGTACGGGGCATGCCCTGAGGAATTTAAACCGTTTCATAAGCGCAAGGATGAACTCTCGATTCAGGCCGATTGCCTACTGTGGGGAAACTGAGTAGTCATACCCCAGAAGGGCAGAGAGGTGTTTATCAGAGAACTTCACAATGAACACCCGGGCATTGTCATGATGAAGGCAATTGCCAGGTCACACGTTTGGTGGCCAGGGATAGAACTTTGTGTTCGCAGGTGTAACACATGTGCTCAGCTGGGCAATGCACCCAGGGAAGCCCCCCTTAGCCCCTGGTCCTGGCCCGCCAAGCCATGGTCATACATCCATGTGGACTACGCAGGTCCTATCATGGGAAAAATGTTTTTGGTTGTAGTAGACGCCTACTCGAAATGGATTGAGTGTCCCATTTTAAATTCAAGCACATCCTCTGCCACGGTAGAAAGTCTACGGGCAATGTTCGCTGCCCATGGTCTACCGGACGTCTTGGTCAGCGACACTGGCCCGTGTTTTACAAGCATTGAGTTCCAGGACTTCATGACAGGAAATGTTATCAACCATGTCAGAACGGCACCGTTCAAGCCAGCCTCAAACGGCCAGGCGGAACGAGCAGTGCAGATAATCAAACAGGGGATGCTCAGAATCCAAGGGGGTTCCCTACAAAGCCGCTTATCACGCTTCCTGTTGGCCAATAGATCCCGACTACACTCACTCACAGGAGTTCCACCCGCAGAGCTGCTAATGAAAAGAACGCTCAAAACCAGGTTATCTCTTATACACCGTACTATGAAAGAAATTGTTGCGAGCAGGCGTCAGTCACAATGTGACTATGACAGGAATGCGAGGGCGCGAAGTATTGATGTCAATGACCCTGTTTTTGTTCTTAATTATGCTGCAGGACCCAAATGACTTGCAGGCACTGTGATTGCCAAAGAGGGGAATAGGGTTTTGGTAGTTAAACTTACCAATGGACAAATCTGCTGCAAACACGTGGATCAAACTAAAAGGAGGTTCGGCAACCCCATACTAGAAGCAGAGGAAGAACACGACGTAGAGTTTACTCCACCACAGGTGACCGAACACCAGAACCAAGTGGAGGAGAGCCCAGTTACCGTGGGCAGTCCGGACAGACCTGAGGCACCGCAAACAGCAGACACTCAGGCCAGCGCCCAACAACCGGAGCCCCAACTCAGGCGCTCTACAAGGGAGCGCAAACCACCAGAGAAACTTAACCTGTGATCCCAATAAGACTTTGGGGGGGAGGTGATGTCAAGTATTCAACTGTCATTGTAACCCATGTATAAGCTGACCTAATTGTACACCTTGAGAACACCGACCACAGGGGGCTAACTTGTTGGAGACACTCCTAACCTGGACTTTCCGGTATAAAAGGGGAAACTCCACCCACCGTCTGTCTCTTCAGGTCTTGGTAATAAAACTAACAGGTCACAGAGTGATCTTCTCTCAAGTATAGGCCTCGTGTGCATTTATACTGTTTAGTAAGGACATATAATCTCCGACAGTGCGGCACTCCCTCAGTACTGCCGATCTGACAGTGCGGCACTCCCTCAGTACTGCCGATCTGACAGTGCGGCGCTTCCTCAGTACTGCTCCTCCGACAGTGTAGCACTCCCTCAGTACTGCCCCTCCGACAGTGAAGCACTCTCTCAGTACTGCTCCTCCGACAGTGTAGCACTCCCTCAGTACTGCCCCTCCGACAGTGTAGCACTCCCTCAGTACTGCCCCCCGACAGTGCGGCGCTCCCTCAGTACTACCCCTCCGACAGTGCAGCACTCCCTCAGTACTGCCCCTCCGACAGTGCGGCGCTCCCTCAGTACTACCCCTCCGACAGTGCAGCACTCCCTCAGTACTGCCCCTCTGACAGTGCGACGCTCACTCAGTACTGCCGATCTGACAGTGCGGCACTCCCTCAGTACTAACCCTCCGACAGTGCAGCACTCCCTCAGTACTGCCCCTCTGACAGTGCGACGCTCCCTCAGTACTGCCGATATGACAGTGCAGCACTCCCTCAGTACTGCTCCTCCGACAGTGTAGCACTCCCTCAGTACTGCCCCTCCGACAGTGTAGCACTCCCTCAGTACTGCCCCTCCGACAGTGCAGCACTCCCTCAGTACTGCCCCTCCGACAGTGTAGCACTCCCTAAGTACTGCCCCTCCGACAGTGCGGCGCTCCCTCAGTACTACCCCTCCGACAGTGCAGCACTCCCTCAGTACTGCCCCTCTGACAGTGCGACGCTCCCTCAGTACTGCCCCTCTGACAGTACGACGCTCCCTCAGTACTGCCCCTCTGAAAGTGCAGCACTCCCTCAGTACTGCCCCTAATGCTCTCTCAGTACTTGGTTTGAGTTGGATGGGGTACAGTGTGTGTGTGAGGGGGTGGGGAATTGGATGGGGTAGAGCGTGTGTGTGAGGGGGTGGGGAGTTGGATGGGGTACAGTGTGTGTGTGAGGGGGTGGAGAGTTGGTCAGGGTACAGTGTGTGTGTGAGGGGGTGGAGAGTTGGTCAGGGTACAGTGTGTGTGTGAGGGGGTGGAGAGTTGGTCAGGGTACAGTGTGTGTGAGGGGGTGGGGAGTTGGATGGGATATAATGTATGTGAGGGGGTGGGGAGTTGGATGGTGTACAGTGTGTGTGAGGGGGTGGGGAGTTGGATGGGATATAATGTATGTGAGGGGGTGGGGAGTTGGATGGGGTACAGTGTGTGTGTGAGGGTGGGCAGTTGGATGCGGTACAGTGTGTGTGTGAGGGGGTGGGGAGTTGGATGGGGTACAGTGTGTGTGTGAGGGGGTGGGGAGTTGG
The DNA here is from genome assembly GCF_044704955.1 of Pristiophorus japonicus. Classification (NCBI taxonomy): domain Eukaryota; kingdom Metazoa; phylum Chordata; class Chondrichthyes; family Pristiophoridae; genus Pristiophorus; species Pristiophorus japonicus. The sequence continues at coordinate 58,048,360 of NC_091997.1, forward strand.
ATGGGGTACAGTGTGTGTGGGAGGGTGGGGAGTTGGATGGGGTACAGTGTGTGTGAGGGGGTGGGGAGTTGGATGGGGTACAGTGTGTGTGAGGGGGTGGGGAGTTGGATGGGGTACAGTGTGTGTGAGGGGGTGGGGAGTTGGATGGGGTACAGTGTGTGTGAGGGGGTGGGGAGTTGGTCAGGGTACAGTGTGTGTGTGAGGGGGTGGGGAGTTGGATGGGGTACAGTGTGTGTGTGAAGGGGTGGGGAGTTGGATGGGGTACAGTGTGTGTGAGGGGGTGGGGAATTGGATGGGGTACAGTGTGTGTGAGGGGGTGGGGAGTTGGATGGGGTACAGTGTGTGTGAGGGGGTGGGGAGTTGGATGGGGTACAGTGTGTGTGAGGGGGTGGGGAGTTGGATGGGGTACAGTGTGTGTGAGGGGGTGGGGAGTTGGATGGGGTACAGTGTGTGTGAGGGGGTGGGGAGTTGGATGGGGTACAGTGTGTGTGAGGGTGGGGAGTTGGATGGGGTACAGTGTGTGTGAGGGGGTGGGGAGTTGGTCAGGGTACAGTGTGTGTGTGAGGGGGTGGGGAGTTGGATGGGGTACAGTGTGTGTGAGGGGGTGGGGAGTTGGATGGGGTTCAGTGTGTGTGAGGGGGTGGGGAGTTGGATGGGGTACAGTGTGTGTGAGGGGGTGGGGAGTTGGATGGGGTACAGTGTGTGTGTGAGACTGGGGAGTTGGATGGGGTACAGTGTGTGTGAGGGGGTGGGGAGTTAGATGGGGTACAGTGTATGTGAGGGGGTGGGGAGTTGGATGGGGTACAGTTTGTGTGTGAGGGGGTGGGGAGTTGGATGGGGTACAGTGTGTGTGAGGGGGTGGGGAGTTGGATGGAGTACAGTGTGTGTGAGGGGTGGGGAGTTGGATGGGGCACAGTGTGTGTGATGGGGTGGGGAGTTGGATGGGGTACAGTGTGTGTGAGAGAGGGTGGGGGAGTTGGATGGGGTACAGTGTGTGTGTGAGGGTGGGGAGTTGGATGGGGTACAGTGTGTGTGAGGGGGTGGGGAGTTGGATGGGGTACAGTGTGTGTGTGAGGGGGTGGGGAGTTGCATGAGGTACAGTGTGTGTGAGGGGGTGGGGAGTTGGATGGGGTACAGTGTGTGTGTGAAGGGGTGGGGAGTTGGATGGGGTACAGTGTATGTGAGGGGGTGGGGAGTTGGATGGGGTACAGTGTGTGTGAGGGGGTGGGGAGTTGGATGGGGTACAGTGTGTGTGTGAGGGGGTGGGGAGTTGGATGGGGTACAGTGTGTGTGTGAAGGGGTGGGGAGTTGGATGGGGTACAGTGTGTGTGAGGGGGTGGGGAATTGGATGTGGTACAGTATGTGTGAGGGGGTGGGGAGTTGGATGGGGTACAGTGTGTGTGAGGGGGTGGGGAGTTGGATGGGGTACAGTGTGTGTGAGGGGGTGGGGAGTTGGATGGGGTACAGTGTGTGTGAGGGGGTGGGGAGTTGGATGGGGTACAGTGTGTGTGAGGGGGTGGGGAGTTGGATGGGGTACAGTGTGTGTGTGAGAGTGGGGAGTTGGATGGGGTACAGTGTGTGTGAGGGGGTGGGGAGTTGGATGGGGTACAGTGTGTGTGAGGGGGTGGGGAGTTGGATGGGGTACAGTGTGTGTGTGAGGGGGTGGGGAGTTGGATGGGGTACAGTGTGTGTGAGGGGGTGGGGAGTTGGATGGGGTTCAGTGTGTGTGAGGGGGTGGGGAGTTGGATGGAGTACAGTGTGTGTGAGGGGTGGGGAGTTGGATGGGGCACAGTGTGTGTGAGGGGGTGGGGAGTTGGATGGGGTACAGTGTGTGTCAGGGGGTGGGGAGTAGGATGGTGTACAGTGTCTGTGAGGGGGTGGGGAGTTGGATGGGGTACAGTGTGTGTGAGGGGGTGGGGAGTTGGATGGGGCACAGTGTGTGTGAGGGGGTGGGGAGTTGGATGGGGTACAGTGTGTGTGTGTGAGAGTGGGGAGTTGGATGGGGCACAGTGTGTGTGAGGGGGTGGAGAGTTGGATGGGGTAAAAGTAAAAGGCAATTGGACCCCAAGGCTTCAGCAACTGGCCACGGTAACAGAGCATTGAAGTCATGCTATCGGTGCCTGGGACAACACATTTCTCAAAGTTGTCTATATGTGAAGGCAGACTCTTTCTTCTGCAAGAAAACAGGGCATCTTGCGAAGGTATGCCGACTGAAGAGTAAACTGAAGTTCAATGCTGGAAGTAGAAATTGCCAGAGACTACATAGCATTGAAGAGAAGCAACAGGATGAGGAGGTTTTGGAGGTACACGTCATCAGGAGCACGAGGGTATCTAACAGCGATTCCCGAAGTATCGTCATCCAAGTAGACGCTGCAGGAACCAGGATTCCCAGAGAAATCGACACAGGTGCATCTGTGAGCATAGTACCAGAATCGCTATATCTCAACAAGTTGAGTGATTTTCCACTGGAGAAGTCAAAGATAGAGCTGTGAGGCTACTCAGGAGAGCAAATCCCTGTGGTAGGACGTATCACCATACCGGTAAAATACAAGGATCAGTTTCAGAGCTTGCCTCTCTTAGTAGTGGCAGGTGACAGACAAGCCTGCCTTAATGGATAGAAATTGGTTGGAATCATTGAAACTGGATTGGAGTGAGAATTTTCGTGTTGAAACGAGATTTGCATCGAAGGATTATGTTAGCAAGTAGTTTCCGAAGGTGTTCCGCGAAACAGGCAGTCCAATCCAAGGCTTCACGGCGAGTGTTAGGGTACAGAAGGACACTAGACCCGTTTACTGCAAGCCATGTCTCATGCCATACGCACTCAAGAACAACTTTGAGCAAGAACTCAAAAGACTAGAGGCTGATTTAATTGGGCTACACCTATTGTTGTTGTACCTAAGTCCGATGGTAAGGTAAGATTTTGTGGTGATATAAAGAAACCGTAAACCAGGTTTTAGAGGGTAATCTCTCCAATGCGTTGCCAAATGTAGAAGATTTGTTCACAAACACTGACAGCTGGTCAGATCTTCTCAAAGTTAGATCTCACAAATGCCTACTTACATCTTGAACTAGATGAGGAGTCCAAGTCATGCTTGACTATAAATACTCATCTAGGCCTATATCAGTTTAATCGGCTACCATTTGGAGTGTCTTCCGCCCCTGCCATATTCCAAGGGGCGATGAACCAGATTTTTCAAGTCATAGAAACATAGAAACATAGAAAATAGGTGCAGGAGCAGGCCATTCGGCCCTTCGAGCCTGCACCGCCATTTAATGAGTTCATGGCTGAACATGCAACTTCAGTACCCCATTTCTGCTTTCTCGCCATACCCCTTGATCCCCCTAGTAGTAAGGTCTACATCTAACTCCTTTTTGAATATATTTAGTGAATTGGCCTCAACAACTTTCTGTGGTAGAGAATTCCACAGGTTCACCACTCTCTGGGCGAAGAAGTTTCTCCTCATCTCGGTCCTAAATGGCTTACCCCTTATCCTTAGACTGTGACCCCTGGTTCTGGACTTCCCCAATATTGGGAAGATTCTTCCTGCATCTAACTGAAGGGGTAGTATGTTATTTGGATGACATACACATTTCAGCACCAAACAGGCAAATCCATAATAACATGTTGAATGAAGTCCTAAAACGACTAGAGAAGCACAGAGTACGAGTGACTGCTCGCAAGTGTGAGTTATTTCAAAACTCAGTGGAGTACAGAGTGGACAAAAATGGTTTACATCCAACCAAGGGAAAGCTGGATGCAATCAGAAACGCACCCACTCCTAAGAATGTCACTGCATTTCAATCATTTTTGTTTCTTTTGAACTATTATGGGAAGTTTCTACCAAATTTGGCTGCAGTGTTACATCCACTGAATGAGCTGTAGAAAAAACATGTCCATTGGAAGTGGTCAGAAGACTGCGATGCAGTATTCAAGGAATGTAAAAGCCAATTGGTAGAGAGCACCACGTTAGTTCACTATGACGTATCTAAAGAGATCAAGCTAGCATGTGACATCTCTCTATATGGAGTTGGGGCAGTGAAGTGGGGATAGAAACATAGAAACATAGAAAATAGGTGCAGGAGCAGGCCATTCGGCCCTTCGAGCCTGCACCGCCATTCAATATGATCATGGCTGATCATGCAACTTCAGTACCCCATTCCTGCTTTCTCTCCATACCCCTTGATCTCTTTAGCCGTAAGGGCCACATCTAAATCCCTTTTGTATATATCTAATGAACTGGCCTCAACAACTTTCTGTGGTAGAGAATTCCACAGGTTCACAATTCTCTGAGTGAAGAAGTTTCTCCTCATCTCGGTCCTAAATGGCCTGCCCCTTATCCTTAGACTGTGACCCCTGGTTCTGGACTCCCCCAACATCGGGAACATTCTTCCAGCATCTAACCTGTCCAATCACGTCAAAATTTTATACGTTTCTATGAGATCCCCTCTCATCCTTCTAAACTCCAGTGAATAAAGGCCAAGTCGATCCAGTCTCTCCTCATATGTCAGTCCTGCCATCCCGGGAATCAGTCTGGTGAACCTTCGCTGCACTCCCTCAGTAGCAAGAATGTCCTTCCTCAGATTAGGAGACCAAAACTCAACACAATATTCCAGGTGAGGCCTCACCAAGGCCCTGTCCAACTGCAGTAAGACCTCCCTGCTCCTATACACAAATCCCCTAGCTATGAAGGCCAACTTGCCATTTGCCTTCTTCACCGCCTGCTGTACCTGCATGCCAACTTTCAATGACTGATGTACCATGACACCCAGGTCTTGTTGCACCTCCCCTTTTCCGAATCTGTCACCATTCAGATAATATTCTGCCTTCCTGTTTTTGCCCCCAAAGTGGATAACCTCACATTTATCTTCATTATACTGCATCTGCCATGCATTTGCCCACTCACCTAACCTGTCCAAGTCACCCTGCAGCCTCTTAGCGTCCTCCTCACAGCTTACACCACCAGCCAGCTTAGTGTCATCTGCAAACTTGGAGATATTACATTCAATTCTTTCATCTAACTCATTTCGATTTCTGCTATAATTATAGGGGTAAGAAGTGGTATTGGGGTCCAATTAACCCAACGGGCTGTTTGCAGTGAACCAGCTTTTAGATTGCTTAATAGGCAGCTGAGAATAACATGTTGACTTTGCAAGAACTACCCGAGGTAAGCTGCATGACTCAGAGATGGAACCACAAGGGGCCTAGGACAGTGGGAAAGTGGAAGACTGGGGCAGGCATGAACTGTTTTCAGGAGACCACCTGGTCTGAGCAAGGTTCATGGTAATGGAGGTGGTGCCTTAATGTTACATGAGCTCAGCAGAAAACAGAGGTGAGTGACGTTATGTGACCCGGAAGGAAATTGACCAATCGGTCACTGTGTACGCAGGCTTTAAACTAATCAAATTGTGCCAAAGGATCGTGCACGAGGTTGAGCACATATGTTTAAGTGTATAAAAGGTTGTTTGAAACTACATATTGTTGGACAGTGACCTGGCTAGACCCATAGCAGGTCACCTCCCCACCGGTGTGAATAAAGAGAGCTAGAATCTTCGAACCAAGACCTGGTGTCGAGCGGTTATTTTAAATGCTCCACTACAAGTGGCATAGTCAGCAGGATCTCAAGCGGATGGCGGATACTAGCAGATGGAAGCCATGTCACGGGCGTGAGTACGTTTTAATTACCATGCACAGTTAGGACAAGGGCAGAAATGCATCTATTGTCAGCTGCCTGAGAAATCCGAATCTGCAGGTCTGGCCGAGACTTCAAGTAGTCAGCGGAAGATCCCAGGTGAAACAATTGCGATCGGTTATATAGAAGTGTATCTGTGTAACGTTGCGATTGATAATTGGTATATGCTGCAAGTAACGGTCTCACTCTTGAGGAGTGAGTAAGGGACATGCCGCTGACAACCAATAGCCAAGGGAAGTGAGAAACTCGAGTGGGGACCAGAGGGGTCTCTGACACGGTACCTAGCAGACAAAAATCCAAAACTAATTGAAATAATGATGAAATAAAATTGGAAACCAGATGCCCCATCCGCTGAACAAAAAAAATGGTGGGAGTCGGAAAAGAAACAAAAGCAGGCGAAAGTCCTTGTTTTAGTTACTCGCGCGTATTATGAATTAAGTAAATGGACTAGATTATTGACTGAGAAAGTGACAAAATAAACCAACAGTAGGTGTGATGGCAACAGCACCCATCAGGACACATGAAAAGTACAACGATATAGAAGGGGGGGAGGTTTAGAGAAGATCTCTTCAGCTAGAGGGCGGTGGGGGTCTGGAACTCACTGCCTGAAAGGGTGGTAGAGGCAGAACTCTCACCACATTTAAAAGGTAATTGGAGGTGCACTTAGAGTGTATGGGGATAAGAAATTGAAACTGGTTTAAGGAATAATGGATAATTATGACTCAATAAAAAGGAGAAAAGGGAAGGCATGTTTCTTTCTTACTGTTCCGAAGTTTTTCTTTGTTGTTTAAAATTTTTGGGAAGGCATGTTCCGTTGTGTGGCTGTGGCTCCTCCCCCTTTTCCAAGTGGCATTGGGAAGTTTAAAATTGGAATTACTGAGGTTAATGAACCTATTAAAAATCAGACTTTTATTATTGCCATGATAAAATTCTGCTTGATGTAAATTGTGTGAAGAGCCTTTAGTTTTGGACATAAGGCATTTGACATCAATAATTGGCATGGTTTTAAAAAAACATTCTGACCAACGTGTAACTGGGAGAAAAGGATGAAATGCTATTGTGTGCAAAGTTGTTTTTCTGAATGTTTATTTTAAGAGTAAAAGCACAGATACTTCACAACAGTAAAAGTTTTAATTGGAGAGTTAAACTAAAAAGGCTGCAAGCTGTGGGACATAAGTTGACATGGATTGATGGTGACAGTGTTGATCAGCTTTTGAAATAAAGGAAGTTAACTCTTTCACAGGCAGCTGTGAACTCTGTTTTAATTCAGTGGGTGATACCTTTTGAATATTGGAAATCTTCTTAATTTGAAGAGAATATTTTCTCCTGGGGTAGAAAGAATTTTAGGATTATGTTACAAATTAACCCCTCGGGCTCTTAAGCAGAGTCATCAGAGATTCTCTGTTTCTTTTGTTTTAAATAGGTGACCATTGGGAAGAGGCGATGTTGTTCAACGGGATTAGTGGATTGTGCCTGAGGGATCAGGAGGGCACACTACCGTAACCGACTACATCTGGCCCCAAGTAAATCTCAGGAGTGGGAGGTGGGAGGTCAGGTCATGGAACAAAACTATGGCAGGGTGGAAGATTTGAACTCCAGTACAAGGGACCGTATAATATCGTTGATAAAGCTAGTTCCATGGTATATGCAGCCCGGTTTCCAAAGAGAATTAAATGGTTTTATATTAACAAGATTAAGTTTTTTCAGTTCACCAACCGGTACCGAGACAAGAGGAAACGGTTAGGAACATGGGGAGCTGGATTCGTCCTCTCCCAGGGGGATGAGGAAGAAGGGGTGCCTAATGGGACACCCCCACCTAATCAGGTACAGTATGATCCAAAGGGAAGTGGACAGGACACGGGAGCTGAAAGAATCTCCTCGGGTCCCAGATCTGGAACCACCTCCTGACAACAGACATACCTCGCAAACCCTGCCAATCCCACAAAGTAGTAAGAGACATATTGTGAATGGTAGAAGTAGGGACAGCCGAGGGTATAGGATTGGGGTACATTTACAGTGGCATGATCATCATACCACTGTAACCATCCATCATATCAAGGGGTGCAAGGACGGGAGCGCGGTTGTACAAGTAATAGAATTCAAAAAAAGACTCATCCAAAGGCTCCTTCTCCAATGAATAAACAGATTTGTGGGAAAAGTGAATTGTTTGTCATAAACACATCCCAGGGCCAACAAATGGGCTAATGGTAATCCAAACTCAGGTGATATTGGACCATGATGTGCATCACGAATCTGACCAAAGTGGGACTACCTGGGCGGTGCAAGCCTAAAACAGCGCGGCTACATGGGAGAATGATCAAGGGATTTTGGCAGAGGGCCAGTATAACCTGCACTGAGTTCAGGGAGAGTGATCGGCTGATCGTACCTTGACAAGAATGGTGCCGAGACTATTGGGGAGAATCATAACAGAAGGCGGTGAGGCCTGATTAATATGTTGCTACTGGTTTAATGCTAAAAAGGGGGTAAACCAGATTATAGAAGGGGGACAAATCGTCTTCAATGAAACGGCTCGATGTAATGTATAGATTTTGGTTAGTGGAACAAGCACAAGGAAAGCTGCAGCATATTGCAGAGGGTAATTGCGGGACAGCATTTTCCCGTGCGATCTGTATAAAGAGGGAAGGGTGAATATTGTATCAGCACCATACACCGGGAATACCAGTACGGTACCAACCCGACTTGTCCCATTGCGACAGGAATCTTTTGTATTACCCCAGTCCAAACTGTGAGACTTGGGGCATGGGTTTCTTGAAGTATTTATTTGCGTAGGCTGTAAAAAGGAATTCAAAGTGTAACTGCCAAAGGGAAGATATAATGAATTTGGATAGTTAATTGGGCCAATTGAGGACCAAGTACAATGGGCATTGAGCACATTGGAGAACAGACTGTCACAACGGCTAGACACTGAGGTGATACGGTACATATGATCGAGATAGTCCGACAATGAACCACGAGATGACGTGTGGTTTTTATGTTATCTATTGTCTAACAATAACCGACACACACTATCGCTATGTGACGAGGGTGGCAGCTGTTAACACGTTTGACGTAGCCAGTGTAGACCAAGAAGTTCAAGACTTAGACCAATGTTTGAGAACCCTTTTACTAAAGGGAAACAATCGGACTTCGCAGTTGTCAGAAACTGGGGACGATGTCGCCAGACAAATGCTACAAGTCGAGGAAATCCGAGAGCCTCATGCCCAAACTATCAATAAGATAAGTGTGTGACTAAATGATCTAACCCAAGAAACACATAATGAATTTGTATGTGCAATGTACGGCACATGGTTACGAGGGAACATCCGATACAATGTAAACCAGATGAAACAGGAAAAAATACCCGATTGGATAAGTAATGAGCAGTTGCCCAAATGGACTAAGGATGGTATTACCCTCTGTGATATTGTCTCCACGTGTTCTTGTCTCCAAGTAATTGTATCATCAAAGAGGTGAAGTTGATAGGTATGGTCCTAACTATCCCACAGGCCGAACCTCTGTGGGCAGTAGAGGACATAGGTGAAATACAAGGCCAATCCCGGGTATTATTCCACGCTATGCCCCCCTGTGCAGTAAAACTAAGTGGCCCATTCCAAGGGGTGCACATCGACGGCTGCACACAATATTGGGATGTGATAGTGTGCGCACACCCCATGGAAGGAGGGGAACGCATAGCGTGCGGGTTTTCTCAGGCGGTTAATTGCATATTGGAAATCAACCCCCTTAGTCAGGGAGGGACTGAGCTGGCAGCCCGGGATGATGGGACGTACTGCATATCCACCAAGGACAAGCATGGTAATGTGATCTGTGTGATCCCGCAACCTGATTTCTGTTTTATGCCTAAAGCTGTGGTCAAACTAGGCCATCGATACCTATTCCTATACAGAGAGGAATGCATTGAGAACATTACTTTAAACAACCCGAGATGGGATGATGAAATGGGACAATATGTGACACCAAGTTGGCAAGACATTCGACGTATCAAAGAACATTTGACGCTATTGAAAAAGGACACTGAGAAAGTAAAAGGACACTATCATGAGATTCCGGAAGATTCTATACAGCATTCGAAGGATATTGAGGAATCCCTGAAGGACATTCAGTAATGGGAACATGTATGGGATTGGGGAATGAATGTGACTATCCAGCCGTGGATTTGTATATTCTCTCATGTGTTGGTGGTCATACAGTTAGGGCTAGCTGTTGGATGGGGAATTGGGTTATGCATGGCATGCAGAAAGAGGCAACGGAGAAGGAAAGCAAAAGCTCTAATTATGGAACAGCGAAAGTTGTTAGCTGCGTACCCTGAAATACTTTGAGATGTAGGCCATGTCCCGAGTCCCCCAAACCACATGGCTGATCACCACAGAACGGAGCAGGGGAGACAGGACAGAACAGAATTAGGTTGGTATTCTTGGGCTGGGTAGCCAAGTACCAAAAGGGGGGACTGAAGTGGGGATTTCAAGCTCTGTTATAATTATAGGGTTAAGAAGGGGTCTCGGGGCTCAAATGAACCAATGGGCTGTTTGCAGTGGTCAGCTTTTAGATTGGGCAGTTGAAAATAACATTGTCTTTGCAAGAACTACCCAAGGTAAGCTGCATGACTCAGAGATGGAACCACAAGGGGCCTAGGAGGGTGGGGCAATGGGGTGGGGCCTTGGGAGTTTGGACCGTAGGTGGCCTTGACTGCAGCGAAGAATCCTCGCATATCGTGGCTGTCGGCCAGTTGTTGTATCTCCTGTGCTTTCTCCATCCACCACCTGTTCTTTAGGTCCTGGGTTTTTTGTTGGACCTGAGCCTTAAGCTGTCTGTAATGTTGTTCTGCAGCTCCCATGTTGGGTTGTTGCTTGAGGCTCAGAAATGCTTTGTGCTTGCGATCTATTAGTTCTTCAATCTCCTGATCATTTTCATCAAACCAGTCCTGATGTTTTCTGGTTGAGTGACCAAGTGTCTCTTCACAGGCACTGGTTATAGAGGGTGGGAAAGTGGAACACTGGGGCAGGCATGAACCGTTAACAGGATACCACCTGGCCTGAGTTTCATGGCAGCAACAACAGATTGTGGTCACATCAGTCGTACCTTCTTCCGGTAATGGAGGCGGTGCCTTAATGCTACGCAAGCTCGGCAGAAAACAGGGGACAGTGATTGTGGCGAGGAAGAAAATTGACCAATCGGGCAATGGGGCTTTAAACTAATCAAATTGTGCCAAGGGATTGTGCACGAGGTTGAGCATGTATGGTTAAGTGTATAAAAGGTTGTTTGAAACTATGTATCATTGGACAGTGACCTGGCTAGACCCATAGCAGGTCACCTTCCCACCGGTGCGAATAAAGACTGCTTGAATCTTTGAACACACACACCTGGTGTCGAGCAGTTATTTTAAATGCTCCACTAAAGACAGTGATCACTCATGTACTAGTTAGTGGGGAGGAGAGAACAATTGCTTTTGCTTCACGCACTCTCAGTACCAGTTAGCGTAATTATGCACAAATCGAAAGAGAATCAATTAGGCATTGATTTTTGGGGTCCAGAAGTTCCACAAATATTTGTATGGTCATAAGTTTACCATCGTTACTGAGCAAAAGCCCCATACAGAAATCCTCCATCCAAAGTACCCAGTTCCAACATTAGCTGCAGCCCGAATGCAGAGATGGGCTTTGATTTTGTCAGCATATACATGTGACATTGAGTACAGACGATCAGCTGATCACAGTAATGCTGATGCTATGTCTAGGTTGCCATCCCCATCACAAGTTACACCCGATAGGGAAGAAGTGTTCTATTTTTCGTACATTGATGAACTGCCAGTCACAGCTGAAGAGATTGGTAGAGCAATCAAACATGACCCAGTTATGTCAAAGGTGTATGATTACATTGCAAATGGCTAGCTTAAACCAGGTGTCAGAAAAAGATATTCATCCATTCTTCATTTGTAGGAATGAATTATCAGTGGATAAAGATTGTATCATGTGGGGTGCAAGAGTAGTTATCCCAAATAAGTTCAGGTCCAAATTATTAGGAGATCTTCATGACCAGCACCTGGGAATGTGCTTGCCAAAGGTTTTGCATGCAGTTACTTATAGTGGCCAGGTTAGAGTACATTGTTAGTCAGTATACATCATCATCATCATAGGCAGTCCCTCGAAATTGAGGAAGATTTGCTTCCACTCCAAAAGTGAGTTCTCAGGTGACTAAACAGTCCAATATGAGAATTACAGTCTCTGTCACAGGTGGGATAGACAGTCGTTGAGGGAAAGGGAGGGTGGGGAGTCTGGTTTGCCGCACGCTCCTTCCGCTGCCTGCACTTGCTTTCTGCATGCTCTCGGCGACGAAACTCAAGGTGCTCAGCGCCCGCCCAGATGCTCTTTCTCCACTTGGGGCGGTCTTTGGTCAGGGATTCCCAGGTGTTGGAGATGTTGCACTTTGTCAAGAAGGCTTTGAGGGTGTCCTTGTAACGTTTCCTCTGCCCACCTTGGGCTTGCTTGCCGTGTAGTAGTCCCGAGTAGAGCGCTTGCTTTGGGAGTTTTGTGTCGGGCATGCAGACAATGTGGCCTGCCCAACGGAGCTGGTCGAGTGTGGTCAGTGCTTCGATGCTGGGGATGTTGGCCTGGTCGAGAACACTGACGTTGGTGCATCTGTCCTCCCAGGGGATTTGCAGGATCTTGCGGAGACATAGTTGGTAGTATTTCTCCAGTGATTTGAGGTGTCTACTGTATATGGTCCACGTCTCTGAGCCATACAGGAGGGCGGGTATCACTACAGCCCTGTAAGCTTGGTGCCAGACTTGAGGGCCTGATCTTCGAACACTCTCTTCCTCAGGCGGCCAAAGGCTGCGCTGGCGCACTGGAGGCGGTGTTGAACCTCGTCGTAGATGTCTGCCCTTGCTGATAATAGGCTCCCGAGGTATGGAAAGTGGTCCACGTTGTCCAGGGCCGTGCCGTGGATCTTGATGACTGGGGGCCAGTGCTGTGTGGCAGGGTCAGGTTGGTGGAGGACCTTTGTCTTATGGATGTTTAGTGTAAGGCCCATGCTTTCGTACGCCTTGGTGAGGATGTTGACAATGACTTGGAGTTCAGACTCTGAATGTGCGCAGACACAAGCGTCGTCCGTGTACTGTAGCTCAACGGCAGAGGATGGGATGGTCTTGGATCTGGCCTGGAGAAGACGAAGGTTGAACAGGTTCCCACTGGTTCTACTCCAGCAGGGAGCTTGTTGAGTGTGAGGTGGAGCATTGCAGTAAGGAAGATAAAACATAATAACAGATAGTAAAAGCTTTTACAGATATATAAAAAGGAAAAGAGTGACTAAAGTAAATGTTGGTCCCTTAGAAGATGAGAAGGGGGATTTAATAATGGGAAATGTGGAAATGGCTGAGACCTTAAACAATTATTTTGCTTCGGTCTTCACAGTGGAAGACACAGAAACCATGCCAAAAATTGCTGGTCACAGGAATGTGGGAAGGGAGGACCTTGAGACAATCACTATCACTAGGGAGGTAGTGCTGGACAGGCTAATGGGACTCAAGGTAGACAAGTCCCTGGTCCTGATGAAATGCATCCCAGGGTATTAAAAAAGATGGCGGAAGTTATAGCAGATGCATTCGTTATAATCGACCAAAATTCTCTGGATTCTGGGGAGGTACCAGTGGATTGGAGAGCAGCTAATGTAACGCCTCTGTTTAAAAAAGGGGGCAGACAAAAGGCAGGTAACTATAGGCCGGTTAGTTTAGCATCTGTAGTGGGGAAAATGCTTGAAGCTATCATTAAGGAAGAAATAGCGGGACATCGAGATAGGAATAGTGCAATCAAGCAGACGCAACATGGATTCATGAAGGGGAAATCATGTTTAACTAATTTACTGGAATTCTTTGAGGATATAATGAGCATGGTGGATAGAGGTGTACCGATGGATGTGGTGTATTTAGATTTCCAAAAGGCATTCGATAAGGTGCCACACAAAAGGTTACTGCAGAAGATAAAGGTTCGCGGAGTCAGCGGAAATGTATTAGCATGGATAGAGAATTGGCTGGCTAACAGAAAGCAGAGAGTCGGGATAACTGGGTCTTTTTCAGGTTGGAAATCGGTGGTTAGTGGTGTGCCATAGGGATCGGTGCTGGGACCACAACTGTTTACAATATATATAGATGACCTGGAGGAGGGGACGGAGTGTAGTGTAACAAAATTTGCAGATGACACAAAGATTAGTGGGGAAGCGTGTTGTGTAGAGGACACAGAGGCTGCAAAGAGTTTTAGATAGGTTAAGCGAATGGGCTAAGGTTTGGCAGATGGAATACAATGTCGGAAAATGTGAGGTCATCCACCTTGGGAAAAAACACAGTAAAAGGGAATATTATTTGAATGGGGAGAAATTACAACATGCTGCGGTGCAGAGGGACCTGGGGGTCCTTGTGCATGAAACTCTTTTGAGTTTACCTGAAAAAAAAACATAAACATTAAACCGTGCCACCCGCCCTGGATGACACAGCAGACATTTTCAAGGCCCCTTTTTTTTTCCTTTTTTTGTGTTTTTTTTTTCTTTTTTTGGGGTTTTTTTTTGGGGCGCTAAAATCACATTTTTCCAAGTGCCCCCTATAAAAGGGGAGGGGGACACTAAAAGCACTGGCAATTAAAACAAATTAAACTTTAAAACGTAAAATCAAATTAAAATTTGGTTGCCGGGCGTGATGATGCACTCCAGTCCCTCCGGTGCCCACCTCTCGCGGAAGGCCGCGAGCATACCGGTGGACACCGCGTGCTCCATCTCCAAGGACACCCTGGACCGGATGTAAGAGCGGAAGAGAGGCAGGCAGTCAGGTTGAACGACCCCCTCGACCGCCCGCTGCCTGGACCGGCTGATGGCACCCTTGGCCGTGCCCAGGAGCAGTCCTACGAGGAGGCCTTCGGACCTACCCGCTCCCCTCCGCACAGGGTGCCCAAAGATCAGGAGAGTGGGACTGAAGTGTAGCCAGAATTTCAGGAGCAGCCCCTTCAAATAATAAAACAGGGGCTGCAACCTTGTGCATTCCATAAAAACATGGAACACGGACTCTTCCAGACCGCAGAAATTGCAGGCGGCCTGGGAGTCCGTGAACCGGCTTAAAAATTTGTTGCACGGCACTGCTCCGTGCACCACCCTCCAGGCCAAGTCCCCGATGAATAGTGGGAGGACCCCTGCGTAGAGTGCCCTCCATCAGGGACCCCCGCCTCCTCTGGACGGCAAGATGGTACGCCATGGCGTGTCCGGACGGCAGGTGAGGATGGCAAAATTGAGAGTGTGCAGGAGCAGCCCGTACAAGAAACCCCTCCGCGCGGAACTGAAAGGCACGGAGGGGATTTCCCCGAGGCGGCTCAAGTTGTGAGGCGCCGGCCCCCGAGGGAGGTTCCGGGGTTTGGCGCCGATGAGGAATTCTGTCCGGACGGGGGTCAGTTCGGACGGGATCTCCCCACGTGCTTGAGCCTCCTCGATGCACCTAACGGAGTCAGGGCCCAGAGCTGTTTTTAGCGACTCGATGGCATCGGCCGCGTGGCGGACGTTGGCAGAATTTAGGTGCCGCGCCAGCGTGTCTGGCGCCATCCAGCCCGCTCCTCCGCCATCGAGCAGGTCCCTGACCCTGGTCACCTCACCAGCCACAGCCCTCTCTTCCGACCGCCACATAAAACCTCGGTCGTGGAGGTACGGATTCCCAAGCAGCGGCTCCTGCAGGACGGCCGCCACTCCAGCCGGCGGAGAGCTGCGCTTGGTGGAGACTTTGTTCCAGACCCTGATGAGGTCCCTGTAAAAGACAGGCAGCTCCCGGAGGGCGGTCCTGACACCCCCCAAGTTCACAAACAGGAGCTGCGTGTCGTAGTTGAGGTCGCGCTGCTGGCGGAAGAAATACGTCGCCAGAGCGCACCACCTAGGAGGGGGCTCGATGTAAAGGTATCTCTGCAGGGTCTGAAGACGGAAAGTCGCGAGCTGGGCGCTGACCGCCCTCCTCAAGCGGGAGACTCAAGACCGCAGCAGAGACCCAGTGCTTCCTGTTGTTCCAGAAGAAGTCCACCAGCTTCTTCTGTATCTTGGCGATAAACGCAGGGGGAGGGGTCAAAGTGACCAGCCGGCACCACAACATTGCGGCCACCAGCTGGTTTATGACTAGCGCTCGACCCCTGTAGGACAGCACTCGGAGCAGTCCTGTCCAGCGCCCTAGGCGAGCGGCGACCTTGGCCTCCAGCTCCTGCCAGTTCGCCGGCCAGGCTCCCTCGTCGGGGCTAAGGTAGACTCCCAGACAGAGGAGATGGGTCGTGCTCCAGGCAAAAGGCCTGAGCTCCTCCGGCAGGGAGTCCACCCGCCACTGACCCACCAGGAGTCCGGAACATTTCTCCCAGTTGATCCTGGCGGAGGACGCGGCCGAGTAAATCTCCTGGCACTCACGCATCCTCCGCAGGTCAGCGGGATCCTCTACCGCGAGGAGCACGTCATCGGCGTAAGCCGAGAGGACGACCTCCACGCCCGGCCCTTGCAGAGCCAGTCCCGTCAACCTCGTCCGCAAGAGGCGCAGGAAAGGCTCCACGCAAACGGCGTATAACTGGCCGGACATGGGGCATCCCTGGTGCACCCCTCTCCTAAAGCGAAGGGGCGCCGTCAAGGACCCGTTAACCTTAATCAGACACTCCGCGGCGGCGTACAAAAGTCGGATCCGGGCGACGAAATGCGTCCCGAACCCGAAAGCGCGCAGAGTTCCGAGCAGATAGTCGTGATCCACCCTGTCGAACGCCTTCTCTTGGTCGAGGGATAGGAAGGCGACCGACAGACCAGCCTCCTGGGAACAATGGATGAGGTCCCGGACCAGATGGATGTTATCGTGGATTGTCCGGCCCGGGACCGTGTAGGACTGGTCGGGGTGGATCATGTGGTCCAGCACGGCACCAAGGCGAGCAGACATCGCCCTGGCGAAGATTTTGTAGTCCGTGCTGAGGAGGGAGACCGGGCGCCAGTTCTTAAGGAGGCGGAGATCGCCCTTCTTAGGCAGCAGGACGATGACTGCCCTGCGCCAAGAGAGGGGCATCTCCCCGGTCGCCAGACTTTCCCCCAGGACCCGCGCGTAGTCGCTCCCCAGGACGTCCCAGAACGCCCTGTGGAACTCCACGGTCAGCCCGTCCAGCCCTGGGGATTTTCCCCTCGAGAGCCGGCCCTTGTGCATGAAACCCAAAAAGTTAGTTTGCAGGTGCAGCAGGTAATCAGCAAGGCGAATGGAATGTTGGCCTTCATTGCAAGAGGGATGGAGTACAAAAGCAGGGAGGTCCTGCTGCAACTGTACAGGGTATTGGTGAGGCCGCACCTGGAGTACTGCGTGCAGTTTTAGTCACCTTTCTTAAGGAAGAATATACTAGCCTTGGAGGGGGTACAGAGACGATTCACTGGACTGATTCCGGAGATGAGGGGGTTACCTTATGATGATAGATTGAGTAGACTGGATCTTTACTCGTTGGAGTTCAGAAGGATGAGGGGTGATCTTATAGAAACATTTAAAATAATGAAAGGGATAGATAAGATAGAGGCAGAGAGGTTGTTTCCACTGGTCGGGGAGACTAGAACTAGGGGGCACAGCCTCAAAATACGGGGGAGCCAATTTAAAACCGAGTTGAGAAGGAATTTCTTCTCCCAGAGGGTTGTGAATCTGTGGAATTCTCTGCCCAAGGAAGCAGTTGAGGCTAGCTCATTGAATTATTCAAACCACAGATAGATAGTTTTTTAACCAATAAGGGAATTAAGGGTTATGGGGAGCGGGCGGGTAAGTGGAGCTGAGTCCACGGCCAGATCAGCCATGATCTTTTTAAATAGCGGAGCAGGCTCGAGGGGCTAGATGGCTTACTCCTGTTCCTAATTCTTATGTTCTTATGTTCTTATAAGATCGAGAAGAGGGTTGGGGCAATGTCGCAGCCCTGCTTGACTCCGGTTTGGACGTGGAGTGGTCTGTGGTGGATCCGTTGGTTAGGATCACGGCCTGTATGTCATCGTGGAGCAGGCGAAGGATGGTGACAAATTTTTGGGGGCAGCCGAAACGGAAGAGGTTGCTCCATAGTCCCTCGCAGTTAATAGTGTCAAAGGCCTTTGTAAGGTCAAAGAAGGTGCTGTTCCCTACATTTCTCTTGCAGTTGTCGCACTGTAAAGATCATATCTGTTGTATCCCGTAGTGGACGGAATCTGCATTGTTACTCCAGGAGGAACTCCTCAGCCACAGGGAGAAGATGGTTGAGGAGGATTCTAGTGATGACTTTCCCAGTGGCTGATAACAAGGAGATTCCTCTGTAGTTGCCGCATGCCATCGGTAAGCAAGAAACCACCATCAGTACTGTTACAGCCATGGAAATGGCCTCTCAGGGTATGGCACAGGTTACATATAGATTTTGCTGAGCTAGAAGGACAGCAATTGTTCATTGTGATTGATAGCCATTCGAAGTGGGTAGAAGTGTTTCCGATGCGGAAAATAACAAGTAAAACACTAGACAATTTGTAAAGATTATTTTCTTCATATGGCCTTCCAGAAGAGATTGTGTCTGATAATGGGCCACAATTTTGTTCAGAAGAACTTGCACAGTTCATGAGCAGAAACGATGTGAAACATACCAAAGTTTCACCGTACCACCCTGCTTCAAATGGTGCAACAAAGCGCACAGTACACATTGTAAAATGTGCCCTCATCAAACAAATATCAAACCAAATCCAGTTGTTGTTGGACCACAAACTAGAAAATTTCTAATTACTTATCATAATACTCCTCATACAACCAATGGTAGAATACCAGTAGAGTTGTTTCTCAAACGACAGCCACAAACCAGTTTCTCGTTGTTAAAGCCGAACTTGGCACAGAAAAGAAATAATTAAGACAGAAAGAGAATCATGATAGAGGTAGAGTAAGAGAGAGAAGTGGAATTGAATCAGAAGGTGAGAGTGAAGAACCATTACCATAATTGGTTAAAGTGGTTACCAGGAAGAGCAGTGAAGATATGTGGCCCTCGCACATATTTGGTCAAGATGTTTGATCATGGAAAGGTTAGGTTTGTTCACAATGATCATATTCTACATACAGATGTGGAAGGAGATGAAAGTTGGAATGATTTGATTATTTCTGATGAGTCAGATAGTCTTGTTACAAGTACAGTACCAATCGCAAATCCTACATCAGGTGTACTAGAAACAAGTCCAAGAGAAAGTCAGAATTTAAGTCTGAGTCCGAGTCAGGCAGACAAACAGTCTGAAGTTCTAGAGAGTCAAAATGTAGATCTAGGCTCAGCCTAGAATGAGTCTAAGTTCGACACCAAGTTTGGAAAGTTCTGTTCGAGAGCAAGTGGTTAAGTTTGATTTGTAAATATGGCAAAATAAGCCCATATCTTTTGTTGTGTATAACCATGCAAGTTATGTATGATGATTATTTTGTTATGATTACTTCTTCATTGAGGAGGGAGAGTTATAATATAGAGCTCCACCCAGTGGACAACTGCTCCACCCAGTGGACTACTGTGGCAATGCAATTGCTGCTGTAAATACAATAAAAGTCACATGATGTAATGGAGCCATCTTGTGTATGTGTGTGTTTGTGATGTCCTAAAGAATATATCACAACCATCGTCCATTGGAGAAGACAGTTGGGCTTCGTTGAATACGTGGAACTTGGCCTGAAGGAACGAGCCTGCGACAGGCAATTATTAAAGTGTCACTGTGTCTTGCAGCTGCTGATTGTCCAATGGGACTGGGAAAAACGTCCACAAGCTCAAACCGGCAACTTTTGGCCCACATACAGAACCTGCCCTGCACGCATGACCGATTAGTGAACATCAGGTAACCCCATGCAGAAATGTGGCAAAGAAATATTGGGAATGCTGAAGCTACACGTCAAGGTGTGGTGTGTTCCCTGTCAGGGTGGGGTGTTCCCTCAGGGTGGGGGATGTGTTCCCTCAGTGTGGGGGTGTTCCCTCAGGGTTGGGTGTTCCCTGTCAGGGTGGGGGGGTGTGTTCCCTCGGGGTGGGGGTGTTCCCTCGGGGTGGGGGTGTTCCCTGTCAGGGTGGGGGTGTTCTCTCAGGGTGGGACATGTGTTTCCTCAGGGTGGGGGGGGTGTTCCTTGTCACGGTGGGGATGTTCCTTGTCAGGATGGGGGGGGAGGTTCCCTGTCAGGCTGGGGTGTTCCCTCGAGGGGGTGGGGGTGTTCCCTCGGGGGTGGGGGGTGTTTCCTCAGGGTGTGGGGGGGGTGTTCCCTCAGGGTGGGGGTGTTCCCTTGGGGGGTGGGGGGTGTACCCACAGGGTGTGGGGGGGGCGGTGTTCCCTCAGGGTGGGGTACTTGGATCGGCGTGCTGCCCACCCCCCAATGTGACCTTATTGAGGGCCGTCAGTCCGGGCTGCCCCGGGGGATCTCTGGTTCACGAGCCGACTCTCCTTCCAGTTCTCATCTTCAGCATTGGTCTGACCCACACTGTGAGGGGCAGGGAACATTCAACAGTCTGACCCACACTGTGAGGGGTAGGAACATTCAATGGTCTGACCACACTGTGAGGGGTAGGAACATTCAATGGTCTGACCCACACTGTGAGGGGCAGGGAACGTTCAATGGTCTGACCCACACTGTGAGGGGTAGGAACGTTCAACAGTCTGACCCACACTGTGAGGGGTAGGAACGTTCAATGGTCTGACCACACTGTGAGGGGTAGGAACGTTCAATGGTCTGACCACACTGTGAGGGGTAGGAACATTCAATGGTCTGACCCACACTGTGAGGGGTAGGAACATTCAATGGTCTGACCCACACTGTGAGGGGTAGGAACATTCAATGGTCTGACCACACTGTGAGGGGTAGGAACGTTCAATGGTCTGACCCACACTGTGAGGGGTAGGAACATTCAATGGTCTGACCCACACTGTGAGGGGTAGGAACATTCAATGGTCTGACCCACACTGTGAGGGGTAGGAACGTTCAATGGTCTGACCCACACTATGAGGGGTAGGAACGTTCAACAGTCTGACCCACACTGTGAGGGGTAGGAACATTCAATGGTCTGACCCACACTGTGAGGGGTAGGAACATTCAATGGTCTGACCCACACTGTGAGGGGTAGGAACATTCAATGGTCTGACCCACACTGTGAGGGGTAGGAACGTTCAATGGTCTGACCCACACTGTGAGGGGCAGGGAACGTTCAACAGTCTGACCACACTGTGAGGGGTAGGAACATTCAATGGTCTGACCCACACTGTGAGGGGTAGGAACGTTCAATGGTCTGACCCACACTGTGAGGGGTAGGGAACGTTCAACAGTCTGACCCACACTGTGAGGGGTAGGAACGTTCAATGGTCTGACCCACACTGTGAGGGGTAGGGAACGTTCAACAGTCTGACCCACACTGTGAGGGGTAGGAACATTCAATGGTCTGACCCACACTGTGAGGGGTAGGAACATTCAATGGTCTGACCCACACTGTGAGGGGTAGGGAACGTTCAACAGTCTGACCCACACTGTGAGGGGTAGGAACGTTCAATGGTCTGACCCACACTGTGAGGGGTAGGAACATTCAATGGTCTGACCCACACTGTGAGGGGTAGGAACGTTCAATGGTCTGACCACACTGTGAGGGGTAGGAACGTTCAATGGTCTGACCCACACTGTGAGGGGTAGGAACATTCAATGGTCTGACCCACACTGTGAGGGGTAGGAACATTCAATGGTCTGACCACACTGTGAGGGGTAGGAACATTCAATGGTCTGACCACACTGTGAGGGGTAGGAACATTCAATGGTCTGACCCACACTGTGAGGGGTAGGAACATTCAATGGTCTGACCCACACTGTGAGGGGCAGGAACATTCAATGGTCTGACCCACACTGTGAGGGGTAGGAACGTTCAATGGTCTGACCACACTGTGAGGGGTAGGAACATTCAATGGTCTGACCACACTGTGAGGGGTAGGAACATTCAATGGTCTGACCCACACTGTGAGGGGTAGGAACATTCAATGGTCTGACCCACACTGTGAGGGGTAGGAACATTCAATGGTCTGACCCACACTGTGAGGGGTAGGAACATTCAATGGTCTGACCCACACTGTGAGGGGTAGGAACGTTCAATGGTCTGACCACACTGTGAGGGGTAGGAACATTCAATGGTCTGACCCACACTGTGAGGGGCAGGGAACATTCAATGGTCTGACCCACACTGTGAGGGGTAGGAACATTCAATGGTCTGACCACACTGTGAGGGGTAGGAACATTCAATGGTCTGACCCACACTGTGAGGGGTAGGAACGTTCAATGGTCTGACCCACACTGTGAGGGGTAGGAACGTTCAACAGTCTGACCACACTGTGAGGGGTAGGGAACGTTCAACAGTCTGACCACACTGTGAGGGGTAGGAACATTCAATGGTCTGACCCACACTGTGAGGGGCAGGGAACATTCAATGGTCTGACCCACACTGTGAGGGGTAGGAACGTTCAATGGTCTGACCCACACTGTGAGGGGCAGGGAACATTCAATGGTCTGACCACACTGTGAGGGGTAGGAACATTCAATGGTCTGACCACACTGTGAGGGGTAGGAACATTCAATGGTCTGACCCACACTGTGAGGGGCAGGGAACATTCAATGGTCTGACCACACTGTGAGGGGTAGGAACATTCAATGGTCTGACCACACTGTGAGGGGTAGGAACATTCAATGGTCTGACCCACACTGTGAGGGGTAGGAACGTTCAATGGTCTGACCCACACTGTGAGGGGCAGGGAACGTTCAATGGTCTGACCCACACTGTGAGGGGTAGGAACATTCAATGGTCTGACCACACTGTGAGGGGTAGGAACATTCAATGGTCTGACCCACACTGTGAGGGGTAGGAACATTCAATGGTCTGACCCACACTGTGAGGGGCAGGGAACATTCAATGGTCTGACCCACACTGTGAGGGGTAGGAACATTCAATGGTCTGACCCACACTGTGAGGGGTAGGAACGTTCAATGGTCTGACCCACACTGTGAGGGGTAGGAACATTCAATGGTCTGACCCACACTGTGAGGGGTAGGAACATTCAATGGTCTGACCACACTGTGAGGGGTAGGAACATTCAATGGTCTGACCCACACTGTGAGGGGTAGGAACATTCAATGGTCTGACCCACACTGTGAGGAGCAGGGAACGTTCAATGGTCTGACCCACACTGTGAGGGGTAGGAACATTCAATGGTCTGACCCACACTGTGAGGAGCAGGGAACGTTCAATGGTCTGACCCACACTGTGAGGGGTAGGAACATTCAATGGTCTGACCACACTGTGAGGGGTAGGAACATTCAATGGTCTGACCACACTGTGAGGGGTAGGAACATTCAATGGTCTGACCACACTGTGAGGGGTAGGAACATTCAATGGTCTGACCCACACTGTGAGGGGCAGGGAACATTCAATGGTCTGACCCACACTGTGAGGGGCAGGGAACGTTCAATGGTCTGACCCACACTGTGAGGGGCAGGGAACGTTCAATGGTCTGACCCACACTGTGAGGAGCAGGGAACGTTCAATGGTCTGACCCACACTGCGACGGGCAGGGAACGTTTGATAGAGCACCAGGGAGAATCCATCAATCTCGTGCTCCCAGTGGGGAGTAGCAGTCAAAGGGAATTGGTGTTGTCCCACTGCCCCAGTCTCTCCGCCCCATCCCTCACTCGGAGCGTGGGGTCAGTGAATTAACCCTAACATCCCTCTCTGTCGAGCATCACAGCTGGGCAAAGTCCATGTGTGGCATTTGGGAAAGTTGACAATGTAGGCGGAGTGAAGCCTCTCGTGCTGATAATTGGGGGCAGCGGTGGATGGCAAGGCAACTGATTGGTGCGTGGAAAGAGCCAGTGATGGGAGAGTGAGTGGCAGAGCAGTGGCAATGGCCTCTACTGGTGCCAGTCCTTGAGCTGGCACAGCTCAGATGCACTGCCCTGAATTCTGTCACAGCTCAGTAGCTGCATATGGGGCAGTGCCCCCACCCCCTGGGGAAGCCCACCTACCCCAGAGAGGGGGACCTGACGCTGGTCTCTCTGACCTCCTCCGCTCGGGTGCCTTTGCCCACTCGATCATTGCGGGACCCCCACACTCAATTCCTTTTTGGGTTATTATTGAATCCGCCTGCATCGCCCTTTCAGCCAGCACATTCCAGATCATAACAACTCATGGCGTAAAAAAATTCTCCTCGTCTCCCCCTCTGGTTCTTTTGCCAATTTTCGTAAATCTGTGTCCTCTGGTTACCGGCCCTTTTGCCACTGGAAACAGATTCTCCCCATTCACTCGATCAAAACCCATCCTGACTTTAAACACCTCTATTAAATCTCCCCTTAACCTTCTCTGCTGTCAGGAGAACAACCTCAGCTTGTCCAGCCTCTCCACTATTCCTATGTCAGGTGGTGAAGACGTTTATGATGTCAGTTCTCCAGGCTTCCCCCAACTCCCCCGCCGTGTCCTCAACATCGTCTTCCTCAATGCACGGTAAGAGTGAGTTCCAAGAGGAATGTCGATTATTTGTTTCCACGGTTGTTGTTGCTGTAAATCTCAGGAACTAGCAGCAGCTCCTGATAACTGCATCTTGTCTAATGGCAGTCGTCCAGTTCCCATGGTGACTTGGCACACCATGTACCTCCCTGGTCCCAGTGCCAGCACCTTCATCTAGGCAGTGGGCCCTGGGGATGGGCACCGAGGGAGAAGCCCCCACCCCTGTCAGGGCAGGGTCGGGCCAGGGTCAGGGCAGGGTCAGGGCAGGGTCGGGGTGAGCGCCGGTAGGTCAGGGCAGGGCAGGGTCAGGGCAGGGTCGGGGTGTGCGCCAGTGGGTCAGGGCAGGGTCGTGGCAGGGTCAGGGCAGGGTCAGGGCAGGGTCAGCGTTGGGGCAGGGCAGGGTTAGGGCAGGGTCGGAGCAGGGTCAGGGCAGGGTCGAGGCAGGATCAGGGCAGGGTCGGAGCAGGGTCAGGGCAAGGTCGGGGCAGGTTCAGGGCAGGGTCGGGGTGTGCGCCGGTGGGTCAGGGCAGGGTCGTGGCTGGGTCAGGGCAGGGTCAGGGCAGGGTCAGGGCAGGGTCGGCGTAGGGTCAGGGCAGGGTTGGGGCAGGGCAGGGTTAGGGCAGGGTCGGAGCAGGGTCAGGGCAGGGTCGAGGCAGGATCAGGGCAGGGTCGGAGCAGGGTCAGGGCAGGGTCGGGGCAGGGTCAGGGCAGGGTCGGGGTGAGCACCGGTGGGTCAGGGCAGGGTCGTGGCTGGGTCAGGGCAGGGTCAGGGCAGGGTCAGGGCAGGGTCGGCGTAGGGTCAGGGCAGAGTTGGAGCAGGGTCAGGGCAGGGTCGTGGTAGGGTCAGGGCAGGGTCGAGGCAGGGTCAGGGCAGGGTTGGGGCAGGGCAGGGTAGGGTTAGGGCAGGGTCGAGGCAGGATCAGGGCAAGGTCGGAGCAGGGTCAGGGCAGGGTCGGGGTGAGTGCAGGTGGATCAGGTCAGGGCAGAGTCAGGGCAGGGTCAGAGCAGGGTCAGGACAGTGTCAGGGCAGGGTGAGGGTAGGGTCGGGATCGGGTCAGGGCAGGATCAGGTAGGGCAGGGTCGGGGCAGGGTCAGGGTGAGTCAGGGCAGGGTCAGGGCAGGGCAGGGTCAGTGTGAGCGGCAGTGGGTCATGGCAGGGTCAGCGTTGGATAATAATCATGGACAGTACTTGGAGTGGGATATTGGTGGAAGTCTTTCCCAGGCCCCAGTTCCCTGGCTAGCATCATCTGAATCCGAGCAGGTCTGTCCAGGAAAATCCAGTGCCTTGCATTACCACATGTTGGGAGCAATCATCTCTGATTTATTTATTGGGATCGCATACAAAATACATCTCAGTTATGAGTGGGAGATTGGTGTGTTCGACAAACTGTTGTGACACTTGTATTGCAATGGCACCACACATGAGGGAGAGAAAGAAAAGAAAGACTTGCATCTATGTAGCATCATGACCTCAGGACATCCCAAAATGCTTTATAACCAATGAAGTCAAAGGGCAGGGAGTGGGACTGGCTGAAGTGCCCTTGCAGAGAGCCGGCACGGGCTCGATGGGCTGAATGCTCTCTTTCCGTGCTGTAACCGTTCTATGATTCTATGATTCAATGAAGTATCTTTGAAGTGTATATTGGCCAGGACACCGGGGAGAAACTCCTGCTCTTCTTCGAAATAATGTCATGGGAGGGAAGACTGAGCCTCTGTTTAATGTCTCACCCAAAATATGGCCCTCCGACTGTGCAGCCCTCCGACAGTGCAGCCCTCCAACAGTGCAGCCCTCCAACAGTGCAGCCATCCAACAGTGCAGCCCTCTGACAGTGCAACCCTTCGACAGTGGAGCACTCCGACAATGGAGCACTCCGCCAGTGCAACACTCTGACAGTGCAGCCCTCCGACAGTGGAGCACTCCGACAGTGCAGCGCTCCGACAGTGCAGCCCTCCGACAGTGCAGCCCTCCGACAGTGGAGCACTCCGCCAGTGCAACACTCTGACAGTGCAGCCCTCCGACAGTGCAGCCCTCCGACAGTGCAGCCCTCCGACAGTGGAGCACTCCGACAGTGCAGCACTCCGACAGTGCAGCTCTCCGACAGTGCAGCTCTCCGACAGTGCAGCCTTCCGACAGTGGAGCACTCCGACAGTGCAGCACTCCGACAGTGCAGCTCTCCAACAGTGCAGCTCTCCGACAATGCAGCCCGCCGACAGTGCAGCACTCCGACAGTGCAGCCCGCCGACAGTGGAGCACTCCGACAGTGGAGCGCTCCGACAGTGGAGCACTCCGACAGTGGAGCTCTCCGACAGTGCAGCCCTCCGACAGTGCAGCACTCCGACAGTGCAGCCCGCCGACAGTGGAGCACTCCGACAGTGGAGCACTCCGACAGTGGAGCACTCCGACAGTGCAGCACTCCGACAGTGCAGCTCTCCGACAGTGCAGCTCTCCGACAGTGCAGCCTTCCGACAGTGGAGCACTCCGACAGTGCAGCACTCCGACAGTGCAGCTCTCCAACAGTGCAGCTCTCCGACAATGCAGCCCGCCGACAGTGGAGCACTCCGACAGTGCAGCCCTCCGACAGTGGAGCACTCCGACAGTGGAGCTCTCCGACAGTGGAGCTCTCCGACAGTGCAGCCCTCCGACAGTGCAGCCCTCCGACAGTGGAGCACTCCGACAGTGCAGCTCTCCGACAGTGCAGCTCTCCGACAGTGCAGCCTTCCGACAGTGGAGCACTCCGACAGTGGAGCACTCCGACAGTGGAGCTCTCCGACAGTGCAGCCCTCCGACAGTGCAGCACTCTGACAGTGGAGCACTCCGACAGTGCAGCCCTCCGACAGTGCAGCACTCCGACAGTGCAGCCCGCCGACAGTGGAGCACTCCGACAGTGCAGCCCTCCGACAGTGCAGCACTCCGACAGTGCAGCCCGCCGACAGTGGAGCACTCCGACAGTGGAGCACTCCGACAGTGGAGCTCTCCGACAGTGCAGCCCTCCGACAGTGCAGCACTCCGACAGTGGAGCACTCCGACAGTGCAGCCCACCGACAGTGCAGCTCTCCGACAGTGCAGCACTTCGACAGTGCAGCCCTCCGACAGTGGAGCACTCCGACAGTGGAGCACTCCAACAGTGGAGCTCTCCGACAGTGCAGCCCTCCGATAGTGCTGCCCTCCGACAGTGGAGCACTCCGACAGTGGAGCTCTCCGACAGTGCAGCACTCCGACAGTGGAGCTCTCCGACAGTGCAGCCCTCCGACAGCGCAGCACTCCGACAGTGGAGCACTCCGACAGTGCAGCCCACCGACAGTGGAGCTCTCCGACAGTGCAGCACTTCGACAGTGCAGCCCTCCGACAATGGAGCACTCCGACAGTGGAGCACTCCGATAGTGCTGCCCTCCGACAGTGGAGCACTCCGACAGTGGAGCTCTCCGACAGTGCAGCACTCCGACAGTGGAGCTCTCCGACAGTGCAGCCCTCTGACAGTGGAGCACTCCGACAGTGGAGCACTCCGACAGTGGAGCTCTCCGACAGTGCAGCACTCCGACAGTGCAGTCCTCCGACAGTGGAGCTCTCCGACAGTGGAGCTCTCCGACAGTGCAGCACTCCGACAGTGGAGCTCTCCGACAGTGGAGCTCTCTGACAGTGCAGCACTCCGACAGTGGAGCTCTCCGACAGTGCAGCACTCCGACAGTGGAGCTCTCCGACAGTGGAGCTCTCTGACAGTGCAGCACTCCGACAGTGGAGCTCTCCGACAGTGCAGCACTCCGACAGTGGAGCTCTCCGACAGTGGAGCTCTCTGACAGTGCAGCACTCCGACAGTGGAGCTCTCCGACTCTTTCACCACTGCACTGGAGTGCCAGCCGAGATTTTGTGCTCATGAGGGAGAGAAAATGCTTGGAGTTCCATCGCCTGTAGGACATTCTTGGGCCTAAATTCCCTCGATAACGCCGCCTGTTAACGCTGGCGACGGGCGGCAAAGGCTTACCGTTGGCAGTGAGTGGTGTCACCCTTCTGTCGGAATTGAGTTGGCTCTTTGGCAGAGGTACCAAGAGGTAACGCTGTGCCCTCCAACGCCTCCCGCATGGTGACATCATCCAGCGTGCGACATCCCCTTGGCGCCATATTGCATTTGTATGGCGGCCTCAACGACAGGCGATCGTACAGCCGGCAAATCATGGTGGGAACATCGGGGGCCTCGGGTGGAATCGCCCAGACATCAACGTATGTTTTTTTCTTTATTTATTTCTATTGTGTTCCTAACACAGATGAGGCTGCACACAGGGAGGTTAAAGTAACAGTGACCTCAGTCTTTAATAAGACACTCCAGAGTGAGGAACAGGCCTTAGGGACCGGCTTATATACAGTGCTCCCAAGGGATGCTGGGATCCCTTGGGACTTCAGGGGATGAACTCCCTGGTGGCGAAACATGGGAGTGCATGCTTTACAGATACATAACATCACTCCCCCCGCCAAAGTCAGTGAAAACTATTTACAAGGTGAGGCGGTCGAGAGCCTTTCTTTCCCTGGTGGACCGCCTCGGTACAAATGTCTGTTCTGGTGTGTTGGCTGTGCCCTCGCTGGGCTGGCGTGTTGTTGGCCCTGCAGGGCTGCTGGGTGAGCCTGGCCTTGCTGGGCTGTTGGGCGTGATGGGTTCAATTTCCTGGTCCGGCGTGGTGTCGTTGATCCTTTTGGTGTTTGTTGTGGGCTCGAAAAAGGTGATGTCTGCTGTGGGTTGTTCAGGGCAGTCTGTGAACTGCAGCCTCGTTTGGTCCAGGTGCTTTCTGCAAATTTGTCCATTGTCCAGTTTGACTACAAACACCCTATTCCCTTCTTTAGCTATCACCGTGCCCGTGATCCACTTGGGACCATGTCCATAATTTAGCACATACACAGGGTCATTCAGATCAATTTCCCGTGACACAGTGGTGCGACCATCGTTTAAATTTTGTTGCTGCCGCCTGCTCTCTACCTGATCATGCAGGTTGGGGTGAACCAGCGAGAGTCTGGTTTTAAGTGTCCTTTTCATGAGTAGCTCAGCCGGGGGCACCCCTGTCAGCGAGTGGGGTCTCGTGTGGTAGCTGAGCAGTACTCGGGACAGGCGGGTTTGGAGTGAGCCTTCTGTGACTCGTTTAAGGCTCTGTTTGATGGTTTGTACTGCCCGCTCTCCCTGCCCATTGGAGGCTGGTTTAAACGGGGCTGAGGTGACATGTTTGATCCCATTGTGGGTCATGAATTCTTTAAATTCAGCACTGGTGAAACATGGCCAGTTGTCAGTGATCAATATGTCAGTCAGGCCGTGGGTGGCAAACATGGCCCTCAGGCTTTCAATGGTGGCGGTGGTGGTGCTTCCCGACATTATTTCACATTCAATCCATTTTGAAAACCATCTACCACCAACAGGAACATTTTACTGAGAAACGGGCCCACATAGTCGACATGGTTCCTCGACCATGGTCTGGAGGGCCAGGACCACAAACTTAGTGGTGCCTCTCTGGGCACGTTGCTCAACTGAGCACATACGCTGCATTGCTGTACACAGGACTCTAAGTCAGTCAGAGTCGATACCGGGCCACCACACATGGATCTGGCTATCGCTTTCATCATTACTATACCCGGGTATGTGCTGTGGAGATCCAAGATGAACGTCTCCCTGCCCTTTTTTGGTAGTACTACACGGTTACCCCACAACAAGCAGGCTGCCTTTCGTCCTTTCGCCGCTGGAACGGCTTGATTGGCTCTTGCATTTCAACAGGGATGCTGGCCCAGCTCCCATGCAGTACATAGTTTTTTACTCAGGACAGCAGAGGATCTTGGCTGGTCCAAGTCCTAATCTGGTGGACCGTGACAGGTGATCTATCATTTTCAAACGCTTCCATGACCATCAACAAGTCTGCAGGCTGCGCCATTTCCACCCCCGTGGTGGGCAATGGTAGCCGACTGAGAGCATCCGCACAGTTTTCGGTGCCTGGCCTGTGACGGATGGTATAATTATATGCTGATAGCGCGTGTGCCCACCTTTGTATGCGGGCTGAGGCATTAGTACTTAACCCCTTGTTTTCAGTGAATAGGGATGTGAGGGGCTTGTGATCGGTTTCCAGCTCATATTTGAGGCCAAACAGGTACTGATGCATTTTCTTTACCCCGAACACACATGCTAATGCCTCTTTGTCAATCATGCTGTAGGTCCTCTTGGCCTTAGACAAGCTCCTGGAAGCATAGGCGACAGGTTGCAACTTCCCCGCAATGTTAGTTTGTTGTAATACACACACGACTCCGTATGACTATGCATCACATGCTAGTACAAGTCTTTTACACAGATTATACAATACAAGCAGCTTGTTGGAGCATAAAATGTTTCTGGCTTTCTCAAAAGCAATTGCTTGTTTTTTTCCCCATACCCAGTTCTCACCTTTGCACAATAACACATGTAGGGGCTCTAAAAGGGTGCTTAACCCTGGTAGGAAATTGCCAAAATAGTTGAGGAGTCCCAGGAACGACCGCAGCTCCGTGATGTTCTGTGGCCTGGGCGCATTCCTGATAGCCTCTGTCTTGGCGTCTGTGGGCCGAATACCGTCCGCCGCGATCTTTCTCCCCAAAAACTCCCCTTCTGTTGCCATGAAGACGCATTTGACCTCTTCAGCCGCAGCCCTACTTGATGCAGTCACTGGAGGACCTCCTCCAGGTTTTGCAGGTGCTCGGCGGTGTCCCGACCCATGACCAATATGTCGTCCTGAAAGACCACCATGCATGGTACCGACTTGAGTAGGCTCTCCTTGTTTCTCTGGAAGATCGCTGCAGCTGACCGAATTCCAAACGGGCATCTGCTGTAGATGAACAGTCCCCTGTACATGTTGATGCAGGTGAGGACCTTCGAAGACTCTTCCAGCTCCTGCGTCATGTAGGCCGAAGTCAGGTCGAGCTTGGTGAACATCTTGCCTCCTGCCAGCGTCGCAAATAGGTCGTCTGCCTTAGGTAGCGGGTATTGGTCCTGTAGCGAGAAACGATTAATAGTTACTTTCTAATCGCTGCAAATCCTGACCGTGCCATCACTTTTGAGTACTGGAACAATTGGGCTGACCCACTCACTAAATTCCACTGGGGAGATGATGCCCTTGTGTTTCAGCCTGTCCAGCTCGATTTCCACTCTCTCCCTCATCATGTGAGGTACCGCTCGCGCCTTGTGGTGAATGGGTCGTGCCTCTGGGATCAAGTGGATCCGCACCTTCGCCCTGGAAAAGTTTCCAATGCCTGGCTCAAAGAGGGAAGGAAATTTGTTACGAACCTGGGTACATGAGGCCTCATCGACATGTGATAGCGCTCGGATGTCATCCCAGTTCCAGTGGATTTTGCCCAGCCAACTCCTTCCAAGCGTGTGGGGCCATCGCCCGGGATAATCCAGAGTGGCAGTTCGTGCACCGTGCCCTCGTGGGTGACCTTGACCATGGCGCTGCCCAGGACAGTGTTAAGCTCTTTGGTGTACATTCTCAGTTTCGTGTGGATGGGGCTCAGGGCTGGTCTGAATGCCTTGTTGCACCACAGTCTCTCAAACATCTTTTTACTCATGATGGATTGGCTAGCGCCAGTGTCCAGTTCCATGGCTACGGTAAGCCATTCAATTTTACGTTTAGCATTATAGGTGTACATTTCGTCGAAAATGTGTGCACCCCATGTACTTCAGCATCTGGCTCCTCTCTCTGAGGCTCGAAATTGTTTTGATCCACCATAGACCGATCTTCCTCTGCCACGTGGTGGTTAGCAGGTTTTGCAGAGCTTGCAGCTCGTTTGCAAGCTCGTTGGAGGTGCCCCATTGTTCCACAGCTCTTGCAAACGTACCCTCTGAAGCAGCATGAACAGGCTGCGCCAACAAGGTGTGAATTGCCTTGCATTCATCCTTTGTTGTGGATTCTGAGTCATCTGGGTCACCTGAGGCCTGCTGGCAGTTGCAGACTCGTAGGTTCTGCCCTGTACATTTCTGCTCGCAAACACAGTTCCAGTTAATTTATGAACATTGCTAGAACTTGTGTGCTGAGAGATTTGTTTGGTGTTATCACTGGTGGACATAAATGCCTGTGCTATCGCAATGGCCTTACTGAGGGTCGGTGTCTATACAGTCAAAAGTTTTCGTAGGATGGTCTCAAGGCCAATGCCCAGTATAAAAAAGTCTCTGAGCATTTGCTCCAGGTAGCCATCAAACTCACATTGTCCTGCAAGTCGCCTTAGCTCGGCGACGTAGCTCGCCACTTCCTGACCTTCAGATCACTGGCACGTGTAGAACCGATACCTCGCCATCAGCACGCTCTCTCTCGGGTTAAGATGCTCCCGAACTAGTGTACACAGCTCCTCATACGACTTATCTGTGGGTTTTACCGGAGCCAGAAGATTCTTCATGCGGCTGTAGGTCGGTGCCCCGCAGACCGTGAGGAGGACCGCTCTCCTTTTTGCAGCGCTTCCTGTTCCGTCCAGCTCGTTGGCTACAAAGTACTGGTCTAGCCGTTCAACATAGGCTTCCCAGTCCTCACCCTCCGAGAACTTCTCCAGGATGCCCACAGTTTGCTGCATCTTTACGTTGGATTCGTATTCTCGTCGCCAGTCACTGTGTTCCTAACACAGATGAGGCTGCACACAGAGAGGTTAAAGTAACAGTGACCTCAGTCTTTATTAAGACACTCCAGAGTGAGTGACAGGCCTTCGGGGCCAGCCTATATACAGTGCTCCCAAGGGATGCTGGGAACCCTTGGGACTTCAGGGGATGAGCTCCCTGGTGGTGGAACATGGGAGTGCATGCTTTACAGATACACAACAATTTCAACATTTATTTACTAGTTGTACCAGTGGGGTAGTGTGTGTGCGGGTTGGAGAAGTTTCAGTTAATATTTTTCCCGTTTCCCAACTTGCAGACCGGCAGTATTCCCTGGGGAAATGGAGTCGGCTCCTGAGCCCTGCCCCGTGGCCCCGAGCCCCCGCCCCATGAGCCCGAACCCCACCCCCTAAGCCCGCCCCCGTGGCCCCCGCCCCACCCCCCTGAGCACCCAGCCCCCGAGCCTTCGCCCCCTGAGACACTCCCCTGCCCCCCCGAGCCCCCGCCCCGCCCCCTGAGCACCTGCCCCCCGAGCCTTCGCCCCCTGAGACACTCCCCTGTCCCCCAGAGCCCCCACCCCCTGAGCCCCACTGGCGGCCAACGATGAGTGTGCAATGACATATTTAGCGCTGCTCTCTCATCTTTGGTCTTTAATTCGACAAAATAATCTGGTCATTATTTTGAAGAAGAGCAGGAGTTCTCCCTGGTGTCCCAGCGAATATTTAACCCTCAACCAACATCACTAAAACAGATAATCTGGTGATTGTCTCACTCCTGTTTGTGGGAGCTTGCTGTGCGCAAATTGGCTGCGCGTTTCTCACATGACAACAGTGACTACACTGCGAAAGCACTTCATTGATTTTCGTATTTTGAGGCTGCAGCCCCTGCCCGGCGCTCAGATCAGATTGAGGCCCCAAAACAGCCACAACCAATTCCCAGTCCTCGGTTTGTAACGACTGACACGCGATCGTAGAGCACGAAAGGAGGCCAATCGGCCCGTCGTGCGTGTACCATCTCTTTGGCAGAGCTGTCCAATTAGTCCTTTTGCAGTATTTATCTAATTCTCTTTCAGGCAGTGCGCAGATCAGTAAAGGCTGCCTTTAACGTGTGGAGAAACTCGCTGGTGAGGGACTGGGAGCCGTTCCGTCCGACTGGTGACGTCACGGTGGTGAATTGCCACCACTTTCTCCCCCTCGTGTGCCGAGAGGCAGCGGAAGCGCTGCACACCCCGCCCCCATGGGGTTTGGTTTCCATGGTTCCTGACTGTCACGGCGGAGACGGTGAGAATCGGATCCATTCACACCTTGTTACCCAGCCCCAGGGCCGGGGCCAAAGTTTATACATTGCTGGACGTTAGTCAGGTGATTGATATTTCTAACACTTTATTTTTGCTGTGTTGTATTTTGGGCAGTGATGTAATGCAGCTCATCTCCTGCCGTGGGCCTGGGCTAATTCTGAACAGTATGTGCAACAGGGAACAGTTATAAATACCTACAATCGCTCGCCTCAGGGACAGGGTCAGATAGAGGGACAGGTACTGGTGGGTACGGGTCTGTCACTGTAACACTGGGGTACATTACTGGTGGGTACAGGTCTGCCATTGTAATACACCGGGGCACATTACTGGTGGGTATGGGTCTGTCACTGTAACACTGGGGTACATTACTGGTGGGTATGGGTCTGTCACTGTAACACTGGGGTACATTACTGGTGGGTACAGGTCTGCCATTGTAATACACTGGGGTACAGTACTGGTAGGTACAGGTCTGTCACTGTAACACTGGGGTACATTACTGGTGGGTACAGGTCTGTTATATAACATTGGGGTACATTACTGGTGGGTACAGGTCTGTTGCTATATAGCATTGGGGTACATTACTGGTGGGTACAGGTCTGTTGCTATATAACATTGGGGTACAGTACTGGTGGGTACAGGTCTGTCGCTGTATAAAACCGGGATACAGAACTGGTGGGTACAGGTCTGCCACTGTATAACACTTGGGTCCAGTACAGCGAAAGAAAGAAAGACTGGGATTTATATAGCACCTTTCATGACCACCGGACGTCTCAAAGTGCTTTACAGCCGACAAAGTACTTTTGAAGTGTAGTGACTGTTGTAATGTGGGAAACATTTTGACAGAGATGGTGAGGTTCCTCAGAGGAGCTCATTCCTTCTGAGGGTGCACTGTCACAGGACACATGCTTACCAGGCACCAGCGCAGACACTCACACCTCGGTGAGTCCAGTTAGAGAGCTGTGTGGGATCGCACCTGGTGACTCCCAGTTCACACATGAGTAAGAGCAGAGAGTGATGGCAGAGATTGCTGTGGACAGTCTGCGTCAGAGGGCACAATTCTCTCCAACCTCTGCTCAGCTGGACAGAGATGCTGAACCCTGGGGGCGTCGCTGAAAAGGATAATCATTGAGGGACAGCAGCAAATGTGTGAGGTACTGGCAGTCCTGCAGGCACTCTTTCCACAATATCAGAGAGGATGGGGTAGTGCAGCTCAAGCAGGCCATCACGAGGATGTCTTCCATGGATAGAGTGGTCTCCTCCCTGCGACCCTGACCATGGCCATGTAGACTCTGGATGCTGATGCGTCTGCTGCCTTAAACAAGATGACAGATACATTAGCCGTGGCCTTACAGCACGTCACTGATCTTCACCAAGCTGCTCTCCCACAGAGAGGCAGGAGTGATGTGGCTCTGGCCCAGGAAAGGGATGGTGGGGAAAGAGGACATGCAAGTGGGGACTCCACTCAAAGCACTTACACTTCTCACCCGTTGTCCCCCCCACAGTACCCGACATGCTACCTCCTCTCCAATGGCCCAGTTTGCTCTGGCACAAATGCAGGTGGAGCAGTATGGGCGCTCACGGGCTTCAACACGGGTTCTGTCTTCACCAAGGAAGACACAAATAACGTTCCAGAAATACTCAGGGACTGAGGGTCTAGCGAGAGGGAGGAACTGAAGGAAATACATATTAGTCAGGAAATTGTGTTAGGGAAATTGATGGGATTGAAGGCTGATAAATCCCCAGGGCCTGATAGTCTGCATCCCAGAGTACTTCAGGAAGTGGCCCTAGAAATAGTGCATTGGTGGTCATTTTCCAACATTGTATAGACTCTGGATCAGTTCCTATCGATTGGAGGGTAGCTAATGTGACCCCACTTTTTTAAAAAGGAGGGAGAGAGAAAACAGGGAATTATAGACCGGTTAGCCTGACATTGGTAGTGGAGAAAATGTTGGAATCAATTATTAAAGATGTAATAGCAACACATTTGGAAAGCAGTGACAGGATCTGTCCAAGTCAGCATAGATTTATGAAAGGGAAATCATGCTTGACAAATCTTCTAGAATTTTTTGAGGATGTAACTAGTAGCGTGGACAAGGGAGAACCAGTGGATGTGGTGTATTTGGACTTTCAAAAGGCTTTTGACAAGGTCCCACACAAGAGATTAGTGTGCAAAATTAAAGCGCATGGTATTGGGGGTAATGTATTGATGTGGATAGAGAACTGGTTGGCAGACAGGAAGCAAAGAGTCAAAATAAACGGGTCCTTTTCAGAATGGCAGGCAGTGACTAGTGGGGTACCGCAAGGTTCAGTGCGAGGACCCCAGCTATTTACAATATACATTAATTATTTAGACAATGGAATTGAATGTAATATCTCCAAGTTTGCAAATGATACTAAGCTGGGTGGCAGTGTGAGCTGTGAGGAGGATGCTAAGCGGCTGCAGGGTGACGTGGACAGGTTAGGCGTGTGGACAAATGCATGGTAGATGCAACAAAATGTAGATAAATATGAGGTTATCCACTTTGGTGGCAAAAAGAGGAAGGCAGAATATTATCTGAATGGTGACAAATTAGGAAAAGGGCAGGTGTAATGAGACCTGGGTGTCATGGTTCATCAGTCATTGAAAGTTGGCATGCTGGTACAGCAGGCATTGAAGAAGGCAAATGGCATCTTGGCCTTCATAGCGAGAGGATTTAAGTATAGGAGCAGGGAGGTCTTACTGCAGTTGTACAGGGCTTTGGTGAGGCCACACTTTGAGTATTGTGTACAGTTTTGGTCTCCTAATCTGAGGAAGGACATTCTTGCTATTGAGGGAGTGCAGCGAAGATTCACCAGACTGATTCCCGGGATGGCAGGACTGACATATGAAGAAAGACTGGATCGACTAGGCTTATATTCACTGGAATTTAGAAGAATGAGAGGGGATCTCATAGAAACATATAAAATTCTGACGGGATTGGACAGGTTAGATGCAGGAAGAATGTTCCCGATGTTGGGGAAGTCCAAAACCAGGGGACACAGTTAAGGATAAGGGGCAGGCCATTTATGACTGAGATGAGGAAAAACTTCTTCACTCAGAGAATTGTGAACCTGTGGAATTCTCTACCACAGAAAGTTGTTGAGGCCAGTTCGTTGGATATATTCAAAAGGGAGTTAGATGTGGCCCTTATGGCTAAAGGGATCAAGGGGTATGGAGAGAAAGCAGGAGTGGGTGTAATGAAGTTGCATGATCAGCCATGATCATATTGAATGGTGGTGCAGACTCGAAGGGCCGAATGGCCTATTCCTGCACCTATTTTCTATGTTTCTAATATCCAGAGCACATTGGCCAAGAGCATCTCAGAAGTGAATCTCTGAGTTGCCTGCCTCTCCTGCTGCTGAAGCCTCAGGGGTTGCACCACGTAGAAGTGGTAGAAAAAGGCACAGTAAAGCATTTTAGTTTATCAAGGGTAGGCACATGGTGTTTGTGAAAATGTTAACTTAATAAGTTTGCTTTTTTTATTTATTCACATCAAGTTTATTATTTGCACCACTTCCCCGTGTTCTCCATTCTTCCAGGACGAGAGCCAACTCGGGTTCTCAGTTGCTTGGTGATGGATGTGAAGACATGAATTGACTGAAATCAATGGGCAATGTGTGGATGGGCAATGGGTGGATGGGCAATGGGTGGATGGGCAGTGGGTAGATGGGCGATGGGTGGATGGGCAATGGGTGGATGGGCAATGGGTGGATGGGCAATGGGTGGATGGGCAGTGGGTGGATGGGCGATGGGTGGATGTGCAATGGGTGGATGGGCAATGGGTGGATGGGCAGTGGGTGGATGGGCAATGGTTGGATGGGCAGTGGGTAGATGGGCGATGGGTGGATGGGCGATGGGTGGATGGGCAATGGGTGGATGGGCAGTGGGTAGATGGGCGATGGGTGGATGGGCAGTGGGTAAAATGGGCAGTGGGTAGATGGGCAGTGGGTAGATGGGCGATGGGTGGATGGGCAATGGGTGGATGGGCAATAGGTGGATGGGCAATGGGTAGATGGGCGATGGGTGGATGGGCAGTGGGTAAAATGGGCAGTGGGTAGATGGGCAGTGGGTAGATGGGCGATGGGTGGATGGGCAGTGGGTAAAATGGGCAGTGGGTAGATGGGCAGTGGGTAGATGGGCGATGGGTGGATGGGCAATGGGTGGATGGGCAATGGGTGGATGGGCAGTGGGGGGATGGGTGATGGGTGGATGGGCAATGGGTGGATGGGCAGTGGGTGGATGGGCAGTGGGGGGATGGGCAGTGGGTGGATGGGCGATGGGTGGATGGGCAGTGGGTAAAATGGGCAGTGGGTGGATGGGCAGTGGGTGGATCGGCAATGGATGGATGGGCAGTGGTGGATGAGCGATGGGTGGATGGGCGATGGGTGGATGCTTGGTTACATGACTGTTTTGTGTCAATGAAGGAGCCGGAGATGTGATGGTTACTTTGGTCCAGTGTGAGTGACTAACTGAACCTTCGAGCTACTAGGGAATCTCTGGCATCCAGAGCAGCAATGTGATCAGCCCGTCTTCATCTTCCTTCTTGTCCTCCTCTTCACCCTCGTCCTCCTCTCCATTGGAACCTTTATCAGCTGAAGAGTGCTGAGCGGCTTGGTCCTCCTCCACCTCTAGTCCTTGCTGCTGCACAGTGTTGTGTAGAGCACAGCAGACCACAATTATCCTGGAGACCCTGGCTGGCGAGCACTGAAGGGCACCTCCTGACCTGTCCAGGGACCTGAATTGCAGCTTGAGTATGGCGATGGTTTGCTCCATGACACATCTGGTTGTCATATGACTCACACTGTAGCGCACTTGGGGTTGATTGGTGCGGTTCCTCAGAGATGTTACCAGCCAGGTTAGACGAGGGTATCCATTGTCGCCCAACAGCCGCCCCTTGAGGCTGGTTCCATGGCATCTCCCAGCAAATCTCGCGCCAACCTGGAATGGACCTTTCCTTGTGGTTGCTCAGCAGCTGACCATCGATAGAAGCTGACCCTGTGGTGGATGCATGCTCCTGGTTGACCTGTGGGTGCGTGGATTGCCATGTGTGCAATCGATGCCACTCTGCACCTGTGGGAAGCCAGCCAGAGATGTAAATCTGTCTGCTTGCTCTCATCACAAAGGCCGTGTTCATAACACTCAGCCCCAGCAACCAATCCATCACGTTCCTTATGCATTTATGTGCAGCCGACTATGAGACTCTCGCTGTGTCTCCGGTCGCGCCCTAGAAGGAAGCTGAGGCTAAAACTCTGAGGGCGGTGGTTACCTTCACAGCCAGTGGTAAAGTGTGGCCACCAAGTCCCGCAGGGAACATGTCTTCTTCTGGGAGACAAGGTGACAGACAGCCCTTCTAGAATCAGAATGGTTACAGCACAGAAGGAGGCCATTCGGCCCGTCGAGCCCGTGCCAGCTCTCTGCAAGAGCACCTCAGCCAGTCCCACTCCCCTACCCTTTCCCTGTAGCCCTGAAAATGTTTTCCCTTCAGGTACTTATCCAATTCCCTTTTGAAAGCCACGATTGAGTCTGCCTCCACCACCCTCTCAGGCAGCGCATTCTAGATCCTAACCACTTGCTGTGTAAAAAAGTTTATCCTCATGTCGCCTTTGTTTCTTCTGCCAATCACCTTAAATCTGTCGGTGACCTCTAGTGCACGACCCTTCCCCTTTCTATCTTTAAGGTGATGAATCTACACTGTGAGAGCCATGCTGTGACTTTATAAAGGAATATATTGTCGTTAACAGATCTGAAGGTTTGGTGCTGTGCTTGTAGCTTGATGTGTATTGTGCAGGGTGCGGATAGCTCTCACAGGGTTAATGGGCTAGAATCTGCACTTTATTTGCATGCTTAACGGCCACTTAACGCCCATTTTACCGCTGAAATGACGTATAACGCCCAGGTATCGCCCATTTAGCCACAAAATGGAAACTGACGGGCATTTTTCGGAAACTTAACGCCGAGTGTTACTTTCCCCATGTGCTTAATGCCAAGAAAAAATATTACCGCCCGCCCACTTTTTTTCAGCGGAATCATCAGAATGGGCGAAATCAACGCCCATAATATCGCCCAGTGTTAGTTTCCGCACTGATTTAACGGCGAGATTAAATAATACCACCAGCGCACTGTTTTTTGTCATAAAGAACATATTTACTAAAACTAGCGGCCATGAGATCGCCCAGCGTCACTTTCACCACCTCGCACACATATCGCCCACAATATCGCTCGCCCAAAAAACTGCCCAGAGATAGTGGAATTAACCGGGACGAATCACAGCATTATGGACGCCATGTTCTACATCACATGTTGCGTCCTTTAAAAGGCTGCTGTGCTTCAACCTCGGGGGAGTTTGGATGTACTCTGCAGGTCGTTGGAGTTGATGTGAACATCTCTACAAACATCTTGACCACACTGTGACCGATTGGAATTGAATAGATGTCTTCGTCGGGACATTCCTTGTTTGTGACCAACCGATGGAAAACAGAGTGCTACTGCAATGGTGCCTGTCCTTTCTCACCCTCTCTTGGTGACCAATTACATGCAGCAGACTCGAGATCACCGAAGGTACGCTCCACAACATTATGTGCCCAATGTAAGACGTGACAGACAGATGAGGAGGACCAGATGTTACACCTCCCATAAGTACAAGGAGAAGCATTCTTACCTCGACTTGCCTGACACCACCTGCCTTCAGAGACTGTGCTTCCACAAAGAGGTTATCACTGAGGTATGCCAGCTCATAAGGGCAGATCTGCAGCCGACCAGCACCATCAGTACTGCACTGTCCGTCGAGGTCAAAGTCACCGCGGCACTGTCGTTCTATGCCTCGGGTTCTTTTCAGGCTACAGCTGGTGACATCTGCAGACTTTCTCAGCATGCTACACATCGCTGCATCAGACAGGTCAGTGAAACCCTGTACGCATGCAGGAGGGACTTGATCAGCTTCCCTATGACCAGGGAGGCACAGAGTGAGAGGGCTCTAGGTTTCTCCAGAGTTGCAAACTGCCCCAAGGTGCAGGGAGCAATAGACATAGAAATATAGAAAATAGGTGCAGGAGTAGGCCATTCGGCCCTTCGAGCCTGCACCGCCATTCAATGAGTTCATGGCTGAACATGCAACTTCAGTACCCCATTCCTGCTTTCTCGCCATACCCCTTGATCCCCCTAGTAGTAAGGACTACATCTAACTCCTTTTTGAATATATTTAGTGAATTGGCCTCAACAATTTTCTGTGGTAGAGAATTCCACAGGTTCACCACTCTCTGGGTGAAGAAGTTTCTCCTCATCTCGGTCCTAAATGGCTTACCCCTTATCCTTAGACTGTGACCCCTGGTTCTGGACTTCCCCAACATTGGGAACATTCTTCCTTCATCCAACCTGTCGAAACCCGTCAGAATTTTAAAAGTTTCTATGAGATCCCCTCTCATTCTTCTGAACTCCAGTGAATACAAGCCCAGTTGATCCAGTCTTTCTTGATATGTCAGTCCCGCCATCCCGGGAATCAGTCTGGTGAACCTTCGCTGCACTCCCTCAATAGCAAGAATGTCCTTCCTCAAGTTAGGAGACCAAAACTGTACACAATACTCCAGGTGTGGCCTCACCAAGGCCCTGTACAACTGCAGTAACACCTCCCTGCCCCTATACTCAAATCCCCTCGCTATGAAGGCCAACATGCCATTTGCTTTCTTAACCGCCTGCTGTACCTGTATGCCAACCTTCAATGACTGATGTACCATGACACCCAGGTCTCGTTGCACCTCCCCTTTTCCTAATCTGTCACCATTCAGATAATAGTCTGTCTCTCTGTTTTTACCACCAAAGTGGATAACCTCACATTTATCCACATTATACTTCATCTGCCATGCATTTGCCCAATCACCTAACCTGTCCAAGTCACCCTGCAGCCTCATAGCATCCTCCTCGTAGCTCACACTGCCACCCAACTTTGTGTCATCCGCAAATTTGGAGATGCTACATTTAATCCCCTCGTCTAAATCATTAATGTACAATGTAAACAGCTGGGGCCCCAGCACAGAACCTTGCGGTACCCCACTAGTCACTGCCTGCCATTCTGAAAAGTACCCATTTACTCCTACTCTTTGCTTTCTGTCTGCCAACCAGTTCTCAATCCACATCAGCACACTACCCCCAATCCTATGTGCTTTAACTTTGCACATTAATCTCTTGTGTGGGACCTTGTCGAAAGCCTTCTGAAAGTACAAATTCACTACATCAACTGGTTGTCCCTTGTCCACTTTACTGGAAACATCCCCAAAAAATTCCAGAATATTTGTCAAGCATGATTTCCCTTTCACAAATCCATGCTGACTTGGACCTATCATGTCACCTCTTTCCAAATGCGCTGCTATGACATCCTTAATAATTGATTCCATCATTTTACCCACTGCCGATGTCAGGCTGACCGGTTTATAATTCCCTGTTTTTTCTCTCCCTCCTTTTTTAAAAAGTGGGCTTACATTGGCTACACTCCACTCCATAGGAACTGATCCAGCGTCTATGGAATATTGGAAAATGACTGTCAATGCATCCGCTATTTCCAAGGCCACCTCCTTAAGTACTCT
The DNA here is from genome assembly GCF_044704955.1 of Pristiophorus japonicus. Lineage (NCBI taxonomy): Eukaryota > Metazoa > Chordata > Chondrichthyes > Pristiophoridae > Pristiophorus > Pristiophorus japonicus. The sequence goes on from NC_091997.1 coordinate 58,091,024, forward strand.
GGGATGCAGACCATCAGGCCCTGGCGATTTATCGGCCTTCAATCCCATCAATTTCCCCAACACAATTTCCCGACAATTAAGGATTTCCTTCAGTTCCTCCTTCTTACTAGACCCTCTGTACGCACATCGCGATGCAGGCACCTTTTCAGGATCCTGAAGTTTTCAGGAACTGCAAGGGATTCCACTCCCTGAATATTCAAGTGGTTGTCGACCGCCAGCAAATTATGCTCAATTTTCAGGCAGCATCCATGATGCTCACATCCTGCGTGAGAGCACTGTATCTGACTTGTTTAACAATCAGCCACAAGGTCAATGCTGGATGCTTGGTGACAAAGGATATGGCCTCGTCACCTGGCTGATGACCCCCCTGCGTGACACCCACACTGAAGCCAAGAGGCGATACAACGAGAGCCACAGAGCAACTCGCAATATCGTGGAGAAAACCATTGGAGTGCTGAAACAGTACTTTAGATGCCTGGACCACTCAGGAGGCGAGCTCCAACACCACCTGAGTAGGAAGCTCAATTCATGGTAGTGTGCTCCATGCTGCACAACTTGGCTATCAGGAGGGGACAAGAATTGCCTGATGAGTCTGACAGTCCACCTCACCAGAGAGAGGAAGAGGTTGACGAGGAGGCAGACACTGACATCGGGCCAGACAATCAGGCTGACGCTGAAACCATGCCCCCACCCCGCTGTAGACCACATGAAAGGGCCCGTGGTGGCATGATAGCTGCAAGAGCCTTACATCAGGAGCTCATCAATGATCGCTTTGCCTGAAAGTACTTTGGTGTTATTTACAAGGCTGACACACTGCTGTGTGTGCAGGTGATATATCAATGGTGGGCATCACCTTGGTGACAGTTAAAGTTTAAGTTGATTGAAGTTAAATGTTATTATACCCTTTGATGTTAAGAAATCACCAGTGTGTAACGGTGCAGCTATCTGAGCCAATGCGCTACACGTTTTTTTTAAATAAAAAACATTTAAACTGAACATTAGTCTGAAATCATCAGTATTTCTGTACAAACCAATCCTTCCCTCCCCCCCCCACCGCTTCTCCTCCCCACCTCTACCCCTTCCCGTTCCCCTCCTGACTCCAAGCCGCCTGGCCGAGGAGCAAACCAGGCGATGCTTCATTCTGGGGGGGGGGGGGGGCAGGGGAGAGGGGGGGGTGACGGCTGCTTAGATGAATACGGGAGAGGACAGTCCCAAGGTGGGAATGTGCTCCGAGCCAGAAGCAAGATGTTGCTCCTGGCTCTCATGTGTGGTTGGCAATGGGCGTGTGGCACCTTGGGGTGCAGTGCCGCGCTCCGGGACCACTGGGAGGCCTCTGCCACCAGTGTTCCTGGCTACCAGCTCCAGGGCCTCCTCCATCCCTTCCATGTTATATCTTATTTGTTGGACAAAAATTCAGTGTTTAGTAGGCTTTTTGCTACTGGTAAATCTCCCTCGTGCCTCCCACAACAGCCAGACAAGCACACACCACAGCCACACATGCTTTGTGTCGCTGAGCTCCCTCTCACTCTGTCTCCTCTTCTGCGCATGTCATGATGACCCTTGACCTCCTGAATCGCAGGAATCGAGCGTTGCCATGCCGTTGCTAAGGACGGACACACTTTACGGCAGAAGGTCAAAAAATTTTAACGCTACCATCCACCTCATATCGCTCACGGTAACGTCCATTTTCAAAAATGGAGACTAGGTGCTTTGAGAATGGGCGAGAAGCCGGCGATCTGAAAACCCTTTTTTACCGCCCACGCCGGAAATAATGCCCATATTTGGCCGATAAGCACAAAAGTGTAAAATCTAGCCCATAGTGTATTGTGCACAGTGCGGACAGCGCTCACAGGGTTAATGAGACTCCTTACATCACACTGCCACCTAGTGTGGGCTGCCATGTTTGACATCGAACAACCGACTCCTGTCACTGAGAAGTCCTGCTGTGATTTGGTGCTGTTAGTGTAAAAAGATTCACAACGCAGGACTGTATTGCAGAACGGTGTTGAATCCGATTCCCCTGTCCATGCACCAGGAATGACTGCTTCCCCCTCCAGGTAAGAAGCTTCCCTATAATCCTTTGTTAAACTGCCTGCTCCTGCTGGCTGTGTGTTGCTTTGTGACAGGGCTGTGGTTCACGTATTGAACTGTTCAGCTACCTCAGGACTCATGTTAAGAGTGGAAGCAAGTCTTCCTCGAGTGTGAGGGACTGCCGATGATGATGATGATGGTTGAGAGAGGTTTTCAGAGGCACCCAGGCCCCAGCCTGTTGATAGGAATTGGAACACAATCCAGGCAGAGATGAAGGAAAAGTGGAACATGTTGGAAACACTCAGTGATTCAGTCAGCCATTGAGAAACCGGAGAAACTACATATTTAGTTTTTATTTTTGCTTTGTTTCACGTGACAAGATGGTGTGACATTTAGAGGCTAGTATCAACGTGTAAGAGGCTGATATTGATGTACCATTGTACCAGCCTCTTACACGTTGATACTAGCCTCTAAATGTCCAGCCTCTTACACGTTGATACTAGCCTCTAAATGTCACACCATCTTGTCACGTGAAACAAAGCAAAAATAGAAACTAAATATGTGGTTTCTCCGGTTTCTTAATGGCTGACTGAATCACTGAGTGTTTCCAACATGTTCCACTTTTCCTTCATCTCTGCCTGGATTGTGTTCCAATTCCTATCGACAGGCTGGGGCTGCAGTGCCTCTGATAACCTCTCTCAACCATCATCATCATCATCGGCAGTCCCTTGCACTTGAGGAAGACTTGCTTCCACTGCTATCGATGTGTAAGAGGCTAGCAGTAGACCATTCAGCACCTCGGGCCTGTTCCGCCATTCAATCATAGCTGGTCTAAGGGGCTGTTGCGGCTGTGTAATACCGGGATCGGTGAGTAAGAGGCTGGTAATAGTGTGCAAGAAAGAAAGACTTGCATTTACATAGCGCTTTTCACAACCTTAGGACATCCCAAAGAACTTCAATGAAGTCGTTTTGAAATGTAGTCACTGTAGGAATTTGCGCACAGCAATCTTCCCCAAACAGCAATGTGATAATGACCAGATAATCTGTGTTTTAGTGATGTTGATCGAGGGATGAATGTTGGCCCCAGGACACCAGGGACAACACCCCTGCTTTTCTTCACAATACTGACATGGGCTCTTTTACGTCCATAGAAGCATAGAAACATAGAAACATAGAAAATAGGTGCAGGAGTAGGCCATTCAGCCCTTTGAGCCTGCACCACCATTCAATAAGATCATGGCTGATCATTCCCTCAGTATCCCTTTCCTGCTTTCTCTCCATACCCCTTGATCCCTTTAGCCGTAAGGGTCACATTAACTCACTTTTGAATATATCTAACGAACTGGCCTCAACAACTTTCTGTGGTAGAGAATTCCACAGCTTCACATTTCTCTGAGTGAAGAAGTTTCTCCTTATCTCAGTCCTAAATGGCTTACCCCTTATCCTTAGACTATTTCCCCTGGTTCTGGAATTCTCCAACATCGGGAACATTCTTCCACCATCTAACCTGTCTAATCACGTCAAAATTTTATATATTTCTATGAGATCCCCTCTCATCCTTCTAAACTCCAGTGTATAAAGGCCCAGTAGATCCAGTCTCTCCTCATATGTCAGTCCAGCCATCCCGGGAATCAGTCTGTGAACCTTCGCTGCACTCCCTCATTAGCAAGAACGTCCTTCCTCAGATTAGGAGACCAAAACTGAACACAATATTCCAGGTCAGGCCTCACCAAGGCCCTGTCCAACTGCAGTAAGACCTCCCTGCTCCTATACTCAAATCCCCTAGCTATGAAGACCAACATCCCATTTGCCTTCTTCACCGCCTACTGTACTTGTATGCCAACCTTCAATGACTGATGAACCATGACACCTAGGTCCCGTTGCACCTCCCCTTTTCCTAATCTGTCACCATTCAGATAATATTCTGTCTTTGAGTTTTTGCCCCCAAAGTGGATAACCTCACATTTATCCACAATATATTGCATCTGTAATGCATTTGCCCACTCACCTAACCTGTCCAAATCACCCTGCAGCCTCCTAGCGTCCCCCTCACAGCTCACACTGCCACCCAGTTTAGTGTCATCTGCAAACTTGGAGCTATTACACTCAATTCCTTCATCCAAATCATTGATGTATATTGTAAAGAGCTGGAGTCCCAGCATTGAGCCCTGCGGCACCCCACTAGTCACTGCCTGCCATTCTGAAAAGGACCCGTTTATCCCGACTCTCTGCTTCCTGTCTGCTAACCAGTTTTCTATCCATGTCAGTATATTACCCGCAATACCATGCGCTTTGATTTTGCACACCAATCTCTTGTGTGGGACCTTGTCAAAAGAGTAAAGCTCCCTCTACACTGTCCCATCAAACACTCCCAGGGCAGGTACAGCACGGGTTAGATACAGAGTAAAGCTCCCTCTACACTGTCTCATCAAACACTCCCAGGACAGGTACAGCACGGATTAGATACAGAGTAAAGCTCCTTCTACACTGTCCCATCAAATACTCCCAAGACAGGTACAGCACGGATTAGATACAGAGTAAAGCTCCCTCTACACTGTCCCATCAAATACTCCCAGGGCAGCTACAGCATGGGTTAGATACAGAATAAAGCTCTAGCCTCTTACGCACCCATTAAATTGATTGGATAGTGTAGAGGGATCTTTATTCTACACTGTCCTTTCAAAATTATAAGATCCTGCTATGGGTGTGTAAGACGCTGGTAGATAAATGTAAGGATATAGGAATAGTCTAAGACCATTCAGCCCCTTGAACGTGTTCCGCCATTAAATTGCATCATACCTGATCTAAGAGTCTGGTATCAATGTTTAAGAGGCTGCTATTGGGTGTGAGAGACTGATATGTCTGTAACAGGCTGGTATCAATGTGTGAGAGACTAGTGTGCACATGTAAAATACTGGGGCAGCTGTCTAAGATGCAAGTTTGGGAGTGTAAGTTGCAGGCATCATTGTTTAAAGACTGGTGTGGGTGTGTAAGAGGCTGGTATGGGTGTGTAAGAGATTGGTTTGGGTGTGTAAGAGGTCGGTTTGGGTGTGTAAGAGGCTGGTTTGGGGTGTAAGAGGCTGGTATGGGTGTGTAAGAGATTGGTTTGGGTGTGTAAGAGGTTGGTTTGGGTGTGTAAGACGTTGGTTTGGGTGTGTAAGAGGCTGGTATGGGTGTGTAAGAGGCTGGTATGGGCGTGTAAGAGATTGGTTTAGGTGTGTAAGAGGCTGGTTTGGGTGTGTAAGAGGTTGGTTTGGGTGTGTAAGAGGTTGGTTTGGGTGTGTAAGAGGCTGGTGCAAGCCTGTAAGAGGCTTATATGGGTGTGTAAGAGCTGGAATCAAATTGTTGGTGAGGCGTGAGTCCGGGGTCGGTGGCCTATAAAAGGCTGTGAGAGGCATCGGGAGTTCGTTGGAGAGGCGTGGCTTGTGCAGCTACAAGGAGAAGGCAAAAAAGAAGTAGAAAGAAACAGAAAGGTGACGTCACAGCCTAGGGGGTAAGTGATTGGCTGGTGATTGGTGAGTAGTTTTTCTTTTTCTTTTTATATTAGTCAGTAACTTTTAACATTGTTGTTGCCAATTTAAGTGTATCTAAGGGTTAAGTCATGGCAGGAGAGCTCGGTCGGGTGTTATGCTCCTCCTGTACCATGTGGGAACTCAGGGACACTTCCGGTGTCCCTGGCGACGACGTGTGCGGGAAGTGTATCCGCCTCGAGCTCCTGACGGTCTGCGTTGCGGAATTGGAGCTGAGGGTGGATTCACTCTGGTGCATCCACGATGCTGAGAATGACGTGAGTATCACGTGTAGTGAGTTGGTCTTACCGCAGGAGAAGGGTCCACAGCCAGATAGGGAATGGAAGACCAGCAGGAAGAGTAGTGCAAGGAAGGTAGTGCAGGGGTCCCCTGTGGTCATCCCCCTGCAAAACAGATACAACGCTTTGGGTACTGTTGGGGGGATGACTCATCAGGGGAGGGCAGCAGCAGCCAAGTTCATGGCACCGTGGCTGGCTCTGCTGCACAGGAGGGCAGGAAAAAGAGTGAGAGCGCGATAGTGATAGGGGATTCAATGGTGAGGGGAATAGATAGGCGTTTCTGCGGCTGCAACCGAGACTCCAGGATGGTATGTTGCCTCCCTGGTGCAAGGGTCAAGGATGTCTCGGAGCGGGTGCAGGACATTCTGAAATGGGAGGGAGAACAGCCAGTTGTCGTGGTGCACATTGGTACCAACGACATAGGTAAAAAAAGGAATGAGGTCCTACGAAATGAATTTAAGGAGCTAGGAGCTAAATTAAAAAGTAGGACCTCAAAAGTAGTAATCTCGGGATTGCTACCAGTGCTACGTGCTAGTCAGAGTAGGAATCACAGGATAGCTCAGATGAATACGTGGTTTGAGCAGTGGTGCAGCAGGGAGGGATTCAAATTCCTGGGGCATTGGAACCGGTTCTGGGGGAGGTGGGACCAGTACAAACCGGACGGTCTGCACCTGGGCAGGACCGGAACCAATGTCCTAGGGGGAGTGTTTGCTAGTGCTGTTGGGGAGGAGTTAAACTAATATTGCAGGGGGATGGGAACCAATGCAGGGAGACAGAGGGAAACAAAAAAGAGACAAAAGCAAAAGACAGAAAGGAGATGAGGAAAAGTGGATGGCAGAGAAACACAAGGCAAAGAACAAAAAGGGCCACTGTAGAGCAATATTCTAAAAGGACAAAGGGTGTTAAAAAAACAAGCCTGAAGGCTTTGTGTCTTAATGCAAGGAGTATCCGTAATAAGGTGGATGAATTAACTGTGCAAATAGACGTTAACAAATATGATGTGATTGGGATTACGGAGACGTGGCTCCAGGATGATCAGGGCTGGGAACTCAACATCCAGGGGTATTCAACATTCAGGAAGGATAGAATAAAAGGAAAAGGAGGTGGGGTAGCATTGCTGGTTAAAGAGGAGATTAATGCAATAGCTAGGAAAGACATTAGCTTGGATGATGTGGAATCTATATGGGTAGAGCTGCAGAACACCAAAGGGCAAAAAACATTAGTGGGAGTTGTGTACAGACCTCCAAACAGTAGTAGTGATGTTGGGGAGGGCATCAAACAGGAAATTAGGGGTGCATGCAATAAAGGTGCAGCAGTTATAATGGGTGACTTTAATATGCACATAGATTGGGCTAGCCAAACTGGAAGCAATACGGTGGAGGAGGATTTCCTGGAGTGCATAAGGGATAGTTTTCTAGACCAATATGTCGAGGAACCAACTAGGGGGGAGGCCATCTTAGACTGGGTGTTGTGTAATGAGAGAGGATTAATTAGCAATCTCATTGTGCGAGGCCCCTTGGGGAAGAGTGACCATAATATGGTGGAATTCTGCATTAGGATGGAGAATGAAACAGTTAATTCAGAGACCATGGTCCAGAACTTAAAGAAGGCTAACTTTGAAGGTATGAGGCATGAATTGGCTAGGATTGATTGGTGAATGATACTTAAGGGATTGACTGTGGATGGGCAATGGCAGACATTTAGAGACCGCATGGATGAATTACAACAATTGTACATTCCTGTCTGGCGTAAAAATAAAAAAGGGAAGGTGGCTCAACCGTGGCTATCTAGGGAAATCAGGGATAGTATTAAAGCCAAGGAAGTAGCATACAAATTGGCCAGAAATAGCAGCGAACCCGGGGACTGGGAGAAATTTAGAACTCAGCAGAGGAGGACAAAGGGTTTGATTAGGGCAGTGAAAATGGAGTACGAGAAGAAGCTTGCAGGGAACATTAAGGCGGATTGCAAAAGTTTCTATAGGTATGTAAAGAGAAAAAGGTTAGTAAAGACAAACATAGGTCCCCTGCAGTCAGAATCAGGGGAAGTCATAACGGGGAACAAAGAAATGGCAGACCAATTGAACAAGTACTTTGGTTCGGTATTCACTAAGGAGGACACAAACAACATTCCGGATATAAAAGGGGTCAGAGGGTCTAATAAGGAAGAGGAACTGAGGGAAATCTTTATTAGTCGGGAAATTGTGTTGGGGAAATTGATGGGATTGAAGGCCGATAAATCCCCAGGGCCTGATGGACTGCATCCCAGAGTACTTAAGGAGGTGGCCTTGGAAATAGCGGATGCATTAACAGTCATTTTCCAACATTCCATTGACTCTGGATCAGTTCCTATCGAGTGGAGGGTAGCCAATGTAACCCCACTTTTAAAAAAAGGAGGGAGAGAGAAAACAGGGAATTATAGACCGGTCAGCCTGACCTCAGTAGTGGGTAAAATGATGGAATCAATTATTAAGGATGTCATAGCAGCGCATTTGGAAAATGGTGACATGATAGGTCCAAGTTAGCATGGATTTGTTAAAGGGAAATCATGCTTGACAAATCTTCTGGAATTTTTTGAGGATGTTTCCAGTAAAGTGGACAAAGGAGAACCAGTTAATTGGTATATTTGGACTTTCAGAAGGCTTTCAACAAGGTCCCTTTTCTTTTCTTTTATTTTTTATATCAGTAAGTGAACTGTAACATTGTTATTACTAATTTAAGGGTATCTAAGGTTAAGACATGGCAGGAGAGCTCTGCCATGTGATATGCTCCTCCTGTACCATGTGGGAACTCGGGGACACTTCCGGTGTCCCTGGGCGCTACGTGTGTGGGAAGTGTATCCGCCTCGAGCTCTTGACGGTCCGCGTTGCGGAATTGGAGCTGAGGGTGGATTCACTCTGGAGCATCCACGATGCTGAGAATGACGTGAGTATCACGTGTAGTGAGTTGGTCTTACCGCAGGAGAAGGGTCCACAGCCAGATAGGGAATGGAAGACCAGCAGGAAGAGCAGTGCAAGAAAGATAGTGCAAGGGTCCCCTGTGGTCATCCCCCTGCAAAACAGATACACCGCTTTGGGTACTGTTGGGGAGGATGACTCATCAGGGGAGGGCAGCAGCAGCCAAGTTCATGGCACCGTGGGTGGCTCTACTGCACAGGAGGGCAGGAAAAAGAGTGGGAGAGCTATAGTGATAGGGGATTCAATTGTAAGGGGAATAGATAGGCGTTTCTGCGGACGCAACCGAGACTCCAGGATGGTATGTTGCCTCCCTGGTGCAAGGGTCAAGGATGGCTCGGAGCGGGTGCAGGACATTCTGAAATGGGAGGGAGAACAGCCAGTTGTCGTGGTGCACATTGGTACCAACGACATAAGTAAAAAAAGGGATGAGGTCCTACGAAAAGAATTTAAGGAGCTAGGAGCTAAATTAAAAAGTAGGACCTCAAAAGTAGTAATCTCGGGATTGCTACCAGTGCCACGTGCTAGTCAGAGTAGGAATCACAGGATAGCGCAGATGAATACGTGGCTTGAGCAGTGGTGCAACAGGGAGGGATTCAAGTTCTTGGGGCATTGGAACCGGTTCTGGGGGAGGTGGGACCAGTACAAACCGGACGGTCTGCACCTGGGCAGGACCGGAACCAATGTCCTAGGGGGAGTGTTTGCTAGTGCTGTTGGGGAGGAGTTAACCTAATATTGCAGGGGGATGGGAACCTATGCAGGGAGACAGAGGGAGACAAAAATGAGACAAAAGCAAAAGACAGAAAGGAGATGAGGAAAAGTGGAGGGCAGAGAAAGCCAAGGCAAAGAACAAAAAGGGCCACTGTACAGCAAAATTCTAAAAGGACAAAGGGTGTTAAAAAACAAGCCTGAAGGCTTTGTGTCTTAATGCAAGGAGTATCCGCAATAAGGTGGATGAATTAACTGTGCAAATAGATGTTAACAAATATGATGTGATTGGGATTACGGAGACGTGGCTCCAGGATGATCAGGGCTGGGAACTCAACATCCAGGGGTATTCAACATTCAGGAAGGATAGAATAAAAGGAAAAGGAGGTGGGGTAGCATTGCTGGTTAAAGAGGAGATTAATGCAATAGTTAGGAAAGACATTAGCTTGGATGATGTGGAATCTATATGGGTAGAGCTGCAGAACACTAAAGGGCAAAAATCATTAGTGGGAGTTGTGTACAGACCTCCAAACAGTAGTAGTGATGTTGGGGAGGGCATCAAACAGGAAATTAGGAGTGCATGCAATAAAGGTGCAGCAGTTATAATGGGTGACTTTAATATGCACATAGATTGGGCCAGCCAAACTGGAAGCAATACGATGGAGGAGGATTTCCTGGAGTGCATAAGGGATGGTTTTCTAGACCAATATGTCGAGGAACCAACTAGGGGGGAGGCCATCTTAGACTGGGTGTTGTGTAATGAGAGAGGATTAATTAGCAATCTCATTGTGCGAGGCCCCTTGGGGAAGAGTGACCATAATATGGTGGAATTCTGCATTAGGATGGAGAATGAAACAGTTAATTCAGAGACCATGGTCCAGAACTTAAAGAAGGCTAACTTTGAAGGTATGAGGCATGAATTGGCTAAGATAGATTGGCTAATGATACTTAAGGGGTTGACTGTGGATGGGCAATGGCAGACATTTAGAGACCGCATGGATGAATTACAACAATTGTACATTCCTGTCTGGCGTAAAAATAAAAAAGGGAAGGTGGCTCAACCGTGTCTATCTAGGGAAATCAGGGATAGTATTAAAGCCAAGGAAATGGCATACAAATTGGCCAGAAATAGCAGCGAACCTGGGGACTGGGAGAAATTTAGAACTCAGCAGAGGAGGACAAAGGTTTTGATTAGCGCAGGGAAAATGGAGTACGAGAAGAAGCTTGCAGGGAACATTAAGGCGGATTGCAAAAGTTTCTATAGGTATGTAAAGAGAAAAAGGTTAGTAAAGACAAACGTAGGTCCCCTGCAGTCAGAATCAGGGGAAGTCATAACGGGGAACAAAGAAATGGCAGACCAATTGAACAAGTACTTTGGTTCGGTATTCACTAAGGAGGACACAAACAACCTTCCGGATATAAAAGTGGTCAGAGGGTCTAGTAAAGAGGAGGAACTGAGGGAAATCTTTATTAGTCGGGAAATTGTGTTGGGGAAATTGATGGGATTGAAGGCCGATAAATCCCCAGGGCCTGATGGACTGCATCCCAGAGTACTTAAGGAGGTGGCCTTGGAAATAGCGGATGCATTGACAGTCATTTTCCAACATTCCATTGACTCTGGATCAGTTCCTATCGAGTGGAGGGTAGCCAATGTAACCCCACTTTTTAAAAAAGGAGGGAGAGAGAAAGCAGGGAATTATAAACCGGTCAGCCTGACCTCAGTAGTGGGTAAAATGATGGAATCAATTATTAAGGATGTCATAGCAGCGCATTTGGAAAATGGTGACATGATAGGTCCAAGTTAGCATGGATTTGTTAAAGGGAAATCATGCTTGACAAATCTTCTGGAATTTTTTGAGGATGTTTCCAGTAAAGTGGACAAAGGAGAACCAGTTAATTGGTATATTTGGACTTTCAGAAGGCTTTCAACAAGGTCCCTTTTCTTTTCTTTTATTTTTTATATCAGTAAGTGAACTGTAACATTGTTATTACTAATTTAAGGGTATCTAAGGTTAAGACATGGCAGGAGAGCTCTGCCATGTGATATGCTCCTCCTGTACCATGTGGGAACTCGGGGACACTTCCGGTGTCCCTGGGCGCTACGTGTGTGGGAAGTGTATCCGCCTCGAGCTCTTGACGGTCCGCGTTGCGGAATTGGAGCTGAGGGTGGATTCACTCTGGAGCATCCACGATGCTGAGAATGACGTGAGTATCACGTGTAGTGAGTTGGTCTTACCGCAGGAGAAGGGTCCACAGCCAGATAGGGAATGGAAGACCAGCAGGAAGAGCAGTGCAAGAAAGATAGTGCAAGGGTCCCCTGTGGTCATCCCCCTGCAAAACAGATACACCGCTTTGGGTACTGTTGGGGAGGATGACTCATCAGGGGAGGGCAGCAGCAGCCAAGTTCATGGCACCGTGGGTGGCTCTACTGCACAGGAGGGCAGGAAAAAGAGTGGGAGAGCTATAGTGATAGGGGATTCAATTGTAAGGGGAATAGATAGGCGTTTCTGCGGACGCAACCGAGACTCCAGGATGGTATGTTGCCTCCCTGGTGCAAGGGTCAAGGATGGCTCGGAGCGGGTGCAGGACATTCTGAAATGGGAGGGAGAACAGCCAGTTGTCGTGGTGCACATTGGTACCAACGACATAAGTAAAAAAAGGGATGAGGTCCTACGAAAAGAATTTAAGGAGCTAGGAGCTAAATTAAAAAGTAGGACCTCAAAAGTAGTAATCTCGGGATTGCTACCAGTGCCACGTGCTAGTCAGAGTAGGAATCACAGGATAGCGCAGATGAATACGTGGCTTGAGCAGTGGTGCAACAGGGAGGGATTCAAGTTCTTGGGGCATTGGAACCGGTTCTGGGGGAGGTGGGACCAGTACAAACCGGACGGTCTGCACCTGGGCAGGACCGGAACCAATGTCCTAGGGGGAGTGTTTGCTAGTGCTGTTGGGGAGGAGTTAACCTAATATTGCAGGGGGATGGGAACCTATGCAGGGAGACAGAGGGAGACAAAAATGAGACAAAAGCAAAAGACAGAAAGGAGATGAGGAAAAGTGGAGGGCAGAGAAAGCCAAGGCAAAGAACAAAAAGGGCCACTGTACAGCAAAATTCTAAAAGGACAAAGGGTGTTAAAAAACAAGCCTGAAGGCTTTGTGTCTTAATGCAAGGAGTATCCGCAATAAGGTGGATGAATTAACTGTGCAAATAGATGTTAACAAATATGATGTGATTGGGATTACGGAGACGTGGCTCCAGGATGATCAGGGCTGGGAACTCAACATCCAGGGGTATTCAACATTCAGGAAGGATAGAATAAAAGGAAAAGGAGGTGGGGTAGCATTGCTGGTTAAAGAGGAGATTAATGCAATAGTTAGGAAAGACATTAGCTTGGATGATGTGGAATCTATATGGGTAGAGCTGCAGAACACTAAAGGGCAAAAATCATTAGTGGGAGTTGTGTACAGACCTCCAAACAGTAGTAGTGATGTTGGGGAGGGCATCAAACAGGAAATTAGGAGTGCATGCAATAAAGGTGCAGCAGTTATAATGGGTGACTTTAATATGCACATAGATTGGGCCAGCCAAACTGGAAGCAATACGATGGAGGAGGATTTCCTGGAGTGCATAAGGGATGGTTTTCTAGACCAATATGTCGAGGAACCAACTAGGGGGGAGGCCATCTTAGACTGGGTGTTGTGTAATGAGAGAGGATTAATTAGCAATCTCATTGTGCGAGGCCCCTTGGGGAAGAGTGACCATAATATGGTGGAATTCTGCATTAGGATGGAGAATGAAACAGTTAATTCAGAGACCATGGTCCAGAACTTAAAGAAGGCTAACTTTGAAGGTATGAGGCATGAATTGGCTAAGATAGATTGGCTAATGATACTTAAGGGGTTGACTGTGGATGGGCAATGGCAGACATTTAGAGACCGCATGGATGAATTACAACAATTGTACATTCCTGTCTGGCGTAAAAATAAAAAAGGGAAGGTGGCTCAACCGTGTCTATCTAGGGAAATCAGGGATAGTATTAAAGCCAAGGAAATGGCATACAAATTGGCCAGAAATAGCAGCGAACCTGGGGACTGGGAGAAATTTAGAACTCAGCAGAGGAGGACAAAGGTTTTGATTAGCGCAGGGAAAATGGAGTACGAGAAGAAGCTTGCAGGGAACATTAAGGCGGATTGCAAAAGTTTCTATAGGTATGTAAAGAGAAAAAGGTTAGTAAAGACAAACGTAGGTCCCCTGCAGTCAGAATCAGGGGAAGTCATAACGGGGAACAAAGAAATGGCAGACCAATTGAACAAGTACTTTGGTTCGGTATTCACTAAGGAGGACACAAACAACCTTCCGGATATAAAAGTGGTCAGAGGGTCTAGTAAAGAGGAGGAACTGAGGGAAATCTTTATTAGTCGGGAAATTGTGTTGGGGAAATTGATGGGATTGAAGGCCGATAAATCCCCAGGGCCTGATGGACTGCATCCCAGAGTACTTAAGGAGGTGGCCTTGGAAATAGCGGATGCATTGACAGTCATTTTCCAACATTCCATTGACTCTGGATCAGTTCCTATCGAGTGGAGGGTAGCCAATGTAACCCCACTTTTTAAAAAAGGAGGGAGAGAGAAAGCAGGGAATTATAAACCGGTCAGCCTGACCTCAGTAGTGGGTAAAATGATGGAATCAATTATTAAGGATGTCATAGCAGCGCATTTGGAAAATGGTGACATGATAGGTCCAAGTCAGCATGCATTTGTGAAAGGGAAATCATGCTTGACAAATCTTCTGGAATTTTTTGAGGATGTTTCCAATAAAGTGGACAAAGGAGTACCAGTTGATGTGGTATATTTGGATTTTCAGAAGGCTTTCGACAAGGTCCCACACAGGAGATTAATGTGCAAAGTTAAAGCACATGGGATTGGGGGTAGTGTGCTGACGTGGATTGAGAACTGGTTGTCAGACAGGAAGCAAAGAGTAGGAGTAAATGGGTACTTTTCGGAATGGCAGGCAGTGACTAGTGGGGTACCGCAGGGTTCTATGCTGGGGCCCCAGTTGTTTACATTGTACATTAATGATTTAGACGAGGGGATTAAATGTAGTATCTCCAAATTTGCGGATGACACTAAGTTGGGTGGCAGTGTGAGCTGCGAGGAGGATGCTATGAGGCTGCAGAGTGACTTGGATAGGTTAGGTGAGTGGGCAAATGCGTGGCAGATGAAGTATAATGTGGATAAATGTGAGGTTATCCACTTTGGTGGTAAAAACAGAGAGACAGACTATTATCTGAATGGTGACAGATTAGGAAAAGGGAAGGTGCAACGAGACCTGGGTGTCATGGTACATCAGTCATTGAAGGTTGGCATGCAGGTACAGCAGGCGGTTAAGAAAGCAAATGGCATGTTGGCCTTCATAGCGAGGGGATTTGAGTACAGGGGCAGGGAGGTGTTGCTACAGTTGTACAGGGCCTTGGTGAGGCCACACCTGGAGTATTGTGTACAGTTTTGGTCTCCTAACTTGAGGAAGGACATTCTTGCTATTGAGGGAGTGCAGCGAAGATTCACCAGACTGATTCCCGGGATGGTGGGACTGACCTATCAAGAAAGACTGGATCAACTGGGCTTGTATTCACTGGAGTTCAGAAGAGTGAGAGGGGACCTCATAGAAACGTTTAAAATTCTGACGGGTTTGGACAGGTTGGATGCAGGAAGAATGTTCCCAATGTTGGGGAAGTCCAGAACCAGAGGTCACAGTCTAAGGATAAGGGGTAAGCCATTTAGGACCGAGATAAGGAGAAACTTCTTCACCCAGAGAGTGGTGAACCTGTGGAATTCTCTACCACAGAAAGTAGTTGAGGCCAATTCACTAAATATATTCAAAAGGGAGTTAGATGAAGTCCTTACTACTCGGGGGATCAAGGGGTATGGCGTGAAAGCAGGAATGGGGTACTGAAGTTGCATGTTCAGCCATGAACTCATTGAATGGCGGTGCAGGCTAGAAGGGCTGAATGGCCTGCTCCTGCACCTATTTTCTATGTTTCTATGTTTCTATGTCCCACACAAGAGATTAATGTGCAAAGTTAAAGCACATGGGATTGGGGGTAGTGTGCTGACGTGGATTGAGAACTGGTTGTCAGACAGGAAGCAAAGAGTAGGAGTAAATGGGTACTTTTCAGAATGGCAGGCAGTGACTAGTGGGGTACCGCAAGGTTCTGTGCTGGGGCCCCAGCTGTTTACACTGTACATTAATGATTTAGACGAGGGGATTAAATGTAGTATCTCCAAATTTGCGGATGACACTAAGTTGGGTGGCAGTGTGAGCTGCGAGGAGGATGCTATGAGGCTGCAGAGCGACTTGGATAGGTTAGGTGAGTGGGCAAATGCATGGCAGATGAAGTATAATGTGGATAAATGTGAAGTTATCCACTTTGGTGGTAAAAACAGAGAGACAGACTATTATCTGAATGGTGACAGATTAGGAAAAGGGGAGGTGCAACGAGTCCTGGGTGTCATGGTACATCAGTCATTGAAGGTTGGCATGCAGGTACAGCAGGCGGTTAAGAAAGCAAATGGCATGTTGGCCTTCATAGCGAGGGGATTTGAGTACAGGAGCAGGGAGGTGTTGCTACAGTTGTACAGGGCCTTGGTGAGGCCACACCTGGAGTATTGTGTACAGTTTTGGTCTCCTAACTTGAGGAAGGACATTCTTGCTGTTGAGGGAGTGCAGCGAGGATTCACCGGACTGATTAACGGGATGGTGGGACTGACCTATCAAGAAAGACTGGATCAACTGGGCTTGTATTCACTGGAGTTCAGAAGAATGAGAGGGGATCTCATAGAAACGTTTAAAATTCTGACGGGTTTAGACAGGTTAGATGCAGGAAGAATGTTCCCAATGTTGGGGAAGTCCAGAACCAGGGGTCACAGTCTGAGGATAAGGGGTAAGCCATTTAGGACCGAGATGAGGAGAAACTTCTTCACCCAGAGAGTGGTGAACCTGTGGAATTCTCTACCACAGAAAGTAGTTGAGGCCAATTCACTAAATATATTCAAAAGGGAGTTAGATGAAGTCTTTACTACTCGGGGGATCAAGGGGTATGGCAAGAAAGCAGGAATGGGGTACTGAAGTTTCATGTTCAGCCATGAACTCATTGAATGGTGGTGCAGGCTAGAAGGGCTGAATGGCCTGCTCCTGCACCTATTTTCTATGTTTCTATGTTTCTATAGGAACAGTAAGAAGCCATTCAATCCCTTGAGCCTGTTCCATTTTCAGTTAGTTCATGGTTGATGGAAGAGGTTTTTACAGATGTGCAAGGGTGGGGGGTGGGGCGGGGGGAGGTGATAATGCTGGTATCGGTGAACAAGAGACTGGTATTAACATGTAAGAGTTGAGTGTGGGTGTGTGGGAGGCCAGTATGTGTGGAACAGGCTGATGCCAACGTGTAAGAGGCTAGTGTAGGTGTGTGAGAAACTCGTATCAATGTGTAAGAGGTTTGTATCAATGTGCAAGCGGCTGGTGTAGATGTATAAGGCTTGTATTGGTGTGTAAGAGGCTGATATCAATGTTTAAGAACATAGGAACACAGGAACAGGAGTAGGCCGTTCAGCCCCTCAAGTCTATTCCACCATTCAATTGCAACATGGATGATTTAAGAGGCTGATATGAGTGTGTAAGATGCTGCTTTGTGTGTGGGTGTGTAAAATGCTAGTATCAGAGTGTAAGAGGCTGGCACAGATGTGCAAGAGGCTGGTGCAGTTGTGTAAGAAGCTGGTATTGATGCGGAAGAGGCTGGCATAAGGTGCTGATGTGGGTATCTACCAGCTGGTGTGAGTGTGAAAGAGGCTGGTGCCAATATGCAAAATGCTGGTGTGGGTGTGTAAGGGGTTGGTACGAATGTGTAAGAGTCTGGTATTAAAGTGTAAGAGGGTGGTGCAGATGTTTAAGAGGCTGGTATGGGTGCGTCCAAAGCAGGTATCAAAATTTCGACAAAAGCAAAATACTGCGGATGCTGGAAATCTGAAATAGAAACAGAAAATGCTGGAAATACTCAGCGGGTCAGGCAGCGTCTGTGGAGAGAAACAGAGTTAACGTTTCGGGTCGATGACCCTTCGTCAGAAATGGAAGTAGCTCGAGATCTAACAGGTTTTAAGGAAGTGCAGAGGCTGGGAAAGGGGAAGAGGAAGAAAGAACAAAAGGGAAGGTCTGTGATAGGGTGAGAGGCAGAAGTGATGATAAAAGGGATGATTGTGCAAAGCAAAAGGAGATGGTAATGGGACAAGTAACGAACTAAAGATGGGTCTAGAGGAAATGCAAATGGGAATGGCAGAATCACCAACAGCTGCCGCCCGAAAAAATAGGCTCTGAAATTGTTGAACCCGATGTTGAGTCCCGAAGGATGTAAAGTGCCTAAAGGAAAGATGAGGTGCTGTTCCTCGAGCTTGTGTTGAGCTTTGTTGGAACAGTGTAGGAGGCCGAGGACGGAGAGGTCAGAGTGGGAGTGGAGAGGAGAATTAAAGTGACAGGCGACCGGAAGCTCAGGGTCACACTTACGGACTGAACGGAGGTGTTCCGCAAAGCGGTCACCCAATCTACGCTTGGTCTCCCCAATGTAGAGGAGACCACATCGTGAGCAGCGAATACATTATACTGAATTAGAAGAAGTACAAGTAAATCGCTGTTTCACCTGGAAGGAGTGTTGGGGCCCTGGACAGTGGGAAGGGAGGCGGTAAAAGGCCACGAGAAGGTGCCGTGGGAAGGGGAGGGGGAGCTGGAGGTGACTGTGGAATGGACCAGGGTGTCGCGGAGGGCAAATTAGCATCTGGTGTGGGTGTGTAAGGCGATGATGAAGATTTTGTAGGTGGCTGGTGTAAGAACGGATGAGCAGGAGTTTGGTAAGGGCAGGTAAGAGACTGGTGTGGGTGTAATAGGTCGGTGCCAATGTATATGAGGCTGTTGTGCCAGTGTGTAAATGTCCTGCTATGTCAGAACAGAAGAAAATAGGAACAGGAATAGGCCATTTAGCCCCTTGAACCTATTCTGCAATTCAATGAGATCATGGCTGATCTAAGAGGCTGGTGCCAACATGCAAGAGGCGATTATGTGTGTGTAAGAGGCTAGTGTGAGTGTGTAAAAGGTTGGAGGAAATGAGTAAGAGGCAGGTATCAGTATAGAAGAGGCTGATGTGGTTGTGTAAGAGCCTGTACTAGTGTAATAGGTTGGAGCTGATGTGAAAGAAGCAGGAACAGGTGTGTAAGAAGGTGATGTGGTTGTGGAAGAGGTTGGTGTGGAGTTGAAGGGTCTGGTACTGGTGTGTGGGATGCTTGTGTGGGTGTGTAAGAGGCTGGGAATAAGTGTGTTAGAGGCTGCTTCAGGTGTGCAAGAGACTGATGCTGGTGTGTAAGAGGCTGGTGCAAGGAACTGATGAGTGTGTGCAAAAGTCTGCCTTTGGGCATGTATGAGGGTGGGGAGGGTCAGTAAGATGCGGATATGAGTATGTTGGAGACTGGTATCAATTATTATGGGTGCATAAGAGGCTGGGGTAAATGTATAATAATTACACAGAATTATATCAGATGTACAACAGGTCATTCGGCCCAACCAGTCCATGCCGCTAATGCTCCACTCGAGTCTCCTCCCGTCTTTCCCAGTCTAACTCAATCAGCATAACCCTCCATTCCCTACTCCCCCATATGCTTGTCTAGCCTCTCCTTAAATACATCGATACTATTTGTCTCAACCATTCCCTGTGGTTGCGAGTTCCACATTCTCACCACTCTCTGGGTAAAGAATTTTCTCCTGAATTCCCTATTGGATTTTTTAGTGGCTATCTTATATTGATGGCCTCGTCCCCACAAGTGGAAACATTCTCTCTGTGTCCACTCTATCAAAACATTCCATAAATTTAAAAGACCTCTATTAGGTCACCCCATGGTCTTTTCTTTTCAAGAATAAAGAGACCCAACTTGTTCATCCTTTCCTGATATGTATACCCTCACAGTTCTGGTAGCATCCTTGTAAATCTTCTCTGCACCCTCTCCAGTGCATCTATATCCTTTTTATAATAATGCGACCAGAACTGTACGCAGTAAATGTGGTCTAACCAAGGTTTGATACAGTTTTAGCATAACTTCCCTCCTTTTCAATTCTATACTTCTAGAAATAAACCCGAGTGCTTGGTTTGTTTTTTTATGGCCTTGCTAACCTGTATGCAACGTTTAGTGATTTGTGTACGTGCACTCCGAGATCCCTTTGTTCCTCGACCCCATTTAGATTCTGATTTTCCAAGTAATGTGACCTCTGTATTTTTCTTACCAAAATGTAATACCTCACACTTAACTGTGTTCAAATTAATTTGCCAATTATATGCCCATTCTGCAAGTTTATTAATGTCTGCTTGTAATTTGTTTCAGTCATAGAAACATAGAAACAAAGAAAATAGATGCAGGAGTAGGCCATTCGGCCCTTCGAGCCTGCACGACCATTCAATAAGATCATGGCTGATCATTCATCTCCGTACCCCTTTCCTGCTTTCTCTCCATACCCCTTGATTACTTTAACCGTAACTTCCTTGAATATATCCAATGAACTGGCATCAACAGCTCTCTGCGGTAGGGAATTCCACAGGTTAACAACTCTCTGAGTGAAGAAGTTTCTCCTCATCTCAGTCCTAAATGGCTTACCCCTTACCCTTAGACTATGTCCAGAACCAGGGGTCACAGTCTAAGGATAAGGGGTAAGCCATTTAGGACCGAGATAAGGAGAAACTTCTTCACCCAGAGAGTGGTGAACCTGTGGAATTCTCTACCACAGGAAGTAGTTGAGGCCAATTCACTAAATATATTCAAAAGGGAGTTAGATGAAGTCCTTACTACTCGGGGGATCAAGGGGTATGGCGTGAAAGCAGGAAGTGGGTACTGAAGTTTCATGTTCAGCCATGAACTCGTTGAATGGCGGTGCAGGCTAGAAGGGCTGAATGGCCTGCTCCTGCACCTATTTTCTATGTTTCTATGTTTCTATGGACTTCCCCAACATCGGGAACATTCTTCCTGCATCTAACCTGTCCAGTCCCATCAGAATTTTATATGTTTCTATGAGATCCCCTCTCATCCTTCTAAACTCCAGTGAATACAGGCCTAGTCGATCCAGTCTCATATGTCAGTCCTGCCATCCCGGAATGAGTCTGGTGAACTTTCGCTGCACTCCCTCAATAGCAAGAACGTCCTTCCTCAGATTAGGAGACCAAAACTGAACACAATAATCCAGGTGAGGCCTCACTAAGGCCCTGTACAACTGCAGTAAGACCTCCCTGCTCCTATACTCAAATCCCCTAGCTATGAAGACCAACATACCATTTGCCTTCTTCACCGCCTGTAGTAACTGCATGCCAACTTTCAATGACTGATGTACCATGACACCCAGGTCTCGTTGTACCTCCCCTTTTCCTAATCTGCCGCCATTCAGATAATATTCTGCCTTCGTTTTTGCCACCAAAATGGATAACCTCACATTTATCCACATTATACTGCATCTGCCATGCATTTGCCCACTCATCTAACCTGTCCAAGTCACCCTGCAGCCTTTTAGCGTCCTCCTCACAGCTCACACTGCCACCCAGCTTAGTGTCATCTGCAAACTTGGAGATATTACACTCAATTCCCTCATCTAAATCGTTAATGTATATTGTAAATAGCTGGGGTCCCAGCACTGAGCCCTGCGGCACCCCACTAGTCACTGCGTACCATTCTGAAAAGGACCCGTTTATCCCGACTCTCTGCTTCCTGTCTGCCAACCAATTCTCTATCCACGTCAGTACATTACCCCCAATACCATGTGCTTTAATTTTGCACAACAATCTCTTGTGTGGGACCTTGTCAAAAGCCTTTTGAAAGTCCAAATATACCACATCCACTGGTTCTCCCTTGTCCACTCTACCAGTTACATCATCAAAAAATTCTAGAAGATTTGTCAAGCAGGATTTCTCTTTCATAAATCCATGCTGACTTGGACCGATCTTGTCACTGCTTTCCAAATGTGCTGCTATTTCATCTTTAATAATTGATTCCAACATTTTCCCCACTACTGATGTCAGGCTAACTGGTCTATAATTACCCGTTTTCTCTCTCCCTCCTTTCTTAAAAAGTGGTGTTACATTAAGCTACCCTCCAGTCCATAGGAACCGATCCAGAGTCGATAGACTGTTGAAAAATGATCACCAATGCATCCACTATTTTTTGGGCTACTTCCTGAAGTACTCTGGGATGCAGACTATCAGGCCTCGGGGATTTATTGGCCTTCAATCCCATCAATTTCCCTAACACAATTTTCCATCCAATAATGATTTCCTTCAGTTCCTCCTTCCCACTAGACCCTCGGTCCCCCAGTATTTCCAGAAGGTTATTCGTGTCTTCCTTTGTGAAAACAGAACCAAAGTATTTGCTTAACTGGTCCGCCATTTCTTTGTTCCCCATTATAAAGTCACCTGAATCTGGCTGCAAGGGACGTATGTTTGTCTTCACTAATCTTTTCCACTTCACATATCTAAAGAAGCTTTTGCAGTCAGTTTTTATGTTCCCAGCAAGCTTCCTCTCATACTCTATTTTCCCCCTCCTAATTAAACCCCTTGCCCTCCTCTGCTATATTACAAAATTCACCCAGTCCTCAGGTTTGTTGCTTTTTCTAGCCAATTTATATGCCTCTTCCTTGGCTTTAACACGATCCTTAATTTCCCTTGTTAGCCACGGTTGTGCCACCTTCCCCGTTTTATTTTTACTCCAGACAGGGATGTACAATTGTTGAAGTTCATCCATGTTATCTTTAAATGTTTGCCATTGCCTATCCACTGTCAATCCTTTAAGTATCTCTCGCCAGTCTATTCTAGCCAATTCACATCTCATACCATCGAAGTTACATTTCCTTAAGTTCAGGAGCCTAGTCTCTGAATTAACTGTGTCATTCTCCATCTTAATAAAGAATTCTACCATATTATGGTCACTCTTCCCCAAGGGGCCTCGCACAGCAAGATTGCTAATTAGTCCTTTCTCATTACACATCACCCAGTCCAGAATGGCCAGTCCTCTAGTTGGTTCCTCGACATATTGGTCAAGAAAACCATCCCTAATACACTCCAGGAAATCCTCCTCCACCACATTGCTACCAGTTTGGTTAGCCCAATCAATATGTAGATTAAAGTCGTCCATGATAACTGCTGTACCTTTATGGCACGCATCCCTAATTTTTTGTTTGATGCTGTCCCCAACCTCAATACTACTGTTTGGAGGTCTGTGCACAACTCCCACTAGCGTTTTCTGCCCTTTGGAATTCCGCAGCTCCACCCATACCGATTCTGCATCATCCAGGCTAATGTCCCTCCTTACTATTGCACTAATTTCCTCTTTAACCAGCAACGCCACCCTGCCTCCTTTCCTCTCTGCCTATTCTTCCTGAATGTTGAATACCCCTGGATGTTGAGTTCCCAGCCTTAGTCACCCTGGAGTATTGACCATCCTCCAATTTGGTGTCATCCGCAAATTTAGAAATTGTGCTTTTGATTCCAAAGTCTAAATGGTTAATATAAATTGTGAACAACAGTGGTCCCAGCAGTGATCCTTGTGGAACACCACTACCCACCTTCTGCCTCTCTGAATAGCCACCTTTTTCCCCTACTTTTAGTTATCCATTCTGCTACTTGTCCCAACTGAGTTATTCTGACCTTATTCATTAATCTATTATGCAGCAGCTTATCAAAGCCCTTTTGGAAATATAGACATATTACATCTACCACATCACCCTTGTGCATTGCTGTACAGACAGTTTAACTCATTTTTAACAGCAGTTCCTCTCACTTTATTTTTAACAATGTTTTTACACTCCTGTTCTATAACTTTATTTATTCCCTGGCCATTTATGTCCTCCCTATGTATATCACATAGAATATGCAGCAGAGAAATAGGCCATTCAGCCCAACTCGTCTGTGCCAATGTGTTTATGCTGCACATGAGCCTCCTCCCATTTCATTTGCCTCATCCCAGCCTTGCAGCATATTCCCGGAGGGGCTCGCACAGCACATGTCCCATCTCCTGGAGGGGCTCACACAGCACATGTCCCATCTCCCGGAGGACCCTCACACAGCACATGTCCCATCTCCTGGAGGGCCCTCACACAGCACATGTCCCATCTCCCGGAGGGGCTCGCACAGCACATGTCCTATCTCCTGGAGGGGCTCACACAGCACATGTCCCATCTCCCAGAGGACCCTCACACAGCACATGTCCCATCTCCCGGAGGACCCTCACACAGCACATGTCCCATCTCCTGGAGGGCCCTCACACAGCACATGTCCCATCTCCTGGAGGACCCTCACACAGGACATGTCCCATCTCCTGGAGGACCCTCACACAGCACATGTCCCATCTCCCGGAGGACCCACACACAGCACATGTCCCATCTCCTGGAGGGCCCTCACACAGCACATGTCCCATCTCCTGGAGGGGCTCACACAGCACATGTCCCAGCTCCTGGAGGGCCCTCACACAGCACATGCCCATCTCCCGGAGGGGCTCACAAAGCACCTGTCCCATCTCCCGGAGAACCCTCACACAGCACATGTCCCATCTCCCGGAGGGACTCACACAGCGCATGTCCCATCTCCCGGAGGGGCTCACACAGCACATGTCCCATCTCCTGGAGGGCCCTCACACAGCACATGTCCCATCTCCCGGAGGGGCTTACACAGCACATGTCCCATCTCCCGGAGGGGCTTACACAGCACAGGTCCCATCTCCCAGAGGGGCTTACACAGCACATGTCCCATCTCCCGGAGGGGCTTACACAGCACATGTCCCATCTCCTGGAGGGGCTTACACAGCACATGTCCCATCTCCCGGAGGACCCTCACACAGCACATGTCCCATCTCCCGGAGGGCCCTCACACAGCACATGTCCCATCTCCCGGAGGACCCTCACACAGCACATGTCCCATCTCCCAGAGGGGCTCACACAGCACATGTCCCATTTCCCGGAGGACCCTCACACTGCACATGTCCCATCTCCTGGAGGACCCTTGGGTGGATATCATCCAGCCCGGCTGTTCTATCTATTTTTACGTTCTTAATTCTTTCTAAAACAATATGCTTATCAATGTTAATGTTACTAATAAAACTAGTATATTTAAATTATTATATTCGAGCATCATCTTCAAAAGTACTCATTTAATATTTCCGCCATACTTCGTGAGTCCTTTGTAACCTTTGGATAGGAAGGACCTATTTCCCTTCGCATTGGGGTCAACAACCAGGGGGCATAGATTCAAAGTAATTGGTAGGAGGTATAGAGGGGATTTGAGGGGAAATTTCTCAGCTAGAGGGTGGTGGGGGTCTGGAACTCACTGCCTGAAAGGTTGGTAGCAGAAAGCCTCACCACATTTAAAAAGTACTTGGATGTGCACTTGAAGTGCCGTAACCTGCAGGGCTATGGACCGAGAGCTGGAAAGTAGGATTAGACTGGATAGCTCTTGGTCAGCCGGTGCAGAAACAATGGGCCGAAATGGCCTCCTTCTGTGCTGTAAGTTTCTATGATTCTATGAACCTGTCCTTGAACACCCTTCAGTGGCCCATTACAGTCTTTAGTTCTCTGACTCGTCGCATAACTAAACAAGCTCTTCCCATTACTGGCATAGTTGTCTACAATCCTTTTTTCCATTAGCCTTTTTGCTGATCTAATCGCAGTCTTCATTTTCTTTAGTTGTTCCATGTATTCAACCCTATTTATTTGAGTATTAAATATTTTTAATTCATAGAAACATTTCTGTTTACATCTTATTTGTCTTTGTACAGAACCAGTCAGTCACATTTCCTTCTTTTGATTTTGGGAACAAGTTTGTTCCCCACATTTTTAATCTTATTCTTAAAAACTTTCTATTTATATTCAACATCGGTTGCAACATCATGAAGAGGGTTAGCCAATTTATCCATTCCAAATCATCTGCCATTTTGGAGAAGTTTGCCCTTCTGAAATCTGGTACGAGTTGCAGCTTCTCAGTACCTTTAGTTCCACGAGCCAATTGGAACCGTATAATATGATCACTGTTGCCCAGATGTTCCCCCACATGGAAGCCTGATACATAACTTCACTACTTTTGAATCCTGTAGTCCTAGAAATAAATCTGTGTTTTTTTGCTTTGCTGACCTGTAACGCTGCTTTAAATGATTTGTTTACCTATGTCCCTAGATCCATTCAGCTTCTTATTTTCTAAGGTATAGGTGATTCTGTTTTTCCCACCAAAATGCATCACTTGCCACTTAACTGCCCAGTCTGCAAGTTTTGTAATGTCTGCATGCCCGACACGAGACTCCCAAAGCAAGCGCTCTACTCGGAACTCCTACACGGCAAGCGAGCCCCAGGTGGGCAGAGGAAACGTTTCAAGGCCACCTTCAAAGCCTCCTTGAGAAAGCTACACCTGGGAGTCCCTGGCCAAAGACCGCTCTAAGTGGAGGAAGAGCATCCGGAGGGCGCTGAGCACCTCGAGTCTCGTCACCGAGAACATGCAGAAACCAAGCGCAGGCAGCGGAAGGAGCGTGTGGCAAACCAGATTCCCCACCCTCCCTTTCCTTCAACCACTGTCTACCCCATCTGTGACAGAGACTGTAATTCCCCTATTAGACTGCACAGCCACCTGAGAACTCACTTTTAGAGTGGAAGCAAGTCTTCCTCGATTTCGAGGGACTGCCTATGGTGATGATGATATCTATTGTATTATGTTGCAATCTTCCTCCCTGTTAGCTATAATCCCCAGTTTGGTATCATCTACAAATGTTGATTTTTACTTATTCGTAAATCCAAATTGTTATGTATGAAATAAAGGTTCAAACTGAGTAATGTTTAACTAAGCAAGGTACAACATTGGCTCTGCTTTATTTAGGCCCAAAGTGCCTGACTCTCAAAATGGCTGGCCTTTTATACCTGAGCAGCACCATGTGCATGCTGCTCAGTGGCCTCTAATAATGACGCCATCTGGTGGCTACAAACAGAATGTACATACATGACAATACTCCCTGAGATCTTATCACAGTCTTTCACAGGTTGAGACGGTCCGGTGCTTTGCGCTCCCGGGTTGACCGTCTCAGTTCGATTCCGGCCTTGGGTGAGTGTGCAGGGTCTGTTGTGGCTGATGGCTGGACGACTGACTTGTTGGGGGTGGCAGTGGCCATGTTAGGAATTGCAAGTCCATTTTTATTGAACAGGTCCGTGATGGAAATTCCGGGTTCACTGATGACCCTTGAGTCCACTGAAGGCTGCTGGTAGGTTGGTTGGTTGTCAATGGTTTCTTCATCCGACTGCTCTTGCTCGTCTGTGTGCTTCAGCTTTGTCTGATTCATATGTTTCCTGCAAGTTTGCCCATTCTTGAGCTTAATAACTATTGTGTTCCTAACACAGATGAGACTGCACACAGGGAGGTTAAAGTAACAGTGACCTCAGTCTTTATTAAGACATTCCAGTGTGAGGAACAGGCCTTAGGGGCCAGCTTATATACAGTGCTCCCAAGGGATGCTGGGATCATAGAAATAGAAACTTAGAAAATAGGTGCAGGAGTAGGCCATTCGGCCCTTCGAGCCTGCACCGCCATTCAATGAGTTCATGGCTGAACATGCAACTTCAGTACCCCATTCCTGCTTTCTCGCCATACCCCTTGATTCCCCCTAGTAGTAAGGACTACATCTAACTCCTTTTTGAATATATTTAGTGAACTGGCCTCAACAACTTTCTGTGGTAGAGAATTCCACAGGTTCACCACTCTCTGGGTGAAGAAGTTTCTCCTCATCTCGGTCCTAAATGGCTTACCCCTTATCCTTCGACTGTGACCCCTGGTTCTGGACTTCCCCAACAACATGGATCCCTTGGGACTTCAGGGTGGCGGAACATGGGAGTGCATGCTTTACAAATACACAACAATAACAAATACTCTGTTGCCCTCCTTGGCCATACCAGTGATCCATTTGGGACCCTGACCATAATTCAACACATATACAGGATCATTAACAGAATCTTGCGAGACACAGTTGTGCGATCATGGTATCCTTGTTGACTTTGTCTTCTGTATTCAACATGATTATTTAAATCTGGGTGTACCAGAGATAGGTTGGTCTTAAGACCTCTTTTCATCATGAGTTCAGCAGGAGAGACCCCTGTAAGTGTGTGGGGTCTTGTCCTGTAACTCAGCAGTATGCAGGACAAGTGGGTCTGCAGTGACCCTTGGGTTACTCTCCTCATGCTTTGTTTGATAATTTGTACTGTACGTTCAGCTTGCCCGTTGGACGCAGGCTTGAACAGTGCTGACCTTAAATGTTTTATGCCATTTATTTTCACAAACTCCTGAAACTCCTGACTGGTGACTGGTGACCCATTGTCGTTCACCACTATGTCAGACAGACCATGTGTCGCGAACATGACATTGAGATTCTCTATGGTTGCCATGGATGTGCTGGATGACATGATTATGCATTCTATCCACTTCGAATAAGCGCCCACCACCACCAAAAACATCTTGCCCAGGACGGGACCTGCAAAGTCTACATGGATCCTGGACCAAGGTTTGGATGGCCACATGACCACAGACTCAGCGGCGATTCCGCTGGTGCTTTGCTGAGCTGCATACGTGCTTCCAGTTCAGAACCAATTCCTGGCCATCATACATGGGATCTGGCGATAGCCTTCATCATCGCTATACCAGGATGTGTGCTGTGTAACTCACGCACCAACTTCTCTCTCCTTTTCTTGGGCATTACAACGCGATTGCCCCACAAAATGCAATCTGCTTGAATAGACAGTTCGTCTTTGCGACGAATGTACGTTTTGGCCTCCTCGCACATTTGCTTAGGTATGGCAGATCAATCCCCTTTGAGGATGCAACCCTTTACCACTGATAAAATCGGGTCCTGGCTGGTCCAGATCTTAACTTGTTGAGCCGTGACAGGGGTTCCTTCACTCTCAAAAGTATCCATGATTAACATTACATCCGCCGGTTGTGGCATTTCCACCTCCGGTGTGGGCAATGGCAACCGGCTCAAAGCATCGGTACAATTCCCTGTGCCAGGTCTGTGGCGAATGACATAATCATAGGCAGATAATGTCAGTGCCCACCTTTGGATGTGGGATGAAGCGTTGGTATTGATACTTTTGCTCTCGGAAAACAATGAAATGAGCAGCTTGTGATCGGTCTCTAATTCAAACCTCAGACCGAACATTGATGCATCTTTTTAACACTGTACACATACGCTAAGGCTTCGTTTTTTTACCATGCTGTAGGCTCTTTCTGCTTTAGACAAACTTTTGGATGCATATGCGACAGGTTGAAGTTTCCCTGACTCATTGGCACGTAACACATTCCATATGACGATGCGTCACAGGCCAAAGCTAAACGTTTCAATGGGTCATAATGTACCAGCAGCTTGTTCGAGCAAAGCAGGTTGGTGTCTTTCTCAAAAGCTCTTGTCTTGCAATGCGTCCCACACCCAGTTGTTGCTTTTTCTCAATAGCATGTGCAGTGGTTCTAGCAAGGTGCTCAATTTAGGTAGGAAGTTACCAAAGTAGTTGAGTAGACCCAGGAACAAATGCAGCTCCGTCACATTCTGCGGCTTGGGTGCTTTGGTTTTCACGTCAGTCGGCCTGATGCCATCAGCAGCGACTTTCCTCCCGAGGAATTTGACCTCCGGTGCCATGAAGATGTACTTCGAGCGTTTCAGTCTGAGTCCCACTCTGTCCAAACGCAGTAGAACCTCTTCCAGGTTGTTCAGATGTTCCTTGGAGTCACGACCGGTGATCAGGATGTCATCTTGGAACACGACGGTTCTGGGAACGGACTTCAGTAGACTTTCTATATTCCTCTGGAATAATGCTGCAGCCGACGAATTCCAAAAGGGCACCTGTGGTAAATAAACAGTCCTTTGTGCGTGTTAATGCACGTAAGTCTTGTCGACGTCTCGACTAACTCCTGCGTCGTATAGGCCGACGTCAAGTCCAGGTTTGTGAATGACTTCTCTCCGGCTAGCGTCGCAAACAAGTCCTCAGTCTTCGGTAACGGGTACTGATCTTGTTTTGAAACCCTATTGATTGTAGCCTTGTAGTCTCCACAGATTCTGACTGTGCCATCACTTTTCAGCACAGGAACAATGGGGCTGGCCCATTCATTATATTCGACCGGTGATATGATCCCTTCACGCTGGAGTCTGTCCAGTTCAATTTCGACCTTCTCCCTCATCATACACGGCACTGCCCGAGCTTTATGATCGACGGGTCTTACATCTGAGTCCACGTGGATCTGCACCTTGGCTCCCGTGAAGTTGCCGATACCTGGTTCGAACAGCGAGGGGAATTTGCTCAATACTTGGTCACATGTATCTTCCTCCGATTATAACGCCTTTATGTCGTTCCAGTCGCATCTGATTTTCTCCAACCAGCTCCTGCCGAGCAGCGCTGGGCCATTGCCTGGAACAATCCACAGCGGTAACTCGTTATACGACACATTAATTTGTGCACTGCCAATCATCTTTATCAGTTCTTTGGTGTACGTGCCCAGCTTGGCATTAACGGGGCTCAGCCTGGGCCTCACAGTCTTAGTATCCCACAGCTTATTAAATGCCCTCTCGTTTATGATCAATTGACTCGCCCCCGTGTCCACTTTCATCGATACCGGTATCCCACTAAGCTTCACATTAATCAAAATTGGTTTACTCTTGATTATGAAGGAGTACAGTCCATACACTTCCTCCTCTGGCATCTCGGATTGCATATCCGGATCCACGCTAGTCTGACTCTCATCCTCCACGTAGTGTGTCGCAGCTCGCTTGCTCATCTATGGACACTTGTGCTGGAGATACTCTCAGACAGCCTTTGCAACTATATTGCTTGAATCGGCACTGCTGGTGCCGATGATTTCCCCCACAACGCCAACACGGAGAAGTCGGATACATTCCCCCTGGCGGACTTTGGGCAGCCACAGGTTTCGCGAATGCAGCCGGATAGGCCCTGCCATGTGCTGCTCTGCCGAACGCCGAATCAATCGCTTTTACAGTACTTGCTGAGGTTCGATTCTTCACCGCTATTTGTTTTAGACTCCTGTCCGTCATACGTGATTGAGCGATCTGGATGACTCTTTTTGAATCCAACTCCTCCACCGCCAGAAGTTTGCACAGGATCACTGTTTTGGATCGATAATAATAGACCCAGGTTCGGGATCTGGAAGAATGTTAAATAAGAGGCAAGACAAATGAAGTAAAGATAAAATACCGTTTACTGAGAGAAAAGAAACATAATACAGTGTACGAAGAAAAGAGAAGTATGATAAGATGCAACAAAGCTTACAGCCTTCGGCCCATCGGGAACTCCACAACGACGGCTGGTCAGGAGCCTTGGAGGTCCCGGCACCGCTCGCGAATCACGGTCCAAGGTGAAGTTCAAAGAGCTACTGGACAGTTCTGTTCCTTTGTACTATTGAACAAACATGGGTGCATGTGGTTTATGGCCAACTCCTAATCTGTAAGGCCCCAGCTGTTCTTCCACAAAGCATGAGACCTCGAGGCGCCGATCGTCCCATAAACAAGATGGTGTGCACATCAAGGTCTCTCTCTCTCTCTCTCTCTCTGCATCAACAACATTCCACGAGGCATGAAGCAGAAACACAAAGTAAATATCGGAATATCATAATTAACCCTATGTGATTAACCCTATACAATACAATCCACCCTTGATATTTAGACATTCTAAGTAATATAATCGAGTTGAAGGCGTAATGCATCAGTTACACGTTGAGTATGTGCAAGCAACGCCCGCAATCTACACCAAAGAAAACATACAAGCGGTAATATCAGTAATAACGCGACGAGTAAAACAACGATAGGATGTATTAACAGCTTCAAAGCGACGGATGTTTTTGGGGACCATCCGTAAAAGATGTCTCAGCAATGGTGTACCGTAAGGTCAGTGACCGTTGTCGCAACTCTGACCAAGGCGCCTTCACTGTAACTCATAGAAACTTGCAGAGTATGAAGAGTACGCCCTCATTTGCTCAGTTCATCAGTGACCTTTTGATTATCTTTTAGAAATTGAGCTAAACGAGTTCGGTCTACAGTGGGAGGAAGGTTAGTAATGCCGAGGATGGTGCGATGGTGCACAACATTTTTCCATCGTCCCAATCGATATGACCTTTTAGAATGAAGGTCATATATGGAATACACATCTTTAAAGCAAGCAGTTAGAGGAGGATCTTTACGGGCGCCGTCAAGATAAATGGGATAGACACTAGTAATACAAACATGATTCTGTCCGATTTCATGTAAAATTGTATCATTGTATGGTACAAGTGTCCAACTAAATGTTCCCACTGTATGCTGTAGGGAGCATAGTTCAAACACAGGTGTGTGCAAAGGACACACCATACCAAAAGACCATATTTGACAACCTTGAGCTTGGTGAGTTCTATTGCTAGCATCAATCCACCCACCCTTGAATCGGGTACCCACAGATTTTGACCATACAGGTGGGGAAGCACTATAAACTGGCACCAAATGTTGTTTTTTGTGATATTGACTATTCTCATAGTAAAGTTACACCCCTGGTCATCACAATGTGTATGTTGCATATCAGGTTTTACCTCTAGATTTCTATTGCCCAAGTGGAATATTTTGCTCCAACTATTTGCATGCCCTGACATGGCAATATGTTCTAACTCGGCCCTTAATAGTTGCCGGGTTACTTCTTCAAACATGCATTGTGTGTGATGACCTCATTCTTGTTGTCACCCGGTGACATTCCCTATCTCTTAAGTAGTTTTATTTATGTGTTCCCATCGCATTACGTCCGACAGCCAACTAGAAAACATCTGTCCTGTGAGACCTCTGGCCCATGCATCTCCAGTGAGTCTCCCTACCTTTTGTATTTTGTTTTGTAAGGTCTCGATATCCATAGAGTTTAATGTTCCTATTCCTGTTCCTACGCCTCCTAATATTGTGGCTAATATATCATGCCTTTGTCTCACTAACATTTTCAGATTTGCTTTAATTGTTGTTATATTACAAGTGACAGACGGCTTGTCCGCATACCGGACTTGTAGTGTGAGATTTAATATGGGTGGGGATGTAAGAGTGTAGCCATTGCAAATGATCCATGGGGCTCTTAGAATGCTTAACTACACGCATTGACCAAAAGTGGCCCATAATCCCCCTACCAGTGATTACGGAGGCATTTGTACATCCATACCATAGAGACGCATTTAATTTAATTTCGTCTGACATAGTGTCATTGCTTGACGTAACACTGCGGGCCCAACTCCTTAACCATGTGACATTGTGCAATAACGACACATTGGAGTGCACATTGCATATCATTGTCATATTTGATAACGTGATGTTGGCCCCCGTGCTTACTGTTAATAGCATCTGCCCTGGTCCTCCCCAGTACCCGCATGTGTCACAAGTGACGCTCCAGTGTCCTATAGTGCAGGCTTGCCTGGAAGGACAGGTAAAATTGTCTTGCGTACGATCAGTGTTAGATAACCGCCACCCTATATGGCCATCCCAGGCTGTGTTTGAGGATGGAAGTAGCACAGTCACAGATAACGAGACACAGAGACTTGCCAGCACGAGTTGGTAAGTCGCCATTTTGGGCAGAATTCCTGTGAGAGGAAGCATAAGTATATTAATTCAGCCCTGTTTAGTCAATTTACCCTTGTCAACACAGAGAGGAATATCTTGACCAGTCAGGAGCACCCAATAAGTGTTTCCTTCTCCTTTCGCTAAGATTTCCCCTGCTTGTAAGGGTTTCTGGGGGTACTGCACCCACACTTTTCCTCCTTCACAAACTGTGTCCTGAGTCTGATTTTCTTTTTCCATAGTAGGGACACCAACTTTGCCTAACATGTGGCTTATGGGAGTTCCCCCCCGCAATGGTCGGTGATTCAGATTGCGCACTGCTTGTGGTAAGACCTTTAACCACCCTTGCAATGTGTTAGTGGGAGTTAATATTTTAATCTGTTGCTTAAGTAGTCCATTCATGCGTTCTATTAACCCTGCAGCTTGCGTATAGTAAGGTATGTGAAACATCCATTAGATCCCGTTGTCTACCGCCCACTGTTGCACTGTTTGACCTGTGAAGTGCGACCCATTATCGGACTGTACTTGTGCTGGCTCACCGTAGTATGTGATTAAATTCTCCAGTCCTTTAATCGTATTTTGTTGATTCGCTTTAGTCACTGGATAAGCTATCAAAAGTCCAGAATAGGTATCAACAGCAGTGAGCAAATATTGGAACCGTTGTTGCAATGGTAAAGGTCCTACATAATCAACTTGCCATATTTGTGCTGGTTGAGTCCCTCTCTTAATATGGGCACTGGGTTGCCGTTGTAGGGGAAAATGCTTCACCTTTTGACAAATTTCACAGGTGTTTATGATCTGTAACACCGCCGTAGTCAAATGTAACCCCCTATTTCGTACCCATTGTATCGTACCCTGAATGCCCAAATGTCCAGATTTGTGGTGGGCCCACTTGCCTATGCCATATTCTTCCTCTTCCACCTCTGACAGCCCGTACCCGGGCTATATTATCAACGGTGTTATTATATTCAGAGGTCTTTGAAGTGTTTTTCATGTGAGCGTCCACATGATATAGTTATTTTCATCTTCTGGGCTTTGGACCATATTTGTTCCCATAGGTGCTTTCCCCACAAGTCTTTCCCAGTTATTTGCCAGTTTCGCATCCAGCTCGCCATGCCATTGGCTACTGCCCATGAGTCAGTATATATGTGTACTTGTTGCTGTTCCTCTTCTAACGCAAGGACTATAGCTGCTAGTTCTCCCACCCCCTCATCATGCACAATTGCCTGGGTTTTGGGATTGAAGGCAGCGGCTCGCCATCGCCGAAGGCTGTTTCGCCAGACCGCTGAGCCACCTGTGAACCAGGAATGGCTACGTTCTTCAGGTGTTAACTGTTCAAAGGACATGCCCCAGGAGATCGGTGACTCTTTGGTTAAACTGACAGACGACTGCGTAAGTTCACTCTCAGCTGTTTGTGGGTATTCAGCCACATGCTCATGTAGTCGGGTGATTCCTTCTTTTCCTTTACTTGCTCTGTCTGCGATATACCATTTCCAGCGCACTATGGAGCTTTGCTGCTCTCGCCCGACCTTGTGTGTCTCATTTTCTGAGAGAACCCAGGATTATATGGGTAGGTCTGGTCTTAAACTGACTTGGTCGTTCCCTGTCTGTCCTTCTGTTTCTATTAGGGCCCGATAACACGCTAATAATTGTTTCTCAAATGGAGTGTAACGAGTAGCAGCATCTGTCAATTTTCTAGACCAGAACCCTAAAGGTATACGAGTGCCATGTTGAACCTGCCACAAACTCCGTACTGCAGTATCATTGGTAACGGATACCTGTAGCTCAACAGGCTGCCCAGGCACTCGCGGGGCTCGGGGTAAAGCTTGAGCTGCAGCTTCTTTGGCTGCATCAAAAGCCACCTGTTGTTCCTTTCCCCACTCGAAGTGGGCCTTTTCTTTGTGTTACGGCATACAGCGGTTTTAATAACATCGTGAGGTGAGGTATGTGTCTCCTCTAGTAACCCAATAGTCCCACAAACCGTTGTGTCTCAGTTTTATTCGTGGGGCTGGCCATTTCTTGAATTTTATTCTTCACAGGCTCGGGTATGATGCGCTCACCCCGAGACCATTGGATTCCCAGGAACTGGACAGTTTGGCTAGGGCCCTGCACCTTCTTCGGATTTATCTCCCAGCCCCTGTCTCGCATGTGTTGGACTAAAGTAGCAAGGGCTTCTAACACCCTCGGTGGGACCCCTTATTAATACATCATCGATGTAGTGTGCCAGTGAGATGTTAGGAGCCAACGTGCACATGTCCAGGTCCCGGGCCACCAATCCGTGGCATAGGGAAGGGCT
This sequence comes from Pristiophorus japonicus, assembly GCF_044704955.1. Classification (NCBI taxonomy): domain Eukaryota; kingdom Metazoa; phylum Chordata; class Chondrichthyes; family Pristiophoridae; genus Pristiophorus; species Pristiophorus japonicus. The sequence goes on from NC_091997.1 coordinate 58,126,454, forward strand.
ATGTAGCTAACCTTGAGGGAGGCGTTTAAACGTGTATTGCCTCCCTTCCCAAGTGAATGCAAACTGGTCCTGGGATTCTTCCGCTATTGGAATGGAGAAAAAGGCATTGGCCAGGTCGATTACCGCATACCACTCTGCACCTTCTTCAGACAGCCGCTCTGTTATAGTTACTACATCTGGGACAGCGGTTGCCAGGGGAGGGGCAAATTTGTTCAGTTGTCGGTAGTCCATAGTCATCCTCCAACTTTTGTCGGGTTTCTGCACAGGCCAAACAGGGCTATTATAGGGGAACACCGCATGTCTAATGATACCCACCTCCAAGAGCCTTTGTATGGTTTCCCCTATTTCTTTGTGTCTCCCAGGTATTCGGTACTGTTTCATAGTCACTATACACGATGGCCGTGGTATTACCACTGGTTCCCACTTTGCTTCCCCTGCAATCACAGTGATCGCCCGTATCCCGAATGAGAATCGCCCGAACAAGGTGTTGTGTATGGTTCCCTTTAAAAGGTCCATCCCAATAATATATTCCTTTACTGCCGATATTAAGAATGTTACCCAGCGCAAAGGCCCATTTCCCAACGCCATTCTGATAGTTGTTTGGACAGCGGGCGTTTCTGCCCCTCCGAACCCATTAATCATAATACGGGTCCCTGTGTGTTTCCTAGGATTTCCATGGATAATAGTAACTTCTGCCCCTGTGTCTAGTAAAGCCACATCTCTTTGTATGTTCCCCCCCGTCAATGTATCGTAATCGGAATGTGTGGCCTCAGGTCCCCGGGAGCTTGGGTTGATGTGGTTCTAACGAGGAGTACTCCTGGATCCCGGCCACACCCCTAGTCGAGGGGATTACTAGCCTTCCACAGCTCTTATATGTTGGGGTATAGGCTAGCAGGAGGTGGTTTCTCCGCATCCGCAGATTTATCGCTATCCGACTTCGTCTCCCTTACCTCCCTCCTTTCACTCTTGGTTGGTGATATAATCCTCCCTGTGTTGCCATGTTGTGCAACTGTATCACACCCTCCGCCATAGTATTCCAAGGTTTTACCTCCCCTTCCCAATCAACGGCAGAGGGATATTTTTGCCGGACCCCTGTAGTAACCATGTCCCATAGCGAACCTGTGCCCTGGACATTCCGTAGCACTGCTGTGATATGGTGGTCCGTAGTCATAGTCCCCATTTTTATTAACTCTTCGGGGTTAAGTATTACGCCTGATGCTCCCTGGTCCCAAATCCAGGTTAGCCATTCTGACAATGATTCCCCGGGTTTTTGGCGAAATTGAGACCCTATTTCTTGTAACTCACTAGTGGTGAAGTCACGCACCCCTCTAGTGGTTACCGGCTGTTCCCCATCTTGCTGTTTTGTCTTATTTGTCATAAGGGGTCTAGCTTCCGTGCTCGGAGCGTATTGGGGAGGGTCTTTAGTTTCCTCCCATTACCCCCCCTCACCCTCTGTCCACTCATATTCTGAGTCAGTGGAGTACTAGATATTTTTGGTGCACCACCCACAATTTTTTCCGGCTTGTATACATTCACCACATGATTTTGCATTGGCTTTTAAACACTCAATGGGATCTGATTGAGCAAGTCCATACCACAGGCAGCAGCAAATCAGTGCAGTACAAAGGATATATTTCAAATCTATCTGTAATTTCCGTCGTCTGGCTTTCTTTTTATTTTGTACTGTTGCCAGACGGCATATTAAAGTTTCTGATTGTTCATTGACTTTATCCTCCCGTTCTTGTGCAATGCGGGCCGCTTCAGTCAGAGTTGAGTTTTGACTTTCCAAAACCTTAACAGCTGTTTTTAACTGTAGGTTTTCTGCCTCACTTTCCTTAAGTTGTTTACACATCGCCCTGAATGCATCCCATTTGTGGGGGACTATTTTTCTCCTGTGGGAAGCCCGCATCCTCCAGGAGAGACAGTGCCGCATGGGGTATGGTTCTATCTTTGCTCTGTTCCAATAACTGCGTATCCCAATGTTGCGGGGGTCCAAACCGGGCTAGCACATTGGCAAGAGAGCCAAAACCCTCATCCCTCGTGCTCCACCCTGGTATTCTATACTTCTCTCCCGCAGGAGGAGACTGCTTCTTGTCTTTTCTCTTAAACATTTTACCAGATCCTGTTCGTGACGCCAAAATGTTTTGGATCGATAATAATAGACCCAGTTTCGGGATCTGGATGAATGTTAAATAAGAGACAAGACAAATGAAGTAAAGATAAAACACCGTTTACTGAGAGAAAAGAAACATAATACAGTTTACGAAGAAAAGAGAAGTATGATAAGATGCAACAAAGCTCACAGCCTTCGGCCCGTCGGGAACTCCACAACGACGGCTGGTCAGGAGCCTTGGGGGTCCCGGCACCGCTCGCGAATCACGGTCCAAGGTGAAGTTCAAAGAGCTACTGGACAATTCCGTTCCTTTATACTATTGAACAAACATGGGTGCATGTGGCTTATGGCCAACTCCTAATCTGTGAGGCCCCAGCTGTTCTTCCACAAAGCATGAGACCTCGAGGCGCCGACCGTCCCATAAACAAGATGGTATGCACATCAAGGTCTCTCTCTCTCTGCATCAACAACATTCCACGAGGCATGAAGCAGAAACACACTGTAAATGTCGGAATATCATAATTAACCCTATGTGATTAACCCTTTACAATACAATCACCTCGTGGTTAATATCGATAACAAAGAAGTCCCGCAGCATGTCTGTCAACACCGTCCCGAACTTGCACGGTCCCGCTAGACGTCTCAGGTTGGAACGAATTCCGCCGCGCTCTGGGCCCCTGATCGAACGTGTGTATAAAACCTGTATCTCGAGATGGTGATGCCGTCATCTGGCTTGAGGTGCTCCCGTACCAATGTACACAACTTCTCGTACGTTTTCTCTGTTGGATCACAAGGCATGATTAGATTCTTTATCAGACCGTAGACCTTTAAACCGCACACAGTGAGGTGCCGAACTGCATCGTCATTTTGTTGGCCATGAAGTACTGGTTCAAACGGCTCACAAAGTCTGCCCAATCTTCTCCCTCCTCGAATCGCTCTAAAAATCCAATTGTGCTTATTTTGCAAACAAAGGTTCTTGTATTCTCGTCGCCAAATGTTATGTATGCAATAAAGGTTCAAACTGAGTACAATTTAACTAAGCAATGTACAACCTTGGCTCTGCTTTATTTAGGCCCAAAGTGCCTGACTCTCAAAATGGCTGGCCTTTTATACCTGAGCAGCACCATGTGCGTGCTGCTCAGTGGCCTCCAACAATGACTCCATCTGGTGGCTACAAACAGAATGTACATACATGACATAAATCATGAATGTAAATAATGAGTAACAGTGGTCCCAGCACTGATCCTTGTGGAACAGCGCTTTCCACCTTCCTCCAATCTGAATAACTGCCCTTTACCCCTACTCTTTGCTATATATTATTTTAACCAATTTGCTGTCCATTCAGCTGTTTGTACCCTGACTCTACATGCCCAAACCTTTGTCTTGAGCCTGCCATGTGGTATCTTAACAAAGGCCTTTTGAAAATCCAAATATATGACATCTACTACATTATCCTTGTCTACACTTTCCATTACCTCTTCAAAGAATTCTATCAGGTTAGTTAAGCATGACTTAACCTTTCGGAATCTGTGCTAACTATTTTGTATTACGTTTTCTGCCACTAGATGCTCTTCTATCGCTTTTAATATAGATTTCCGTACCTTTCCTACCACTGATACTGAGCTGACTGGTCTATAATTGCCAGCTTTTGTTCTGTTTCCCCTGCTGTATATAGGAACATTATCTGTCCACCAGTCCTCTGGCAATACCCCATCTTCTATAAAACTTTTATAGATATAAACTAGTGCCTCTGCTATCTGCTCCCTCGTTTCCTGGAGTTTGCGGGATGCATACCATCCGGACCTGCGGTTTTATCCGCTTTTCATTTTGCTGGTTTGTCAATTATTTTCTCCCTTTCTATCCCAACTGCATTAATATTCTTTTTATGCTTATCCTCTAGTGAAGTGTCTATTTCATTATCTTCTTTAGTAAGAGCGGAGTGGTTATTCAATACTCTGTCATTTTTCTGTCATTACCCGTGAGTTTATTGTGTTCATTCTGCAATGGCCCCATCACTACTTTAATTTTCCTTATCTTATTTAAGTATCTACAGAACACGTGATTAGTTCTTTTTATATTCCTTGATAATTTGATTTCATAACTTTGCTTTGCCTTCCTGATGGATGTTTTAATGTCTCTGCTAAGTTCCTCGTATTCCCTTATGTCCTTCTCTCCTTTAGTATCTAAGCCCTTCTTGTATGTCTTTTTATTTTGAATAAATTCTCCCTTTTGTTCTTTATTCATCCATGGTGCCCCATAATTATCTTGCCGAGTGACATATGGAATGGATTCCTCATAGAGGACCCCACAGTACAACCTGAAGGATCAAACCTTCCTCGCAAACAGTGGACAACCATCGACCGCCTCAGAACCGTCACATCGATGCTGCCACCTTCCCCATTGGTGGAAGATTAAAGCCTCCAAATCATGTGACTGTGGAGCTTCTAATCAGACCTTGGAGCACATCATCGAGCACTGGCCTCAGAGGGAATTCACAGGAAGCCCACAGGATATCCACGCTGTTACACCGGGAGCTTTGGCCTGGATATCCGACTTGGATATTGACATTTGATTTGTTTAGCTATGACCATACAGAAGATGATTAGCTTGCTTGTTGCTGGCTTTTAGTGGAATACATTTCTCTTGAACTCTATTGACCCTTTTAAAGATTTCCCACTGTTTTTCTGACTGTTTTTAAAGATTGTCTCCTAGTTCACCTTCTTTAGTTCCTCCCTCATTTTTTCATAATTTGCTCTTTCCCAATCTATTACCTCAGTCTTTGTCCTACATATCTCACTCTCGATCCGAATACTGAACCTGACTATAATGTGATCACTACGATGAAGATACTCTCCTACTCTGACTTCTCCGATCTGTTCTGCTTCATCAACCATTGCAAGATCCAGCGTGATTCTTTACTTGTTGCACTTCTTACGTACTGAGTGAGAAAGGGGTCCTGTGCACACTGTAACACTCCATTCCCTGCTCTCACCGCCCTCTTTCCCTCTGCCAGTTTAATTGGGGCTCAATGAAATCTCCCATGTTTATTACTCTATGCCCTTTTGTCTTTCATTTATGGGATGTGGGTGTCGCTGGCAAGACCAGCATTTATTGCCCATCCCTAATTGCCCTAGAGAAGGTGGTGGTGAGCTGCCTTTTTGAACCGCTGCAGTCTGTATGGTGAAGGTGCTCCCACAGTGCTGTTAGGGAGGGAGTTCCAGGATTGTGACCCAGCGTTGATGAAGGAACGGCGATATATTTCCAAGTGTGTGACTTGGAGAGGAATGTGGAGGTGATGGTGTTCCCATGCACCTGCTGCCCTTGTCCTTCTAGGTGGTAGAGGTCACGGGTTTGGGAGGTGCTGCTGAAGAAGCCTTGGTGAGTTGCTGCAGTACAGCTTGTAGATGGTACACACTGCAGCCACGGTGCGCCGGTGGTGGAGGGGGTGAATGTTGAAGGTGGTGAATGGGGTGCCAATCAAGCGGGCTGCTTTGTCCTGGATGGTTTGAGCTTCTTGAGTGTTGTTGGAGCTGCACTCATCCAGACAAGTGGAGAGTGTTCCATCACACTCCTGACTTGTGCCTTGTAGATGATGTAAAGGCTCTGGGGAGTCAGGAAGTGAGACACTCATCGCAGAATCTCACCTGCCCTTGTGGCACAGTATTTATGTGGCCGGTCCAGTTAAGTTTCTGGTCAATGGTGATCCCCAGAATGTTAATGTTGGGGGATTCGGTGGTGGTAATTGTTGTGTATCTGTAAAGCATGCACTCCCATGTTCCGCCACCAGGGAGCTCATCCCCTGAAGTCCCAAGGAATCCCAGCATCCCTTGGGAGCACTGTATATAAGCCGGCCCCTAAGGCCTGTTCCTCACTCTGGAGTGTCTGAATAAAGACTGAGGTCACTGTTACTTTAACCTCCCTGTGTGCAGCCTCATCTGTGTTAGGAACACAATGACTGGCGACGAGAATACGAATCCAACGCAAAGATGCAGCAAACTGTAGGCATCCTGGGGAAGTTCTCGGAGGGTGAGGACTGGGAAGACTATGTCGAACGACTAGACCAGTACATTGTAGCCAACGAGCTGGACGGAGAAGGAAGCGCTGCAAAAAGGAGAGCGGTCCTCCTCACGGTCTGCGGGGCACCGACCTACAGCCTCATGAAGAATCTTCCGGCTCCGGTAAAGCCCACAGATAAGTCGTATGAGGAGCTGTGTACTCTGGTTTGGGAGCATCTTAACCCGAGTGAGAGCGTGATGATGGCGAGGTATCGGTTCTACACGTGCCAGCGATCTGAAGGTCAGGAAGTGGCGAGCTACGTCGCCGAGCTAAGACGACTTGCAGGACAATGTGAGTTTGATGGCTACCTGGAGCAGATGCTCAGAGACTTTTTTATACTGGGCATTGGCCTCGAGACCATCCTATGAAAACTTTTGACTGTAGAGACACCGACCCACAGTAAGGCCATTGCGATAGCACAGGCGTTTATGTCCACCAGTGATAACACCAAACAAATCTCTCAGCACACAAGTGCTAGCAATGTTCATAAATTAACTGGAACTGTGTTTGCGAGCAGAAATGTACAGGGCAGAACACACGAGTATGCAACTGCCAGCAGGCCTCAGGTGATCCAGATGACTCAGAGTCCCCAACAAAGGATGAATGCAAGGCAATTCACACCTTGTTGGCGTTGTGGAGGCTTCCATTCAGCCTATTCATGCCGCTTCAAAGGGTATGTTTGCAAGAGCTGTGGAACAATGGGGCACCTCCAACGAGCTTGCAAACGAGCTGCAAGCTCTGCAAAACCTGCTAACCACCACGTGGCAGAGGAAGATCGGTCTATGGTGGATCAAAACAATTTCGAGCCTCAGAGAGAGGAGGCAGATGCTGACATTTGCGACGAAATGTCCATCTATAATGCGAAATGTAAAATTGAATGGCTTACCCGTAGCCATGGAACTGGACACTGGCGCTCGGCAATCCATCATGAGTAAAAAGATGTTTGAGAGACTGTGGTGCAACAAGGCACTCGGACCAGCCCTGAGCCCCATCCACACGAAACTGAGAATGTACACCAAAGAACTTATCACTGTCCTGGGCAGCGCCATGGTCAAGGTCACCCACGAGGGCATGGTGCATGAACTGCATGAACTCTGGATTGTCCCGGGTGATGGCACCACACTGCTTGGAAGGAGCTGGCTGGGCAAAATCCGCTGGAACTGGGCTGACATCCGAGCACTATCACATGTGGATGAGGCCTCATGTACCCAGGTTCTTAACAAATTTCCATCCCTCTTTGAGCCAGGCATTGGAAACTTTTCCGGGGCGAAGGTGCGGATCCACTTGGTCCCAGAGGCATGACCCACTCACCACAAGGCGTGAGCGGTACCTCACATGATGAGGGAGAGAGTGGAAATCGAGCTGGACAGGCTGCAACGCGAGAGCATCATCTCCCCAGTGGAATTCAGCGAGTGGGCCAGCCCAATTGTTCCAGTACTCAAAAGTGATGGCACGGTCAGGATTTGCGGCGGTTAGAAAGTAACTATTAATCGTTTCTCGCTACAGGACCAATACCCGCTACCTAAGGCAGACGACCTATTTGCGACGCTGGCAGGAGGCAAGATGTTCACCAAGCTCGACCTGACTTCGGCCTACATGACGCAGGAGCTGGAGGAGTCTTCGAAGGTCCTCACCTGCATCAACATGCACAAGGGTTTGTTCATCTACAACAGATGCCTGTTTGGAATTCGGTCGGCTGCAGCGATCTTCCAGAGAAACAAGGAAAGCCTACTCAAGTCGGTACCATGCACGGTGGTCTTTCAGGACGACATATTGGTCACGGGTCGGGACACCGCCGAGCACCTACAAAACCTGGAGGAGGTCCTCCAGTGACTGCATTGCGTAGGGCTGCGGCTGAAGAGGTCGAAATGCGTCTTCATGGCAACAGAAGGGGAGTTTTTGGGGAGAAAGATCGTGGCGACGGCATTCGGCCCACAGACGCCAAGACAGAGGCTATCAGGAACGCGCCCAGGCCACAGAGCATCACGGAGCTGCGGTCGTTCCTGGGAATCCTCAACTATTTTGGCAACTTCCTACCGGGTTTAAGCACCCTTTTAGAGCCCCTACATGTGTTATTGCGCAAAGGTGAGAACTGGGTATGGGGAAAAAAAACAAGTAATTGCTTTTGAGAAAGCCAGAAACATTTTATGCTCCAACAAGCTGCTTGTATTGTATAACCTGTATAAAAGACTTGTACTAGCATGTGATGCATCGTCATACGGAGTCGGGTGTGTATTACAACAAGCTAACGTTGCGGGGAAGTTGCAACCTGTCGCCTATGCTTCCAGGAGCTTGTCTAAGGCCAAGAGGGCCTACAGCATGATTGAGAAAGAGACATTAGCGTGTGTGTTCGGGTAAAGAAAATTCATCAGTACCTGTTTGGCCTCAAATTTGAGCTGGAAACCGATCACAAGCCCCTCACATCCCTGTTCACTGAAAACAAGGGGTTAAGTACTAATGCCTCAGCTAGCATACAAAGGTGGGCACTCGCGCTATCAGTGTATAACTATACCATCCGCCACAGGCCAGGCACCGAGAACTGTGCGGATGCTCTCAGTCGGCTACCATTGCCCACCACGGGGGTGGAAATGGCGCAGCCTCAAACTTGTTGATGGTGGCACAGTCTGCAGACTTGTTGATGGTCATGGAAGCGTTTGAAAATGATAAATCACCTGTCACGGCCTGCCAGATTAGGACTTGGACCAGCCAAGGTCCTCTGCTGTCCCTAGTAAAAAACTGTGTACTGCATGGGAGCTGGGCCAGCATCCCCATTGAAATGCAAGAGCCAATCAAGCCATTCCAGCAGCGAAAGGACGAGCTGTCCATTCAGGCAGACTGCCTGTTGTGGGGTAACTGCGTAGTACTACCAAAAAAGGGCAGGGAGACGTTCATCTCGGATCTCCACAGCACACACCCGGGTATAGTAATGATGAAAGCGATAGCCAGATCCATGTGTGGTGGCCCGGTCTCGACTCTGACTGACTTAGAGTCCTGTGTACGGCAATGCAGCATATGTGCTCAGTTGAGCAACGTGCCCAGAGAGGCACCACTATGTTTGTGGTCCTGGCCCTTCAGACCATGGTCGAGGAACCATGTCGACTATGCAGGCCCGTTTCTCGGTAAAATGTTCCTGCGGGTGGTGGGTGCTTTTTCAAAATGGATTGAATGTGAAATAATGTCGGGAAGCACCGCCACCACCATCATTGAAAGCCTGAGGGCCATGTTTGCCACCCACGGCCTGCCTGACATACTGGTCACTGACAACGTGCCATGTTTCACCAGTGCCGAATTTAAAGAATTCATGATCCGCAATGAGATCAAACATGTCACCTCGGCCCCGTTTAAACCAGCCTCCAATGGGCAGGCAGGGCGGGCAGTACACACCATCAAACAGAGCCTTAAACGAGTGACAGAAGGCTCATCCAAACCCGCCTGTCCCGAGTACTGCTCAGCTACCGCACGAGACCCCACTCAGTCATTGAAGGTTGGCATGCAGGTGCAGCAGGCGGTTAAGAAAGCAAATGGCATGTTGGCCTTCATAGCAAGGGGATTTGAGTACAGGGGCAGGGAGGTGTTGCTACAGTTGTACAGGGCATTGGTGAGGCCACACCTGGAGTATTGTGTACAGTTTTGGTCTCCTAACCTGAGGAAGGACATTCTTGCTATTGAGGGAGTGCAGCGAAGGTTCACCAGACTGATTCCCGGGATGGCGGGACTGACCTATCAAGAAAGACTGGATCAACTGGGCTTGTATTCACTGGAGTTCAGAAGAATGAGAGGGGACCTCATAGAAACATATAAAATTCTGACGGGGTTAGACAGGTTAGATGCAGGAAGAATGTTCCCAATGTTGGGGAAGTCCAGAACCAGGGGTCACAGTCTAAGGATAAGGGGTAAGCCATTTAGGACCGAGATGCGGAGGAACTTCTTCACCCAGAGAGTGGTGAACCTGTGGAATTCTCTACCACAGAAAGTTGTTGAGGCCAATTCACTAAATATATTCAAAAAGGAGTTAGATGAGGTCCTTACTGCTAGGGGGATCAAGGGGTATGGCGAGAAAGCAGGAATGGGGTACTGAAGTTGAATGTTCAGCCATGAACTCATTGAATGGCGGTGCAGGCTAGAAGGGCCGAATGGCCTACTCCTGCACCTATTTTCTATGTTTCTATGTTTCTATGTTTCACTCACAGAGGTGCCCCCGGCTGAGTTACTCATGGAAAGGACACTTAAAACCAGACTCTCGCTGGTTCACCCTGTCATGTTTGTAACTTTCACATAACTGTAACCTTTATGTAACAACACTGTACACTGTATACACCTGAGAAATGCACATCTTGACCACAGGTGGTTAACTTGTGGGAGACACTCCTCACCTGGTCATCCAGGTATATAAAGGGAGGTCCCATGCAGGGTCATCACTTCTTGGTCCTGTGAATAAAGGTACAGGTCACAGAGTGACCTTGTCTCCAGTATGTGCCTTGTGTTGATTTGCTGTAGTGTGTAAGGACACAACATTTGGCGACGAGAAACGGGAATTAACGACTCAAGAGAATGGCCATCGGTAGCACGGAGGAATGGTACTGTGTTGGTGAGGACTGGGACGATTTCGTTGAGAGGCTCCAGCAGAGCTTTGTCACGAAGGACTGGATGGGAGCGGCAGCGGCTGACAAGCGAAGGGTGCAACTACTGACCAGCTGTGGACCTAAGACATACGCGTTGATGAAAAACCTGCTCGCACCCGAGAAGCCGGCAGACAAGACCTTCGAGGAGCTCAGCAAACTAATCGGTGAGCATGGCCCGACACCGATTCTACATGCACCGACGTCGGGAAGGGCAGAGCACACCGGACTTCGTTGCGGACCTTCGGCGCTTGGCCAGCCTCTGTAAGTTCACAGATGCTTGCAGGGGGGAGATGTTATGGGATTTCTTCATTGAGGGCATTGGTCATGCTGGGATTTTTAGGAAGCTAATTGAGACCAAGGAATTGACCTTGGAAGCAGCGACGTTGATGGCTCAAACCTTCATGACAGGGGAGGAGGAAACCAAGATCATATACGCATGCAACTCTGCTCCCGACGTGGCGATGGAGCAGGGAGTTAACATGGTAAACGCGACTCAGAACTCCGCAGGCAGGCAAGGGCAATTCGACACCAACCAGACAGTAACAGACTCTAGCGTGGGTCCTCAACAGAGATAATGGCAGGTTGAACGGACATTTACACCATCACAAGGGACAATACGTCCCAGGATGGGACCATTGACACCCACAAACAGAGTGCTTAAGAGTAATCAAAGAGACAATCAAAGAGGAATGCCTGGTAACAGCCCTTTTGTTCACAACAATCTCAGCTCATGCTGGAGGTGCGGGGGCAAACATGCTGTGAAGACCTGCTGGTTTCAACAATTCATCTGCAGAAATTGTAACTTGAGTGGACATTTAGCCAGGATGTGCAGGAAGCCCGTAGCGAGACTGGTTTACGAAGTGGATGAACCACAAGAGGGGTCTGCAAGGCAGGGGTATGCCTGGGACACAGCAATGGACGCTGAAGTTCAGCGGGTTCAGGTGGCAAACATCCACAGCTCATACACAAGAACGCCACCTATGATGATGAGAGTACTGTTAAACGGCATCCCGGTACACATGGAGCTCGACACAGGAGCCAGCCAGCCACTTAGGAGTGTCCAACAATTCGAGAAACTGTGGCCACTCAGAACTAGCAAACCCAAACTTGAATGCATTGACACGCAATTACGGACATACACCAAAGAGATCATCCCAGTGCTAGGCAGTGCAATGTTGGTGGTCACACATAATGGATCTCAGAATTGGCTGCCACTCTGGATTGTCCCGGGAAATGGTCCCGCGCTTTTGGGGAGGAGTTGGCTAGCTGAGATGAACTGAAAATGGGGGGATGTGCACGCCATTTCATCTGTGGAGCGAAGTTCATGCTCACAGGTCCTACAAAAGTTCAAGTCATTATTTCAATCTGGCGTCGGGACTTTCAAAGGCACCAAAGTAAGGATACGCATCACCCCGGATGCCACACCAGTGCACCACAAAGCCAGAGCGGTGCCGTATGTGATGTAGGAGAAAATTGAGAGTGAGTTGGACAGGTTGCTAAGAGAGGGCATAATTTTGCCCGTTGAATTCAGCGACTGGGCAAGCCCCATCGTCCCTGTTCTAAAAACAGATGGCTCGGTCAGGATCTGCGGCGACTACAAGGCCACCATCAACCGAGTGTCACTACAGGACCAATACCCGCTTCCGAGAGCAGAGGATCTTTTTGCCATGCTGGAAGGCGGCAAGCTGTTCACCAAGTTGGACCTCCCGTCGGCCTACATGACCCAGGAACTGGCCGAAGGATCCAAGCTACTGACCACCATCACCACGCACAAGGGGCTGTTTGTCTACAACAGGTATCCGTTTGGCATTCGTTCAGCAGCCGCTACCTTTCAGAGGAACATGGAAAGCCTGCTCAAATCCATCCCCGGAACAATCGTATTTCAGGACGATATCCTTATCGCGGGTCGAGACACCGAGGAACACCTCCACAAACTGGAGGAGGTGCATCGCCGACTGGACTGGGTAGGCCTGCGACTAAAGAAGACCAAGTGTGTGTTTTTGGCCCCAGAGGTCGAGTTTTTGGGCAGGAGGGTTGCCATCGACGGGATCGGGCCTACCGAATCCAAAATGGACGCGATGCGTCGCGCGCCCAGGCCCGGCAACACATCGGAGTTGCGTTCATTTCTGGGACTATTGAACTATTTCGGGAACTTTCTGCCAAACTTAAGTACATTGTTGGAGCCGCTACACATGCTGCTGCATAAGGGTTGCGATTGGTTTTGGGGGGACTGTCAGGAACGGGCTTTCAATCGGGCATGGAACCTGCTTTGTTCGAACAAGCTGTTGACCCTGTACGACCCCTGTAAGAAATTGGTTTTGACATGCGATGCATCATCCTATGGGGTTGGGTACGTGTTGCAGTAGAGTAATGATAAGGGCCAACTCCAACCTGTGGCTTATGCCTCCAGGTCGCTCTCCCAAGCAGAAAGTAGGTGTGGGATGGTTGAAAAGGAAGCACTGGCATGTGTCTACGGGGTGAAAAAGATGCACCAGTACCTTTTTGGCAGAAGGTTCGAGTTAGAAATGGACCACACGCCGTTAACATCCCTGTTGTCCAACAGCAAAGCTGTCAATGCCAATGTGTCAGCTCGCATACAGCGATGGGCTCTCACGCTGGCTGCATATGACTACACCATACGGCACCGGGCAGGCACCGAAAATTGCGCTGATGCGCTCAGCAGGCTTCTACTGGCCACCGCTGAGGGGGCAGTGAAGCAAAGCGCGGAGTTGGTCATGGCTGTCGATGCCTTTGACAGCACAGGCTCCCCCATCACAGCCCACTAGATCAAAACCTGGACAAAGAGAGATCCCCTCCAATCTCTGATTAAGAAACGTGTGCTGACTGGGGATTGGGCGCCCGCACATGGAGCATGCCCTGAGGAGGTCAGACCGTTCCACAGACGGATGGATGAACTCTCCATCCAAGCCAACTGCCTACTATGGGGCAGCCAAGTAGTCATGCCCCAGAAGGGAAGGGAAGCATTCAGCAGGGAACTCCACAGCGAGCACCCAGGTATTGTGTTAATGAAGGCCATTGCCCGGTCACATGTATGGTGGTCGGGAATTGATGCAGACCTGGAACACTGAGTTCGCAGGTGCACGACGTGTGCCCAGCTAGTCAATGCCCCCAGCGAGGCCCCGCTCAGCCCGTGGCCCTGGCCCACCAAGCCATGGTCACGTATTCATGTAGACTACGCGGGCCCGTTCATGGGAAAAATGTTCCTCATTGTTGTTGATGCACACTCGAAATGGATCGAGTGCATCATAATTAATTCATGCACGACATCCATCACTGTGGAGAGTCTGCTTGCGGTCTTTGCGACCCACGGTTTGCCAGACATCCTAGTTAGCGACAACGGCCCATGTTTCACTAGCTATGAATTCCGGGAGTTCATGTCGGGTAATGGCATCAAACAGGTCAGGACAGCGCCGTTCAAGCCGGCTTCCAATGGCCAGGCGGAACGTGTGGTCCAAATCATAAAGCAAGGCATGCTCCGGATTCAAGGACCCTCCCTTCAATACCGTCTATCGCGCCTCCTGCTGGCCTACAGGTCCCGACCACACTCGCTCTCGGGAGTTCCGCCCGCGGATCTACTCATGAAACGTACACTTAAAACTCGGCTGTCCCTCATTCATCCAGTCTTGTCAGACATTGTTGAGGGCAAGCGCCAGTCCCAAAATGAGTGCCACGAACGTAACTCAAAGGGGAGATGGATAGAAATCGATGACCCTGTATTTGTTCTTAATCACGCTGTGGGGCCCAAGTGTCTTGAGGGTACTGTAATTGGTAAAGAGGGGAATAGGGTCATTGTGGTCAGACTCAACAATGGGCAGATATGCCGCAAGCAACTGGACCAAGTAAAAAAAAGGTTCAGCATGGCACTGAGGAACCTGAGGAACATCATGAGATGCTGCCCACACCACTGCCAGTGAACGAGCAACAAGAACCTTCAGCAGCATGCACAGTCCCTGCAGCCAGCCCGGACAGGCCGGAATCACAACAGGTGACAGAGACGCATGCCAAGGCTCAACAACCAGAGCCCCAACTGCGGCGCTCCACAGGAGAGCGTCGACCGCCTGAAAGACTCAATCTTTGACCCAAAGATGTTGGGGGGAGGTGATGTCATGTTTGTAACCTTTATGTAACTGAAACCTTTATGTAACAACACTGTACACTTTATACATCTGAGAAATGCACACCTGAGAAATGCACACCTTGACGACAGGGGGTGAACTTGTGGGAGACACACCTCACCTGGTCATCCAGGTATATAAAAGGGAGGTCCCACGCAGGGTCATCACTTCTTGGTCCCGTGAATAAAGGTACAGGTCACAGAGTGACCTTGTCTCCAGTATGTGCCTCGTGCTGATTTGCTGTAGTGTGTAAGGACACAACACACCCCAACCTGCATGATTAGGTAGAGAGCAGGCGGCAGCAACAAAATGTAAACGATGGTCGCGCCATTGTGTCATGGGAAATTGATCTGAATGACCCTGTGTATGTGCTAAACTATGGACATGGTCCCAAGTGGATCGCGGGCACGGTGATAGCTAAAGAAGGGAGTAGGGTGTTTGTAGTCAAACTAGACAATGGACAAATTTGCAGAAAGCACCTGGACCAAACCAGGCTGCGGCTCACAGACTGCCCTGAACAACCCCAGCAGACACCACCTTTTTCGAGCCCACAACACACACCCAAAGGATCAACGACACCACGCCGGACCAGGAAATCGAACCCATCATGCCCAACAGCCCAGCAAGGCCAGGCTCACCTAGCAGCCCTGCAGGGCCAACAACTCGCCAGCCCAGCGAGGGCACAGCCAACACACCAGAACAGACATTTGTACCGAGGCGGTCCACCAGGGAAAGAAAGGCTCTCGACCGCCTCACCTTGTAAATAGTTTTCACTTTGACTTTGGGGGGGGGCGGAGAGTGATGTTGTGTATCTGAAAGCATGCACTCCCATGTTCCACCACCAGGGAGCTCATCCCCTGAAGTCCCAAGGGATCCCAGCATCCCTTGGGAGCACTGTATATAAGCCGGGCCCTAAGGCCTGTTCCTCACTCTGGAGTGTCTTATTAAAGCCAATGTAACCCCACTTTTTAAAAAAGGAGGGAGAGAGAAAACAGGGAATTATAGACCGGTCAGCCTGACATCAGTAGTGGGTAAAATGATGGAATCAATTATTAAGGATGTCATAGCAGCGCATTTAGAAAGAGGTGACATGATAGGTCCAAGTCAGCATGGATTTGTGAAAGGGAAATCATGCTTGATAAATCTTCTGGAATTTTTTGAGGATGTTTCCAGTAGAGTGGACAAGGGAGAACCAGTTGATGTGGTATATTTGGACTTTCAGAAGGCTTTCGACAAGGTCCCACACAAGAGATTAATGTGCAAAGTTAAAGCACATGGGATTGGGGGTAATGTGCTGACATGGATTGAGAACTGGTTGTCAGACAGGAAGCAAAGAGTAGGAGTAAATGGGTACTTTTCAGAATGGCAGGCAGTGACTAGTGGGGTACCGCAAGGTTCTGTGCTGGGGCCCCAGCTGTTTACACTGTACATTAATGATTTAGATGAGGGGATTAAATGTAGTATCTCCAAATTTGCAGATGACACTAAGTTGGGTGGCAGTGTGAGCTGCGAGGAGGATGCTATGAGGCTGCAGAGTGACTTGGATAGGTTAGGTGAGTGGGCAAATGCATGGCAGATGAAGTATAATGTGGATAAATGTGAGGTTATCCACTTTGGTGGTAAAAACAGAGAGACAGACTATTATCTGAATGGTGACAGATTAGGAAAAGGGGAGGTGCAACGAGAACTGGGTGTCATGGTACATCAGTCATTGAAGGTTGGCATGCAGGTACAGCAGGAGGTTAAGAAAGCAAATGGCATGTTGGCCTTCATAGCGAGGGAATTTGAGTACAGGGGCAGGGCGGTATTGCTATAGTTGTACAGGGTCTTGGTGAGGCCACACCTGGAGTATTTATACAGCTTTAGTCTCCTAACTTGAGGAAGGACATTCTTGCTATTGAGGGAGTGCAGCGAAGGTTCACCAGACTGATTCCCGGGATGGCGGGACTGACCTATCAAGAAAGACTGGATCAACTGGGCTTGTATTCACTGGAGTTCAGAAGAATGAGAGGGGATCTCATAGAAACGTTTAAAATTCTGACGGGTTTAGACAGGTTAGATGCAGGAAGAATGTTCCCAATGTTGGGGAAGTCCAGAACCAGGGGTCACAGTCTAAGAATAAGGGGTTAGCCATTTAGGACCGAGATGAGGAGAAACTTCTTCACCCAGAGAGTGGTGAACCTGTGGAATTCTCTACTACAGAAAGTTGTTGAGGCCAATTCACTAAATATATTCAAAAAGGAGTTAGATGAAGTCCTTACTACTAGGGGGATCAAGGGGTATGGCGAGAAAGCAGGAATGGGGTACTGAGGTTGCATGTTCAGCCATGAACTCATTGAATGGCAGTGCAGGCTCGAAGGGCCAAAATGCCTACTCCTGCATCTATTTTCTATGTTTCTATGTCTATGTTTCTAAAGACTGAGGTCACTGTTACTTTAACCTCCCTGTGTGCAGCCTCATCTGTGTTAGGAACACAATAGTAATGTTGAATGTCAAGGAGCAGTGGTTAGACTCTCTCTTATTGCAAATGGTCGTTGCCTGGCACTTGTGTGGTGCAAATGATATAGCCCAAGCCTAAATGTTGTCCAGGTCTTGCTGCACACGGGCATAGACTGCTTCATTATCTTAGGAGTTGTAAATGGAATTGAACACTGTGCAGTCATCAACGAACATCCCCACTTCTGACCTTCTAAAAAGAAAAGAAAGACTTGTATTTATATAGCACCTTCCTTGACTACTGGTCACCCCAAAGCCCTTTACAGCCAATGAAGTATTTTTTGAAGTGTTGTAATGTAGGAAATTGTTGTAATGTGGGATACGTGGCAGCCAATTTGTGCACAACAAACTCCCACAAACAGCAATGTGATAATGACCAGATAATCTGTTTTTGTGATGTTGACTGAGGGATAAATATTGGCCCAGGACACCAGGGATAACTCCCCTGCTTTTCTCCAAACAGTGCCATGGAATCTTTTACATCCACCTGAGAGAGTAAATGGGGCCTCGGTTTAACATCTCATCTGAAAAACAGCATCTCTACCAGTGCAGCGCTCCCTCAGCACTGCACTGGAGTATCAGCATCAATTTTTGTGCTTGTCTCTGGAGAGGGACTTGAACACACAACCTTCTGATTCAGAGGTGAGGGTGCTGCCCACTGAACCAAAGCTGGCACTAAATGAAGGGAAGGTAATTGATGAAGCAGCTGAAGATGGTTGGACATAGGACACTGCCCTGAGGAACTCCTGCAGCGATGTCCTGCTGAGATGATTAGCAATTTTCCACATTGTTGGGTAGATGCCGGTGTTGTAGCTGTACTGGAACAGCTTGGCTAGAGGTGCAGCTAGTTCTGGAGCACAAGTCTTCAGCACAACAGCCGGGATGTTATCGGGGCCCATAGCCTTTGCTGTATCCAGTGCACTCAGCTGTTTCTTGATATCATGTGGAGTGAATCAAATTGGCTGAAGACTGGCTTCTGTGATGGTGGGGACCTCAGGAGAAGGCTGATATGGATCATCCACTTGGCACTTCTGGCTGACCATGGTTGCAAACGCTTCAGCCTTGTCCTTTGCACTCACATGCTGGGCTCCGCCATCACTGAGAATGGAGCATCCTCCTCCCACAAAAAATCTACAAAAGGGCATAGACAGGCTAAGTGAGTGGGCAAAAATTTGGAAGATGGGGTATAATGTTGGAAAGTGTGAGTTTATCCACTTTGGTAGAAAGAATCAAAGAGCAAGTTATTATTTAAATGGAGAAAGATTGCAAAATGCTGCAGAACAGCGGGACCTGGGGGTACTTGTGCATGAACTACAAAAGGATAGTATGTAGGTACAGCAACTGATCAGGAAGGCCAACGGAATCTTGGCCTTTATTGCAAAGGGGATGGGCAGGGAAGTCTTGCTACAGTTATACAGGGCATTGGTGAGGCTACACCTGGAATACTGCGTACAGTTTTGGTTTCCATATTTAAGAAAGGATATATTTGCTTTGGAGGCAGCTCAGAGAAGGTTCACTAGAGATTCCAGAGATGAGGGGTTTGACTTATGAGGAAAGGTTAAGTAGGTTGGGCCTCTACTCATTGGAATTCAGAAGAATGAGAGGTGATCTTATCGACATTTTTTCTCCGAGGGTTGTAGATCTGTGGAATTCACTGCCTCAGAGAGCTGTGGAAGCTGGGTCACTGAATAAATTTAAGACAGAGATAGAAAGTTTCTTAACCGATAAGGGAATAAGGGGTTATGGGGAGCAGGCAGGGAAGTGGACCAGAGTCCATGATCGGATCAGCCATGATCTTATTAAATGATGGAGCAGGCTCGAGGGGCCGTATGGCCTTCTCCTGCTCCTATTTCTTATGTTCTTATGTTCTCCCCTTAGTTGTTTAACTGTCCACCACCATTCCCGACTGGATGTGGCAGAACTGCAGAGCTTTGATCTGATCCGTTGATTGTGGGATCGCTGAGCCCGGTCTATAGCGTGCTGCTTCCGCTGTTTAACATTGCGTATGGTCCAGGATTGTAGCTTCCCAGGTTGGCACCTGTTCTCTATACAGCAAAGTTTCAGTCATCCCGACTCTAACCGGATTCTCCCTACAAATTATTGACTCCAGTGTACACATTTTGTTTTGAATCCTACGTACATTGTTTTCATTTATTATTCCTCTCTCTTTGTCTTTTGGAACTATTTTACCTCCACGCTCGATTCGATCTCTGGCCATTCGTGTTCTCCTTAGTCCTTCCTTTCGTTTGTCCTTTACTCTCGTTTCCTGATTCTTTTATTGTCAGCTTTCTGTCACTTCTAGCAGTGCCCCTCCCCCATGTTACTAGTTT
This sequence comes from Pristiophorus japonicus, assembly GCF_044704955.1. Lineage (NCBI taxonomy): Eukaryota > Metazoa > Chordata > Chondrichthyes > Pristiophoridae > Pristiophorus > Pristiophorus japonicus. The sequence goes on from NC_091997.1 coordinate 58,146,207, forward strand.
AAAGTTTTATTTACAGCCCTGGTTCCCCTTTCCGCTAGGACCCTGGTCCCAGCCCGGTTAAGATGCAGCCTGTCCCAGCTCCTTCCTGGCCCAGTTCTGGTGCCAATGTCCCATGAAACGGACCCCACCCCCCCCCATCCCCCACGTCATCAGCCACAGGTTGACTTTCCTAATCTGTTTGTACCTCTGCCAACTTGCACATGGCTCGAGTACTGATCCTGAGATTATTACCTGTGAGGTCCTGTTTTCCAATTGAGCTCCTAATTCCTGATACACTCTAATCTTTCCTTTGTCATTGGTTCCACAACAACTGGACCCTCCCCGTTCCTTTCAAGATTATTTTCCATCTGTTTCGAGATGTCCCTTCCCCTGGCACTGGTAGGCAACACACCCTTCTGGGCTCTGGACCCTGACTGTAAAGAATACTATCCAACCCCCTAATTATAGAATCCCCCATAAATACAGCCTTTCTCTGCACCTCCTCCCCGTGTCCAGCTTCCTGCCCCATGCTGCCTTGGTTGACATTCTCCCTGTCCTTCCCACAGCCTCGCTCTTGATCCTCACGGGTATTGAGTACTCTGTACCTGTGGGACAGGAGCAATGTCTGCTCAACCTGCTACACTCCCTCTCTACCTTCCCCAACTGACTAATCGTCACACTCTCCCCTTCCTGCACCTTCCTCTGGTGTGTGACTGTACTCTGAAACATGTTATCCAGTAATTCCTTCTCCTCCCTGATGTGTCAGAGTGCCTCTCGCTCCGACTCCAGCTCACCGACTCTGAGCCAGAGTATCGCGAGGCAGAGACATTTCTTGCAGATGTGGCAACCTGTGTCAGTCTCACTGTCCATAAACTCCCCGACATTGCAACCTCGATACCGATAAACTCCCCCACATTGCAACCACTATACCCATAAACTCCCCCACACTGCAACCCCGATACCCATAAACTCCCCCACATTGCAACCCCGATACCCATAAACTCCCCCACATTGCAACCCCGATACCCATAAACTCCCCCACACTGCAACCCCGATACCGATAAACTCCCCCACATTGCAACCCCGATACCCATAAACTCCCCCACATTGCAACCCCGATACCCATAAATTCCCCCACACTGCAACCCTGATACCCATAAACTCCCCCACATTGCAACCCCGATACCCATAAACTCCCCCACACTGCAACCCCGATACCGATAAACTCCCCCACATTGCAACCCCGATACCCATAAACTCCCCCACATTGCAACCCCGATACCCATAAACTCCCCCACACTGCAACCCTGATACCCATAAACTCCCCCACATTGCAACCCCGATACCCATAAACTCCCCCACATTGCAACCCCGATACCCATAAACTCACCTACACTGCAACCCCGATACCCATAAACTCCCCCACACTGCAACCCCAATACCCATAAAATCCCCCACACTGCAATCCCAATACCGATAAGCTCCCCCACACTGCAACCCCAATACCCATAAACTCCCCCAGACTGCAACCCCAATACCCATAAACTCTCCCACACTGCAACCACAATACCCATAAACTCCCCCACATTGCAACGCCAAGACACATAAACTCCCCCACATTGCAACCCCGATACCCATAAACCCTCCCACACAACAACCCAAATACCCATAAACTCCCCCACACAACAACCCAAATACCCATAAACTCCCCAACATTGCAACCCCAATACCTATAAACTCCCCCACACTGCAACCCCAATACCCATAAACTCCCCCACACTGCAACAGCAATACCCATAAACACCCCTACACTGCAACCCCGATACCCATAAACTCCCCCACACTGCAACCCCAATACCCATAAACTCCCCCACACTGCAACCCCAATACCCAAAAACTCCCCCACAAAACCACCCCGATACCCATAAGCTCCTCCACATTGTAACCCCAATATCCATAAACTCCCCCACACTGCAACCCCAATACCCATAAATTCCCCCACTTAACAACCCCAATACACATAAACTCCCCCACACTGCAACTCCAATATCCATAAACTCCCCCACACGGTAACCCCAATACACATAAACTCCTCCACACTGCAACCTGATACCCATAAACTCCCCCATACTGCAACCCCGATACCCATAAACCCCCCCACACTGCAACCCCAATATCCATAAACTCCCCCACACAACAACCCATATATCCATAAACTCCCCAACATTGCAACCCAGATAACCATAAACTCCCCCACACTGCAACCCAAATATCCATAAACTCCACCAAACTGCAACCCCAATACCCATAAACTCCCCCACATTACAACCCCAATATCAATAAGCTCCCCCACACAACAACTCCAATATCCATAAACTCCCCCACACTGTAACCAAAATATCCATAAACTCCACCACACTGCAACCCCAATACCCATAAACTCCCCCACAAGACAACCCCAATATGCATAAACTGCCCAACACTGCAACCCCAATATCCATAAACTCCCCCACACTGCAACCCCAATATCCATAGGTACCCCTCACTGCAACCCCAATACCCATAAACTCCCCCACATTGCAACCCCGATACCATAAACTCCCCCACACTGCAACTCCGATACCCATAAACTCCCCCACACAACAACCCCGATACCCATAAACTCCCCCACACTGCAACCCCGATATCCATAAACTCCCCCACACTGCAACCCCGATACCCATAAACTCCCCCACACTGCAAACCCCAATACCCATAAGCACCTGCACATTTCAACACCGATACCCATAAACTCCCCAACATTGTAACCCAAACACCCATAAACTCCCCCACACAACAACCCCAATACCCATAAACTCCCATGCACTGCAACTTCAATACCCATAAATTCCCCCACACTGCAACCCCAATACCCATAAACTCCCCCACACAACTACGCCAATACCCATAAACTCCCCCACACTGCAACCCCAATATCAATAAACTCCCCCACACTGCAACCCCAATACCCATAAACTCCCCCACACTGCAACAGCAATACCCATAAACACCCCCACACTGCAACCCCGATACCCATAAACTCCCCCACACTGCAACCCTAATATCCATAAACTCCCCCACATTGTAACCCCGATACCCATAAACTCCCCCACACTGCAATCCCAATAACCATAAACTCCCCCACACAACCACCCCGATACCCATAAGCTCCCCACATTGTAACCCCAATATCCATAAACTCCCCCACACTGCAACCCCAATACCCATAAATTCCCCCACTTAACAACCCCAATACCCATAAACTCCCCCACACTGCAACCCCAACACCCATAAACTCCCCCGCACTGCAACTTCAATACACATAAACTCCCCCACACTGCAACCCCAATACCCATAAATTCCCCCACTTAACAACCCCGATACCCATAAACTCCCCATCACTGCAACTTCAATACCCATAAACTCCCCCACACTGCAACCCCAATATCAATAAACTCCCCCACACTGCAACCCCAATACCCATAAACTCCCCCACACTGCAACAGCAATACCCATAAACACCCCCACACTGCAACCCCGATACCCATAAACTCCCCCACACTGCAACCCCAATACCCATAAACTCCCCCACATTGTTACCCCAATACCCATAAATTCCCCCACACTGCAACCCCGATACCCATAAACTCCCCCACACTGCAACCCCAATAACCATAAACTCCCCCACACTGCAACCCCAATACCCAAAAACTCCCCCACACAACCACACCGTTACCATAAGCTCCCCGACATTGTAACCCCAATACCCATAAACTCCCCCACACTGCAACCCCAATACCCATAAATTCCCCCACTTAACAACCCCAATACCCATAAACTCCCCCACACTGCAACCCCAATATCGATAAACTCCCCCACACGGCAACCCCAATACACATAAACTCCCCCACACAACAATCCCAATACCCATAAACTCCCCCACAATACAACCCCAATATCCATAAACTCCCCCATACTGCAACCCCGATACCCATAAATACCCCCACACTGCAACCCTGATACCCATAAACTCCCCCACATTGCAACCCCGATACCCATAAACTCCCCCATATTGCAACCCCGATACCCATAAACTCCCCCACATTGCAACCCCGATACCCATAAACTCCCCCACACTGCAACCCCAATACCCATAAACTCACCTACACTGCAACCCCGATACCCATAAACTCCTCCACACTGCAACCCCAATACCCATAAAATCCCCCACACTGCAATCCCAATACCGATAAACTCCCCCACACTGCAACCCCAATACCCATAAACTCCCCCACACTGCAACCCCAATACCCATAAACCCCCCCACACTGCAACCACAATACCCATAAACTCCCCCACATTGCAACGCCAAGACCCATAAACTCCCCCACACTGCAATCCCAATACTCACAAACTCCCCCACATTGTAACCGTAATACCCATAAAATCCCCCACATTGCAACCCTAATATCCATAAACTCGCCCACACTGCAACCCCAATATCCATAAGTTCCCCCTCACTGCAACCCCGATACCCATAAAATCCCCCACATTGTAATCCAAACACCCATAAATTCCCCCACACAACAACCCCAATACACATAAACTCCCCCACACTGCAACCCCAATATCCATAAACTCCCCCACACTGCAACCCCAATACCCAAAAACTCCCCCACAAAACCACCCCGATACCCATAAGCTCCTCCACATTGTAACCCCAATATCCATAAACTCCCCCACACTGCAACCCCAATACCCATAAATTCCCCCACTTAACAACCCCAATACACATAAACTCCCCCGCACTGCAACTCCAATATCCATAAACTCCCCCACACGGTAACCCCAATACACATAAACTCCTCCACACTGCAACCTGATACCCATAAACTCCCCCATACTGCAACCCCGATACCCATAAACCTCCCCACACTGCAACCCCAATATCCATAAACTCCCCCACACAACAACCCATATATCCATAAACTCCCCAACATTGCAACCCAGATAACCATAAACTCCCCCACACTGCAACCCAAATATCCATAAACTCCACCAAACTGCAACCCCAATACCCATAAACTCCCCCACATTACAACCCCAATATCAAAAAGCTCCCCCACACAACAACCCCAATATCCATAAACTCCCCCACACTGTAACCAAAATATCCATAAACTCCACCACACTGCAACCCCAATACCCATAAACTCCCCCACAAGACAACCCCAATATGCATAAACTGCCCAACACTGCAACCCCAATATCCATAAACTCCCCCACACTGCAACCCCAATATCCATAGGTACCCCTCACTGCAACCACAATACCCATAAACTCCCCCACATTGCAACCCCGATACCCATAAACTCCCCCACACTGCAACTCCGATACCCATAAACTCCCCCACACAACAACCCCGATACCCATAAACTCCCCCACACTGCAACCCCGATATCCATAAACTCCCCCACACTGCAACCCCGATACCCATAAACTCCCCCACACTGCAAACCCCAATACCCATAAGCACCTGCACATTTCAACACCGATACCCATAAACTCCCCAACATTGTAACCCAAACACCCATAAACTCCCCCACACAACAACCCCAATACCCATAAACTCCCATGCACTGCAACTTCAATACCCATAAATTCCCCCACACTGCAACCCCAATACCCATAAACTCCCCCACACAACTACGCCAATACCCATAAACCCCCCCACACTGCAACCCCAATATCAATAAACTCCCCCACACTGCAACCCCAATACCCATAAACTCCCCCACACTGCAACAGCAATACCCATAAACACCCCCACACTGCAACCCCGATACCCATAAACTCCCCCACACTGCAACCCTAATACCCATAAACTCCCCCACATTGTAACCCCAATACCCATAAATTCCCCCACAGTCCAACCCCGATACCCATAAACTCCCCCACACTGCAATCCCAATAACCATAAACTCCCCCACACTGCAACCCCAATACCCATAAACTCCCCCACACTGCAACAGCAATACCCATAAACACCCCCACACTGCAACCCCGATACCCATAAACTCCCCCACACTGCAACCCTAATATCCATAAACTCCCCCACATTGTAACCCCGATACCCATAAACTCCACCACACTGCAATCCCAATAACCATAAACTCCCCCACACAACCACCCCGATACCCATAAGCTCCCCACATTGTAACCCCAATATCCATAAACTCCCCCACACTGCAACCCCAATACACATAAACTCCCCCACACTGCAACCCCGATACCCATAAACTCCCCAGCACTGCAACTTCAATACCCATAAACTCCCCCACACTGCAAACCCAATACCCATAAACTCCCCCACACAACTACCCCAATACCCATAAACTCCCCCACACTGCAACCCCAATATCAATAAACTCCCCCACACTGCAACCCCAATACCCATAAACTCCCCCACACTGCAACAGCAATACCCATAAACACCCCCACACTGCAACCCCGATACCCATAAACTCCCCCACACTGCAACCCCAATACCCATAAACTCCCCCACACTGCAACCCCAATACCCAGAAACTCCCCCACATTGTAACCCCAATACCCATAAATTCCCCCACACTGCAACCCCGATACCCATAAACTCCCCCACACTGCAACCCCAATAACCATAAACTCCCCCACACTGCAACCCCAATACCCAAAACTCCCCCACACAACGACACCGATACCATAAGCTCCCCGACATTGTAACCCCAATACCCATAAACTCCCCCACACTGCAACCCCAATACCCATAAATTTCCCCACTTAACAACCCCAATACCCATAAACTCCCCCACACTGCAACCCCAATATCAATATACTCCCCCACACTGCAACCCCAATACCCATAAACTCCCCCACACTGCAACAGCAATACCCATAAACACCCCCACACTGCAACCCCGATACCCATAAACTCCCCCACACTGCAACCCTAATACCCATAAACTCCCCCACATTGGAACCCCAATACCCATAAATTCCCCCACACTGCAACCCCGATACCCATAAACTCCCCCACACTGCAATCCCAATAACCATAAACTCCCCCACATTGGAACCCCAATACCCAAAAACTCCCCCACACAACCACCCCGATACCCATAAGCTCCCCCACATTGTAACTCCAATAACCATAAACTCCCCCAAACTGCAACCCCAATACCCATAAATTCCCCCACTGAACAACCCCAATACCGATAAACTCCCCCACGCTGCAACGCCAATATCCATAAACCCCCCCACACAACAACCCCGATACCCATAAACTCCCCCACACAACAACCCCAATACCCATAAACTCCCCCACACTGCAACCCCAATACCCATAAACTCCCACGCACTGCAACTTCAATACCCATACAATCCCCCACACTGCAGCCCAATACCCATAAACTCCCCCACACAACTACGCCAATACCCATAAACTCCCCCACACTGCAACCCCTATATCAATATACTCCCCCACACTGCAACCCCAATACCCATAAACTCCCCCACACTGCAAGAGCAATGCCCATAAACACCCCCACACTGCAACCCCGATACCCATAAACTTCCCCACACTGCAACCCCAATACCCATAAACTCCCCCACATTGTAACCCCAATACCCATAAATTCCCCCACACTGCAACCCCGATACCCATAAACTCCCCCACACTGCAATTCCAATAACCATAAACTCCCCCACATTGCAACCCCAATACCCAAAAACTCCCCCACACAACCACCCTGATACGCATAAGCTCCCCCACATTGTAACTCCAATAACCATAAACTCCCCCACACTGCAACCCCAATACCCATAAATTCCCCCACTGAACAACCCCAATACCGATAAACTCCCCCACGCTGCAACGCCAATATCCATAAGCTCCACCACATGGCAACCCCAATATCCATAAACCCCCCCACACAACAACCCCTATACACATAAACTCCCCCACACAACAACCCCAATACCCATAAACCCCCCCACACAACAACCCCGATACCCATAAACTCCCCCACACAACAACCCCAATACCCATAAACTCCCCCACACTACAACCCCAATACCCATAAACTCCCCCACACAACATCCCCAATACCCATAAACTCTTCCACACAACATCCCCAATACCCATAAACTCCCCCATACTGCAACCCCAATACCCATAAACCCCCCCACACAACAATCCCAATACCCATAAACTCCCCCACAATACAACCCCAATATCCATAAACTCCCCCACACTGCAACCTGATACACATAAACTCCCCCATACTGCAACCCCGATACCCATAAACTCCCCCACATTTTAACCCCGATACCCATAAACTCCCCCACATTGTAACCCCAATACCCATAAACTCCCCCACACTGCAACCCCGCTACCCATAAACACATCCACACTGCAACCCCGCTACACATAAACCTCCCAACATTGCAACCCAGATAACCATAAACTCCCCCACACTGCAACCCAAATATCCATAAACTCCACCAAACTGCAACCCCAATACCCATAAACTCCCCCACAATACAACACCAATATCAATAAACCCTCCACAAGACAACCCCAATATGCATAAACACCCCCACACTGCAACCCCGATACCCATAAACTCCCACACACAACCACACCGATACCCATAAGCTCCCCCACATTGTAACCTCAATACCCATAAACACCCGCACACTGCAACCCCAATACCCATAAATTCCCCCACTTAACAACCCCAACACCCATAAACTCCCCCACACTGCAACCCCAATATCCATAAACTCCCCCACACGGCAACCCCAATACACATAAACTCCCCCACACAACATCCCCAATATCCATAAACACCCCCACACAACATCCCCAATATCCATAGACACCCACACACAACATCCCCAATACCAATAAATTCCCCCACTTAACAACCCCGATACCCTTAAACTCCTCCACACTGCAACCCCAAGACGAATAAACTCCCCCACACTGCAACCCCAATACCCATAAACTCACCCACAATACAACCCCAATACCCATAAACTGCCCCACACTGCAACCCCAATATCCATAAACACCCCCACACAACATCCCCAATATCCATAAACTCCCCCACACTGCAACCCCAATATCCATAAACACCCCCACACAAAATCCCCAATATCCATAAACTCCCCCACACTGCAACCCCGATATCCATAAACTCCCCCACACTGCAACCCCGATACCCATAAACTCCCCCACACTGCAACCCCAATATCCATAAACTCCTCCACTCTGCAACCCCAATATGCATAAACTCTCCCACACTGCAACCCCAATATCCATAAACACCCTCACACAACTTCCTCAATATCCATAAACTCCCCCACAATGCAACCCCAATATCCATAAACACCGCCACACAACATCCCCAATATCCATAAACTCCCCCACACTGCAACCCCAATATCCATAAACTCCCCCACACTGCAACCCCGATACCCATAAACTCCCCCACACTGCAACCCCAAAATCCATAAACTCCCCCACACAACAATCCCAATACCCATAAACTCCCCCACACTGCAACCCCGATACCCACAAACCCCCCGACAATACAACCCCAATACCCATAAACTCCCCCACACTGCAACCCCGATACCCATAAACTCCCCCACACTGCAACCCCAATATCCATAAACTCCCCCACACAACAACCCCGATACCCATAAACTCCTCCACACTGCAACCCCAATATCCATAAACTCCTCCACTCTGCAACCCCAATATGCATAAACTCCCCCACACTGCAACCTGATACCCATAAACTCCCTCATACTGCAACCCCGATACCCATAAAGACCCCCATACTGCAAGCCCGATACCCATAAACTCCCCCACACTGCAACCCCGATACCCATAAACACCTCCACACTGCAACCCCGCTACTCATAAACCCCCCCACACTGTAACCCCAATATCCATTAACTCCCCCACACAACAACCCATCTACCCATAAACTCCCCCACACAACAAACCCAATATCCATAAACTCCCCCACATTGCAACCCAGATAACCATAAACTCCCCCACACTGCAACCCAAATATCCATAAACTCCACCAAACTGCAACCCCAATACCCATAAACTCCCCCACATTACAACCCCAATATCAATAAGCTCCCCCACACAACAAACCCAATATCCATAGAAACATAGAAACATAGAAAATAGGTGCAGGAGTAGGCCATTCGGCCCTTCTAGCCTGCACCGCCATTCAATGAGTTCATGGCTGAACATGCAACTTCAGTACCCCATTCCTGCTTTCTCACCATACCCCTTGATTCCCCTAGTAGTAAGGACTTCATCTAACTCCTTTTTGAATATATTTAGTGAACTGGCCTCAACAACTTTCTGTGATAGAGAATTCCACAGGTTCACCACTCTCTGGGTGAAGAAATTCCTCCTCATCTCGGTCCTAAATGGCTTCCCCCTTATCCTTAGACTGTGTCCCCTGGTTCTGAACTTCCCCAACATTGGGAACATTCTTCCTGCATCTAACCTGTCTAACCCCGTCAGAATTTTAAACGTTTCTATGAGGTCCCCTCTCATTCTTCTGAACTCCAGTGAATACAAGCCCAGTTGATCCAGTCTTTCTTGATAGGTCAGTCCCGCCATCCCGGGAATCAGTCTGGTGAACCTTCGCTGCACTCCCTCAATAGCAAGAATGTCCTTCCTCAGGTTAGGAGACCAAAACTGTACACAATACTCCAGGTGTGGCCTCACCAAGGCCCTGTACAATTGTAGCAACACCTCCCTGCCCTTGTACTCAAATCCCCTCGCTATGAAGGCCAACATGCCATTTGCTTTCTTAACCGCCTGCTGTACCTGCATGCCAACCTTCAATGACTGATGTACCATGACACCCAGGTCTCGTTGCACCTTCCCTTTTCCTAATCTGTCACCATTCAGATAATAGTCTGTCCCTCTGTTTTTACCACCAAAGTGGATAACCTCACATCTATCCACATTTTACTTCATCTGCCATGTATTTGCCCACTCACCTAACCTATCCAAGTCGCTCTGCAGCCTCATAGAATCCTCTTTGCAGCTCACACTGCCACCCAACTTAGTGTCATCCGCAAATTTGGAGATACTACATTTAATCCCCTCGTCTAAATCATTAATGTACAGTGTAAACAGCTGGGGCCCCAGCACAGAACCTTGCGGTACCCCACTAGTCACTGCCTGCCATTCTGAAAAGTCCCCATTTACTCCTACTCTTTGCTTCCTGTCTGACAACCAGTTCTCAATCCATGTCAGCACACTACCACCAATCCCATGTGCTTTAACTTTGCACATCCATAAACTCCCCCACACTGTAACCAAAATATCCATAAACTCCACCACACTGCAACCCCAATACCCATAAACTCCCCAACAAGACAACCCCAATATGCATAAACTCCCCCACACTGCAACCCCAATATCCATAAACTCCCCCACACTGCAATCCCAATACTCACAAACTCCCCCACATTGTAACCGTAATACCCATAAAATCCCCCACATTGCAACCCTAATATCCATAAACTCGCCCACACTGCAACCCCAATATCCATAAGTTCCCCCTCACTGCAACCCCGATACCCATAAAATCCCCCACATTGTAATCCAAACACCCATAAATTCCCCCACACAACAACCCCAATACACATAAACTCCCCCACACTGCAACCCCAATATCCATAAACTCCCCCACACTGCAACCCCGATACCCATAAACTTCCCCACATTGCAACCCCAATACCCATAAACTCCAACGCACTGCAACTTCAATACCCATACAATCCCCCACACTGCAGCCCAATACCCATAAACTCCCCCACACTGCAACCCCAATATCAATATACTCCCCCACACTGCAACCCCAATACCCATAAACTCCCCCACACTGCAACAGCAATATCCATAAACACCCCCACACTGCAACCCCGATACCCATAAACTCCCCCACACTGCAACTCCAATACCCATAAACTCCCCCACATTGTAAACCCAATACCCATAAATTCCCCCACACTACAACCCCGATACCCATAAACTCCCCCACACTGCAATCCCAATAACCATAAACTCCCCCACATTGCAACCCCAATACCCAAAAACTCCCCCACACAACCACCCCGATACCCATAAGCTCCCCCACATTGTAACTCCAATAACCATAAACTCTCCCACACTGCAACCCCAATACCCATAAATTCCCCCACTGAACAACCCCAATACCGATAAACTCCCCCACGCTGCAACGCCAATATCCATAAGCTCCCCCACATGGCAACCCCAATATCCATAAACTTCCCCACACAACAACCCCGATACACATAAACTCCCCCACACAACAACCCCAATACCCATAAACCCCCCCACACAACAACCCCAATACCCATAAACTCTTCCACACAACATCCCCAATACCCATAAACTCCCCCACACTGCAACCCCAATACCCATAAACCCCCCCACACAACAATCCCAATACCCATAAACTCCCCCACAATACAACCCCAATATCCATAAACTCCCCCACACTGCAACCTGATACACATGAACTCCCCCATACTGCAACCCCGATACCCATAAACTTCCCCACATTTTAACCCCGATACCCATAAACTCCCCCACATTGTAACCCCAATACCCATAAACTCCCCCACACTGCAACCCCGATACCCATAAACACATCCACACTGCAACCCCGCTACCCATAAACCTCCCTACACTGCAACCCCAATATCCATAAACTCCCCCACACAACAACCCATATACCCATAAACTCCCACACACAGCAAACCCAATATCCATAAACTCCCCCACATTGCAACCCAGATAACCATAAACTCCCCCACACTGCAACCCAAATATCCATAAACTCCACCAAACTGCAACCCCAATACCCATAAACTCCCCCACAATACAACCCCAATATCAATAAACCCCCCCACAAGACAACCCCAATATGCATAAACACCCCCACACTGCAACCCCGATACCCATAAACACCCCCACACAATCACACCGATACCCATAAGCTCCCCCATATTGTAACCCCAATACCCATAAACACCCCCACACTGCAACCCCAATACCCATAAATTCCCCCACTTAACAACCCCAACACCCATAAACTCCCCCACATTGCAACCCCAATATCCATAAACTCCCCCACACAACATCCCCAATACCCATAAATTCCCCCACTTAACAACCCCGATACCCTTAAACTCCTCCACACTGCAACCCCAAGACGAATAAACTCCCCCACACTGCAACCCCAATACCCATAAACTCACCCACAATACAACCCCAACACCCATAAACTCCCCCACACTGCAACCCCAATATCCATAAACACCCCCACACAACATCCCCAATATCCATAAACTCCCCCATACTGCAACCCCAATATCCATAAACACCCGCACACAACATCCCCAATATCCATAAACTCCCCCACACTGCAACCCCAATATCCATAAACTCCCCCACACTGCAACCCCGATACCCATAAACTCCCCCACACTGCAACCCCAATATCCATAAACTCCCCCACACAACAACCCCGATACCCATAAACTCCTCCACACTGCAACCCCAATATCCATAAACTCCTCCACTCTGCAACCCCAATATGCATAAACTCTCCCACACTGCAACCCCAATATCCATAAACACCCTCACACAACTTCCACAATATCCATAAACTCCCCCACACTGCAACCCCAATATCCATAAGCTCCCCCACATGGCAACCCCAATATCCATAAACCCCCCCACACAACAACCCCGATACACATAAACTCCCCCACACAACAACCTCAATACCCATAAACCCCCCCACACAACAACCCCGATACCCATAAACTCTTCCACACAACATCCCCAATACCCATAAACTCCCCCACACTGCAATCCCAATACCCATAAACCCCCCCACACAACAATCCCAATACCCATAAACTCCCCCACAATACAACCCCAATATCCATAAACTCCCCCACACTGCAACCTGATACACATGAACTCCCCCATACTGCAACCCCGATACCCATAAACTTCCCCACATTTTAACCCCGATACCCATAAACTCCCCCACATTGTAACCCCAATACCCATAAACTCCCCCACACTGCAACCCCGATACCCATAAACACATCCACACTGCAACCCCGCTACCCATAAACCTCCCTACACTGCAACCCCAATATCCATAAACTCCCCCACACAACAACCCATATACCCATAAACTCCCACACACAGCAAACCCAATATCCATAAACTCCCCCACATTGCAACCCAGATAACCATAAACTCCCCCACACTGCAACCCAAATATCCATAAACTCCACCAAACTGCAACCCCAATACCCATAAACTCCCCCACAATACAACCCCAATATCAATAAACCCCCCCACAAGACAACCCCAATATGCATAAACACCCCCACACTGCAACCCCGATACCCATAAACACCCCCACACAACCACACCGATACCCATAAGCTCCCCCACATTGTAACCCCAATACCCATAAACACCCCCACACTGCAACCCCAATACCCATAAATTCCCCCACTTAACAACCCCAACACCCATAAACTCCCCCACACTGCAACCCCAATATCCATAAACTCCCCCACACGGCAACCCCAATACACATAAACTCCCCCACACAACAACCCCAATACCCATAAACTCCTCCACACAATATCCCCAATATCCATAAACACCCCCACACAACATCCCCAATATCCATAAACACCCCCACACAACATCCCCAATACCCATAAATTCCCCCACTTAACAACCCCGATACCCTTAAACTCCTCCACACTGCAACCCCAAGACGAATAAACTCCCCCACACTGCAACCCCAATACCCATAAACTCACCCACAATACAACCCCAATACCCATAAACTCCCCCACACTGCAACCCCAATATCCATAAACACCCCCACACAACATCCCCAATATCCATAAACTCCCCCACACTGCAACCCCAATATCCATAAACACCCCCACACAACATCCCCAATATCCATAAACTCCCCCACACTGCAACCCCAATATCCATAAACTCCCCCACACTGCAACCCCGATACCCATAAACTCCCCCACACTGCAACCCCAATATCCATAAACTCCCCCACACAACAACCCCGATACCCATAAACTCCTCCACACTGCAACCCCAATATCCATAAACTCCTCCACTCTGCAACCCCAATATGCATAAACTCTCCCACACTGCAACCCAGATAACCATAAACACCCTCACACAACTTCCCCAATATCCATAAACTCCCCCACACTGCAACCCCAATATCCATAAGCTCCCCCACATGGCAATCCCAATATCCATAAACCCCCCCCACACAACAACCCCGATACACATAAACTCCCCCACACAACAACCCCAATACCCATAAACCCCCCCACACAACAACCCCGATACCCATAAACTCCTCCACACTGCAACCCCAATATCCATAAACTCCTCCACTCTGCAACCCCAATATGCATAAACTCCCCCACACTGCAACCTGATACCCATAAACTCCCTCATACTGCAACCCCGATACCCATAAAGACCCCCACACTGCAAGCCCGATACCCATAAACTCCCCCACACTGCAACCCCGATACCCATAAACACCTCCACACTGCAACCCCGCTACTCATAAACCCCCCCACACTGTAACCCCAATATCCATTAACTCCCCCACACAACAACCCATCTACCCATAAACTCCCCCACACAACAAACCCAATATCCATAAACTCCCCCACATTGCAACCCAGATAACCATAAACTCCCCCACACTGCAACCCAAATATCCATAAACTCCACCAAACTGCAACCCCAATACCCATAAACTCCCCCACATTACAACCCCAATATCAATAAGCTCCCCCACACAACAAACCCAATATCCATAGAAACATAGAAACATAGAAAATAGGTGCAGGAGTAGGCCATTCGGCCCTTCTAGCCTGCACCGCCATTCAATGAGTTCATGGCTGAACATGCAACTTCAGTACCCCATTCCTGCTTTCTCACCATACCCCTTGATTCCCCTAGTAGTAAGGACTTCATCTAACTCCTTTTTGAATATATTTAGTGAACTGGCCTCAACAACTTTCTGTGATAGAGAATTCCACAGGTTCACCACTCTCTGGGTGAAGAAATTCCTCCTCATCTCGGTCCTAAATGGCTTCCCCCTTATCCTTAGACTGTGTCCCCTGGTTCTGAACTTCCCCAACATTGGGAACATTCTTCCTGCATCTAACCTGTCTAACCCCGTCAGAATTTTAAACGTTTCTATGAGGTCCCCTCTCATTCTTCTGAACTCCAGTGAATACAAGCCCAGTTGATCCAGTCTTTCTTGATAGGTCAGTCCCGCCATCCCGGGAATCAGTCTGGTGAACCTTCGCTGCACTCCCTCAATAGCAAGAATGTCCTTCCTCAGGTTAGGAGACCAAAACTGTACACAATACTCCAGGTGTGGCCTCACCAAGGCCCTGTACAATTGTAGCAACACCTCCCTGCCCTTGTACTCAAATCCCCTCGCTATGAAGGCCAACATGCCATTTGCTTTCTTAACCGCCTGCTGTACCTGCATGCCAACCTTCAATGACTGATGTACCATGACACCCAGGTCTCTTTGCACCTGCCCTTTTCCTAATCTGTCACCATTCAGATAATAGTCTGTCCCTCTGTTTTTACCACCAAAGTGGATAACCTCACATCTATCCACATTTTACTTCATCTGCCATGCATTTGCCCACTCACCTAACCTATCCAAGTCGCTCTGCAGCCTCATAGAATCCTCTTTGCAGCTCACACTGTCACCCAACTTAGTGTCATCCGCAAATTTGGAGATACTACATTTAATCCCCTCGTCTAAATCATTAATGTACAGTGTAAACAGCTGGGGCCCCAGCACAGAACCTTGCGGTACCCCACTAGTCACTGCCTGCCATTCTGAAAAGTCCCCATTTACTCCTACTCTTTGCTTCCTGTCTGACAACCAGTTCTCAATCCATGTCAGCACACTACCACCAATCCCATGTGCTTTAACTTTGCACATCCATAAACTCCCCCACACTGTAACCAAAATATCCATAAACTCCACCACACTGCAACCCCAATACCCATAAACTCCCCAACAAGACAACCCCAATATGCATAAACTTCCCCACACTGCAACCCCAATATCCATAAACTCCCCCACACTGCAATCCCAATACTCACAAACTCCCCCACATTGTAACCGTAATACCCATAAAATCCCCCACATTGCAACCCTAATATCCATAAACTCGCCCACACTGCAACCCCAATATCCATAAGTTCCCCCTCACTGCAACCCCGATACCCATAAAATCCCCCACATTGTAATCCAAACACCCATAAATTCCCCCACACAACAACCCCAATACACATAAACTCCCCCACACTGCAACCCCAATATCCATAAACTCCCCCACACTGCAACCCCGATACCCATAAACTTCCCCACATTGCAACCCCAATACCCATAAACTCCCACGCACTGCAACTTCAATACCCATACAATCCCCCACACTGCAGCCCAATACCCATAAACTCCCCCACACAACTACGCCAATACCCATAAACTCCCCCACACTGCAACCCCAATATCAATATACTCCCCCACACTGCAACCCCAATACCCATAAACTCCCCCACACTGCAACAGCAATACCCATAAACACCCTCACACTGCAACCCCGATACCCATAAACTCCCCCACACTGCAACTCCAATACCCATAAACTCCCCCACATTGTAAACCCAATACCCATAAATTCCCCCACACTACAACCCCGATACCCATAAACTCCCCCACACTGCAATCCCAATAACCATAAACTCCCCCACATTGCAACCCCAATACCCAAAAACTCCCCCACACAACCACCCCGATACCCATAAGCTCCCCCACATTGTAACTCCAATAACCATAAACTCTCCCACACTGCAACCCCAATACCCATAAATTCCCCCACTTAACAACCCCAATACCGATAAACTCCCCCACGCTGCAACGCCAATATCCATAAGCTCCCCCACATGGCAACCCCAATATCCATAAACTTCCCCACACAACAACCCCGATACACATAAACTCCCCCACACAACAACCCCAATACCCATAAACCCCCCCACACAACAACCCCGATTCCCATAAACTCCCCCACACAACAACCCCAATACCCATAAACTCCCCCACACTGCAACCCCAATACCCATAAACTCCCCACACAACATCCCCAATACCCATAAACTCTTCCACACAACATCCCCAATACCCATAAACTCCCCCACACTGCAACCCCAATACCCATAAACCCCCCCACACAACAATCCCAATACCCATAAACTCCCCCACAATACAACCCCAATATCCATAAACTCCCCCACACTGCAACCTGATACACATGAACTCCCCCATACTGTAACCCCGATACCCATAAACTTCCCCACATTTTAACCCCGATACCCATAAACTCCCCCACATTGTAACCCCAATACCCATAAACTCCCCCACACTGCAACCCCGATACCCATAAACACATCCACACTGCAACCCCGCTACCCATAAACCTCCCTACACTGCAACCCCAATATCCATAAATTCCCCCACACAACAACCCATATACCCATAAACTCCCACACACAGCAAACCCAATATCCATAAACTCCCCCACATTGCAACCCAGATAACCATAAACTCCCCCACACTGCAACCCAAATATCCATAAACTCCACCAAACTGCAACCCCAATACCCATAAACTCCCCCACAATACAACCCCAATATCAATAAACCCCCCCACAAGACAACCCCAATATGCATAAACACCCCCACACTGCAACCCCGAAACCCATAAACACCCCCACACAACCACACCGATACCCATAAGCTCCCCCACATTGTAACCCCAATACCCATAAACACCCCCACACTGCAACCCCAATACCCATAAATTCCCCCACTTAAAAACCCCAACACCCATAAACTCCCCCACATTGCAACCCCAATATCCATAAACTCCCCCACACAACATCCCCAATACCCATAAATTCCCCCACTTAACAACCCCGATACCCTTAAACTCCTCCACACTGCAACCCCAAGACGAATAAACTCCCCCACACTGCAACCCCAATACCCATAAACTCACCCACAATACAACCCCAACACCCATAAACTCCCCCACACTGCAACCCCAATATCCATAAACACCCCCACACAACATCCCCAATATCCATAAACTCCCCCATACTGCAACCCCAATATCCATAAACACCCCCACACAACATCCCCAATATCCATAAACTCCCCCACACTGCAACCCCAATATCCATAAACTCCCCCACACTGCAACCCCGATACCCATAAACTCCCCCACACTGCAACCCCAATATCCATAAACTCCCCCACACAACAACCCCGATACCCATAAACTCCTCCACACTGCAACCCCAATATCCATAAACTCCTCCACTCTGCAACCCCAATATGCATAAACTCTCCCACACTGCAACCCCAATATCCATAAACACCCTCACACAACTTCCACAATATCCATAAACTCCCCCACACTGCAACCCCAATATCCATAAGCTCCCCCACATGGCAACCCCAATATCCATAAACCCCCCCACACAACAACCCCGATACACATAAACTCCCCCACACAACAACCCCAATACCCATAAACCCCCCCACACAACAACCCCGATACCCATAAACTCTTCCACACAACATCCCCAATACCCATAAACTCCCCCACACTGCAACCCCAATACCCATAAACCCCCCCACACAACAATCCCAATACCCATAAACTCCCCCACAATACAACCCCAATATCCATAAACTCCCCCACACTGCAACCTGATACACATAAACTCCCCCATACTGCAACCCCGATACCCATAAACTCCCCCACATTTTAACCCCGATACCCATAAACTCCCCCACATTGTAACCCCAATACCCATAAACTCCCCCACACTGCAACCCCGATACCCATAAACACATCCACACTGCAACCCCGCTACCCATAAACCTCCCTACACTGCAACCCCAATATCCATAAACTCCCCCACACAACAACCCATATACCCATAAACTCCCACACACAGCAAACCCAATATCCATAAACTCCCCCACATTGCAACCCAGATAACCATAAACTCCCCCACACTGCAACCCAAATATCCATAAACTCCACCAAACTGCAACCCCAATACCCATAAACTCCCCCACAATACAACCCCAATATCAATAAACCCCCCCACAAGACAACCCCAATATGCATAAACACCCCCACACTGCAACCCCGATACCCATAAACACCCCCACACAACCACACCGATACCCATAAGCTCCCCCACATTGTAACCCCAATACCCATAAACACCCCCACACTGCAACCCCAATACCCATAAATTCCCCCACTTAACAACCCCAACACCCATAAACTCCCCCACACTGCAACCCCAATATCCATAAACTCCCCCACACGGCAACCCCAATACACATAAACTCCCCCACACAACAACCCCAATACCCATAAACTCCTCCACACAACATCCCCAATATCCATAAACACCCCCACACAACATCCCCAATATCCATAAACACCCCCACACAACATCCCCAATACCCATAAATTCCCCCACTTAACAACCCCGATACCCTTAAACTCCTCCACACTGCAACCCCAAGACGAATAAACTCCCCCACACTGCAACCCCAATACCCATAAACTCACCCACAATACAACCCCAATACCCATAAACTCCCCCACACTGCAACCCCAATATCCATAAACACCCCCACACAACATCCCCAATATCCATAAACTCCCCCACACTGCAACCCCAATATCCATAAACTCCCCCACACTGCAACCCCGATACCCATAAACTCCCCCACACTGCAACCCCAATATCCATAAACTCCCCCACACAACAACCCCGATACCCATAAACTCCTCCACACTGCAACCCCAATATCCATAAACTCCTCCACTCTGCAACCCCAATATGCATAAACTCTCCCACACTGCAACCCCAATATCCATAAACACCCTCACACAACTTCCCCAATATCCATAAACTCCCCCACACTGCAACCCCAATATCCATAAGCTCCCCCACATGGCAACCCCAATATCCATAACCCCCCCCCACACAACAACCCCGATACACATAAACTCCCCCACACAACAACCCCAATACCCATAAACCCCCCCACACAACAACCCCGATACCCATAAACTCCCCCACACAACAACCCCAATACCCATAAACTCCCCCACACAACATCCCCAATACCCATAAACTCTTCCACACAACATCCCCAATATCCATAAACTCCCCCACACTGCAACCTGATACACATAAACTCCCCCATACTGCAACCCCGATACCCATAAACTCCCCCACATTTTAACCCCGATACCCATAAACTCCCCCACATTGTAACCCCAATACCCATAAACTCCCCCACACTGCAACCCCGCTACCCATAAACACATCCACACTGCAATCCCGCTACCCATAAACCTCCCCACACTGCAACCCCAATATCCATAAACTCCCCCACACAACAACCCATATACCCATAAACTCCCACACACAGCAAACCCAATATCCATAAACTCCCCCACAATAGAACCCCAATACGCATAAACTCCCCCACACTGCAACCCAAATATCCATAAACTCCACCAAACTGCAACCCCAATACCCATAAACTCCCCCACAATACAATCCCAATATCAATAAACCCCCCCACAAGACAACCCCAATAAGCATAAACACCCCCACACTGCAACCCCAATACCCATAAACTCCCCCACACAACCACACCGATACCCATAAGCTCCCCCACATTGTAACCCCAATACCCATAAACACCCCCACACTGCAACCCCAATACCCATAAATCCCCCCACACTGCAACCCCAATATCCATAAACTCCCCCACATGGCAACCCCAATACACATATACTCCCCCACACAACAACCCCAATACCCATAAACTCCCCTACACAACATCCCCAATATCCATAAATACCCCCACACAACATCCCCAATATCCATAAACTCCCCCACACAACATCCCCAGTACCCATAAATTCCCCCACTTAACAACCCCGATACCCTTAAACTCCTCCACACTGCAACCCCAAGACGAATAAACTCCCCCACACTGCAACCCCAATACCCATAAACTCACCCACAATACAACCCCAATATCCATAAACTCCCCCACACTGCAACCCCAATATCCATAAACACCCCCACACTGCAACCCCAATACTCACAAACTCCCCCACATTGTAACCGTAATACCCATAAAATCCCCCACATTGCAACCCCAATATCCATAAACTCGCCCACACTGCAACCCCAATATCCATAAGTTCCCCCTCACTGCAACCTCGATACCCATAAAATCCCCCACATTGTAATCCAAACACCCATAAACTCCCCCACACAACAACCCCAATACACATAAACCCCCCACACTGCAACCCCAATACCCATAAACTCCCCCACACTGCAACCCCGATACCCATAAACTTCCCCACACTGCAACCCCAATACCCATAAACTCCCACGCACTGCAACTTCAATACCCATACAATCCCCCACACTGCAGCCCAATACCCATAAACTCCCCCACACAACTACGCCAATACCCATAAACTCCCCCACACTGCAACCCCAATATCAATATACTCCCCGACACTGCAACCCCAATACCCATAAACTCCCCCACACTGCAACAGCAATACCCATAAACACCCCCACACTGCAACCCCGATACCCATAAACTCCCCCACACTGCAACTCCAATACCCATAAACTCCCCCACACTGCAACCCCAATACCCATAAATTCCCCCACTGAACAACCCCAATACCGATAAACTCCCCCACGCTGCAACGCCAATATCCATAAGCTCCCCCACATGGCAACCCCAATATCCATAAACCCCCCCCACACAACAACCCCGATACACATAAACTCCCCCACACAACAACCCCAATACCCATAAAACCCCCCACACAACAACCCCGATACCCATAAACTCCCCCACACAACAACCCCAATACCCATAAACTCCCCCACACTGCAACCCCAATACCCATAAACTCCCCCACACAACATCCCCAATACCCATAAACTCTTCCACACAACAACCCCAATACCCATAAACTCCCCCACACTGCAACCCCAATACCCATAAACCCCCCCACACAACAATCCCGATACCCATAAACTCCCCCACACAACAACCCCAATAACCATAAACTCTCCCACACTGCAAACCACAATACCCATAAACTCCCCCACACAACAACCCCAATACCCATAAACTCCCCCACAATACAACCCCAATATCCATAAACCCCCCCACACTGCAACCTGATACACATAAACTCCCCCATACTGCAACCCCGATACCCATAAACTCCCCCACAATACAACCCCAATATCAATAAACCCCCCCACAAGACAACCCCAATATGCATAAACACCCCCACACTGCAACCCCGATACCCATAAACTCCCCCACACAACCACACCGATACCCATAAGCTCCCCCACATTGTAACCCCAATACCCATAAACACCCCCACACTGCAACCCCAATACCCATAAATTCCCCCACTTAACAACCCCAACACCCATAAACTCCCCCACACTGCAACCCCAATATCCATAAACTCCCCCACACGGCAACCCCAACACACATAAACTCCCCCACACAACAACCCCAATACCCATAAACTCCCCCACACAACATCCCCAATATCCATAAACACCCCCACACAACATCCCCAATATCCATAAACACCCCCACACAACATCCCCAATACCCATAAATTCCCCCACTTAACAACCCCGATACCCTTAAACTCCTCCACACTGCAACCCCAAGACGAATAAACTCCCCCACACTGCAACCCCAATACCCATAAACTCACCCACAATACAACCCCAATACCCATAAACTCCCCCACACTGCAACCCCAATATCCATAAACACCCCCACACAACATCCCCAATATCCATAAACTCCCCCACACTGCAACCCCAATATCCATAAACACCCCCACACAACATCCCCAATATCCATAAACTCCCCCACACTGCAACCCCAATATCCATAAACTCCCCCACACTGCAACCCCGATACCCATAAACTCCCCCACACTGCAACCCCAATATCCATAAACTCCCCCACACAACAACCCCGATACCCGTAAACTCCTCCACACTGCAACCCCAATATCCATAAACTCCTCCACTCTGCAACCCCAATATGCATAAACTCTCCCACACTGCAACCCCAATATCCATAAACACCCTCACACAACTTCCCCAATATCCATAAACTCCCCCACACTGCAACCCCAATATCCATAAACACCGCCACACAACATCCCCAATATCCATAAACTCCCCCACACTGCAACCCCAATATCCATAAACTCCCCCACACTGCAACCCCGATACCCATAAACTCCCCCACACTGCAACCCCAATATCCATAAACTCCCCCACACAACAATCCCAATACCCATAAACTCCCCCACACTGCAACCCCGATACCCAGAAACCCCCCCACAATACAACCCCAATACCCATAAACTCCCCCACACTGCAACCCCGATACCCATAAACTCCCCCACAATACAACCCCAATACCCATAAACTCCCCCACACTACAGCCCCGATACCAATAAACTCCCCCACAATGTAACCCCGATACCCATAAACTCCCCCATACTGCAAACCCAATACCTATAAACTCCCCCACATTGGAACCTCGATACCCTTAAACTCCTCCACACTGCAACCCCAAGACGCATAAACTCCCCCACAATAGAACCCCAATACGCATAAACTCCCCCACACTGCAACCCCAAGACCCATAAACAGCCCCACACTGCAACTCCGATACCCATAAACTCCCCCACACTGCAACCCCAAGACGCATAAACTCTCCCACACTGCAACCCCGATACCCGGCCTATGTGCCATGACTTCATTCATTCATTAATTAGATCGTTATCTGTAGCTTATTTCTTGAACTAAGTGGTCACTTGAGGCCGAGATTTATTAAATAGATGGATTTAGCTTGATGTTAAATCAATTGGCAATTGGTTCCTGTAATTAATTACTTGGCTATTTATCAGTTATAAGCGCCTTTAATTACGGTTAGAATTTAATCACTTCGCTTGTTTTCGTTGAATTTCACTCACTTGCACTAATATTAAATTCTGACTAGCTCAAGGTCAACACTAACCACTAAAAACACTAAAACACAAAGCGATATCCAGATACTTACCCAGAAACTTATCTTCATTTCCTCGGATTCTGCGCTCCTCTCAGTACATTGATTATGAGAGCACTTTTTCTCATTTCCTCCCGGGTGATTTGGCCCCGTTCTCTATAAATCTCCACAACGGGACTTGACTCAGCTCCCGCTCTCTATAAATCTCCAAAAGAAGCTGGTATATAAGTGTAAAAACACAGGAACACAAGAAAATAGGAACAGGAGTGTGCCATACAGCCCCTTTTTCAGCATGTTCAGCAAATCAATTCGATCATAGCTGATCTAAGAGGCTAGGGTGGGTGCGTAAGATATCAGTATTGGTGTGTAAAAGATTGATATGAGTGTGTAAGAGGCTAGTGTGAGTGTGTAAGAGGCTGGTATTGGTGTGCAGACATCACGTGGTCAAAGCTCCAGGAATACTCCCGACCAGAGTCGTCAGCCTCTATGTGAGTGGGGGAGGGGACAGTTGTTACAGGATGCAGTAACGTTGCACACAGGTTAAAGACGGCAGTTTTCTGCATTGTTTGGCAGCTGTGCAAGAACATAAGAAATAGGAGCAGGAGTAGGCCATAAGGCCTCTCGAGCCTGCTCCACCATTTAATATGATCGATCATGGCTGATCCGATCATGGACTCAGGTCCACTTCCCCGCCAGCTCCCCATAACCCCTTATCGGTTAAGAAACTGTCTATTGTGTCTGTAAGCACTCTAATAATGACTCCATGGGGCAAGGCATTGTACTTGAACTGTGGTGACCTTAGTCCATTTATTGCAGCTCCTGAGTGAGGGTACAGTAAGGTGAGCTCCCTTTTATACCTGGTTACCTGTCGTGTACAGGTGACCCCTAAGTCTCCACCAGTTGCACCCAAGCATAGTGTATACAGTGTGAAGATACATCCAGTAGTCTTATGTAACTGTACATTGAGTGTACAGGGTATTTATTTATGTTATATATACACAACATCACTCTCCCCTAAGTCTTGTGTCACTGGCCTTTGCACTGTGTGCTCTGACTCTAGACTTGAGTGCCCAAAGCCCTTGCACCTTGTCTATGCTTTGGCTTAGCTCTCTCCCTGTTGACCCCCAAGTCCTTATTGCCACGACATTGGGAAATGGTCAGTAGTGGACAGTTGGAGATTGCGGTGGGGGTTGAGTGGGTTCTGGGTGTGATCCATGTGTGTCCATACATCCATTCCGCACCCCCCCCCCCCATACATAGACCATGTGTGCGGCTCAACACCAAAATTCTCTGGACTCTGAGGAGGTACCAGCGGATTGGAAAGCAGCTAATGTAACGTCTCTGTTTAAAAAAGGGGGCAGACAAAAGGCAGGTAACTATAGGCCGGTTAGTTTAACATCTATAGTGGGGAAAATGCTTGAAGCTATCATGAAGGAAGAAATAGCGGGACATCTAGATAGGAATAGTGCAATCAAGCAGATACAACATGGATTCATGAAGGGGAAATCATGTTTAACTAATTTACTGGAATTCTTTGAGGATATAACGAGCATGGTGGATAGAGGTGTACCGATGGATGTGGTGTATTTAGATTTCCAAAAGGCATTCGATAAGGTGCCACACAAAAGGTTACTGCAGAAGATAAAGGTACGTGGAGTCAGAGGAAATGTATTAGCATGGATAGAGAATTGGCTGGCTAACAGAAAGCAGAGAGTCGGGATAAATGGGTCCTTTTCGGGTTGGAAATCGGTGGTTAGTGGTGTGCCACAGGGATCGGTGCTGGGACCACAACTGTTTACAATATACATAGATGACCTGGAAGAGGGGACAGAGTGTAGTGTAACAAAATTTGCAGATGACACAAAGATTAGTGGGAAAGCGGGTTGTGTAGAGGACACAGAGAGGCTGCAAAGAGATTTAGATAGGTTAAGCGAATGGGCTAAGGTTTGGCAGATGGAATACAATGTCGGAAAGTGTGAGGTCATCTACCTTGGAAAAAAAAACAGTAAAAGGGAATATTATTTGAATGGGGAGAAATTACAACATGCTGTGGTGCAGAGAGACCTGGGGGTCCTTGTGCATGAATCCCAAAAAGTTAGTTTGCAGGTGCAGCAGGTAATCAGGAAGGTGAATGGAATGTTGGCCTTCATTGCGAGAGGGATGGAGTACAAAAGCAGGGAGGTGTTGCTGCAACTGTACAGGGTATTGGTGAGGCTGCACCTGGAATACTGCGTGCAGTTTTGGTCACCTTACTTAAGGAAGGATATACTGGCCTTGGAGGGGGTACAGAGACGATTCACTAGGCTGATTCCGGAGATGAGGGGGTTACCTTATGATGATAGATTGGGTCTTTACTCAGAGTTCAGAAGGATGAGGGGTGATCTTGTAGAAACATTTAAAATAATGAAAGGGATAGACAAGACAGAGGCAGAGAAGTTGTTTCCACTGGTCGGGGAGACTAGAACTAGGGGGCACAGCCTCAAAATACGGGGGAGCCAATTTAAAACCGAGTTGAGAAGGAATTTCTTCTCCCAGAGGGTTGTGAATCTGTGGAATTCTCTGTCCAAGGAAGCAGTTGAGGCTAGCTCATTGAATGTATTCAAATCACAGATAGATAGATTTTTAACCAATAAGGGAATTAAGGGTTATGGGGAGCGGGCGGGTAAGTGGAGCTGAGTCCACGGCCAGATCAGCCGTGATCTTGTTGAATGGTGGAGCAGGCTCGAGCGGCTAGATGGCCTACTCCTGTTCCTAATTCTTATGTTCTTATGTTCTTATGTGCATACATGTATAGAAGGAAAGAACAAAAAAAAACATAGGATTGATTACATCACTGTTTGGGTTTTGCAGAAGTGGAACAAGTATATTTTACAGGTAAGGTACATACATGGTATTACAGTCTTGCCCCTGGGGTGTAGGTGCAGGTGGGTGAGGACGCTAGTTCCCGAGTGACCGGACTGTGTCCAGGTTGTCTGATGGTGGCACTGCGCCCCCTGTCAGCTGGATGGGCTCGGATCGCTCACCTCACTGAGTCTCAGGGCCTTTGCCATTGCCTAGTGGTGGGCAGAGCCACAGGGGTGTGTGGCCTCTCTGTCCTCCTTTGAGGGCTGCAGGGTCTCCCTCAGCGGTAGTGGGAGCCTGGTCATCTCAGGTCCCGTCGAGAGGGCTGGAGGGTGCTAGCCTCTTGCTCCCGGTACTGTTGGCCAGAGAGGTAGAGCCGATCTGGGGCAGGGTACCAGTAGTGGCACCTTTGGCATCCGCTGATCCCTGATCCTGCAGCTGGTATGCTCCCCCTGTGTGTGGCCACACTCCCTGGGGCATCACATTGGTCCTGGAGGCGCAGGCTACATGGTCGGGTGGCCCGCTGGACCTGGGTGCTTCCGACGGGAGATTGCCCTTGGTTTTGTCGACGTACACGTAGAACCCGGCATCGCACATCATTACTTCATTTACTGTCATAATACATTGACTCCGACCGCAATCGCCCGACTCGACATGGTTAGTTACATTTACATACTTGCATTTGTCAATTACATCGCTTACATGTGTATCACTGACATCACTGTATATAGAGTGGAACTGTCCCTTTAATTGTGATGGGTTGCCGGTCTCCTTTAAGAGGGCCTTGCAATCTTTACCCCAATCCGGTTCGCTGCTCGGCATCACGTGTTGCTCCCTCAACACTGCCCCTCCTGGTCTGGCCGCCGCCATCTTTGATTCCAGCGCTTCACCTCGTGGTGCGGGCGCCATTTTTTTTCTCTCCATGAGATCGGCTGCGGTGATCATTTTCTCCCCAGGTTCTGCCACGGAAACCTGGAAGTTCCCATCTGCGCCTATCTTCTTCCTCCGGAGCCCGGAAGGTGAGGTCGATGAGGTCGGGCTGGATCATCTCTCCGTTGGGTTGTGCGGTCTGTGTCGTCTCCACATAGTCGAGTTGGGCAGCTGGTTTCTCAGGTGTTGTGCTGGATCCAAATTCGGGGCCGCAGAGGATGTCTGTTGCCGGGGCCTGGAGGTTTTCCCAGCTCCAACGAATTTGTTTCATCCATCTTCTTCCTTGCAGTGTTGGACCATCACCAGCAACGATCCACAAAGGTAGCTTGTGCATCGTGTCGCCGTAGGACACCTGGACATCCACACTACCAACCACTGGGATGGTGTCGTTTGTCTCGGTGAGCAGCTTCACTTGGATCGGGATCATTTTAGGTCGTTCGATTGGATTGTCCCAGAGTTTCTCAAAGACCGCCTGATTCATCAGCAATAAGCTCGCCCCTGTGTCCACCTCCATCGAGACTGGAACACCTTTGATTTCAACTACCATTTTCAATGGGGAACGCTCAGTGGAGCAGGTAAACACTCCGTACACATCTTCGTGGGGTTGAGCTGCCTCATGGACTCTCTCTTCATCATCGCTGGAGTCCGGATGATCGGCCAACTCTTCAGCGACTCGGTGAGTAAAATTTCTCTTGCACATTCGCTGTAGGTGGCCCTTCATGTTACAGCCTTTGCAAGTATAGTCATTGTAGCGGCACTGGTGGGCCCTGTGATTTCCTCCACAGCGCCAGCATGGGGTTGGCCGGTTGACCCCATGTGGCGGACTCAGGGTTGCGGGACTCGGGGTTCTGTTCTCTCTTCCCTGAGAGAGACCGCTTGCAGCAGCCTGGCCTCTAAAGGGCACCAGTTGGTTCACAGTACTTGCCGGGTTAGAGCCCTGGGGGTGAATCATCTGCT
The DNA here is from genome assembly GCF_044704955.1 of Pristiophorus japonicus. Classification (NCBI taxonomy): domain Eukaryota; kingdom Metazoa; phylum Chordata; class Chondrichthyes; family Pristiophoridae; genus Pristiophorus; species Pristiophorus japonicus. The sequence continues at coordinate 58,176,391 of NC_091997.1, forward strand.
TGGAATTGTAGGCAGAGGCCATGAACGCTTGGCTCACATTAATTGCCTTCTGCAGGGTGACCGAGGTGTCCGCAGAAAGCAGCTTGTGGAGTAGGCCCTCGTGGTCAATTCCAATAACGAAGGTGTCCCTCAGTGCTTCGGTGAGGTGGTCGCCAAAAACACACGGTGCAGACAATCGTCTCAGGTCTGCAGCATATTTTGTGATTTCTTGGCCTTCGGGCCGCCGGTGGGTGTAGAACCATTGTCTAGCTGTGAGGATGCTCTGTTTAGATTTGAGCTGTTCCTGTATGAACATTACGAGTTCCGTACATGTTTTGGTTGTTGTCTTCGCTGGGGCTAGCAAGTCCCTGATGAGGCCATAGACGATGGGCCCACAACTGCTGAGCAGGATAACTCTGCCAGCTATCAGCCAGCGAGGTCGGGTTGTCTCCCACCAGGTCATTCGCAATAAAGAAGTGTTCGAGCCTTTCCACAAAGGCCTCCCAATCTTCCCCTTCGGCGAATTGTTGAAAGTTGCCAAGGTTAGCCATTTTTCGCATGGAAATTCGTAATCTCGTCGCCAGTTATTGTGTCTGTAAGCACTCTTAGTAATGACTCCATGAGGCAATGTATGTACTTGAACTGTGGTGACCTTAGTCCATTTATTGCAGCTCCTGAGTGAGGGTACAGTATGGTGAGCTTCCTTTTATACCTGGTTATCTGTCGTGTACAGGTGACCCCTAGGTCTCCACCAGTTGCACCCTCTGGTGGTACAGGCATAGTGTATACAGTGTGAAGATACATCCAGTAGTCTTATGTAACGGTACATTGAGTGTACAGGGTATATACTTAAGTTATACATACACAACACTGTTTATATCTTAAATTTATTCAACGATCCAGCTTCCACAGCTCCCTGAGGCAGTGAATTCCACAGATTAAAACCCTCTGAGAGAAGAAATCTCTCCTCGTCTCATTTAAATGGGCGGCCCCTTATTCTAAAATTATGCCCCCTAGTTCTAGTCTCCCCTATCAGTGGAAACATCCTCTCTGCATCCACCTTGTCAAGCCCCCTCACAATCTTATACGTTTCGATAAGATCACCTCTCATTCTTCTGAATTCCAATGAGTAGAGGCCCAACCTACTCAACCTTTCCTCATAAGTCAACCCCCTCGTCTCCAGAATCAACCGAGTGAACCTTCTCTGAACTGCCTCCAAAGCGAGTATATTCTTTTTTAAATATGGAAACCAAAGCTGTATGCAATATTCCAGGTGTGGCCTCACCAATACATTATAAAACTGTAGCAAGACTTCCCTGCTTTTATACTCCATCCCCTTTGCAATAAAGGCCAAGATTCCATTGGCCTTCCTGATCACTTGCTGTACCTGCATACTAACCTTTAGTGTTTCATGCACAAGTACCCCCAGGTCCCGCTGTACTGCAGCACTTTTCAATCTCTCTCCATTTAAATAATAACTTGCTCTTTGATTTTTTTTCTGCCAAAGTGCATGACCTCACACTTTCCAATATTTTACTCCATCTGCCAACTTTTTGCCCACTCACTTAGCCTGTCTATGTCCTTTTGCAGGTTTTTTGTGTCCTCCTCACACATTGCTTTTCCTCCCATCTTTGTATCGTCAGGAAACTTGGCTACGTTACACTCGGTCCCTTCTTCCAAGTCGTTAATATAGATTGTAAATAGTTGGGGTCCCAGCACTGATCCCTGCGGCACCCCATTAGTTACTGAATGCTAACCATTTATTCCGACTCTCTGTTTTCTGTTAGTTAGCCAATCCTCTATCCATGCTAATATATTACCCCCAACCCCATACACTTTTATCTTGTGCAGTAACCTTTTATGTGGCACCTTGTCAAATGCCTTCTGGAAGTCTAAATGCACCACATCCACTGGTTCCCCTTTATCCACCCTGTTCGTTACATTCTCAAAGAATTCCAGTAAATTTGTCAAACATGACTTCCCCTTCATAAATCCATGCTGACTCTACCTGACCGAATTATGCTTTTCCAAAATGTCCTGCTACTGCTTCTTTAATAATGGACTCCAACATTTTCCCAACCACAGATGTTAGGCTAACTGGTCTATAGTTTCCTACTTTTTGTCTGCCTCCTTTTTTAAATAGGAGCGTTACATTTTCAGTTTTCCAATCTGCTGGGACCTCCCCAAAATCCAGAGAATTTTGGTAAATTACAACCAATGCATCCACTATCCCTGCTGCTACTTCTCTTAAGACCCTAGGATGCAAGCCATCAGGTCCAGGGGATTTATCTGCCTTTACCCCCATTATCTTTCTGAGTACCACCTCCTTAGTGATTGTGTTAAGTTCCTCCTCCCCTAAGAGCATTAAACCTTGTCACCGAGGGCAATAACAACACAAATGCTGATTGAAAAGTGTGTGTGAGGAAGCGATGATGCAGTGGGTGTGAGTCAGGACAGTATCTCTCCATATATCTCTCGCCCCATGAATAATGCTGATTCTCACAATGTACCACAGCGTTTTACCTGCTCACAGACCACACCTTCCAACAATGTGCTGACACACGTTTGGAGGAAGAATATTAAAAATATAGACGTGAATGATTTCTCCAGCCCTTGAGGAATCCTGGGAGCTCCCTGACAGATTTGGTTGGGTTTTTTCTCTGCTGCTTTGACCCAGTCTGTCCTCTCCAGCTCCTGTGCCTATGTTAGCAGTGACTGACTGAGCATCAGATCCTGCCCTTTCTATCTACAATGAAGTAAAGAGATTCGGAACACAACATTTATTATTTGAACAGACTCCAGCATGTTTTAACATTTATATTTGGATTCTGTTTGACAGGCAAGTTAATAATCCACCGGAACTCAGCAAGCCTGCAGTCACACTGTTTAAATTAGCAAGCAAGTACTTAGTGTGGTGACACTTGCATTAAACCATTAGACAAATGCATTGATGGAGAGGCTCAAGGCGACGGCTCACCACCACCTTCCCAAGGGAAACTCGGCATGGGCAATACATGCTGGTCTTGCCAGCAATGCCCACATCCCGAGAATGAATAAATTAAATACACTTCAACCTTTCACTCTGCACCATCGCAATATGCCATCGATTGTCGTAAAAACCCAACTGGTTCACTAATGTCCTTCAGGGAAGGAAATTTGCCGCCCTTACCCGGTCTGGGCCGATATGTGACTCCAGACCCACAGCAATGGGGTCGACTTTGAACTGCCCTCCCTCGGCCTACCCTAGCCTAGCAGTTATACCAAACTGTGGGAGCACCTTCACCACACGGACTGCAGCGGTTCAAGAAGGCGGCTCACCACCACCTTCTCAAGGGCGATTAGGGATGGGCAATAAATGCCGGCCTTGCCAGCGACACCACATCCTGTGAACGAATAAATTAAAAAAAGGTGGCCATGATTGAAGCTTCTCTGTTCCATAAGCAGTGGGCTGCTCTCTGCTAACTGTTGTGATCTGACAGACTGAGTATCACTGTGGAAATGTACACAGTGTGTACCGTTACTGACAACTCCATTTATCCCATGGTTATGCAGCTGTTGAGTATTTATTACTAATAATTGGCTTTGCTTATCTCCCCTCCCCCGCGCAGTGTCATGATTTATCAAGGCCGCTGTTACAGTTCAGCCTACTTGCCAGCATGCCTTACACTTGCTCAATGCAAACAGGAGCTTCCATACACAGGCTGCGCTTCCTGTCAACCAACAATGATCAGAATGCCTGAGCTCTCCAGGATGCTGTGCCACACTCTGCTTCTTGGGCGATCCCTCGTATCAAGGATGACTTGCTTCCACGCCGAAAAGGGATGAGTTCACAGATGTTTCAATGAAGGACCTAATATTCCAGGTCCCCACCTACATGTTGAAGGGTGGAAGATGCCTGTGCGTGGATTTCTTTTAACATGGGTGACCGTTGCACACCAGCCACCACACGGGCTTGACAGAGCTAGGTCTTGGTCCAGGGGCAAAGGTTAACCAGGATGACTGGAGACCAGCTCTACTGCACGGAGCTAGCAAACGATGGACAGCATCACATCCTCCTGATCTTTAATAAAGATGGAATAATTCCATGCTGACAGAACATATAGCTCTGGCTAAAACTACTCATCCGAAGGTGTAAATCTATACAGAGGCAAAGCTAAGCACCAGATAAGATGACAATAATGTACCTAACTGTCACTGGCAGGTCAATCTATTCTCAGAGTCTGACATAACAACCCATTTTGAGATTTCTGGCCTGGGTTTTTCCCCTCACAAAATCAAAGCCACATTGGGAAAATCCACATCCCCAGTACATGCTTTCCTGGCCATTGGGAGTGAGGAATTTCGCCGTCTGTGCTCCCAGCACATGCCAGGAGTGATCCAGCACACACTCCCAGCTCTCCTGGCACCGACCGGTACTGCATGGAATCTGTGAGCTTTATCTGTCCGAGCACCATGGGGTGAGCCTCACTGCTGTGTTGTGGGGCCAAATGGACAGTCAACACTCACTCACTCACTCCTCTCACTCACTCCTCTCACTCACTCCTCTCACTCACCCCCTTCTCACTCCCTTCTCACTCACTCACTCACTCACTCCCCTCACTCTCACTCACTCCCCTCACTCTCACTCACTCACTCCCCTCACTCTCACTCACTCCCTTCTCTCTCACTCACTCACTCACTCACATGGATGAACTTCAACAATTGTACATCCCTGTCTGGCGTAAAAATAAAATGGGGAAGGTGGCTTAACCGTGACTAACAAGGGGAATTAAGGATAGTGTTAAATCCAAGGAAGAGGCATATAAATTGGCCAGAAAAAGCAGCAAACCTGAGGACTGGGAGAAATTTAGAATTGAGCAGAGGAGGACAAAGGGTTGAATTAGGAGGGGGAAAATAGAGTATGAGAGTAAGCTTGTAGGGAACATAAAAACTGACTGCAAAAGCTTCGATAGGTATGTGAAGAGAAAAAGATTAGTGAAGATAAATGTAGGTCCCTTGCAGTCAGAATCAGGTGAATTTATAATGGAGAACAAAGAAATGGCAGACCAATTGAACAAATATTTTGGTTCTGTCTTCACTAAGGAAGACACAAATAACATTCCGGAAGTACTAGGGGACCGAGGGTCTAGCGAGAAGGAGGAACTGAAGGAAATCCTTATTAGTCAGGAAATTATGTTGGGGAAATTGATGGGATTGAAGGCCAATAAATCCCCAGGGACTGATAGTCTGCATCCCAGAGTACTTCAGGAAGTGGCCCTAGAAATATTGGATGCATTGGTGGTCATTTTCCAACATTCTATAGACTCTGGTTCGGTTCCTATGGATTGGAGGGTAGCTAATGTAACCCCACTTTTTAAAAAAGGAGGGAGAGAGAAAACGGGCAATTATAGACCGGATAGCCTGACATCGGTAGCGGGGAAAATGTTGGAATCAATTATTAAAGATGTAATAGCAGCACATTTGGATCGGTCCAAGTCAGCACGGATTTATGAAAGGGAAATCATGCTTGACAAATCTTCTGGAATTTTTTGAGGCTGTAACTAGTAGAGTGGACAAGGGAGAACCAGTGGATGTGGTGTATTTGGACTTTCAAAAGGCTTTTGACAAGGTCCCACACAAGAGATTGGTGTTCAAAATCAAAGCACATGGTATTGGGGGTAATGTACTGACGTGGATAGAGAACTGGTTGGCAGACAGGAAGCAAAGACTAGGAATAAACGGATCCTTTTCAGAATGGCAGGCAGTGACTAGTGGGGTGCCGCAGGGCTCAGTGCTGGGACCCCAGCTATTTACAATATACATTAATGATTTAGACGAAGGAATTGAATGTAATATCTCCAAGTTTGCAGATGACACTAAGCTGGGTGGCAGTGTGAGCTGTGAGGAAGATGCTAAGAGGCTACAGGGTGACTTGGACAGGTTAGGTGAGTGGGCAAATGCATGGCAGATGCAGTATAATGTGGATAAATGTGAGGTTATCCACTTTGGTGGCAAAAACAGGAAGGTAGAATATTATCTGAATGGTGACCGATTAGGAAAAGGGGAGGTGCAATGAACCTGGGTGTCATGGTACATCAGTCATTGAAAGTTCGCATGCAGGTACAGCAGGCGGTGAAGAAGGCAGATGGTATGTTGGCCTTCATAGCTAGGAGATTTGAGTATAGGAGCAGGGAGGTCTTACTACAGTTGTACAGGGCCTTGGTGAGGCCACACCTTGCATATTATGTACAGTTTTGGTCTCCTAATCTGAGGAAGGACATTCTTGCTATTGAGGGAGTGCAGCGAAGGTTCATCAGACTGATTCCTGGGATGGCAGGACTGACATATGAAGAATGACTGGATCGACTAGGCTTACATTCACTGGAATTTAGAAGAATGAGAGGGGACCTCATAGAAACATATAAAATTCTGACGGGATTGGACAGGTTAGATACAGGATGAATGTTCCCGATGTTGGGGAAGTACAGAACCAGGGATCACAATCTTAGGATAAGGGATAAGCCATTTTGGACCGAGATGAGGAGAAACTTCTTCACCCAGAGAGTTGTGAACCTGTGGAATTCCCTACCACAGAAAGTTGTGAACCTGTGGAATTCCCTACCACAGAAAGTTATTGAGGCCAGTTCATTAGATATATTCCAAAGGGAGTTAGATGTGGCCTTTATGGCTAAAAGGATCAAGGGATATGGCGAGAAAGCAGGAATGGGGTACTGAAGTTGCATTTTTAGCCATGATCATATTGAATGGTGGTGCAGGCTCCTGTTTTCTATGTTTATCACTCACTCACTCACTCCCCTCACTCACTCACTCCCCTCCTCACTCACTCCCCCCCTCACTCAGTCACTCCCCTCATCATTCACTCACTCCCCTAACTCTCTCACTCACTCACTCACTCCCCTCACTCACTCACTCCCCTCACTCAAGAACAAGGGGGTAGACTTTACAGTTAGGCCTCAGCCATGGGATGGCATCAGGAAGCAGTTGTTCAGACAATGGGTAGTGGAAAGCTGGAACTCTCTCCTCCAAGCGACTGTTCAGGCTGGGAGTGTTAGTTGAAAACTTCTAAACGGAGATTGTTAATTTTTGTTAGGCAAGGTTATTAACGATTACGGAACTTAGACAGGTAGGTGGAGTTGAGATATGGATCAGCCGTGATCTAATTGAAGAATGGTCTTGAGGGGCTGAATGTCCTCTTCCTGTTCCTATGTCCTACCCCTCTGACCCTCCTCCACCCCATCCCTGTTGCCTGCCCCGATACAGCACTGTCTGGTTTTGGAATGCCGATAAAGTGACAATCCTCTTGCACCCTATCCCCCTCAGCATTTAGAAACAAACATACAACATAATGAAGTGCCTGTGTTCTTCCACACCCAGTGTGAGCTCAGATTTCACCATTCCGGGAATGGGCCCAGTTTCCCAGAGAGCGCAGTCTGTGTGTCAGCATTTGCAATTGATCAGTAATGGATGCCGACAGCGGATCTAACCACCCGTCTCCATCTGCCACTGCCACATCTCATTGCGATCGAGTCCCTGGGAACTGCCTGCGTGTGTGATGGACAGAGCAGTGTGTGTGTGGGTCAAACTGCCTTATAATAATATCCTGATGGTGGCAGCTCATCAAAACCTGCTTTCTTCACAAAGGACGAACCACTCCAGTGCAGGCACTTGCTGTCAGTGTCTGTTAAACAAGGAGTCTGAGAGCTGTCTGCTAAAGCTGTCCCCGCCCCGCCAATCCCTCCCATCCCCTGCCCCTCTCGTGCCACCCGCCCCCATCCACCATCCCCAGCCCCCACCGCCCTTCTCACACCCTCCGCCCCCACCCGCTCGACCCCCTTCCCCCCCCTTCCACCACCAGCGCCCACCCTCCCCACCCCCCCAATCCCCCTGCCCACCTGACCCTCTCGCACACCCGTGTCCCCACCCACCCACCTCCCCCACCCTACCCTGGACACCCCCCACCTCCCTCCACCCTCACCCCGCCCCCCCCCCCCGCGCGCCCCCCCGCCTCCCCCGAGTGAGTGGGTCTGTGTGTGAGAGAGAGTGAGCGGGTCATTTTGCAACTATTGATTCTCCGAGTCCTTATAGTTATTCTGAAATTACATCCAAGGACAGATAATGCTGTAAAAATGTAAGGCTGGGTGTAATACAATATCAAGAACATTAGCAGCATGGGAGGTAGACACATTCCCTTGGGTGTACTGATGGAGGCCCACCTGCTCCCGGGTATGCTTACTCACACGCTGTGCCCCTGGGTTCCGGGGTCAACACGCTGAGCAGTCTGCAGCGTGACACAGCAAGTTCACAAAGGGGTACCCCATCAGGTCAGTCCGTATACTATTTGGATGCAAGTGGCATTCTCCACAGGTACACCTCCTGTAAAATGTGCCCCGTTATTCTGCTGATCGAAGTGAAGGTTGTTCACCTCTCTCCCGCTACACTGTCCCATCAAACTCTCCCAGGGCAGGTACAGGGGGTTAGATACAGAGTAACGCTCCCTCTCCACTGTCCCATCAAACACTCCCAGGGCAGGTACAGCACGGGTTAGATACAGAGTAAAGCTCCCTCTACACTGTCCCATCAAACACTCCCAGGGCAGGTGCAGCACGGGGTTAGATACAGAGTAAAGCTCCCTCTACACTGTCCCATCAAACACTCCCAGGGCAGGTACAGCACGGGGTTAGATACAGAGTAAAGCTCCCTCTACACTGTCCCATCAAACACTCCCAGGGCAGGTACAGCACAGGTTAGATACAGAGTAAAGCTCCCTCTACACTGTCCCATCAAACACTCCCAGGGCAGGTACAGCACGGGGTTAGATACAGAGTAAAGCTCCCTCTACACTGTCCCATCAAACACTCCCAGGGCAGGTACAGCACGGGTTAGATACAGAGTAAAGCTCCCTCTACACTGTCCCATCAAACACTCCCAGGGCAGTTACAGCACGGTGGTCATTGATCCTCGGCTGCCTGTTGCTCCAATGTTTATTTGCTCACACTCTTTAACTGATCACATTTGATGTTTTTTTATCACTCCTGTTGTATATTTATTAGTTATTTTTATTATTTCTTATTTTTGTCCTGAGCCAGAACGTTACCGGCTATATTGAATGTTACAGTTGGAGGAGGTCAGTTTGTGTACCGTGTGCGGGTCGGCTCTGTGAAATAGCGATCCCATTAATCCCACCTCCCTGCTCTGTCCCCATAGCCCCGTCATTTTCCCCGTCAAATGTTTATCCAATTCCCGTTTGAAAGTTACGATTGAATCAGCTCCCACCGCCCTTTCAGTCAGCGCGTTCCCGATCACAACAACTCGCTGCATAAATACATCCTCCTCATCTTCCCCTCTGGTTCATCTACCACATTGGACAAAGGCAGCAGTCAGCTCAGCCTGACCCTGACCCTGATCCTGATCCTGGGCCAGGTCCTGATCCTGGGCCTGATCCCGATCCTGATCCCGATCCTGGGCCTGGTCCTGATCCTGATCCTGATGCTTCCGGTACCTGCTCACAGCTTCTGTTCTGCGTTGCTTTATTGACTGTTTTGAATCTTGGCGATAATGTTGAACATATCCCAGTTGGTGCCCGTTTCCATGGATACAGATGAGTATGTGAGCCCGTTTCCATGGGGATAAATTGGCAATGTTTTGCTGACTGGTTTTGTGCTCAGAAAGCCTTATTATCAAATTTTACAGGAGCAGCTGATTCTGGAATATTCCGTACGGTTCTCCCACTGCCGTTAGCATTGAGGGGTAACGGGAAATGGAGGGCATGTTCTTCACAAAGGCTCTGGCCTGGCAAGGTGCTCACATCCGGGAAATCAGTCTCCCAGTGTCAACACCCGGAAACACCGAACTCAAACTGGACCCAGCGCCCAATTTATCAATGTGTAGTGACCTAACGTAACCTCAGCACCCCCACGCAACCCTCCAACCCCCACGCAACCCTCCAACCCCCACGCAACCCTCCAACCCCCACACAGCCCTCCAACCCCCAAACCCCCACGCTGCCCTCACCAGCCCCACACAGCCCTCCAACCCCCACACAGCCCTCCAACCCCCACACAGCCCCTCCAACCCCCACACAGCCCTCCAACCCCCAAACCCCCACGCTGCCCTCACCAGCCCCACACAGCCCTCCAACCCCCACACAGCCCTCCAACCCCCACACAGCCCTCCAACCCCCACACAGCCCCTCCAACCCCCACACAGCCCCTCCAACCCCCACACAGCCCCTCCAACCCCCACACAGCCCCTCCAACCCCCACACAGCCCCTCCAACCCCCACACAGCCCCTCCAACCCCCACACAGCCCCTCCAACCCCCATACAGCCCTCCAACCCCCACACAGCCCTCCAACCCCCATACAGCCCTCCAACCCCCACACAGCCCCTCCAACCCCCACACAGCCCTCCAACCCCCACACAGCCCTCCAACCCCCACACAGCCCTCCAACCCCCACACAGCCCCTCCAACCCCCACACAGCCCTCCAACCCCCACGCAGCCCCTCCAACCTCCACGCAGCCCCTCCAACCCCCACTCAGCCCCTCCAACCTCCACGCAGCCCCTCCAACCTCCACGCAGCCCCTCCAACCTCCACGCAGCCCCTCCAACCCCCACACAGCCCTCACCAGCCCCACACAGCCCTCACCAGCCTCACACAGCCTTCACCAGCCCCACACAGCCCCTCCCACCCATACAGCCCCTCCCACCCCCACACAGCCCTCACCACCCCCACACAGCCCTCACCACCCCCACACAGCCCCTCCCACCCCCACACAGCCCCTCCCACCCCCGCCCAATCCCTCCCACCCCCACCCAACCGTTGTCCCTACTCCTGTCCCTGCCGAAGTTTGTTTTCTTCCCTTTCCAACCCCAGACCTTAACCCTGACCCGCTCCCTCTCCCTGACCCTGACCCTCTCCCTGACCCGCTACCTCTCCCTCTCCCTGACCCGCTCCCTCTCCCTGACCCGCTCCCTCTCCCTGACCCTTACCCATTTTTACCGTTCCCCGACACCACTCTGACCCCATCTCGCCCCGGTTTTCCATGGGGCCTGAATAAACCTGACTGCAAACACAACACTGGAGATTCACTAATCTTTCTTCATCCAATTCCCCGAGCCCGCAGCCCCTGCCTTTCGCTGGGAGACAGCCCCCCACCCTGCCGGTGCCCCCTCCTCTCACTGTTCTCCCCAGCAACTTTTATATCAAAGTAGTTTGTCCCCTGTCATGGAAAAAAAACAATCGCCAGCCCCGCACACAGCCACAAACAATGTCTCCCAAAGTCTGACTCACACAGAGGCTTCTCTAAGGATTCTGAAATACTTGGAGAACACAGAGATAGTCCCCGGGGCTCGGACAGGCCCGAGAGCGCTTCAGCAGCCAAGGCTTGTGTGTAACATCAAGTCTGTAAACCTCAACCCAATCGACAGGCTGGGCCACCGGGATATCCCTCCGACTGTTCCTCAGTGCTGCCCCTCACCATCACAGAGCCCCACACCCATCCCTGCACCACCTGCTCCACCCCCGCAACCCCCTCCCCCGCACTCCAATCCCCCGCACCCCCCCCCTCCCACTCTCACTCCCCGCACCCGCTTCCCTTCCCCCACACCCTCTCCCCCTACCCCTGTACTATGCGGGAAGTCAGAAACGCCTCCGGTGTCCCTGACGACTACGTGTGCGGGAAGTGTATCCGCCTCCAGCTCCTGACAGACCACATTGCGGCACTGGAGCTGCGGGTGGATTCACTCTGGAGCATCCACGATGCTGAGAATGACGTGAATAGCACATTTAGCGAGTTGGTCTTACCGCAGGTAAAGGGTACACAACCAGATAGTAAATGGGTGACCAACAGGAAGAGCAGTGCAAGGAAGGTAGTGCAGGGGGGGTCCCCTGCGGTCATCCCCCTGCAAAACAGTTACACCGCTTTGGGTACTGTTGAGGGGGATGACTCATCAGGGGAGAGCAGCAGCAGCCAAGTTCATGGCACCGTGGGTGGCTCTGCTGCACAGGAGGGCAGGAAAAAGAATGGGAGAGCGATAGTGATAGGGGATTCAATTGTAAGGGGAATAGATAGGCGCTTCTGCGGCCGCATCTGAGACTCCAGGATGGTATGTTGCCTCCCTGGTGCAAGGGTCAAGGATGTCTCAGAGCGGGTGCAGGACATTCTGAAAAGGGAGGGTGAACAGCCAGTTGTCGTGGTGCATATAGGTACCAATGATATAGGTAAAAAATGGGATGAGGTCCTACAAGACGAATTTAGGGTGCTAGGAGCTAAATTAAAAAGTAGAACCTCAAAAGTAGTAAACTCAGGATTGCTACCAGTGCCACGTGCTAGTCAGAGTAGGAATCGCAGGATAGCTCAGATGAATACGTGGCTTGAGGAGTGGCACAAAAGGGAGAGATTCAAATTCCTGGGACATTGGAACTGGTTCTGGGGGAAGTGGGACCAGTACAAAGCGGATGGTCTGCACCTGGGCAGGACCGGAACCAATGTCCTAGGGGGAGTGTTTGTGAGTGCTGTTGGGGAGGAGCTAAACTAACATGGCACGGGAATGGGAACCTATGCAGGGAGATAGAGGTAAATAAAATGGAGGCAGAAGCAAAAGATAAAAAGGAGAATAGTAAAAGTGGAGGGCAGAGAAACCCGAGGCAAAAAACAAAAAGGGCCACATTACAGCAAAATTCTGAAGGGGCAAAGTGTGTTAAAAAGGCAAGCCTGAAGGCTCTGTGCCTCAATGCGAGGAGTATTCAGAATAATAAGAACATATTAGGAACAGGAGTAGGCTATCTAGCCCCTCGAGCCTGCTCCGCCATTCAACAAGATCATGGCTGATCTGGCCGTGGACTCAGCTCCACTTACCCACCCGCTCCCCGTAACCCTTAATTTCCTTATTGGTTAAAAATGTATCTATCTGTGATTTGAATACATTCAATGAGCTAGCCTCAACTGCTTCCTTGGGCAGAGAATTCCACAGATTCACAACCCTCTGAGAGAAGAAATTCCTTCTCAACTCGGTTTTAAATTGGCTCCCCCGTATTTTGAGGCTGTGTCCCCTAGTTCTAGTCTCCCCAACCAGTGGAAACAACCTCTCTGCCTCTATCTTGTCCCTTTCATTATTTTAAATGTTTCAATAAGATCACCCCTCATCCTTCTGAACTCCAACGAGTAAAGACCCAGTCTACTCAATCTATCATCATAAGGTAACCCCCTCATCTCCGGAATCAGCCTAGTGAACCGTCTCTGGACCCTCTCCAAAGCCAGTATATTCTTCCTTAAGAAAGGTGACCAAAACTGCACGCAGTACTCCAGGTGCGGCCTTATCAATACCCTATACAGTTTCAGCAACACCTCCCTGCTTTTGTACTCCATCCCTCTCGCAATGAAGACCAACATTCCATTCGTCTTCCTGATTACCTGCTGCACCTGCAAACTAACTTTTTTGGATTCATGCACAAGGACCCCCAGGTCCCTCTGCACCGCAGCATGTTGTAATTTCTCCCCATTCAAATAATATTCCCTTTTACTGTTTTTTTTTCCAAGGTGGATGACCTCACATTTTACGACATTGTATTCCATCTGCCAAACCTTAGCCCATTCGCTTAACCTATCTCAATCTCTTTGCAGCCTCTCTGTGTCCGCTACACAACCCGCTTTCCCACTAATCTTTCTGTCATCTGCAAATTTTGTTACACTACACTCTGTCCCCTCTTCCAGGTCATCTATGTATATTGTAAACAGTTGTGGTCCCAGCACCGATCCCTGTGGCACACCACTAACCACCGATTTCCAACCCGAAAAGGACCCATTTATCCCGACTCTCTGCTTTTTGTTAGCTAGCCAATTCTCGATCCATGCTAATACATTTCCTCTGACTAGTGGACGAATTAACTGCGCAGACAGCAGTTAACGGATATGATGTAATTGGCATCACGGTGACATGGTTCCAGGGTGACCAAGGCTGGGAACTCAACATCCAGGGGTATTCAACATTTAGAAAGGATAGGCAGAGAGGAAAAGGAGTGGCGTTTCTGGTTAAAGAGGAAATTAATGCAATAGTAAGGAGGGACATTAGCCTGGATGATGTGGGAATCGGTATGGGTGGAGCTGCGGAATACCAAAGGGCAGAAAACGCTAGTGGGAGTTGTGTACAGACCATCAAGCAGTAGTAGTGAGGTTGGGGACAGCATCAAACAAGAAATTAGGGATACGTGCAATAAAGGTACAGCAGTTATCATGGGCGACTTTAATCTACATATAGATTGGGCTAACCAAACTGGTAGCAATACGGTGGAGGAGGATTTAGTGAAGCTTTTCCCGACCAATATGTCGAAGAACCAACTAGGGAGCTGGCCATCCTAGACTGGGTGATGTGTAATGAGAAGGGACTAATTAGCAATCTTGTTGTGCGAGGCCCCTTGGAGAGTGACACAGTTAATTTGGAAACTAGGGTCCTGAACTAAAGGAAAGGTAACTTTGACGGTATGAGGCGTGGATTGGCTAGAATAGACTGGCGAATGATACTTAAAGGGTTGATGGTGGATAAGCAATGGCAAACATTTAAAGATCACATGGATGAACATCCCTGTCTGGAGTAAAAATAAAATGGGGAAGGTGGCTCAACCGTGGCTAACAAGGGAAATTAAGGATAGTGTTAAAACCAAGGAAGAGGCATATAAATTGGCTAGAAAAAGCAACAAACCTGAGGACTGGGAGAAATTTAGAATTCAACAGAGGAGGACTAAGGGTTTAATTCGGAAGGAGAAAATAGAGTACGAGAGGAAGCTTGCAGGGAACTTAAAAACTGACTGCAAAAATTTCTATAAATATGTGATGAGAAAAAGATTAGTGAAGACAAACGTAGGTCCCTTGCAGTCAGATTCAGGTGAATTTATAATGGGGAACAAAGAAATAACAGACCAATTGAACAAATACTTCAGTTCTGTCTTCATGAAGGAAGACACAAATAACCTTCCGAATGTACTAGGGGACAGTGGGTCTAGTGAGAAGGAGGAACTGAAGGATATCCTTATTAGGCGGGAAACTGTGTTAGGGAAATTGATGGAATTGAAGGCCGATAAATCCCCAGGGCCTGAGTACTTAAGGAAGTGGCCCTAGAAATAGGGATGCATTGGTGATCATTTTCCAACAGTCTATCGACTCTGGATCAGTTCCTATGGACTGGAGGGTAGCTAATTAAACATCACTTTTTAAAAAAGGAGGGAGAGAGAAAACGGGCAATTATAGACCGGTTTGCCTGACATCAGTAGTGGAGAAAAGGTTGGAATCAGTCATTAAGGATGAAATAGCAGCACATTTGGAAAGCAGTGACAGGATCAGTCCAAGTCAGCATGGATTTATGAAAGGGAAATCATGCTTGACGAAACTTCTGGAATTTTGAGGATGTAACTGGTGCAGTGGACAAGGGAGAACCAGTGGATGTGGTGTATTTGGACTTTCAAAAGGCTTTTGACAAGGTCCCGCACAAGAGATTGGTGTGCAAAATTAAAGCACATGGTATTGGGGGTAATGTACTGACGTGGATAGAGAACTGGTTGGCAGACAGAAAGCAGAGAGTCGGGATAAACGGGTCCTTTTCAGAATGGTAGGCAGTGACTAGTGGGGTGCCGCAGGGCTCAGTGCTGGGACCCCAGCTCTTTACAACATACATTAACGATTTAGATGAAGGAATTAAGTGTAATATCTCCAAGCTGACACTAAACTGGGTGGCGGTGTGAGCTGTGAGGAGGACACTAAGAGGCTGCAGGGTGACTTGGACAGGTTAGATGAGTGGGCAAATGCATGGCAGTTGCAGTATAATGTGGATAAATGTGAGGTTATCCATTTTGGGGGCAAAAACACGAAGGCTGAATATTATCTGAATGGCGGCAGATTAGGAAAAGGGGAGGTGCAGCGAGACCTGGGTGTCATGGTTCATCAGTTATTGAAACTGGCATGCAGGTACAGCAGGCGGTGAAGAAGGCAAATGGTATGTTGGCCTTCATATCTAGGGGATTTGAGTATAGGAGCAGGGAGGTCTTACTGCAGTTGTACAGGGCCTTCGTGAGACCTCAACTGGAATATTGTGTTCAGTTTTGGTCTCCTAATCTGAGGAAGGACGTTCTTGCTATTGAGGGAGTGCAGCGAAGATTCACCAGACTGATTCCCGGGATGGCTGGACTGACATATGAGGAGAGACTGGATCAACTAGGCCTGTATTCACTGGAGTTTAGAAGGATGAGAGGGGATCTCATAGAAACATTAAAAATTCTGACGGGAATGGACAGGTTAGATGCGGGAAGAATGTTCCCGATGTTGGGGAAGTCCAGAGTCAGGGGTCACAGTCTAAGGATAAGGGGTAAGCCATTTAGGACTGAAATGAGGAGAAACTTCTTCACTCAGAGAGTTGTTAACCTGTGGAATTCCCTACCGCAGAGAGTTGTTGATGCCAGTTCATTGGATATATTCAAGAGGGAGTTAGATATGGCCCTTACGGCTAAAGGGATCAAGGGGTATGGAGAGAAAGCAGGAAAGGGGTACTGAGGGAATGATCAGCCGTGATCTTATTGAATGATGGTGCAGGCTCGAAGGGCCGAATGGCCTACTCCTGCACCTATTTTCTATGTTTCTATGTTTTCTCCCCTCCCCAGAACTCCCCCTCCCCAGCACTCCCCCTCCCCAGCACTCCCCCTCCCCCCGCAAACCCCCTCCCCCACATTCCACTTGCCTCCCCCACACTCCACTCCCCTCCCCCGCGCTCCCCCTCCCCCGCGCTCCCCTCCCTCTCCCCCTCCCCCTCCCCCGCACTCCCCCTCCCTCAGATTCCACTCCCTTCCCGCACTCTCCCTCCCCTCCCCCACACTCCCCTCCACCAGGCTCCCCTGCCCCTGTCCCAAACTCCCCTCCCCAGCACACCCCTCCCCCGCAAACACCCTTCCCCGCACTCCCCATCCCTCGCGCTTCCCATCCCCCGCTCCAGCCCTCCCCCGCACTTCCCATCCCCCTCAGTCCCCCTCCCCACACTCCCACTCCCCTGCACTCCCCTGCCATTCTATACAATTCTATTACATTCCAAATACAAATTCTACAAAATCCTAAAGAAAAACTTTTGAATCAAAAAATGCTTGCAGAAATTCTTCATATGCTGTTGCCATGTATTGCACTAAAAATGTGCTAACTCCAGCATTGACTTTACAGATCACTCTTTTTCTTGCGAAATGCAGCTGAAGTGCAAGGACAGGACACATCCAAAGTGGAGAAGACAGATGAACAGATAAAAACTCACTGGTTTATCAAAAAAAAAGTTAAGAATATCTGAAATAAATATAAAACACTTGAATGGATAACAGAAGGGTCAGCGTCAGGGGAAAAGACATGATGGTTCAGATATGTTGCTAACTCATACTCCAACTCAATGATTCTGAGCCGGTCTATCTCAACTCAGGGACATTACTGCGGTGCTGGTAATTGGGAACAGTCACACTCTCCACAAACTCCCAGTATCACGGTCCCGACACAGGGGTGATAGAGAGTCGGGGAGTGCGGGGGAGCGGGAGTGCGGGGAAGGTGGGAGGAATTCTGGGGACGTTTTCTCCAGAGTACAGTCACACCTAAGAGGAATACAGAGATGCAGGAAGGGGAGAGTGTGACTGGTAGTCAGCAGGGTAGAGGGAACTGAGGGGAGGTAGGTATGGAGGTCCCTCTGACACCGGTCCATTCCAACAGTAAATGTGCTTGCTACCTGTGAAGATAAGGATGCAGGGTGGAAGTCAGAATGCTAACCATGATACCACGGAGCAGGAGACAGTCAAAGAATCATAGAATCATCAAAACTTACAACACAGAAGGAGGCCATCGTGTCCGCACTGGCCAACAAGAGACTACCCAGCCTAATCCCACTTTCCAGCTCTCGGTCCGTAGCCCTGTAGGTCACCGCACTTCAAGTGCACATCCAAGCACTTTTTAAGTGTGGTGAGGGTTTCTGCCTCTACCACCCTGTCAGGCAGTGAGTTCCAGACCCCCACCAACTTCTGGGTGAAGAAATTTCCCTTCAAATCCCCTCTAAACTTCCGACCAATTACTTTAAATCTATGCCCCCTGGTTGTTGACCCCTCTGCCAAGGGAAATAGGTCCTTCCTATCCACTCTATTGAGGCCTCTCATAATTTTATACACCTCAATCAGGTCTCCCCTTAGCCTCCTCTGTTGTAAAGAAAACAAATCGAGCCTATCCAATTTTTCCCTGCAGCTAAAATTCTCCAGTCCAGGCAACATCCTCGTAAATCTCCTCTGTACCCTCTCTAGTGTAATCACATCTTTCCTGTAATGTGGTGACCAAAACTGCACGCAGTACTCTAGCTGTGGCCTAACTAGTGTTCTATACAGTTCAAGCATAACCTCCCTGCTCTTGTATTCTGTGCCTCAGCTAATAAAGGCAAATATCCCGTATGCCGCCTTAACCACGTTACCTACCTGACCTGCTACCTTCAGTGATCTGTGGACATGCACTCCAAGGTCCCTTTGTTCCTCTACACTTAAAACACAAGAACATAAAAAATAGTAGCAGGAGTTGGCCATACGGCCCCTTGAGCCTGCTCCGCCATTCAATACGATCATGGCTGACCTGATCATGGACTCAGGTCACCCTTACTGCCTGGTCCCTATAATCCCTTATTCCCTTATCGGTTAAGAAACTGTCTATCTCTGTCTTAAATTTATTCAATGTCCCAGCTTCTGAGGCAGCAAATTCCACAGATTTACAACCCTCCAAGAGAAGAAATTCCTTCTCATCTCAGTTTTAAATGGGCGGCCCCTTATTCGAAGATTATGCCCCCTAGTTCTAGTCTCCCCCATCAATGGAAACATCCTCTCTGCATCCACCTTGTCAAGCCCCCTCATAATCTTAAACGTTTCGATAAGATCACCTCTCATTCTTCTGAATTCCAATGAGTAGAGGCACAACCTACTCAACCTTTCCTCATAAGTCAACCCCCTCATCTCAGGAATCAACCGAGTGAACCTTCTATGACCTGCCTCCAAAGCAAGTATATCCTTTTGTAAAATACGGAGACCAAAACTGCACGCAGTATTCCAGGTATGACCTCACCAATACCCTGTATAACTGTAGCAAGACTTCCCTGCTTTTATACTCCATCCCCTTTGCAATAAAGGCCACGATTCCTTTGGCCTTCCTGATCACTTGCTGTACCAACATACTAACATTTTGTGTTCCATCCACAAGTACCCCCAGGGCCCGCTGTACTGCAGCACTTTGCAGTTTTTCTCCATTTCAATTATAACTTGCTCTTTGATTTTTTTTTTCTGCCAATGTGCATAACCTCACACTTTCCCACATTATACTTGATCTGCCAATCAGGAACCGCCCTTTTATCTGTGATAGGGTGGGTCTGTGATAGGTGGGAGGTCTGTGATAGGGTGGGTCTGTGATAGGATGGGAGGTCTTTGATAGGGTGTGTCTGTGATAGGGTGTGTCTGTGATAGGGTGGGAGGTCTGTGATAGAGTGGGCCTGTGATAGGGTGGGAGGTCTGTGATAGGATGGGTCAGTGATAGGGTGGGTCTGTGATAGGGTGGGAGGTCTGTGATAGAGTGGGCCTGTGATAGGGTGGGAGATCTGTGATAGGGTGGGAGGCCTGTGATAGGGTGGGCCTGTGATAGGGTGGAGGGTCTGTGATAGGGTGGGTCTGTGATAGGGTGGGAGGCCTGTGATAGGGTGGGTCTGTGATAGGGTGGGACTGTGATAGGGTGGGTCTGTGATAGGGTGGGTCTCTGATAGGTTGGGTCTGTGATTGGGTGGGAGGCCTGTGGTAGGGTGGAGGGGGGGTCTGTGATAGGGTGGGTCTGTGATAGGGTGGGAGGTCCCTGATAGGGTGGGTCTCTGATAGTGTGGGTCTGTGATTGGGTGGGGGTTCTGTGATTGGGTGGGGGTTCTGTGATAGGGTGGGCGGTCTGTGATTGAGTGGGAGGTCTGTGATTGGATGGAAGTCAGGAGCGATTAAGAGACAAAAGGGATGATGGGCAAAGATGAGATGGATCAGCAAGATCACAAGTGAACGGACATTGTAGAAGAAATGTGGGGAGGGGCAGTGATAGCTGACAGAGTGCAAAGGGTCAGTGCTGGGAGGGCTGAGTGGGACAGGAAGTAGGTTAGCAAGATTATTTCCCAACTGGGTGGGGAGGTTGGTAAGAGAGGAGGATGGGACAGTTGGTGTTGCTGCTAGTGAGGAGACAGGGATGAGAGCCTCGATGGGTCCTTCGGAGAATGCCGAGAGGACCCTAGGGAAGCTGTTGGTTCATCTGAGAGGGGCGATGGCACAAGAGTAGGAGGTTGAGGAGTGCTGAAGGGTTAGGTAGGGGTTTGGGGGTTTGGGGTCGGGCAGAGTATCCAAGAGGAGAGAAGTGAAAGAAGACATGTCAACGGGAGAGAGTTCCCTGGGAAGGATAACAGGGGGGGAAAAAGTGGAAATTGAAGTGATGGGCTCGGGTCCGAAGCGGCAGCCAAAACACGTATGTGAATGGACACGGGAAAACTCACATTACATAGGACTGGGTACATAGCAAGATCAGGATACATACATCCTGGCAGTCAATAGAAAGAGGACAATTGGAGGAAGTCCAGTGTCAAAGTCAGAGGTGCTGTGGAAGGTAGAGTGGAGTCAGACTGGAGCATGGAAGGATTGATGTCCAGGTTCGGAGACAGGTGTGGAGGCTGAGTGAGTCCACAAGCTATTTGAGGGGTAGAGGATTGGAGGATGCGCTGATGGAGGTATTTCTGTGGGAATGAAGATTTAGGAGCTATGGCCATTCGATTGTGGGCAGAAAGATGGTGGTGAAATTGGAGATCACCATAAGATCCCGAGGCAGTGGAGAAATCGACTTCGACACAGGAGAGCGAATTTCTGGCCAGGAACTAGATTGTCTCCCTGGTAAATACCACGGCAAAATAATGATTTTCTTCCAAGATGGCTCCTTTGGGAGCTCCTTTGCCGTGCCATCCTCGGCCTTTTCTCCTCCAATCTCCTCTCTCCCACATTTGAAGTTTCTCTGGCTCTAATACTGGGTGCATTTTAGCACGAACTACAAGTTAACTGCTAGTTTAAAGATAATTTATTGAGTGATAGAATTGGGAAGCAGAGAAGTTACATTAAACTTGTATCAACCACACTTGAAGTTCTGGTCACATTATTATAAAAAAGGAAATAGAGGCACTGGGAAGGTGCAGAACAGATTGATTATAATCATACCAGAACTGAGAGGTTATACCTATCCTCAAAGACTGAAGAGGCTGGAGCACTTTTCTCTACACTGAGGGGTGACCGGACAGAGGTCTTTAAATTGTGAAAGGGTTTAATAAGGTAAACATATAGAAAATGTTTTTACTTGTAGGGGAGACCAGAACTCGAGGCCATATATATATAAGATGGTCATGAATAAATCCATGATGGAGAAAGGATGACGAACATTGCAATGTGTGTACCTGTGAGGGTGATCACAGGTTGGTGGAGCTGGTGCGTTGTGAGTGGTTAGCCGGTCATGTGACGTTCACAAGACTCGATAAAACCCCGGCCAGTTGGGTTCGGGGGATCCACAATGGGGCAGGTGGTTGTGAGCCTGGTGGATGAACTGGTAATGTGTAGTGTGATTGTTAAACCTTTGCTAATAAACCAACTCGTTCTTAATAGCAATGTGTTGCCATGACATTTTTAGCAAATCCATTACAGACATGTTGCTGGGGTGAGATGAAGAAGATGGGAAGAGGTTCATGTGGAGCATAAACACGGCATGGAGCTGATGGGCCGAATGGCCTGCTTCTGTGCTGTAAATACCATTTCACTCTACGTAATACATTTCCATATCCCCTAATATTTATCAGCTCCCAAACTCTCCATCACCACCCAATTCTTCATCCCCCGAACACCCCCTCCCCCAAACACCCCATCCCCCATTTCCAAAGCAGCTTCAACTCTCCACCTCCCAAACTCTCTGTCAGAACTGTGCTTGTCATGGGCCTGGTGTGGGGGAAGAGGAATCAGACGTGTAACTGCATGGAGAGATCATTTTGTTCCAGTTTGCTCCTCTCCTCCCATGATGGGATAGCAGTTCCACCACTGTTAGCTATACTGGTACTGTTGTTCGACAATGACCATGGGAGACATCAGAACAATATCTGATCCCGTCATCACCCAGAGCGTCCTGCCAGCCTGACGACTCACTGAGTGCTTTAAAAACCAGTCAGTGAATCTGTAGATCTTACAAAGGCCTTTGACACTGTCAACCGCGAGGGTCTATGGAGCGTCCTCCTCCGTTTTGGATGCCCCCAAAAGTTCGGCACCATCCTCCGCCCAATCCACGTCCGGACCGGGGTCAAACAGGGCTGCGTCATTGCCCCAACCCTCTTCTCAATCTTCCTTGCTGCCATGCTCCACCTCACAGTTAACAAGCTCCCCGCTGGAGTGGAACTAAACTATAGAACCAGTGGGAAGCTGTTCAACTTTCGCCGTCTCCAGGCTAGGTCCAAGACCACCCCAACCTCTGTCATCAAGCTACAGTACGCGGACGTCGTCTGTGCCTGCGCATATTCAGAGGCTGAACTCCAGAACATAGTCGACATATTTACTGAGGCGTACGCAACATGGGCTTTACGCTAAACATCCGTAAGACAAAGCTCCTCCACCAGCCTGTCCTCGCAGCACAACACTGACCCCCAGTCATCAAGATCCACGGCGCAGCCACAGTGGACCACTTCCCATACCTCGGGAGCCTCTTACCAACAAGAGCAGACATTGACGAGGAGAATCAACATCGCCTCTAATGCGCCAGTGCAGCCTTCGGCCGCCTGAGGAAAAGAATGTTTGAAGACCAGGCCCTCAAATGGTCTACAGGGCTGTGGTGATACCCGCCCTCCTGTATGGCTCAGAAACATGGACCATGTACAGTAGACACCCCAAGTCACTGGAGAAATACCACCACCGATGCCTCCTCAAGATTCTACAAATCCCCTGGGAGGGCAGACGCACCAACATCAGCGTCCTTGTCCAGGCTAACATCCCCAGCATCAAAGCACTGACCATACTCGACCAGCTCCGCTGGGCAGGCCACATTGTCCGCATGCCAGACACAAGACTCCCAAAGCAAGCTCTCTATTCGGAACTCCTTCAGGGCAAACGAGCCAAAGGTGGACAGAGGAAATGTTTCAAGGACACCCTCAAAGCCTCCCTGATAAAGTGCGACATCCCCACTGACACCTGGGAGTCCCTGGCCAAAGACCGCCCGAAGTGGAGGAAGTGCATCCGGGAGGGCGCTGAGCACCTCGAGTCTCATCGCCGAGAGCATGCAGAAATCAAGGGCAGGCAGCGGAAGGAGCGTGCGGCAAACTTGTCCCACACTCCCTTACCCTCAACGGCTGTCTGTCCCACCTGTGGCAGGGACTGTGGCTCTCGTATTGGACTGTTCAGCCGCCTAAGGACTCATTCTAAGAGTGGAAGCAAGTCTTCCTCGATTACGAGGGACTGCCTATGATGATGAGGAGGCTCTAGAGAGTGTGTGTAACCGGGGACTGTGTGTAACTGGGGACTGTGTGTGTAACCGGGGACTGTGTGTGTAACTGGGGACTGTGTGTGTAACCGGGGATTGTGTGTAACTGGGGACTGTGTGTGTAACCGGGGTCTGCGTGTGTAACCGGGGACTGTGTGTGTAACCGGGGACTGTGTGTAACTGGGAACTGTGTGTAACCGGGAACTGTGTGTAACCGGGAACTGTGTGTAACCGGGGACTGTGTGTGTAACCGGGAACTGTGTGTAACCGGGGTCTGCGTGTAACCGGGAACTGTGTGTAACCGGGGACTGTGTGTGTAACCGGGAACTGTGTGTAACCGGAGTCTGCGTGTGTAACCGGGGACTGTGTGTGTAACCGAGAACTGTGTGTAACCGGGGACTGTGTGTGTAACCGGGGACTGTGTGTGTAACCGGGAACTGTGTGTAACCGGGGACTGTGTGTGTAACCGGGGACTGTGTGTGTAACCGGGGTCTGCCTGTGTAACCGGGGACTGTGTGTAACCAGGGACTGTGTGTAACCGGGGACTGTGTGTAGGACAGCACTGCCGTGCTAACAGCTCTGACTGGTTTTCCGAGGTGCTGAAAATAGCTGTAACTCTGTCCGAACGTCTATGATAATCATGTGACTAGTGACCCTAAATAGATCAGAGCAAAACCTCCTCCGTGAGCTGTACTAACTACTCGGCTCACAATGACAACCTGCTTGTTGGATTTTACTCCTGTTTTGTACGGTAATTAATATACTTAGTGAAATGCAGATTCTTAATCATCAATATTGAGTCATCCTTAACCAAGCCAAATGAGCAGATTCATCAGATGTGAGGGATGTGGGTTATATCAGAGTGTTACAGTGAGGGTTTGGGGTATATCAGTGTTACAGTGAGTGGTATATTGGAGTGTTACAGTGAAGGGTGTGGGATATATCGGAGTGTTACAGTGAAGGGTGTGGAGTATATCAGAATGTCACAATGAGGGGTGTGGGGTTTCTCAGTGTGCTATGGTGAGGGGTGTGGGGTATATTGAAGTGTTACAGTGAGGGGTGTGGGGTATATTGAAGTGTTACAGTGAGGGGTGTGGGGTATATTGGAGTGTTATAGTGATGGGTGTGGGGTATATTGAAGTGTTACAGTGAGGGGTGTGGGGTATATTGAAGTGTTACAGTGAGGGGTGTGTGGTATATTGAAGTGTTACAGTGAGGGGTGTGGGGTATATTGAAGTGTTATAGTGAGGGGTGTGGGGTATATTGAAGTGTTACAGTGAGGGGTGTGGGGTATATTGAAGTGTTACAGTGAGGGGTGTGTGGTATATTGAAGTGTTACAGTGAGGGGTGTGGGGTATATTGAAGTGTTACAGTGAGGGGTGTGGGGTATATTGAAGTGTTACAGTGAGGGGTGTGGGGTATATTGAAGTGTTACAGTGAGGGGTGTGTGGTATATTGAAGTGTTACAGTGAGGGGTGTGGGGTATATTGAAGTGTTATAGCGAGGGGTGTGGGGTATGTAATATAGAATTCCTGTAGTGGACAACTGCTCCACCTGGTGATCTACTGTGTTAATGCAGCTGCTGATGTAAATACAGTAACAGTGTCATATGACAAGTCACATGATGACAGTTTCCAGTGAGAGCTATCTTGTCTGTGTGTTTGCGACATAAATAATATATCACATTGGCGATGAGGATGGGATAATCGGATTCCGAGCTGAAATTTGTGTTGGTGGATGATTCCAGCCAACAACAGAGAGACTTTGAGAGGTTCTTGGTTTTGCAGCACAGCTAAAAATCCAAGGTAAGTTTCAAGCACACTGTTGACGTTGCCAGAGTCCCGATGGCCTCACCTATGGGAATAATACGCTGCATGGTGAGTTCCACCATGACTGAGAGACTTTCAGAGCATATGTTGAGTGGCTAGAAATGTTTTTCACCGCAAATAGTATTGTCGAAGTCCCTGATGCTGCAAACCATAACTGGCTGGTTTCAGAAAGAAAACGAGCTATTTACTTGACTGAAGCAGGTCCCGTGGTGTATGAAACCCTAAAAAATATGCTTGTTCCATCAAACCGAAGGTCACGCCACTGACAGAGATTCTAACAGTGCTACAATCCTGAGCCCCTGGAAATTGGTGAAAGTTATCGTTTAGGAATATACAACACAAAAACACAAGAAATAGGAGCCCCTCAAGCCTACGCCACCATTCATTGAGATCATGGCTGAACTGCTACCTCAAACCTACTTTCCTGCACTATCCCCATATCCCTTGATTCCCTTAATATCCAAAAATCTATTGATCTCTGTCTTTAATGTACTCAAAGTCTGAGCCTCCACAGCCCTCTGGGGTAGAGAGTTCTACAGACTCGCCATCCTCTGAGTGAAGAAATTTCTTCCCATCTCCATCCAAAATGACCAACCCCTTATTCTGAGACTGTGACCCTGTTTCTAGACTCCCCAGCCCGGGGGAAACATCCTCCCTGCATCTACCCTGTGAAGTCAAAATCAATTAACTTATAATAATCAGTGAGTACATTGTAGCATTAAAATGCTATCCATTCACTATCATTTTGGAAACTTTCAGGATCGAGCATTGCTTGACCACTTTGTTTGTGGGATGAAAAATGAAGCAATCAGTAGAAAGTTGTTGACAATCCCTAACTTGACTTTTGATTGAGCTTGTCAGACCGCTATGTCAATAGATATGGCCGACCAATACGCCCGAGAATTTCATGCCATTTCCAGTCATCAGACCATCAAGGTGAATCGGCTGAGGTTAAAAGTAAAAGGCAGTTAGACCTCAAGGTCTCAGCAACTGGCCAAGGTAACAGCGCGTTAAAGTCATGCTATCGGTGTCTGAGACAACACATTGCTCATATGTGAAGGCAGAGTGTTTCTTCTACAAGAAAACAGGGCATCTTGCAAAGGAATGGCGACTGAAGAGTAAACCGATGTTCAATGCTAGAAGTAGAAATTGCCAGAGACTACATAGCATTGCAGAGAAGCAACAGGATGAGGAGGTTTTGGAGGTACACGTCATCAGGAGCACGAGGATATCTAACAGTGATTCGCGAAGTATTGTCATCCAAGTAGATGTTGCAGGAATCAGGATTCCCAGGGAAATCGACACTGGTGCATCCGTGAGCGTAGTACCGGAATCGCTATATCTCGACAAGTTGAGTGATTTTCCACTGGAGAAATCAAAGATAGAGCTGCGAGGCTACTCAGGAGAGCAAATCCCTGTGGTAGAACGTATCACTGTACCGGTGAAATACATAGTTTCAGAGCTTGCCTCTCTTAGTAGTGGCAGGAGACAAGTCTGTCTTAATAGGTAGAAGAAATTGGTTGGGATCATTGAAGCTGGTTTGGAGTGAGATTTTTTTGTGTTGAAATGAAATTTATATCAAAAGATGACATCATCAAACAGTATCCAAAGGTGTTCTGTGAAACAGGCAGTCCAATCCAAGGTTTCAAGACAAGTGTCAGAGTGCAGAAGGACGCGAGACCAGTTTACTGCAAGCCACGTCCCGTACCATATCTACTCAAGAAGAAAGTTGAGCAAGAACTCAAAAGAATAGAAACTGAGAACATTATCTCTAAAATAGATCTATGTAATTGGGCTACACCCATTGTTGTTGCACCTAAGTCAGATAGTAATGCTGATGCCAACCCCATCACAAGTTACACCCAATAGGGAAGAAGTGTTCTATTTTTCATACATTGATTAACTGCCAGTCACAGATGAAGAGATTGGTAGACCAACAAACGTTACCCGGTTATGTCAAAGGTGTATGATTATATAGCAAATGGCTAGCCAAACCAGGTATCAGAGAAAGATATTCATCTATACTTCATTCGTAGGAATGAATTGGCAGTGAATAAAGGTTGTATCATGTGGGGTGCAAGAGTAGTTATTCCAAATAAGTTCAGATTCAAATTATTAGGAGATCTTCATGACCAGCTCCTGGGAATGTGCTTGACCAAGAGTTTTGCATGCAGTTATTTATAGTGGGCAGGTTTAGATAAAGATATAGAGTCGCCATCATCATAGGCAGTCCATCTGGGTCGAGGAAGACTTGCTTCCACTCTAAAAGTGAGTTCTCAGGTGACTGTACACCTGTCCAATGCAGGACCTACAGGTGGGACAGACAGTGGTTGAAGGAAACGGTGGGTAGGGAATCTGGTTTGCCGCACGCTCCTTACGCTGTCTACGCTTGGTTTCTGCATGCTCTCAGCGGCGAGACCCAAGGTGCTCAGCGTCCTCCCGGATGCTCTTCCTCCACTTTGGCCGGTCGTGGGCCAGGGATTCCCAGGAGTCAGTGGGGATGTTGCACTTTGTCAAGGAGGCTTTGAGGGTGCCCTTCACGCGTTTTCTCTGCCTACCTGGGGATCGCTTGCCGTGTCAAAGCTCCGCGTAGAGCGCTTGCTTTGGGAGTCTCGTGTCGGGCATGCGGACGATGTGACCCGCCCAACAGAGCTTGTCGAGTGTGGTCAATGCTTCGATGCTGGTGCTGGGTATAAGAACATAAGAACATAAGAATTAGGAACAGGAGTAGGCCATCTAGCCCCTCGAGCCTGCCCCACCATTCAATAAGATCATGGCTGATCTGGTCGTGGACTCAGCTCCACTTACCCGCCCTCTCCCCGTAACCCTTAATTCCCTTATTGCTTAAAAATCTATCTATCTTTGACTTGAAAACATTCAATGAGCCAGCCTCAACTGCTTCCTTGGGCAGAGAATTCCACAGATTCACAACCCTCTGGGAGAAGAAATTTTTTCTCAACTCGGTTTTCAATTGGCTCCTCCGTATTTTGAGGCTGTGCCCCCTAGTTCTAGTCTCCCACACCAATGGAAACAACCTCTCTGCCTCTATCTTGTCTATCCCTTTCATGATTTTAAATGTTTCTATAAGATCACCCCTCATCCTTCTGAACTCCAAGGAGTAAAGACCCAGTCTACTCAATCTATCATCATAAGGTAACCCCCTCATTTCTGGAATCAGCCTAGTGAATCGTCTCTGTACCCCTTCCAAAGCTAGTATATCCTTCCTTAAGTAAGGTGACCAAAACTGCACGCAGTACTCCAGGTGCGGCCTTACCAATACCTTATACAGTTGCAGCAAGACCTCCCTGCTTTTGTACTCCATCCCTTTCGCAATGAAGGCCAATATTCCATTTGCCTTCCTGATTACCTGCTGCACCTGCAAACTAACCTTTTGGGAATCATGCACAAGGACCCCCAGGTCCCTTTGCACCACAGCATGTTGTAATTTCTCCCCATTCAAATAATATTCCCTTTTACTGTTTTTTTTCCCCAAGGTGGATGACCTCACACTTTCCGACATTGTATTCCATCTGCCAAACCTCAGCCCATTCACTAAACATATCCAAATCTCCTTGCAGTCTCTCTGAGTCCTCTACACAACCCGCTTTCCCACGAATCTTAGTGTCATCTGCAAATTTTGTTGCACTACACTCTGTCCCCTCTTCTAGGTCATCTATGTATATTGTAAACAGTTGTGGTCCCAGCACTGATCCCTGTGGCACACCACTAACCACTGATTTCCAACCGGAAAAGGACCCATTTATCCCGACTCTCTGCTTTCTGTTCGCCAGCCAATTCTCTATCCATGCTAATACATTTCCTCTGACTCCGCGTACCTTTATCTTCTGTAGTAACCTTTTGTGTGGCACCTTATCGAATGCCTTTTGGAAATCTAAATACACCACATCCATAGGTACACCTCTATCCACCATGCTCGTTATATCCTCAAAGAATTCCAGTAAGTTAGTTAAACATGATTTCCCTTTCATGAATCCATGCTGCGTCTGCTTGATTGCACTATTCCTATCCAGATGTCCCGCTATTTCTTCCTTAATGATAGTTTCAAGCATTTTCCCCACTACAGATGTTAAACTAACCGGCCTATAGTTACCTGCCTTTTGCCTGCCCCCTTTTTTAAACAGAGGCGTTACATTAGCTGCTCTCCAATCCGCTGGTACCTCCCCAGAGTCCAGAGAATTTTGGTAGATTATAACGAATGCATCTGCTATAACTTCCGCTATCTCTTTTAATACCCTGGGATGTATTTCATCAGGACCAGGGGACTTGTCTACCTTCAGTCCCATTAGCCTGTCCAGCACTACTCCCCTAGTGATAGTGATTGTCTCAAGGTCCCTTCCCACATTCCTGTGGCCTGCAAATTTTGGCATTGTTTTTGTGTCTTCCACTGTGAAGACGGAAGCAAAATAATTGTTTAAGGTCTCAGCCATTTCCACATTTTCCATTATTAAATCTCCCTTCTCATCTTCTAAGGGACCAACATTTACTTTAGTCACTCTCTTCCGTTTTATATATTGGTAAAAGCTTTTACTATCTGTTTTTATGTTTTGCGCCAGTTTACTTTCGTAATCTATCTTTCCTTTCTTTATTGCTTTCTTAGTCATTCTTTGCTGTCATTTAAAATTTTCCCAATCTTCTAGTTTCCCACTAACCTTGGCCACCTTATACGCATTGGTTTTTAATTTGATACTCTCCTTTATTTCCTTGGTTATCCACGGCTGGTTATCACTTCTCTTGCCGCCCTTCTTTTTCACTGGAATATATTTTTTTTGCGCACTATGAAAGAGCTCCTTAAAAGTCCTCCACTGTTCCTCAATTGTGCCACCGTTTAGTCCTTGTTTCCAGTCTACTTTAGCCAACTCTGCCCTCATCCCACTGTAGTCCCCTTTGTTTAAGCATAGTACCCTCGTTTCTGATACAACTTCCTCATCCTCAATCTGTATTACAAATTCAACCATATTGTGATCACTCATTCCGAGAGGATCTTTTACGAGGAGATCGTTTATTTTTCCTGTCTCATTACACAGGACCAGATCCAAGATGGCTTGCTCCCTTGTAGGCTCTGTTACATACTGTTCTAAGAAACAGTCCCGTATGCATTCTATGAATTCCTCCTCCAGGCTACCCCCTGCGATTTGATTTGACCAGTCGATATGTAGGTTAAAATCCCCCATGACTACTGTCGTTCCTTTTTCACATGCCTCCATTATTCCCTTGATTATTGCCCGCCCCACCGTGAAGTTATTATTTGGGGGCCTATAAACTACGCCCACCAGTGACTTTTTCCCCTTACTATCTCTAATCTCCACCCACAATGATTCAACATTTTGTTCATTGGAGCCAATATCATCCCTCATAACTGCCCTGATATCATCCTTTATTAACAGAGCTACCCCACCTCCTTTCCCTTCTTGCCTATCTTTCTGAATCGTCAGATACCCCTGTATGTTTAATTCCCAGTCTTGGCCACCTTGCAACCATGTTTCTGTAATGGCCACCAAATCATACCCACTTGTAATGATTTGTGCCGTCAACTCATTTACTTTATTTTGAATGCTGCGTGCATTTAGGTAGAGTGTTTTCATCCTCGTTTTTAAACCATGATTTTTAGTTTTTACCCCTCCTGCAGCCCTTTTATATTCAGTGGCCCTTTTTGTTTCTTGCCTTTGGTTTCTCTGCCCTCCATTTTTACTCATCTCTTTTCTGTTTTTTGTTTTTGTCTCCTTTTTGTTTCCTGAGCGAGAACACTGACGTTGGTGCGTCTGTCCTGCCAATGGGTTTGCAGGATCTTGTGGAGGCAGCACTGGTGGTACTTCTCCAGGGTTTTGAGATGCCTGCTGTATATAGTTCATGTCTCTGAGCCATATAGGAGGGTGGGTATCACTACTACCCTGTAGACCATGAGCTTGGTGCTGGGTTTGAGGTCCTGGTCGTCAAACACACTCTTCCTCAGGCGACCAAAGGCTGCAGTGGGGCACTGGAGGCGGTGTTGAACTTCATCATCAATTTCTGCTCTTGCTGACAGTAAGCTCCCGAGGTCCATTTTCCATAAAATGGTCCACGTTGTCCAAGGCCTCGTTGTGGATTTTGATAACCAGTGCTGTGGTTAGGCAGTGCTGTGTGGCAGGATCAGGTTGGTAGAGGACTTTGTCTTACGGATGTTTAGCGTAAGACCCATACTTCCGTAAGCCTCGGTGAAGGTGTTGACGATGGTTTGGAGTTTGGCCTCCAAGTGTCCGCAGACACAAGCGTTTTCTGCATACTGTAGTTCAATGACAGAGGATGGGACGACCTTGGATCTGGCCTGGAGGCAGCGGAGGTTGAACAGACTCCCATCTGTTCTACAATTTTGCTCCACCCTGTGGGTGAGCTTGTTGAGTGTGAGATGAAGCATTGCAGTAAGGAAGATCAAGAAGAGCGTTGGTGCAATGACACAGCCCTGCTTGACTCTGGTTCAGACATGGATTGGGTCAGTGGGGGATCCGTTGGTCAGGATCACAGCTTGCATGTCGTCATGGAGCAGGCGGAGGATTGTGACAAACTTTTGAGAGCAGCTGAAATGGAGGAGGATGCTCCATAACCTCTCATGGTTGACAGTGTTAAAGGCCTTTGTGTGGTCAAAGAAGGCCATGTACAAGGGTTGGTGCTGTTCCCTGCACATCTCTTGTATCTGTTGTACGGTGAAGATTATGTCCGTTGTACCCCTTAGTGGACGGAATCCGCATTGTGACTCTGGGAGGAGCTCTTCAGCCACAGGGAGACGACGATTGAGGAGGATTCTTGCGATGACTTTCCCAGTGGCCGACAGCAGGGAGATTCCTTTGTAGTTACCGCAGTCGGACTTGTCCCCTTTTTTGAAGATGGTCACGATTACGGTGTCCCTGAGATCTCCTGGTATGATCTCCTCCTTCCAGATAAGAGAAATGAGGTTGTTAATCCACGCCAGTGGTGCTTCTCTGCCATGCTTTAGTGCATCAGCAGGAATTCCATCTGCCCCCGATGCTTTGTTGTTCTTGAGCTGACGGATGGCTTTTGCAACCTCGTGCCGGGCTGGGGTTGTGCTGAGGTGGTGGCGGGTAGCATGCTGCGGGATGGAGTCGAGGACACTCGTGTCGAAGACAGAGCCTCTCTGTCCTTCCTGAGCATCTCTCCGTTCCTCACCAGCAGTGGAGTAGGGCCTTGGGTGCTTGGGCCGTAGGTGGTTGTCGGCTAACTGCTGGGTCTCCTGTGCTTTCTCCACCCCCATCTGTTTTTTAGGTCACGGGTTGTTGGACCTTGGCCTTCATCCATCTGTAGAGCTGCTTTCTTGCTCTCGAGTTGGGTTGCTGTATAAGTTCAGAAATGCCTTGCGCTTGCGGCTAATTAGTTTCTGCGTCTCCTGGTCGTAATTGTCGAACCAGTCTTGGTGTTTCCCGGTCGAGTGACCGAGTGTCTCTTCGCTGGTGCTAATTATGGAGACCTTGAGGGCAGACCAGGCGCTGTGTGCACTTTGCATCTCTGGGTCATTGAGGGTTGCCAGGTTGGCAGTGAGGCTCTGGCTGAATAGGGCTTTCTTAACAGGGTCTTTGAGTGCCTCTGCGTTGATTTTCCTGTGGCATTGTTTTTGTTGCCGCCGCTGTTTTGGGACTACATTGATGTCCCAAATTATTAGGGGATCTTCATGACCAACACCTGGGAATGTGCTTGACCAAGAGTTTTGCATGCAGTTACTGATGGTGGCCAGGTTTAGATAAAGATATAGAGTACATTGTCAGTCAGTGTACAACATGTCAATTGGTAAGCGAGGGACCACCATCAGTACCATTACAGCCATGGAAATGGCCTCCCAGAGTGTGCAAAGGTTACATCTAGATTTTTCTGAGCTAGAAGGACAACAATTGTTCATTATGAAGTGGGTAAAGGTGTTTCCAATGTGGAAAATAACAAGTAAAACACTAGACAATTTGAGAAGATTGTTCACTTCATATGGCCTTCCAGAAGAGATTGTGTCTGATAATGGACTGCAATTTTGAAGAAATTGCACAGTTCATGAGAAAGGGTGTGAAACATACCAAGGTTCCACCGTACCACCCTGCTTCAAATGGTGCAGCAGAGCGCACTGTACAATTTGTAAAACATGCCCTCATCAAGCAAATGTTGTACCCAAATCTAAGGAAACATCACAAAAGCAAAATACTGCGGATGCTGGAATCTCGAATAAAAACAGAAAATGCTGGAAATCTCAGTGGGTCAGGCAGCATCAGTGGAGAGGAAGCAGAGTTAACGTTTCGGGTCGATGACCCTTCATCAGAACTGGAGAGTGTTGGGAAAGAACAGATTCTTAACAAGCTCTGAAAGGGGGAGGGAAAGAAAGAACAACATTTGAGAAGATTGTTTACTTCATATGGCCTTCCAGAAGAGATTGTGTCTGATAATGGACTGCAATTTTGAAGAATTTGCACAGGTCATGAGCAGAAAAGGTGTGAAACATACCAAGGTTCCACCGTACCACCCTGCTTCAAATGGTGCAGCAGGGAAGGTGTGTGATAGGTTGGAAGACAGGAGAGATTAGAGAGACAAAAGGGATGATAGCCCAAATTCAAATGGTAGTGCCAGGAATGAGAAAAACATTAGTCGCGATAGGATGTGAATGGTGGGATAATGACCAGCTGCCATTGGTGACAAAGAGAGAAAAAGAAAGAAAGGAAGAGCTCTGGGTGGGGGTGGGGGGAAGGGGAAGGGGGGGGCGCGGGAGCCAAAGATTGGCAGCGGTTACGCTCTGAAATTGTTGAACTCGATGTTGAGTCCCGAAGGATGTAAAGTGCCTGATCGAAAGATGAGGTGCTGTTCCTCGAGCTTGCGTTGAGCTTTGTTGGAACAGTGTAGGAGGCCGAGGACGGAGAGGTCAGAGTGGGAGTGGATCGGGGAATTAAAGTGACAGGCGACCGGAAGCTCAGGGTCACACTTACAGACTGAACGGAGGGACTCCGCAAAGCTCTGCTTGGTCACAATCTGTGCTTGGTCTCCCCAATGTAGAGGAGACCACATTGAAAGCAGCGAATACAGTATACTGAATTGTAAGAAGTACAAGTAAATCGCTGTTTCACCTGGAAGGAGTGTTTGGGGCCCTGGATAGTGGGAAGGGAGGAGGTAAAAGGCAGGTGTTGCATCTGCGCTTGCACGGGAAGGTGTCGTGGGAAGGGGTGGGTGTGCTGGGGGTGACTGCGGAATGGACCAGGGTGTCGCGGAGGGAGCAGTCCCTTCAGAATGCTGAGAGAGGAGGCGAGGGGAAGATGTGATTGGTGGTGGGATCACGCTGGAGGTGGCGGAAAGGGCGGAGGATAATCCGTTGAATGTGGAGCCTGGTGGGGTGAAAGGTGAGGACAAGGGGAACCCTGTCATGGTTCTGAGAGGGAGGGGAAGGGGTGAGAGCAGAGGTGCAGGAAATAGAACAGACATGGTCGAGGGCCATGTTAACCACAGCGGAGGGGAATCCTCGGTTGAGGAAAAATGAAGACATGTCAGAGGCAAGGTGAAAGGTGGCATCGTCAGAGCAGATGCGACGGAGACGGAGAAACTGGGAGAATGGAATGGAGTCCTTCCAGGAAGCGGGGTGGGAGGAAGTGTAGCCCAGGTAGCTGTAGGAGTCAGTGGGCCTATAGTGGATACTGGTCGAAAGCCTATCCCCAGAGATAAGACGGAGAAGTCGAGGAAGGGAAGAGTTGGAGATGGACCATGTGAAGCTGAGGGAAGGGTGGAAATTGGATGCAAAGAGAATGACATTTTCTAGTTCAGGGCGAGAGCAGGAAACGGCACCGATAGTCATCAATGCACCGGAAAAAGAGGTGAGGGAGGGGACCAGAGCAGGACTGGAACAAAGAATGGTCCACATATCTCACAAAAAGGCAGGCCTAGCTAGGATCCATGCGGGTTCCCATAGCAACACCTTTAATTTGGAGGAAGTGAGTGGAGTTAAAGGAGAAGTTGTTCAATGTGAGGCGGAGGAGGGTGGTGGTGGATGGGGATTGGTTGGACCTCTGCTCGAGGTTGTTGTCATTGGACCATAAATTGGCAAATTCTCTAATGACTTATCGGAATGCTCCTCATACAACTACTGGTAGAACATCGGCAGAGTTGTTTCTCAAATGACAGCCAGGAACCAGGTTCTCATTGTTAAAGCCAAACTTGGCATAGTCCGTAGAAGAGACACAATTAAGACAGAAAGAGAATCATGATAGAGGTAGATTAAGAGAGAGAAGTGTGAAATTAAATCAGAAGGTTAGAGTGAGGAACCATCACCATAAATGGTGAAAGTGGTTACCAGGAAGAGTGGTGAAGGAAGATATATGGCTCTCGCACATATTTGGTCAAGATGTTTGAGCATGGAAAGGTTGGTTTGTTCACATTGATCACATTTTACCTACAGATGTGGAAGGAGATGAAAGTTGGAATGATTTGATTATATCTGATGAGTCAGATAGTCTTGTTACAAGTAGAGTACCAATAGCAAATCCTACATCAGATGTACTGGAAACAAGTCCAAGAGAATGTCAGAATTTATGTCTAAGTCCAAGTCCAGGCAGACAAACAGTCTGAAGTTCTAGAGAGTCAAAATGTAGATCAAGGGTTGCCCTTGGAGAAAAACTCTCCTCAAGTTCAGCCTAGAATGAGTCTAAGTTCGACATCAAGTTTGGAAAGTTCTGTTCGAGAGCGAAGGTATCATCTTCAAGACAGAAAATAAGTGGTTAAGTTTGATTTTTAATATGGTAAAATACGTCCATATATTTTGTTGTGTATAATCATGCAAGTTATGTATGATGATTATTTTGCTATGATTACTTCTTCATTAAGGAGGGAGAGGTATAATATAGAGCTCCCCCTAGTGGACAATTGCTCCACCCAGAGGACTACTGTGGCAATGCAACTGCTGATGTAAATACAATAAAAGTGTCAAGTCACATGATGACAGTTTCCAGTAAGTGGAGATTTACAAGGTCGTTGGTTGGACTGGAGAATTTTGGGTATGAGGACAGATTGGATAGGCTGGGGTTGTTTTCTTTGGAACAGATGATGCTGAGGGGAGACCTGATTGAGGTGTATAAAATCATGAGGGGCCTGGATAGATTGGATAGGACGGACCTGTTTCCCTTGGCAGAGGAGTCAACAACCAGGAGGCATAGATTTAAAGTAATTGCGCGGAAGTATAGAGGAATTATATGGGGAAATTTCTTCACCCGGAGAATGGTGGGAGTCTGGAACTCACTGCCTGACAGGGTGGTAGAGGCAGAAAGTCTCACCACGTTTAAAAGGTACTTAGATGTGCACTTGAAGTGCCGTAGCCAATAGAGCTATGAGAGCTGGAAAGTGGGATTAGGCTGAATAGCTCTTGGTTGGCCGGCCTCCTTCCGTGTTTTAAATTTCTATGATTCTACAAGAACCATCTTGGGTTATGTGTGTGCATGTGATGTCATAAAGAATATATCACCAGGTATATCAGAGTTACATTGAGGGGTGTGGGATATATCAGAGTGTTACAGTGAGGGGTGTGGGGTATATCAGAGTGTTACAGTGAGGGGTTGGGGTATTTCAGAGTGTTACAGTGAGGTGTATTGGGTATATTAGTGTGTTACTGTGAAGGGTGTGAGGTATATCAGAGTGTTACAGTGAGGGTGTGGGGTATATTGATGTGCTACAGTGAAGGGTGTGGGGTACATCAGAGTGTTACAGTGAGGGGTGTGGGGTATACCAGAGAGTTACAGTGAGGGGTGTGGGGTATATCAGAGTTTACAATCTGCAGTATATCAGAGTGTTACAATGAGAGGTGTGTGGTATATCAGAGTGTTACAGTGAGGGGTGTGGGGTATATCAGAATTTGACAGTGTAGGCAATGGGGTATATCAGAGTGTTATAGTGAGGGATGCGGGGTATATCAACGTGCTATGGTGAGGGATGTGGCGTATAGCAGTGTTACAGTGAGGGGTGTGGGGTCTATCAGAGAGTTACAGTGAGGGGTGTGGGGTATATCAGAGTGCTACAGTGTGGGGTATATCAGAGTGTTAGAGTGAGTGGTGAGGGGTATATAAGAGTGTTACAGTGAGGGATGTGGGTTATATCAGTGTTACAGTGAGGAGTGTGTGGTATACAAGATTTTTACATTGTAGGGTGTGGGCTATAGCAGTGTGTTACAGTGAGGGGCATGGGGTATATCAGAGTGTTACACTGAGTGATGTAGGGTATATCACAATGTTACAGTGAGGTGTATGGGGTATATCAGATTGTTACATTGTTGGGTGTGGGGTACAGCAGAGTGTTACAGTGTGGGGTGTGGGGTATAGCAGGGTTATACAGTGTGGGGTGTGGGGTATAGCAGAGTGTTACAGTGTGGGGTGTGGGGTATAGCAGGGTGTTTCAGTGAGGTGTGTGGTGTATATCAGGGTGTTACTCTGAGGAATGTGGGGTATATCACAGTGTTACAGTGAGGAGCGTGCATAATATCAATGTTACAGTGAGGGATGTGGAGTATATGAGAGAGTTACAGTGAGGGGTGTGAGGTATATCTGAGTGTTACACTCTGGGGTATATCAAAGTGTTACGATGAGAGGTGTGAGGTATATCACAGTGTTACAGTGAGGGATGTGTGCTATATCAGCGTCTTACAGTGAGGGGTGTGTGGTATATCAGAGTGTTACAGTGAAGGGTGTTTGCTATATCAGAGTGTTACAGTGAGTGGTGCGGCGTATATCAGAGTGTTACAGTGAGAGGTGTGGGGTATATCGCAGTGTTTCAGTGAGGAGTGTGGGGTATATCAGCATGTTAGTAAGGAGTGTAGGGTATGTCACAGTGTACAGTGAGGGGTGTCGGGTATATCAGAGTGTTACAGTGAGGGGTGTGGGGTATATCACTGTGTTACAGTGAGGAATGTGGAGTATATCAGAGTGTTAAAATGAGAGGTGTGGGGTATATCAGTGTGTTACAATGAGGGATGTGCGTTATCACAGCGTTACAGTGAGGGGTGTGGGGTTTCTCAGAGTGTTATAGTGAGGGGTGTGGGGTATATCAGAAAGTTAAAATGAGAGGTGTGGGGTCTATCAGAGTGTTACAATGTGGGGTATTTCAGAGTGTTACAATGAGAGGTGTGTGGTGTATCAGACTGTTACAGTGAGGGGTGTGTGGTATATCAGAGTGTTACAGTGAGGTGTGTGGGGTATATCAGAGTGTCACAGTGAGTGGTGTGGCGCATATCAGAGTGTTACAGTGAGGGGTGTGGGGTATATCAGCGTGTTAGTTAGGAGTGTGGAGTATATCACAGTGTTATGTTGAGGTGTGTGGGGTATATCAGATTTTTACAGTGCAGAGTGTAGGGTATAGCAGAGTGTTAAAGTGAGGAGTGTGGTGTATATCAGGATGTTACACTAAGGGGTGTGGGCTATATCACAGTGTTATAGTGAGGGTTGTGCGTTATATGTGTTACAGTGAGGGGTGTGGGGTATATCAGAGTTGTAGTGAGGGGTGTGGGGTATATCGGAGTGTTTCAATCTGGCATATATCTGTGTGTTACAATGAGAGGTGTCAGGCAAATCACTGTGTGAAAGTGAGGGGTGTGGTGTATATCACAGTGTTACAGTGAGAGGTGTGGGTTATATCAGTGTTACAGTGATGGGTGTGGGGTATATCAGAGAGCTACAGTGAGGGGTGTGGGTTAGATCTGTGTTACAGTGAGGGGTGTGGGTTATATCAGTGTTACAATGATGGGTGTGGGGTATATCAGAGAGTTACAGTGAGGAGTGTGGGGTATATCAGTGTGTTACAGTGATGGGTGTGGGTTATATCAGTGTTACAGTGAGGGATGTGGGTTATATCAGAGAGTTACAGTGAGGGGTGTAGGGTATATCAGAGTGTTACAGTCATGGGTTTGGCGTATATCAGAGTGTTACAGTGAGGGGTGTTGGGTACATCAGAATGTTACAATGACGGGTGTGTGGTATATCAGAGTGTTACAGTGAGGGTGTTGGGTATATTGGTGTGCTACAGTGAAGGGTGTGTGGTATATCAGACTATTATAGTGAGGGGTGTGGGGTATAATTGAGTTAGGGGTGTGAGGTATACCAGAGAGTTACAGTGAGGGTGTGGGATATATCAGAGTGTTACAATGAGAGGTGTGTGGTATATCAGAGTGTTACAATGAGGGGTGTGGAGTATATCAGATTTTTACAGTGTACGCAATGGGGTATATCAGAGTGTTACAGTGAGGGATGCGGGGTATATCAAGGTGCTATGGTGAGGGATGTGGCGTATAGCAGTGTTACAGTGAGGGGTGTGGGTTATATCAGTGTTACAGTGAGGGGTGTGGTGTATATCACAGTGTTACAGTGAGGGATGTGGGTTATATCAGTGTTACAGTGATGGGTGTGGGGTATATCAGAGAGTTAAAGAGAGGGGTGTGGGGTATATAAGAATGTTACTGTGAGGGGTGTGGGGTATATCAGAGTGTTACAGTGTGGGGTATAACAGAGTGTTACAATGAGAGGTGGGTGGTATATCAGAGTGCTATAGTGAGGGGTGTGGGGTACATCAGA
The DNA here is from genome assembly GCF_044704955.1 of Pristiophorus japonicus. Lineage (NCBI taxonomy): Eukaryota > Metazoa > Chordata > Chondrichthyes > Pristiophoridae > Pristiophorus > Pristiophorus japonicus. The sequence continues at coordinate 58,216,319 of NC_091997.1, forward strand.
GTGTTACAGTGAGTGGTGAGTGGTATATAAGAGTGTTACAGTGAGGGGTGTGGGGTATATCAGAGATTTATAGTGACTAGTGAGGGGTATATCAAAGTGTTATAGTGAGGGGTGTGGCGTATATCAGAGTGTTACACTGAGGGGTATGGAGTATATGAGAGTGTTACACTGAAGGGTGTGGGTTATATCATAGTGTTACAGTGAGGGATGTGCGTTATATCAGTGTTACAGTGAGGGGTGTGGGGTATATCAGAGTGTTACAATGAGAGGTGTGAGGGATGTGCGTTATATCAGTGTTACAGTGAGGGTTGTGGGGTACATCAGAGTGTTACAGTGAGTGATGAGGGGTATATAAGAGTATTACAGTGAGGGGTGTGGGGTATATCAGAGTGTTACAGTGTGGGGTATATCAGAGTGTTTCAATGAGAGGTGTGGATATATCAGAGTGTTACAGTGTGGGGTATATTTCAGGATGTTACAGTGAGGAATGTGGAGTATATCAGAGTGTTAAAATGAGAGGTGTGAGGTATATCAGAGTGTTACAGTGAGGGGTGTGGTGTATATCAGAGTGTTACGATGAGGGGTGTGGGGTATATCAGAATGTTACAGTGACGGGTGTGTGGTATATCAGAGTGTTACAGTGAAGGGTGTGGGGTATATCGTGTGTTACAATGAGGGGTGTGTTGTATATTAGAGGGTTAGAGTGAGGGGTGCCGGGTATATCAGAGTGTTACAGTGTGGGGCTTATCAGAGTGTTACAATGAGATGTGTGGTATATCAGAGTGTTACAGTGAGGGTGTTGGGTATATTGGTGTGCTACAGTGAAGGGTGTGTGGTATATCAGAGTGAAATAGTGAGGGGTGTGGGGTATATCAGAGTGAGGGGTGTGGGGGATTACAGCGTGTTAAAGTGAGGGTTGCAGGGTATATCAGAGTGTTACAGTGACGGTGTGGGGTATATTGATGTACTACAGTGAGGGGTGTTGGGTACATCATAGTGTTACAGTGAGGGGTGTGAGGTATACCAGAGAGTTACAGTGAGGGGTGTGGAGTATATCAGAGTGTTACAATGAGAGGTGGGTGGTATATCAGAGTGCTATAGTGAGGGGTGTGGGGTACATCAGAGTGTTACAGTGAGTGGTGAGTGGTATATAAGAGTGTTACAGTGAGGGGTGTGGGGTATATCAGAGATTTATAGTGACTAGTGAGGGGTATATCAAAGTGTTACAGTGAGGGGTGTGGCGTATATCAGAGTGTTACACTGAGGGGTGTGGAGTATATGAGAGTGTTACACTGAAGGGTGTGGGTTATATCATAGTGTTACAGTGAGGGATGTGCGTTATATCAGTGTTACAGTGAGGGGTGTGGGGTATATCAGAGTGTTACAGTGTGGGGTATATCAGAGTGTTTCAATGAGAGGTGTGGATATATCAGAGTGTTATAGTGTGGGGTATATTTCAGGATGTTACAGTGAGGAATGTGGAGTATATCAGAGTGTTAAAATGAGAGGTGTGAGGTATATCAGAGTGTTACAGTGAGGGGTGTGGTGTATATCAGAGTGTTACGATGAGGGGTGTGGGGTATATCAGAATGTTACAGTGACGGGTGTGTGGTATATCAGAGTGTTACAGTGAAGGGTGTGGGGTATATCGTGTGTTACAATGAGGGGTGTGTTGTATATTAGAGGGTTAGAGTGAGGGGTGCCGGGTATATCAGAGTGTTACAGTGTGGGGCTTATCAGAGTGTTACAATGAGATGTGTGGTATATCAGAGTGTTACAGTGAGGGTGTTGGGTATATTGGTGTGCTACAGTGAAGGGTGTGTGGTATATCAGAGTGAAATAGTGAGGGGTGTGGGGTATATCAGAGTGACGGGTGTGGGGGATATCAGCGTGTTAAAGTGTGGGTTGCAGGGTATATCAGAGTGTTACAGTGACGGTGTGGGGTATATTGATGTACTACAGTGAGGGGTGTTGGGTACATCATAGTGTTACAGTGAGGGGTGTGAGGTATACCAGAGAGTTACAGTGAGGGGTGTGGAGTATATCAGAGTGTTACAATGAGAGGTGTGTGGTATATCAGAGTGTTACAATGAGGGGTATGGGGTATATCAGATTTTTACAGTGTACGCAATGGGGTATATCAGAGTGTTACAGTGTGGGATGCGGGGTATATCAAGGTGCTATGGTGAGGGATGTGGCGCATAGCAGTGTTACAGTGAGGGGTGTGGGGTATATCAGAATGTTACAATGTGAGGTGTGTGGTATATCAGAGTGTGAAAGTGAGGGGTGTGGGTTATATCAGTGTTACAGTGAGGGGTGTGGGGTATATCAGAATGTTACAATGTGAGGTGTGTGGTATATCAGAGTGTGAAAGTGAGGGGTGTGGGTTATATCAGTGTTACAGTGAGGGGTGTGGTGTATATCACAGTATTACAGTGAGGGGTGTGGGTTATATCAGTGTTACAGTGATGGGTGTGGGGTATATCAGAGAGTTACAGTGAGGGGTGTGGTGTACATCAGAGTGTTACAGTAAGTGGTGAGGGGTATATAAGAGTGTTACAGTGATGGGTGTGGGGTATATCAGAGTTTTATAGTGACTAGTGAGGGGTATATCAGAGTGTTACAATGAGAGGTGTGTGGTATATCAGAGTGTTACAATGAGGGGTGTGGAGTATATCAGATTTTTACAGTGTACGCAATGGGGTATATCAGAGTGTTACAGTGAGGGATGCGGGGTATATCAAGGTGCTATGGTGAGGGATGTGGCGTATAGCAGTGTTACAGTGAGGGGTGTGGGTTATATCAGTGTTACAGTGAGGGGTGTGGTGTATATCACAGTGTTACAGTGAGGGATGTGGGTTATATCAGTGTTACAGTGATGGGTGTGGGGTATATCAGAGAGTTAAAGTGAGGGGTGTGGGGTATATAAGAATGTTACTGTGAGGGGTGTGGGGTATGTCAGAGTGTTACAGTGTGGGGTATAACAGAGTGTTACAATGAGAGGTGGGTGGTATATCAGAGTGTTATAGTGAGGGGTGTGGGGTACATCAGAGTGTTACAGTGAGTGGTGAGGGGTATATAAGAGTATTACAGTGAGGGGTGTGGGGTATATCAGAGATTTATAGTGACTAGTGAGGGGTATATCAAAGTGTTACAGTGAGGGGTGTGGCGTATATCAGAGTGTTACACTGAGGGGTGTGGAGTATATGAGAGTGTTACACTGAAGGGTATGGGTTATATCACAGTGTTACAGTGAGGGATGTGCGTTATATCAGTGTTACAGTGATGGGTGTGGGGTATATCAGAGAGTTAAAGTGAGGGGTGTGGGCTATATAAGAATGTTACTGTGAGGGGTGTGGGGTATATCAGAGTGTTACAGTGTGGGGTATAACAGAGTGTTACAATGAGAGGTGGGTGGTATATCAGAGTGTTATAGTGAGGGGTGTGGGGTACATCAGAGTGTTACAGTGAGTGATGAGGGGTATATAAGAGTGTTACAGTGAGGGGTGTGGGGTATATCAGAGATTTATAGTGACTAGTGAGGGGTATATCAAAGTGTTACAGTGAGGGGTGTGGCGTATATCAGAGTGTTACACTGAAGGGTATGGGTTATATCACAGTGTTACAGTGAGGGATGTGCGTTATATCAGTGTTACAGTGAGGGGTGTGGGGTATATCAGAGTGTTACAGTGTGGGGTATATCAGAGTGTTTCAATGAGAGGTGTGGATATATCAGAGTGTTACAGTGTGGGGTATATTTCAGGATGTTACAGTGAGGAATGTGGAGTATATCAGAGTGTTAAAATGAGAGGTGTGAGGTATATCAGAGTGTTACAGTGAGGGGTGTGGTGTATATCAGAGTGTTACGATGAGGGGTGTGGGGTATATCAGAATGTTACAGTGACGGGTGTGTGGTATATCAGAGTGTTACAGTGAAGGGTGTGGGGTATATCGTGTGTTACAGTGAGGGGTGTGTTGTATATTAGAGGGTTAGAGTGAGGGGTGCCGGGTATATCAGAGTGTTACAATGAGATGTGTGGTATATCAGAGTGTTACAGTGAGGGTGTTGGGTATATTGGTGTGCTACAGTGAAGGGTGTGTGGTATATCAGAGTGAAATAGTGAGGGGTGTGGGGGATATCAGCATGTTAAAGTGAGGGTTGCAGGGTATATCAGAGTGTTACAGTGACGGTGTGGGGTATATTGATGTACTACAGTGAGGGGTGTTGGGTACATCATAGTGTTACAGTGAGGGGTGTGAGGTATACCAGAGAGTTACAGTGAGGGGTGTGGGGTATATCAGAGTGTTACAATGAGAGGTGTGTGGTATATCAGAGTGTTACAATGAGGGGTGTGGGGTATATCAGATTTTTACAGTGTACGCAATGGGGTATATCAGAGTGTTACAGTGTGGGATGCGGGGTATATCAAGGTGCTATGGTGAGGGATGTGGCGTATAGCAGTGTTACAGTGAGGGGTGTGGGGTATATCAGAATGTTACAATGAGAGGTGTGTGGTATATCAGAGTGTGAAAGTGAGGGGTGTGGGTTATATCAGTGTTACAGTGAGGGGTGTGGTGTATATCACAGTATTACAGTGAGGGGTGTGGGTTATATCAGTGTTACAGTGATGGGTGTGGGGTATATCAGAGAGTTACAGTGAGGGGTGTGGTGTACATCAGAGTGTTACAGTAAGTGGTGAGGGGTATATAAGAGTGTTACAGTGATGGGTATGGGGTATATCAGAGTTTTATAGTGACTAATGAGGGGTGAGGAGTGTAGCGTATATCAGAGTGTTACAGTGAGGGGAGTGGGGTATATCAGTGTTACAATGAGAGGTGTGTGGAATATCAAAGTGTTGCAGTGAGGGGTGTGGTGGATATTCGAGTGTCACAGTGAATGGTGAGGCGTATATCAGATGGTGCAGTGAGGGGTGTGGGATATATCTCTGTGTTCCAGTGCGGAGTGTGTGGTATATCAGCGTGTTAGTGTGGACTGTGGGGTACATCAGAGTGTTACACTGAGTGATGGGGGTGCATCAGATTTTTACAATGAAGGGTGTATGGTACATCAGAGTGTCTCATTGAGGAGTGTGGGGTATAGCAGTGTGTTACTGTGAGAGGTGTCGGGTACATCAGAGGGTTATAGTGAGGGGTGTGGGGTAAATCAGAGTATTACAGTGAGGGGGGTGGCGTATATCAGAATGTTATTGTGAGGGGTGTGGTGTACATCAGAGGGTTATAGTGAGGGGTGTAGGGTATATCAAAGAGTTACAGTGAGGGGTGTGAGGTATATCAGAGTTACTGTGTGGGGTATATCAGAGTGTTACAATGATGGGTGTGGGGTACATCAGAGTGTTACAGTGAGTAGTGTGGCGTATATCAGAGTGTTACAGTGAGGGGTGTGGGGTATATTATAGTGTTACAGTGAGGATTGTGGGGTATATCATAGTGTTACAGTGAGTGGGGTGGCGTATATCAGAGTGTTACAGTGAGGGGTGTGGGGTCTATCAGATTTTTGCAATGAAGGGTCTGGGGTATATCAGAGTGTTACAATGAGGATTGTGGGGTACATCATAGAGTTACAGTGAGGATTGTGGGGTACATCATAGTGTTACAGTGAGGGTGGTGGCGTATATCAGAGTGTTACAGTGATGGGTGTGGGGTATATCAGATTTTTACAGTTAAGGGTGTGGGGTATATCTGAGTGTAACAATGTGGGGTATACGAGTGTTATAATGAGTGGTGCGGCGTATATCAGAGTGTTACAGTGAGGGGTGTGGGGGATATCAGAGTATTAGTGAGGAGTGTAGGGTATTATCCGAGTGTACAGTGAGGGGTGTAGGGTATATCAGAGTGTTGCAGTGAGGAATGTGGAGTATATCAGAGTGTTAAAATGAGAGGCGTGGGGTATATCGGTGTGTTACTGTGAGGGATGTGGGGTATATCAAAGAGTTACAAATCGGGGTGTGGGGTATATCAAAGTCTTACAGTGTGTGGTGTGGCGTATATCAGGGTGTTAAAGTGACGCTTGTGGAGTATATTCGAGTGTCACAGTGAGTGGTGTGGCGTATATCAAAGTGTTACAGTGAGGGGTGTGGCGTATATCAGAGTGTTACAATGAGAGGTGTGAGGTATATCACAGTGTTACAGTGAGGGGTGTGCGGTATATCAGATTTTTACAATGAGAGGTGTGTGGTATATCAGAGTGTTACAGTGACGGGTATGTGGTACATCAGAGTGTCACAGTGAGTGGTGTGGCGTATATCAGAGTGTTACAGTGAGGGGTGTGGGGTATATCGCTGTGTTACAGTGAGGAATGTGGGGTATATCAGCGTGTTAGTGAGAAGTGTAGGGTATATCAGAGTGTTACATGGAGGGGTGTTTGCTATACAAGAGTGTTACACTGAGGGGTGTGGGGTATATCAGAGTGTTACAGTGAGGTGTGTGGGGAATATCAGAGAGTTACAGTGAGTGATGTTGGGTATATCAGAGTGTTACATTGAGGGGTGTGGGCTGTATCTGATTTTTACAGTGTAGAGTGCGGGGTATATAGCTGAGTATTACAGTGAGGGGTGTGCGTTATATCAGTGTTACAGTGATGGATGTGGGGTATATCAGAGAGTTGCAGTGAGGGGGTGTGAGGTATATCAGAGTGTTACAATGAGAGGTGTGAGGTATATCAGCGTGTTACAATGAGAGGTGTGAGGTATATCACAGTGTTACAGTGAGGGGTGTAGGGTACATCAGAATGTTATAGTGAGGGGTGTGGGGTATATCAGATTTTTACAGCGAAGGGTGTGGGGTATATCAGAGTGTTAAAATCTGAGATGTGGGATATATCAGAGAGTTACAATGAGGGGTGTGGGGTAAATCAGAGTGTTACAGTGTAGGGTATATCAGAGTGCTAGAATGAGAGGTGTGGATATATCAGAGTGTTACAGTGTGGGGTATATTTCAGGATGTCACAGTGTTAAAATCTGAGATATGGGGTATATCCGAGTGTTAAAATGAGAGGTGTGAGGTATATCAGAGTGTTACAGTGAGGGGTGTAGGGCATATCAGAGTGTTACAGTGAGGGGTGTAGGGCATATCAGAGTGTTACAGTGAGGGGTGTAGAGTATATCAGAGTGTTACAGTGAGTGGTGTAGCGTATATCAGAGTGTTACAGTGAGGGGTGTAGGGTATATCAGAGTGTTACAGTGAGGGGTATGGGTTATATCAGAGTGTTACAGTGAGGGGTATGGGTTATATCAGTGTTACAGTGAGGGGTGTGGGGTATATCAGAGTGTTACAGTGAGGGGTGTGGGGTATATCAGAGTGTTACAGTGACGGGTGTGGGGTACATCAGAGTTACAGTGAGTGGTGAGGGGTATATAAGAGTGTTACAGTGGGTGCTATATCAGAGTGTTACAATGAGAGGTGGGTGGTACATCAGAGTGTTACAGTGAGGGGTATGGGTTATATCACAGTGTTACAGTGAGCGGTGTGTGTTATATCAGAGTGTTACAGTGAGGGGTATCGGTTATATCAGTGTTATAGAGAGGGCTGTGGGGTATATGAGAGTGTTAAAGTGAGGGGTGTGAGGTATATCAGAGTGTTACAGTGAGGGGTGTGCGTTATATGTGTTACAATAAGAGGTGTGGATATATCAGAGTGTTACAGTGTGGGGTATATTTCAGGATGTTCCAGTGAGGAATGTGGAGTATATCAGAGTGTTAAAATGAGAGGTGTGAGGTATATCAGAGTGTTACAGTGAGGGGTGTGTGGTATATCAGTGTTACAGTGAGGGGTGTGTTGTATATCAGAGGGTTAGAGTGAGGGGTGCCGGGTATATCAGAGTGTTACAGTGTGGGGTTTATCAGAGTATTACAATGAGATGTGTGGTATATCAGAGTGTTACAGTGAGGGGTGTGGGGGATATCAGCGTATAAAAGTGAGGGTTGCAGGGTATATCAGAGTGTTACAGTGAAGGTGTGGGGTATATCAGAGTGTTACTGTGAAGGGTGTGGGGTATATCAGAGTGTTACAGTGAGGCGTGTGGGGTATATCAGTGTTACAATGAGAGGTGTCTGGAATATCAAAGTGTTGCAGTGACGGGTGTGGTGGATATTCGAGTGTCACAGTGAATGGTGCGGCGTATATCAGATGGTGCAGTGAGGGGGTGGGATATATCTCTGTGTTCCAGTGCGGAGTGTGGGGTATATCAGCGTGTTAGTGTGGACTGTGGGGTACATCAGAGTGTTACACTGTGTGATGGGGGTGTATCAGATTTTTACAGTGAGGGGTGTAGGTTATATCAGTATTACAGTGATGAGTGTGGGGTATATCAGAGTGTTATAATGAGAGGTGGGTGGTATATCAGAGTGCTACAGTGAGGGGTGTGGGGTACATCAGAGGGTTACAGTAAGTGGTGAGGGGTATATAAGAGTGTTACAATGAGGGGTGTGGGGTATATCAGAGTTTTATAGTGACTAGTGAGGGATATATCAGAATGTTACAGAGAGGGCTGTGGGGTATATTAGAGTCTTACAGAGAGGGCTGTGGGGTATATCAGAGTGTTATTGTGAAGGGTGTGGGGTATATCAGAGTGTTACAGTGAGGGGTGTGGGGTATATCAATGTTACAATGAGAGGTGTCTGGAATATCAAAGTGTTGCAGTGACGGGTGTGATGGATATTCGAGTGTCACAGTGAATGGTGAGGCGTATATCAGATGGTGCAGTGAGGGGTGTGGGATATATCTCTGTGTTCCAGTGCGGAGTGTGGGGTATATCAGCGTGTTAGTGTGGACTGTGGGGTACATCAGAGTGTTACACTGAGTGATGGGGGCGTATCAGATTTTTACTATGAAGGGTGTATGGTACATCAGAGTGTTACAGTGAGGGGTGTGGGGTATATCAGAGAGTCACAGTGAGGGGTGTGGGGTATATCACTGTGTTACAGTGAGGGGTGTGTTGTATATCAGAGAGTTACAGTGAGGGGTGTGGAGTATATCAGAGAGTTACAATGAGGGGTGTGGGGTATATCAGAGTGTCACAGTGAGAGGTGTGGGGTATATCAGAGTGTTACAGTGAGGGATGTGGGGTATATTGGAGTGTTACACTGCGGGGTGTGGGCTATATCAGAGAGTCACAGTGAGGGGTGTGCGGTATATCACTGTGTTACAATTAGCGGTGTAGGGTATACCATAGTGTTACACTGAGGGGTGTGGAGTATATCATACTTTTACAATGAAGCATATGGAGTATATCAGAGTGTTTCAGTAAGGGGTGTGTTGTTATATCAGTGTTAAAATGAGAGGAGTGGGGTATATCAGTATGTTACAGTGAGGCTTGTGGAGTATATTCGAGTGTCATAGTGAGTGGTGTGGCGTATATCAGAGTGTTACAGTGAGGCGTGTGGGGTATATCAGAGAGTTACAGTGAGGGGTGTGGGGTATATCAGAGTGTTACACTGAGGGGTGAGTGGTATATCAGAGTGTTATAGTGAGAGGTGTGGTGTATTTCAGAGTGTTACACTGAGGGGTGAGGGGTATATCAGAGTGTTACACTGAGGGGTGAGGGGTATATCAGAGTGTTACAGTGAGGGATGTTGGGTATATCAGCATGTTACAGTGAGGGGTGTGTGGTGTATCAGAGAGTTACAGTGTGGGGTGAATCAGAGTGTTACAATGAGAGGTGTGTGGTATATCAGAGTGTCACAGTGAGGGGTGTAGGGTATATCACATTTTTACAGTGAAGGTTGTGGGGTATATCACATTTTTACGGTGAAGTGTGTTCTATATATCAGAGTGTTGCAGTGAAGGGTGTGGGGTATATCAGAGTATTACAGTGATGGGCGTGGGGTATATCAGAGTGTTACAGTGAGGGGTGTCTGGGATATCAGATAATTACAGTGAGGTGTGTGGGGTATATCAGAGTGTTACTCTGAGTGGTGTGGTGTATATCAGTATGTCACAGTGAGTGGTGTGGTGTATATCATAGTGTTACAGTGAGCTGTGTGGGGTATATCAGCGCATTACAGTGAGGGGTGTGTGGTATATCAGAATGTTACAGTGAAGGGTGTGGGGTATATCAGAGTGATACAGTGAGGGGTGTGTTGTATATCAGAGTGTAACAGTGAGGTGTGTGGGGTATATCAGAGTGTTACACTAAGGGGTGAGGGGTATATCAGAGTGTAACACTGAGGAGTGAGGGGTAGATCAGAGTGTTACAGTGAGGGGTGTGGGGTTTATCAGCATGTTACAGTGAGGGCTTTGTGGTGTATCAGAGAATTACAGTGTGGGGTGAATCAGAGTGTTACAATGAGATGTGTGTGGTATATCAGAGTGTTACAGTGAGGGGTGTAGGGTATATCACATTTTTACAGTGAAGGTTGTGGGGTATATCACATTTTTACGGTGAAGTGTGTTCTATATATCAGAGTGTTGCAGTGAAGGGTGTGGGATATATCAGAGTATTACAGTGTTGGGCGTGGGGTATATTAGAGTGTTACAGTGAGGAGTAGTGGTTATATCAGTGTTACAGTGAGGGGTGTGGGGTATATCAGAGTGTTACAGTGATGGTGTGGGGTATATCAGACTGTTACAGTGAGGGGTGTGCGGTATATCAGAGTGTTACAGTGAGGGGTGTGTGGATTATCAGATTTTTACAGTGAAGGGTGTGGGGTATATCAGAGTGATACAGTGAGGAGTGTGTTGTATATCAGAGTGTTACAGTTGAGGCGTGTGGGGTATAACAGTGTTACAGTGAAGGGTACGTGGTATATCAGAGTGTTACAGTGAGGGGTGTCTGGTATATCAGAGAGTTACAGTGAGGGGTGTGGGGTATATCAGAGTGTCACAGTGAGGGGTGTGGGGTATATCAGAGTGTTACAGAGGGGTGTGGTGTATATCAGTGTGTCACAATGAGTGGTGTGGCGTATATCAGAGTGTTACAGTGATGGGTGTGAGGTATATCAGCGTGTTACAGTGAGGGATGTGGGGTATATCGCTGTGTTGCTGTGAGGAGTGTTGGGTATATCAGCGCGTTACAGTGAGGGTAGTGGCGTATATCAGAGTGTTACAGTGAGGGGTATGGGGTATATCACAGTATTATAGTGAGGAGTGTGGGTTATATCAGTGTTGCAGTGAGGGGTGTGGAGTATATCAGTGTGTTACAATGAGGAGTGTGCGGTATATCAGAGCGTTACAGTGAGGGGTGTGTGGTATATCAGAGAGTTACAGTGAGGGGAGTGGGATATACCAGAGTGTTACATTGAACGGTGTGGGGTATATCAGAGTGTTAAAATGAGGGCTATGGAGTATATCAGAGTGTTACAGTGAGGGGTGTGGGTTATATCAGTGTTACAGTGAGGGGTGTGGAGTATATCAGCGTGTTACAATGAGGAGTGTGGGGTATATCAGATTTTTACACTCAAGGGTGTGGCGTATATCAGAGTGTTACAGTGAGGGGTGTGGGGTATATCAGCATGTTACAGTGAGGGGTGTGTGGTGTATCAGAGAGTTACAGTGTGGGGTGAATCAGAGTGTTACAATGAGAGGTATGTGGTATATCAGTATTACAGTGAGGTGTGTAGGGTATATCACATTTTTACAATGAAGGGTGTGGGGTATATCACATTTTTACGGTGAAGTGTGTTCTATATATCAGAGTGTTGCAGTGAAGGGTGTGGGGTATATCAGAGTGTTACAGTGATGGGCGTGGGGTATATCAAAGTGTTACAGTGATGAATATGGGGTATATCAAATTTTTACAGTGATGTGTGTAAGGTATATCAAAGTTTTACACTGAGGAATGTGGAGTATATCAGTGTGAAGTGTGGGCTATATCAGAGTGTTACAGTGAGAGGTGTGGGGTATATTAGAGTGTTACAGTGAGGGTGTGGGGTATATCAGAGTGTTACAGTGAGCGGTGCGTGTTATATCAGAGTGTTACAGTGAGGGGTGTGGGGTATATCAAAGTGTAACAGTGAGGGGTGTGTGCTATATCAGAGAGTTACAGTGAGGGGTGGGGGTATATCAGAGTGTCACATTGAGGTGTGTGGGGTATATCAGTGAGTCACAATGAGTGGTGTGGCGTATATCAGAGTGTTACAATGAGGGGTGTGAGGTATATCAGCGTGTTACAGTGAGTGGTGTGGGGTATATCAGAGTGTTACAGTGAGGGGTGTGTGGTATATCAGATTTTTACAGTGAGGCGTGAGGGGTATATCAGAGTGTTACAGTGAGGGGTGTAGGGTATATCAGAGTGTTACAGTGAGGGGTGTGGGGTATATCAGAGTGTTACAGTGAGGGGTGTGGGGTATATCAGAGTGTTACAGTGAGCGGTGTGTGTTATATCAGTGTGTTACAGTGAGGGGTGTGGGGTATATCAAAGTGTAACAGTGAGGGGTGTGGGGTATATCAGAGAGTTACAGTGAGGGGTGTGTGGTATATCGGAGTGTTACAGTGAGGGGTGTGGGGTATATCAGAGTGTTACAGTGAGGGGTATGGGTTATATCAGTGTTACAGTGAGGGGTTGTTACAGTGAGGGGTGTGGGGTATATCAGAGTGTTACAGTGAGGTGGAGGGTATATCAGAGTGTTACAGTGAGGGGTGTGGGGTATATCAGAGTGTTACAGTGAGAGGTGTGGAATATATCAGAGTGTTACAGTGAGGGGTGTATGGTATATCAGATTTTTACAGTGAAGGGTGTGAAGTATATCAAAGTGTTACAGTGAGGGGTGTCTGGTATATCATTGAGTTACAGTGAGGGGTGTGGGGTATATCAGAGTGTCACAGTGAGGTGTGTGGGGTATATCAGTGTGTCACAATGAGTGGTGTGGCGTATATCAGAGTGTTACAATGAGGGGTGTGGGGTATATCAGCGTGTTACAGTGAGTGGTGTGGGGTATATCAGAGTGTTACAGTGAGGGGTGTGTGGTATATCAGAGTGTTACAGTGAGGGATGTGGTATATCAGATTTTTACAGTGAGGCGTGAGGTGTATATCAGAGTGTTACAGTGAGGGGTGTAGGGTATATCAGAGTGTTACAGTGAGGGGTGTGGGGTATATCAGAGTGTTACAGTGAGGGGTGTGGGGTATATCAATGTGTTACAGTGAGGGGTGTGGGGTATATCAGAGTGTTACAGTGAGGGGTGTGGAGTTTATCAGAGTGTTACAGTGAGGGGTGTGCGGTATATCAAAGTTTTACAGTGAGGGATGTGGAGCTTATCAGAGTGTTATAGTGAGGGGTGTGGGGTATATCAGAGTGTTACAGTGAGGGGTGTGGGGTATATCAGAGTGTTACAGTGAGGGGTGTGTGGTATATCAGAGTGTTACATTCAAAGCTGTGCGGTATGTTGGAGTGTGTTATAGTGAGGGGTGATGGATATATTGGAGAATGATTTCGGGAGAGAGGAAGTTAAAACAATCAGTCGAGGAAAGGTACTGGTAAACTAATGGGACTAAAGATGGACAAGTTCCCTGGACCTAATGGCTTGTATCCTAATGTCTTCAAAGAAGTGGCTGCAGAGATAGTGGATGCATTGGTTGTAATCTACCAAATTAGCTGGATTCTGGAGACATCCCAGTGGATTGCAAAATTGCAAATGTAACGCCCCTATTCAAGAAAGGACGGAGACTGAAAGCAGCAATCTATAGACCAGTCAGCATGTGCTAAATGGTATATATTTTAATGCAAGGAGTAGAGCGAATAAGGCAGATAAGCTAAGACCACAGGTAGACACTTGGGCGTATGACATTATAGCCATTACGGAGACATGGCTGAAAGAGGGGCAGGTTTGGCAGATCAATATTCCTGCTTACAGGATTTTTAGACAAGATAGAGAGGGGGGGTAAAAAAGCGGGGGCGGGGGAAGGTGGGTTGCGGTACTGATTAAAGAAACTATTACAGCGGTGAGAAGGGATGATATGTTTGAAGGATCATCAAATGAGGCCATATGGGTCGAATTGAAAAGTATAAAAGGGGCGATCACACTGTTATTATAGACCTCCAAACACTGGGAGGGAGATAGAGGAGCAAATATGTCGGCAAATTGCTGTGAAGTTCAAAAACCATCGGGTCGTAATAATTGGGGATTTTAACTATCCAAATATTGATTAGGACAAATTTAGTGTGAAGGGTGTAGAGGGTGTGTAATTTTTGAAATGCATTCAAGAGAACTTTTTTAATCAGCATGTCGCAACCCCATCATGAGAGGTGGCGGTCTTGGATTTAGTTTTGGGAAATTAAGCTGGGCAGGTGGAAGGGGTATTAGTGGGAGAGCACTTGGGTGCCAGTGACCATAACACAGTCAGATTCAAGTTGATTGTGGATAAGGACAAGGATAGGCCTGGAATAAAAGTCCTGAATTGGGGAAAAGCTAATTTTGCTAAGTTAAGGAGTGATTTGGCCATGGTGGACTGGAAACAGCTACTTGTGGGTAAATCAGTGTCGGTACAGTGGGAGGCATTCAAGGCGGAGATCCGGAATACTCAGGCCAAACATGTGCCCTTAAAGAAAAAGGCTGGGAAAAATAATTCTAGAGCTCCCTGGATATCCAGGGACTTACAGGGAGGATTAAGAAAAAGAGGGACGCTTATGTCATATACCAACGGCTAAATCATATAGAATCTTTAGATGAATTTAGAAAGTTAAGAGGCAAAATTAAAAGGGATATTAGTAATGCTAAGAGAGAGCACGAGAAATTCATGGCCAGTAAAATTCAGGAAAACCCTAAGATGTTATATAAATATATTAAGAGTAAGAGGGTAACTAAGGAAAAGGTAGGGTTATTAGAGACCATGAGGGTAATCTTTATGTGAAGGCGGAAGATGTTGGTCGGGTTCTTAATGAATACTTTGCATCTGTTTTACAAAGGAAAGGGGCAATGCAGATAATGCAATCGAGGAGGAGTGTGATATTCTGGATGAAATAAATATAGTGAGAGAGGAAGTATTAAGGGGTTTAGCAGCTTTGAAAGTAGATAAGTCCCCAGGCCCGAATGAAATGCATCCCAGACTGTTGAGCGAAGTAAAAGAGGAAATAGCAGAGGCCTTGACCATTATTTTCGAGTCCTCTTTGGATCTGAGCATGGTGCCGGAGGATTGGAGGACTGCTAATGTAGTACCCTTGTTTAAGAAGGGAGAAAGGGATAGGCCGAGTAATTACAGGCCTGTCAGCCTAATGTCAGTGGTGGGAAAATTTTGGAAAAGTTCCTGAAAGACAGGATAAATCTATATTTGGAAAGGCAAGGATTAATTAGAGACAGTCAGCACAGATTTGTTAAGGGAAGATCGTCTTTGACTAACCTGATTGAATTTTTTGAGGAGGTAACTGTTATATATGTAAACCTGTAAATACCTTGTTTAACCACCAGAGAGCTCATCCCCTGGAGTCCCAATGGATCCCACAATCCCTTGGGAGCACCTGTACATAAGGAGGCCTCACAGGCTGGAGAGGCACCCTGGAGACCTGCAATAAAGGACTACGGTCACACATTACTTTGAGCTTACAGTATCTGGTCAGATTCCTTATTCAAGCCATAGCAGTAACCAAGAGGGTCGGTGAGGGTAGTGTGTATTGTCATGTATGTAACCACAATGTAACACCACTATATTACTGTATACACTCAACCTAGATGCACACCTTGATCACAAGGGGTGAACTTGTGGGAGACACTCCATACCTGATCACACAGGTATAAAAAGGGAGGTCTCATGCAGGGTCATCATCCTTGGAGTCCTGTGAATAAAGAGTTAAGGTCACAAAGTGACCTTGTCCCCAGAATGTGCCTCGTGTGGTGTCATACTGTAGAGTAAGGACTTTACATTGGCGACGAGAAACGGGAATTCACGACCCACGAGAATGGCCATCGGTAGCACAGAGGTACGGTATTGTGTTGGGAAAGACTGGGACGATTTTGTCAAGAGGCTTCAGCAAAGCTTCGTTATGAAAGAATGGCTGGGGGATGCAGCGGCCGACAAGCGAAGGGCTCATCTCCTGACCAGCTGCGGACCAAAGACTTACGCGCTCATGAAGGACTTACTAGCACCCGAAAAGCTGGCAGACAAAACCTTTGAAGAACTTAGCAAATTGATCGAGGAGCACCTCAAACCGGCGAGTAGCATACATATGGCCCGACACAGATTCTACACCCACCGACGTCGTGAAGGACAGAGAATACTGGACTTTGTAGCGGACCTCCGGCGTTTGGCCAGCCTCTGTAAGTTCACAGACGCCTGCAGGGAGGAGATGCTAAGGGACTTCTTTATCGAGGGCATCGGTCATGCGGGAATTTTCCCCAAATTAATTGAGAACAAGGATTTGACCTTGGAAGCGGCAGCGTTGATAGCTCAAACTTTCATGGCGGGGGAGGAAGAGACGGAAATAATATATGCGTGCAATTCTGCCTCTAACGCGGCGATGGATCAGGAAGTCAACATCATCAATGCGACTCAGAGCTCTGCAGGCAGGCAGGGGCAGTCCGACACACCCCAGGCAGCAATAGACCCCAGAGTTGGACTTCAACAGAGACAATGGCAGGCTGAACGGATATTCACACCATCACAGTGGACAATGCGGCCCGGGATGGGGCCATTGACACCCACTAATAGGGTATTTAAGAGCAATCAAAGGGACAGTCAGCGCAGAATGCCTGGCCATAATCACTTTGTTCCCAACAATGGAAACTTTAACTCATGCTGGAGGTGTGGGGGAAAACACTCAGCTAGATCTTGCAGATTTCAACAGTTTGTCTGCAGGAACAGCAATCTCAGTGGCCACTTAGCTCGAATGTGCAGGAAGCCTGCAACCAGACTAATATATGAGGCGGATGGACCAGAAGAGGGTTCTTTGAGGCAGGATGACTTTTGGGGCAAATCGATGGACGCCGAGGTTCAGCGGGTTCATGTGGCGAATATTCACAGTTCATACACCAAAACGCCACCGATGATGATGAGCGTTTTATTAAACGGTATCCCAGTACGCATGGAGCTGGACACTGGGGCCCGCCAGTCACTCATGGGCGTTCAGCAATTTGAGAAGCTATGGCCAGTTAAAGCCAGTAGACCCAAATTAGCACGTATTGAGACACAATTACGGACTTACACTAAAGAAATCATTCCGGTGCTAGGCAGTGCAATGTTGGCTGTCACACACAATGGGTTAGTGAACCGGCTGCCGCTCTGGATTGTCCCGGGCAATGGTCCCGCACTGTTGGGGAGGAGCTAGTTAGCCGAGATGAACTGGAAATGGGGGGATGTTCACGCAATGTCATCTGTGGAGCGAAGCTCGTGCTCACAAGTCCTACAACAATTCTATTCACTATTCCAACCTGGCGTCGGGACTTTCAAAGGCACTAAGGTAGTGATACACATCACCCTGGACGCAAGGCCAGTGCACCACAAAGCCAGAGCGCTGCTGTATGTGATGCGGGAAAAGATCGAGAGCAAATTGGACCGGCTGTTG
The DNA here is from genome assembly GCF_044704955.1 of Pristiophorus japonicus. Classification (NCBI taxonomy): domain Eukaryota; kingdom Metazoa; phylum Chordata; class Chondrichthyes; family Pristiophoridae; genus Pristiophorus; species Pristiophorus japonicus. Next base: position 58,233,768 of record NC_091997.1, read on the forward strand.
AGAGAGGGCATCATCCTGCCTGTTGAATTCAGCGACTGGGCGAGCCCCATCATTCCCATCCTAAAAGCGGATGACTACAAGGCCACCATCAATCGGGTGTCCCTACAAGATCAATACTCGCTCCCAAGAGCGGAGGACCTCTTCGCCACGCTGGCAGGCGGCAAGTGGTTCACCAAGTTGGACCTCACTTCAGCCTATGTGACCCCGGAACTGGCCGACGAATCTACTGACCACCATCACCACGCACAAGGGACTGTTCGTTTATAACAGGTGCCCGTTTGGCATTCGATCAGTGGCTGCGATTTTTCAAAGAAACATGGAAAGCCTGCTTAAATCCATTCCGGTAACGATCGTATTCCAGGACAGCATCCACATCACAGGTCGAGACACCGAGGAACACCTCCACAATCTGGAAGAGGTGCTACGCCAACTAGACCGGGTAGGCCTGAGTTTTAACTATAGTATTTTCTAGAGTTTTAACCATAGTACGGGCTAGGACCTACCTCTTACGTAAGTTACACTTCTTACAGACTAATAATAGTAGGATGACCAAGATGATCCCTTGAACTACAACCAGTATATGTGACTGAACCTTCGAAAAAATTGACGTGCATCAACACGCACAAAGGACTGCTCATATACCAGAGATACCCTTTTGGGATTCGCTCGGCTGCGGCCATCTTCCAGAGGAACATGGAGAGTCTGCTGAAATCGGTTCCGCGCTCTGCGGTGTTTCAAGACATAGAAACATAGAAACATAGGTGCAGGAGTAGGCCATTCGGCCCTTCGAACCTGCACCACTATTCAATGAGATCATGGCTGATCATTCCCTCAGTACCCCTTTCCTGCTTTCTCGCCATACCCCTTGATCCCTTTAGCCGTAAGGGCCATATCTAACTCCCTCTTGAATATATCCAATGAACTGGCATCAACAACTCTCTGCGGCAGGGAATTCCACAGGTTAACAACTCTCTGAGTGAAGAAGTTTCTCCTCATCTCAGTCCTAAATGGCCTACCCCTTATCCGAAGACTGTGTCCCCTGGTTTGGACTTCCCCAACATCGGGAACATTCAACCCACATCTAACCTGTCCCATCCCATCAGAATCTTATATGTTTCTATGAGATCCCCTCTCATCCTTCTAAACTCCAATGTATAAAGGCCCAGTTGATCCAGCCTCTCCTCATATGTCAGTCCTGCCATCCCGGGAATCAGTCTGGTGAACCTTCGCTGCACTCCCTCAATAGCAAGAATGTCCTTCCTCAGATTAGGAGATCAAAACTGAACACAATATTCCAGGTGAGGCCTCACCAAGGCCCTGTATAACTGCAGTAAGACCTCCCTGCTCCTATACTCAAATCCCCTAGCTATGAAGGCCAACATACCATTTGCCTTCTTCACCGCCTGTTGTACCTGTATGCCAACTTTCAATGACTGATGAACCATGACACCCAGGTTCAGGATGTTGACTCCTATGGACTGGAGGGTAGCTAATGTAACACCACATTTTAAAAAGGGAGGGAGAGAGAAAGCGGGTAATTATAGACCGGTCAGCCTGACATCAGTATTGGGGAAAATGTTGGAATCAATTATTAAGGATGAAATAGCAGCGCATTTGGAAAGCAGTGACAGGATCGGTCCAAGTCAGCATGGATTTATGAAAGGGAAATCATGCTTGACAAATCTTCTGGAATTTTTTGAGGATGCAACTAGTAGAGTGGATAAGGGAGAACCAGAGGATGTGGTGTATTTGGACTTTCAAAAGGCTTTTGACAAGGTCCCACACAAGAGATTGGTCTGCAAAATCAAAGCACATGGTATTGGGGGTAATGTACTGACGTGGATAGAGAACTGGTTGGCAGACAGGAAGCATAGATGGTGTTACATTAGCTACCCTCCAGTCCATAGGAGTCAACATCCTGATCACTGGTCGCAACGCCACCGAACACTTGCAGAACCGGGAAGAGGTTCTAAAGCGAATGGACAGAGTGGGACTCAGCTGAAAGGCTCCAAGTGTGTTTTCCTGGCACCAGAGGTCGAATTTTTGGGGAGAAAGGTTGCGGCGGACAGCATCAGACCCACGGACTACAAGACAGAGGACATCAAGAATGCACCCAGACCACAGAATGTGACGGAGCTGCGTTCGTTCCTGGAACTCCTCAACTATTTTGGTAATTTTCCATCGGGGTTGAGCACTTTGCTGGAACCTTTGCATTTATTGCTACGCAAGGGTGACGACTGGGTTTGAGGTAAGTCTCAAGAGACAGCCTTTAATAAATCCAGAAACCTGCTAAGTTCTAACAAGTTACTTGTATTGTATGACCCATGTAAATGTTTAGTACTAGCTTGTGATGCATCTTCGCACGGGGTCGATTGTGTGTTGCAGCAAGCCAGTGTGTCAGACAAACTGCATCCAGAATTTTATCTAAGGCTGAAAAAGACTACAGTACGGTTGAGAAAAAAGCATTAGCATGCGTATACGGGGTTAAGAAAATGCGCCAATACCTATTTGGACTCTGGTTCGAGCTTGAAACTGACCACAAACCGCTCATGTTACAGTGAGGGTAATGGGTATATCAGAGTGTAACAGTGAGGGGTGTGGGGTATATCGGAGAGTGTTACAGTGAGGGGTGTGGGATATATCGGAGAGTGTTACATTAAGGGGTTTGGGTTTTATCAGAGCGTAACAGTGAGGGGTGTGGAGTATATCAGAGTGTTACAGTGAAGGGTTATATCAGAGTGTTACAGTGAAGGGTGTGGGATATGTCAGATTATTACAGTGAGGGGTGAGGGGTATATCAGAATGTTACAGTGAGTAGTGTGGGGTATATCAGAATGTTACAGTGAGGGGTGTGGGGTATATCAGAATGTTACAGTGAGGGGTGTTCCGTATATCAGAGTGTTACAGTGATGGTGTGGGTTATATCAAAATGTTACAGTGAGGGGTGTAGGGTATAACAGAGTGTTACAGTGAGTGGTGTGGGGTATATCAGAATGTTACAGTGAGGGTGTGGGGTATATCAGAATGTTACAGTGAGGGGTGTAGGGTATAAGAACATGAGAACATAAAAAATAGGAGCAGGAGTTGGCCATACGGCCCCTTGAGCCTGCTCTGCCATTTAATACGATCATGGCTGATCCGATCATGGACACAGGTCCATTTCCCTGCCCACACCCCATAACACCTTATTCCCTTATCGATTAAGAAACTGTCTGTCTCTGTCTTAAATTTATTCAATGACCCAGCTTCCACAGCTCTCTGAGGCAGCGAATACCACAGATTTACAGCCCTCTGAGAGAAAAAATTCCTTCTCATCTCAGTTTTTAATGGGCGGCCCCTTATACTAAGATTATGCCGCCTTGTTCTCATCTCCCCTATCAGTGGAAACATCGTCTGCATCCACCTTGTCAAGCCCCCTCATAATCTTATAAGTTTCGATAAGATCACCACTCATTCTCCTGAATTCCAATGAGTAGAGGTCCAACCTACTCAACCTTTCCTAGTGAACCTTCTCTGAACTGCCACCAAAGCAACTATATCCTTTCTTAAATATGGAAACCAAAACTGCACGCAGTATTCCAGGTGTGACCACACCAATTCCCTATATAACTATAGCAAGACTTCCCTGCTTTAATACTCTATCCCATTTGCAATAAAGACCAAGATTCCATTGGCCTTCCTGATCACTTGCTGTACCTGCATACTAACCTTTTGTGTTTCATGCAACAGGACCCCCAGGTCCCGCTGTACTGCAGCACTTCGCAATTTTTCTCCATTTAAATAATAACTTGCTCTATGATATTTTCTGCCAAAGTGCATGACCTCATACTTTCCAACATTATACTCCATCTGCCAAATTTTTGCCCACTCACTTAGTCTGTCTATATCCTTTTGCAGGTTTTTTGTGTGTCCTCCTCACACATTGTTTTTCCCCCGATCTTTGTATCATCAGTAAACTTGGCTACGTTACACTCGGTCCCTTCTTACAAGTCGTTAATATAGATTGTAAATAGTTGGGGTCCCAGCACTGATCCCTGCGGCACCCCCACTAGTTACTGATTGCCGACCCGAGAATGAACCATTTATCCCGACTCTCTGTTTTCTGTTGGTTAGCCAATCCTCAAATATGCTAATATGTTACCCCCAACCCCATACACTTTTATCTTGTACAGTAACCTTTTATGTGACACCTTCTCAAATGCCTTCTGGAAGTCCAAATACACAACATCCACTGGTTCCCCTTTATCCACCCTGTTCGTTACATCCTCAAAGAATTCCAGCAAATTTGTCAAACATGACTTCCCCATCATAAATCCATGCTGACTCTGTCTGATTGAATTATGCTTTTCCAAATGTCCTGCTACTGCTTCTTTAATAACGGACTCCAACATTTTCCCAACCGCAGATGTTAGGCTAACTGGTCTAGAGTTCCCTGCTTTTTGTCTGTCTCCTTTTTTAAATAGGGGCATTACATTTGCAGTTTTCCAATCTGCTGGGACCTCCCCAGAATCCAGGGAATTTTGGTAAATTACAACCAATGTATCCACTATCCCTGCCGCTACTTCTCTTAAGACCCTAGGATGCAAGCCATCAGGTCCAGGGGATTTATCTGCCTTTAGTCCCATTATCTTACTGAGAACCACCTCCTTAGTGATTGTGATTGTGTTAAGTTCCTCCCCCTCTATAGCCCCTTGACTATCCACTGTTGGGATATTGTTAGTGTCCTCTACTGTAAAGATTGATACAAAATATTTGTTCAGAGTTTCTGCCATATCCATGTTCCCCATTACTAATTCCCCGGTCTCGTCCTCTAAGGGACCAACATTTACTTTAGCCACTCTTTTCCTTTTTATATACCTATAGAAACTCTTGCTATCTGTTTTTATATTTCATGCTAGTTTACTTTCAAAGTCTATCTTTCCTTTCTTATTCATTTTTTTAGTCATCCTTTTACTGGCTTTTAAAAGCTTCCCAATCTTCTGTCCTCCCACTAGTTTTGACCACTTTGTATGCCCTTGTTTTTAATTGGATTCCGTCCTTTATTTCTTTAGTTAGCCACGGATGGCTATCTTTTCTTTTACACCCTTTCCTCCTCACTGGAATATATTTTTCTTGAGAGTTATGAAATATCTCCTTAAATGTACACCACTGTTCATCAACCGTCCTACACTTGAATCTATTTTCCCAGTCCACTTTAGCCAACTCTGCCCTCATACCTTTGTAGACTCCTTTATTTAAGCTTAGTATGCTGGTTAGAGATCCAACTTTCTCGCCCTCCATCTAAATTTGAAGTTCAACCATACTATGGTCACTCATTCCATGGGGATCCTTTACTGGGAGATTGTTTATTAATCAAAGATAGCCTGCCCCCTGGTTGGTTCAGTGACATATCAGAGTGTTACAGTGAGAGTGTAGGGTATAACGGAAAGTGTTACTGTCATGTATGTATGCTTGGGTTTACTAGCCACCAGGTGGCGCCATTGTCGGAGGTCATTGGGCTGTGCGCTCGTGAGTGCGACCCAGGTATAAAAGGCCAACCATCTTGTAATGTAATCACTTTGGGCTCTAATAAAGTAGAGCCAGGTTTGTACCTGTTCGGACTTTACAGTATTCAGTCTATTGAGTTATTGCATACACAACAGTTACAGTGAGGGGTGTTGGGTATATTAGAGTGTTACAGTGAGGGGTTTGGGGTATATCAGAGTGTTACAGTGAGGGGTATGAGTTATATCAGTGTTACAGTGAGGGGTGTGGGGTATATCAGAGTGTTACAGTGAGGGGTGTGTGGTATATCAGAGTGTTACAGTGAGGGGTGTGGAGTATATCAGAGTGTTACAGTGAGGGGTGTGGGGTATATCAGAGTGTTACAGTGAGGGGTATGAGTTATATCAGTGTTACAGTGAGGGGTGTGGGGTATATCAGAGTGTTACAGTGAGGGGTGTGGAGTATATCAGAGTGTTACAGTGAGGGGTGTGGAGTATATCACAGTGAGGGGTGTGGGGTATATCAGAGTGTTACAGTGTAGGGTGTAGGGTATATCAGAGTATTACAGTGAGGGGTGTGGGGTATATCAGAGTGTTACAGTGAGGGGTATGAGTTATATCAGTGTTATAGTGAGGGGTGTGGAGTATATCACAGTGAGGGGTGTGGGGTATATCAGAGTGTTACAGTGTAGGGTGTGGGGTATATCAGAGTGTTACAGTGAGGGGTGTGGGGTATATCAGAGTGTTACAGTGAGGGGTATGAGTTATATAAGTGTTACAGTGAGGGGTGTGGGGTATATCAGAGTGTTACAGTGATGGGTGTGGGGTATATCAGAGTGTTACAGTGAGGGGTGTGGAGTATATCAGAGTGTTACAGTGAGGGGTATGAATTATATCAGTGTTACAGTGAGGGGTGTGGGGTATATCAGAGTGTTACAGTGAGGGGTGTGGAGTATATCAGAGTGTTACAGTGAGGGGTGTGGAGTATATCACAGTGAGGGGTGTGGGGTATATCAGAGTGTTACAGTAAGGGGTGTGGGGTATATCACAGTGAGGGGTGTGGGGTATATCAGAGTGTTACAGTGAGGGTGTGAGGTATATCAGAATGTTACAGTGAGGGGTGTGGGTTATATCAGAGTGTTACATTGAGGGGTGTGGGGTATATCAGAGTGTTATCGTGAGGGGTGTGGGGTCTATCAGAGTGTTACAGTGTGGGGTGTGGGGTATATCAGAGTGTTACAATGAGGGGTGTGGGGTATATCAGAGTGTTACAGTGATGGGTGTGGGGTATATCAGAGTGTTACAGTGAGGGGTGTGGAGTATATCAGAATGCTACAGTGAGGGGTATGAGTTATATCAGTGTTATAGTGAGGGGTGTGGGGTATATCAGAGTGTTACAGTGAGGGGTGTGGAGTATATCAGAGTGTTACAGTGAGGGGTGTGGGGTATATCACAGTGAGGAGTGTGGGGTATATCAGAGTGTTACAGTGAGGGGTGTAGGGTATATCACAGTGAGGGGTGTGGGGTATATCAGAGTGTTACAGTGTGGGGTGTGGGGTATATCAGAGTGTTACATTGAGGGGTGTGGGATAGATCAGAGTGTTACAGTGAGGGGTGTGGGGTATATCACACTGAGGGGTGTGGGGTACATCAGAGTGTTACAGTGTGGGGTGTGGGGTATATCAGGGTGTTACAGTGAGGTGCTCGAGGTTTGATCTGAGTGGGTTGAAATCTGTTTACTGCAGGGTGCTGTGTTTTGCTATTAATCTGATGGATTGTCAGGTGATATGATTTTAATATTTGCGTTTCCTGTGACACACGGGCTGGTGTAGCAATAATCCACCCCTGACGTGGCAGGGTATGATTTCACGGCTCCGATAAACTCACTTGGACACACACTGAGTTGTTGGAGAGCGAAGGGCAAAAAACGCAAGGTTTTCAGCCGATGGATTTGGCTGAGTGTGAAACACCCCCTCACCTCTCTCACTCACACAGGCCCATCAGTCCACTCTCCCTGCTGCGACTCACAAGCCCACCATTTCATCAGATCAAGGCTTAACTCCAATTACCTACTGTTGCCCCATATCCCTTTATACATTGGTCTGACAGAAACTAGCAATCTCAGTCTTGTTCATTTCAATTAACCTCCAGCCTTTTGGGAGATTGGGTTCCAGATTTCTGCTACCCTTTATGTGAAGATGTATTTCCTGATTTCGCTCCTGAATGGCTAAGACTAACTTTTACCCTTGTTTTTGATTTCCCCACCAGGCCCCGGTTTCCATAAGCTGCAAAGCACGCCCAAGGCCCACCCAAGGCCCGTCCAAGGCCCACCCAAGGCTCACCCATGGCCCGCCCAAGACGGACACAATGCCTGCCTAAGGCCCATCCAAGGTGCACCCCACTGCCGTCCTAAGGCCCACCCAAGGCCTGCCCAAGGCCCACCAATGGCCGCTGAGAAACCGGGTGATATTTTGCCTGAAAGACCCCTTTAAAAGAGGTGGCATTACTGCCCGGCAGCCAAACAATGGCTTATGCCGTCAATCTGGGTGGGAACGGACAGGAGCTCCCAATCTTGGCGGCAAAGGTTCTTGCTGCCCAAGTGCCGCCGAGGATGGAGTCGGGCCCAAGGAGGGGGGATCTCTGAAAAGTAAAAAACATTAGCAAAAAAATAAATCACCGGAACACCTTCAGGGGATCCCATCCAGGTAAGTCGCTGTAAAAAAATGTTTAAAAAATGTTCACTAACCATCTTTTGCATGTCTTCATACCGACCGTGGGGGTAAGGACAGCCTCCATGCAGCGGTCCTTCCCCCTGCTGGCGCTGACTCCCGTTGACTCCCGCCCGCACCAATCTGGCAGCTCAGTGGGCGGGAGGCCACTTACGCTACTTGGCCGCCAGAGGACGTCGGCGGGCAATTCCCGGCGGAGCTCCCCTCCAGCCGACTCCAGCCCAAGTGGAAACTGAAACCGGCGGCAAAACTCGGTTGTGGGTGGTAAGGCTACCGATAGCGGGGCCAGAGTTTCTACCCTATCAAATTCTTTAACCATTTTAAACACCTCAATTAGATCACTCCTCAAAGGTCTACACTCAAGGGAATACAAGCCAAGTTTATGCAACCTGTCGTCAAAAATAAACCCCCTAAGCATTTGAATCTTTCTGGTGAATCTGTGCTGCCTCTCCTTCAAGGCCAGTATACCCTCTTCCTGTGGCCAAAACTGCAGGTGGGGTCTAACCAAGGCTCTGTACAATTGAATCATCACTTCCTCCCCTTCATATTCAGCAACAAGAACAACAACTTGCATTTATATAGCACCTTTAACTCAGTAAAACATCCCAAAGTGCTTCACAGGAGCATTATCAAACAAACATTTGACATCGAGCCACATAACGAGATATTAGAACAGGTGACTAAATGCTTGGTGAAAGAGACAGGTCTTAAGGAGCATCATAAATGAGGAGGGAAGGGTAGGGAGGTGGAGAGGTTCGGGGAGGGAATTCCAGGACTTAGGGCCGAGACAGTCAAAGGAACGGCCACCAATGGTGGGGGCGATGGAAATCAGAGGCCAGACTTGGAGGAGTGCCAAGGTCTATTAGGGTTATCAAGCTGGAAGAGGTTGCAGAGATTGGGAGGGATGAGGCCATGATGCGGTTTGAACTCATGGATGAGAATTTTGAATTCGAGGCATTGGTGGACCGGGAACCAATGTAATTGACCAAGCACAGGTGTTCCAGCCCCTCGAGATGGACACCAACATTTCAAGAACCTTTTTGATTGCTTTTTGTATATGGCTACTAGCTTTGAATGATTTCTGTACTTGGACTCGCATTTCTCTACCATTCTGAATTTCTCACCATTTAGAAAATGCTTTAGAATTTGTCTTTCTTGGGTGCACTGAACTCCAGCTGCCATCATTTTTTCCCACTCTCTCTGTCCCTTTGTAATTTCCTGCTGCATTCTACTCCACTGACTGTCCCTCCTAACTTTGTGTCATCTGCAAACTTTGTATAAATTTCTCTAGTCATTCATTGATATGGTGGTCAGATCCTGGGAAACAGCACTTGTTGCATCCTGCCAGTCTAAGTCCTGATCCTCTATCCCCACGCTCTGTCTCTACCACCCAATTCAACAGGCTACCTCCAATTCCAGGGCTAATCTTCCCTTATTCCTTCGAACTATGCAGCAGGCATGATGAGGAGGGTGAAAGTCCCCACAAACAATTCTCTCTGAAATAGTCTTTGCCCTGATGACACAGGCTGCAGACATGATAAACCTTTCACAGTTTGCGCTGGAGGAGAGCGTGCTGACAATGTCACTCATTTCCTGAGGAACGGCTGTGCTGCTCGTCTGTGATAAGCAGGACATGTCACTTAATTACAGTAGGCCTGGGGAGATAACTGGCTGTGTTTTCTGTTAGTTTGGACCCAGTGAGTGAGTCGGTTCCCTGGCTGTTTCTTAGTATTTATCTGTCACACATTGACTTGGAATCCATTTGTGAAGGTTTGACGGTAAGAATACTGAGTGGTCCCTGTTGCAAGGTAGGAGCTATCTTGTTAAATAAATGCGAACGGATTAAGTTCTAATGCGAGGAATGAGGTTGAATTTAACCTTGTAATTTCTTTTCAAAAGATAAAAATTACCCTTCATGTTCTTAGACCTTTATTTGAATCCTCCATTTCGAAAGAGTATGGTCGAGAGCTGATATAAACCGCCACTCTGTACACTCCGCTCTGTATGTTCCACTCTGTACACTCCACTCTGTACACTCCATTCTGTACGTTCCACTCTGTACACTCCGCTCTGTACACTCCACTCTGTACGTTCCTGTCTGTACACTCCACTCTGTACATTCCACTCTGTACACTCCACTCTGTACGTTCCTGTCTGTACACTCCACTCTGTACATTCCACTCTGTACACTCCACTCTGTACGTTCCACTCTGTACACTCCACTCTGTACACTCCACTCTGTACGTTCCTGTCTATACACTCCACTCTGTATGTTCCACTCTGTACACTCCACTCTGTAAGTTCCTGTCTGTACACTCCACTCTGTACACTCCACACTGTACGTTCCACTCTATACACTCCACTCTGTACACTCCTGTCTGTACACTCCACTCTGTACGTTCCACTCTGTACGTTCCACTCTGTACACGCCACTCTGTGCACTCCTGTCTGTACACTCACAGGAACATATTGGCCCTGAAATTGTGGTGCCTCCAACGGCCTACAGCGTACGCCATTGGAAAGGCCCCACAACGACTGGATTTCTGCATGCGCTTGTGTGCCTTGACACATCTACCGAATCAAAAGTAGAATCAGTATCGTTGGCGCGGATTTGGGCTATTTGCCCAACAACTGCCCAGCAATTGCCCACAAAACTCTTACGGCTGGTAAAAGCGGGAATGGGGCCTGCTTTCATCAGTGTAAGGGTTATTATAAATCTTAAATTAAACATTTAAAAATAAGAATTGATGGACAAGCTCTTTAAATTAGTTTGTTCAAACATTGACCCAGATTAAGATGTATAAAATTATTTTTCAAAAAATTAAATTTTTATTATATTTGGTGTAATGAAGGGACTTATGAATAAAATTGAAATTCAGAACATCTATATTTATTAGAATTGTGTAAATAGTTTAATTATTTGTGGGTTCCATTGCATGTCATTAGGGGATTCCGTTTGGAAATGACGGCAATGGAATCCTCCTTTGTGATTGGAGGACGGGGCCCACGTGATCCCAGGGCTGCTTCCGAACTGCCAGTATCCCTGGGATCTGTGGGCCTTTATGCAGGCATTCGCTGGAGGCCCAGGACCTGAACTCTTCACAGCCTGGGAGCCTGGAGGGAGGTATGGAGATGTTTTGCAGGCCGGAGGCATTCTCCTATCTGCCCAAGTAAATTCTAATTCTCTCGTGGCTTATCCTGTTCAGCTTTGGAGGCTACCATGTTCATTTGCTTTGTACCAAATACAAATGTAGCCACTGTGCTTGTGACTCCTAGGTCCAGATCATTTACGAAATTTTGCATTTTGTGGCCTGCCCCGTTAGACTTTTTTCCTGCACCCTTCAGCTCAAAAATGTTCTGCCCTGTAATTTGCTTTAAGTGCGCGCTGATAATGGAATGCCAAGGGCAGTGGGGCATCTGGGACCTTGGTGAATGGTAGAACCAATAGTCTATTTCCTTCATCAATGAGATTCAAGGAGTGACAAAATAACAGGGGAAGGACTGAGAAGGAAGGTGAATTCCAACTCAGGTACCGAAAGAGAAATAAAGAGAAGGAAAGAAAGATTGCATTAAAATAAAGTGAAAACAAAGGACAGAACAGAAAAGTAAGAAAAAAAAGGAAAGATTATAAATTTGGCATTTTTAAAATCTCCAACAATAATTCACTACCTGAAGGAATGAGACTCCACACTTTTAATTGATTGCTTTCTGTGTAAGAAAGATTGATTGTCAGTCATGAATAATTATCACATTGTTAAAAGGGTATTGATTATGAGACTTAACTTTCTGAGGTGAGTTTAATGGGCAATTAATGTGCAAATGCAGCAGCTTCATGAAGCTCACAGGGCGATTGAGGATGAGTTACGGTTTTGGTGAAGCTATTGGCGGAGCGGCCAGAATCGTCCAGCAACGTCCAGTGTGGCGATTCACAATTCATGGGGTGTCTCGTCCTCATCACAAGTTGCTGGCCCATTTGTGCATTAATAACGGCCTGCGTTGTGCAGCAAATTCTGGCCCAAAAGCAAATGAGGTCTCAAAACAAACCCATTGTGGGAGCCCACAGTTAACATTCTCCTAGGCTGCTGACACTCATTATGCTATCACCCTCTGGGCTCTAACCAATTACACCTGCATTGCAAAATATTTCCACTGATTCCCACTTTCTTTATTTTCAGTACCAGCCCCTCCACTGAAACTGTATCAAAGACTTTACTAAAATCCAACTACACTACATTCATTGCCTTACCCCTGTCAAGCTCCTTTGACACAACCTCAAAGAAAGCCAGTAAATTACATTGCCAAGACCTCCCCGACATGAACACATATTGGCTAGCTTCGGGATTTTATTTCTATCCACTCATGCTTTGAGATCCATGTGCCTGTTTTTGGGAACTAACCAAATTACCCTATGTGTGTTACTGAGTCTAACACTGCAGTGTTCATATTATCAAATAACACTGTGTGTTACTGAGTATAACACTCTGTATATATTATATAATAACACACCGTGTGTTACTGGGTATAACACTCTTGTAAATGGTTCATTCTCGGCTCGGCAATCAGCAACTAGTGGGGTGCTGCAGGGATCAGTGCTGGGACCCCAACTATTTACAATCTATTAACGACTTGGAAGAAGGGACCGAGTGTAACGTAGTCAAGTTTGCTGACGATACAAAGATGGGAGGAAAAGCAATGAGTGAGGAGGACACAAAAAATCTGCAAAAGGACATAGACAGGCTAAGTGAGTGGGCAAAAAATTGGTAGATGGAGTATAATGTTGGAAAGTGTGAGGTTATGCACTTTGGCAGAAAAAAATCAAAGAGCAAGTTATTATTTAAATGGGGAAAAATTGCAAAGTGCTGCAGTACAACGGGACCTGGGGGTACTTGTGCATGAAACACAAAAGGTTAGTATGCAGGTACAGCAAGTGATCAGGAGGCCAATGGAATCTTGGCCTTTATTGCAAAGGGGATGGAGTATAAAAGCAGGGAAGTCTTGCAACAGCTATACAGGGTATTGGTGAGGCCACACCTGGAATACTGAGTACAGTTTTGGTTTCCATATAGAAACATAGAAAATGGTACAGGAGCAGGCCATTCGGGCCTTCGAGCCTGCACCACCATTCAATATGATCATGGCAGATCATGCAACTTCAGTATCTTCATATGTTCTTAACTAGCTGCGCCTCTAGCCAAGCTAGTACAGCTACAACACTGGCAGCTATCCGACAATGTGAAAAACTGCCCAGGTATGACCTGTCCACAAAAAGCAGGTCAAATACAATCTGGCCAATTACCGCCCCATCGGTGTACTCACAATCATCAGCAAAGTGATGGAAGGTGTCTTCGACAGTGCTATCAAGCGGCACTTACTCACCAATAACCTGCTCACCGATGCCCAGTTTGGGTTCCGCCAGGACCACTCGGCTCCAGATCTCATTACAGCCTTGGTCCAAACATGGACAAAAGAGCTGAATTCCAGAGGTGGGGTGAGAGTGACTGCCCTTGACATAAAGGCAATATTTGACTGAGTGTGGCATCAAGGCGCCCTAGTAAAACTGAAGTCAATAGGAATCGGGGAAAACTCTCCACTGGCTGGAGTCATACCCAGCACAAAGGAAGGTGATTGTGGTTGTTGTAGGTCAATCATCACAGCCCCAGGACATCGCTGCAGGAATTCCTCGGGGCAGTGTCGTAGGCCCAACCATCTTCAGCTGCTTCATCGGAGACCGAACTCCAAACCATCGTTAACACCTTCACAGAACCATATGAGAGCATGGGCCTTACACTAAACATCTGTAAGACAAAGGTCCTCCACCGACCTGCCCGCGCCACACAGCACTGCCCCTACGATTATCAAAATCCACGGCGCGGCCTTGGACAACGTGAACCATTTTTCATACCTCGGGAGCCTACTATCAGCAAGGGCAGAAAACGATGATGAGACCCAACACCGCCTCCAGTTTGCCACTGCAGCCCTCGGTCGTCTGAGGGAGAGAGTGTTTGAAGACCATGACCTCAAATCTGGCATCAAGCTCATGGTCTACAGAGCAATGGTGATACCTGCTCTCCGATATGGCTCAGAGATGTGGACTATATACAGCAGACACTTCAAGCACAGGAGAAATCATCATCATCATCATCATAGGCAGTCCGTTGGGGTCGAGGATGACTTGCTTCCACTCTAAAACTGAGTGCTCAGGTGCCTGATGAACTCATTTTAAATGGTGGAAGATGCCTGTACGTGGATTTTTTTAATGTTGGGTGACCGTTGCACACCAGCCACCACACGGGCTTGACAGAGCTCGGTCTTGGTCCAGTGAGACGGGGATCCAAGACGACTGGAAACCAGGCTCCGCCGCATGTGCCAATACACACACACACACACACACACACACACACACACACACACACACTCAAACATACTCCTACAGTCCTCCTTCCTTCCTCCCTCCCACAGGACTTCTCTATGTGGAATTCACAGTACGCAGTGTGAGCCTCACCACCCCACAACCTCACTATTGGCCCGGGCTGTGCCTTCCCTTGGTCACATCCATGCTGCTCCATCTCTGGGCTCCGACCTCTCCGCTCCTCCGTGACTCGTGCGTCCTCTCCTCTCCACTTCCGACCCTCGGACCTCACTCATCCCGACCCTCGGACCTCGCCCGTCCCGACCTCCAGACCTCATCCGCCCGACCCTCGGACCTCGTCCGTCCCGACCCTCGGACCTCGCCAGTCCCGACCCTCGGACCTCGCCCGTCCTGACCCCTGGACCTCACCCATCCCGACCTCCAGACCTCGCCCGTCCCGACCCTCGGACCTCACCCGCCCCGACCCTCGGACCTCACCCGTCCCGACCTCCAGACCTCGCCCGTCCTGACCCTCGGACCTCACCCGTCCCGACCCTTGGACCTCGCCGGTCCCGACTCCCGGACCTCGCCCATCCCGACCCTTGGACCTTGCCCGTCCCGACCCCCGCTCCTCGTCGCTTCCAACCCCCGGTTCTCGTTGCTTCCGACCTCTGCCCCCAGCCGCTTCCAAAATCCGCTACTGGACAAGTACCACCAACACTGCCTCAGCAAGATCCTGCAAATCCATTGGCAGGATAGGCGCACCAACATCAGTGTTCTCGCTCAGGCCAACATCCCAGCATTGAAGCATTGACCACACTCGATCAGCTCCTTGGGCGAGCCAGGTCGCCCGTAGGCCCGATATGAGACTCCCAAAGCAAGCGCTCTATTTGGAGCTACGACATAGCATCGAGCCCCAGGCAGATAGAGGAAACGCTTTAAGGACACCCTCAAAGCCTCCTTGATAAAATGTAACATCCCCACCGACACCTGGGAATCGCTGGCCCAAGACCGCCCAAAGTGGAGGAGAAGCATCCAGGAAGGCGCTAAGCACCTCGAGTCTCTTCACCGGGAGCAAGCGTAGGCCGAGTGCAAACAGTGGAAGGAGCACATGACAACCACCCAGGGCCCCCACCCACCCGTTGCACCAACCAACGTCCCTTCAGCTACCATCTGCCCCACCTGTGACAGAGACTGTAGGTCCCACATCGGACTCATCAGTCACCGAGAACTAATTTTTAGGGTGGAAGCAAGTCATCCTCGAGGGATTGCCTAAAACCGAGAAGACACCACCACCTCCACGTTCCCCTCCAAGTCACACACTATCTGACTTGGAAATATATCGTCCGTTCCTTCATTGTCGCTGGGTCAAAATCCTGGAACTCCCTCCCTAACAGCACTGTGGGAGCACCTTCACCACACGGACTGCAGAGGTTCAAGAAGGCGGCTCACCACCACCTTCTCAAGGGCAATTAGGGATGGGCAACAAATGCTGATCTTGCGAGCGATGCCCACATCCCATAAACAAATTTAAAAAACATGTGTTACTGTGTATAATGCTCTTATACAGGTATATAGTATATAATGATGCACTATGTGTTACTGGGTATAACACTCCTGTATATATTATATAATAACACACTATGTGTTACTGGGTATAACACTCCTGTATATATTATATAATAACACACTATGTGTTACTGGGTATAACACACCTGTATATATTATATAATAACACACTGTGTTACTGGGTATAACACTCCTGTATATATTATATAATAACACACTGTGTGTTACTGGGTATAACACTCCTGTATATATTATATAATAACACACTATGTGTTACTGGGTATAACACTCCTGTATATATTATATAATAACACACTATGTGTTACTGGGTATAACACTCCTGTATATATTATATAATAACACAATGTGTTACTGGGTATAACACTCCTGTATATATTATATAATAACACATTGTGTGTTACTGGGTATAACACTCCTGTATATATTATGTAATAACACACTGTGTGTTACTGGGTATAACATTCCTGTATATATTATATAATAACACACTGTGTGTTACTGGGAAAAACACTCCTGTATATATTATATAATAAAACATTGTGTGTTACTGGGTATAACACTTCTGGATATATTATATAATAACACACCATGTGTTACTGGGTGTAACACTCCTGTATATATTATATAATAACACACTGTGTGTTACTGGGTATAATACTCCTGTATATATTATATAATAACACACCATCTGTTGCTGGGTATAACACTCCTGTATATATTATATAATAACACACTGTGTGTTACTATATAATATATTCATATTATATAATAACACACTGTGTGTTACTGGTGTAAGACACCTTTATATATTATGTAATAAGATACTGTGTGTTACTGGGTATAACACTCCTGTATATATTATATAATAACACACTGTGTGTTACTGGGTATAACACTCCTGTATATATTATATAATAAAACACTGTATGTTACTGGGTATAACACTTCTGTATATATTATATAATAACACACCATGTGTTACTGGGCGTAACACTCCTGTATATATTATATAAGAACACACTGTGTGTTACTGGGTATAATACTCCTGTATATATTATATAATAACACACCATCTGTTACTGGGTATAACACTCCTGTATATATTATATAATAACACACCGTGTGTCACTGGATGTAGTAACACACAGTGTGTTATTATATAATATATTCATATTATATAATAACACACTGTGTGTTACTGGTGAACACTCCTGTATATATTATGTAATAACACACTGTGTGTTACTGGGTATAACACTCCTGTATATATTATGTAATAACACACTGTGTGTTACTGGGTATAACACTCCTGTATATATTATATAATAACACACTGTGTGTTACTGGGTATAACACTCCTGTATATATTATATAATAACACACTGTGTGTTACTGGGTATAACACTCCTGTATATATTATATAATAACACACTTTGTTACTGGGTATAACACTCCTGTATATATTATATAATAACACACTGTGTGTTACTGGGTATAACACTCCGATATATAGTATATAATAACACACCATGTGTTACTGAGTGTAACACTACTGTATATATTATATAACACACCGTGTGTTGCAGAAAGAAAGAAAGACAGAAATAAAAACGAAAGACAGACCTGCATTTATATAGCACCTTTCCCGACCTCAGGATGTCCACAAAGTGCTTTGCAGCTAATGAATACTTTTGGAGTGTTGTAATGTAGGAATCGCGGAAGCCAATTTGCCAGAGACAGCAACGTGATAATCTGTTTTTAGTGATTTTGATTGAGGGATAAACATTGGCCAGGGCACCGGGGAGAATTCCCCTGCTCCAGCGAGAGTGCTACCCACTGAGCCATGGCTGACCAAGAACGCTCTGCATATATCGGGAGCCGACTCCTGTGGAATGTTTCAGTGACAGACCGTGACCCGGGTACACAATATATCCACCTGAGTTGAGAAATCTTGCTTGGTTTTTTCAGGGGCTGAGTCTCAGCTGACCCTTTGGATGCTGATCTATTTGAGACGGGGGGAGGTCTGGCTGGCCCATCGAAGACCCAGGGTAAGACTGATACCATTCTGAGCCAGACACAATGTACCCACCCAGAAAGGAGCCAGTTTGTTTCCCCACCAGCCCACCCCACCCTACCCAGGACTGAAGAGGGCACCATGTGGGATATCAGGATCTGGGGCCGATATCTCCTGTAATGTTGCAGTGACTTGTGGGCCTCATGCATCGAGGGACCCTCACTCTGACCCAGCAAACTCCAGCAGGACTGGTAGGCGCATTCCGGATTAACTGCCTGCATCGTGTCCTGTGTAACACATTGTGCATTGGTAAGATCAGTAATGTGGATGCTGTGGCTATCTGTGTTTCCCTGTGTGAAGGAGAGGTGTGTTTCCCATGTGCAGGAGGACCCAGTGTGAAGGACCGCTTAGCCTCACTGTGCTCAGTGTTACACCACCCTCCCTGCTACTCATTTACCTAACAGCTTCCAGGACCAGGCAGCTAAGCAATTGTCAGGGTCAGTGCGCACTGTGAGCACACAGTGTGAGCTGCAGGCAGTCTCGGGTTCTGAACAGCAGCATTGATGTCTTTTATTTGCCTATTTTTATTTGCGAGGCTGACCCTTTGCTTGCTGCATGAATTGGAGCAAGATGTCAGACTGCTGTTAGCTCAGTTCCTGTAATCTAACCCGGCCACAGATCCTGCCCGTTTCCGTCTAATCTAACCCTGCCCATAATAGACACTTATCTAATGCTTGGCAAGGCTGTGCACTGAGCACAGCCCCTGGGCTGCTGGTGTCTCACACACTGACAGCCCCAGCCTGCTCCTCCTCCTCAAAGCTCGCTTCCCACAAGGATGCCGCTTCTCGCCTGCAGCTGAGCCTTATCGTGAAGTGAGTACAACAGGGCACATCTTCTCTACATTGTCTGTAAACACGGAATGCAGAGCTGGCTAGTACAGTGTGTCAGCACAGAGACAGAGCCCGGCATCAGCCCACAATGCAATCAATGGCTCCTTTGTCTCAATCCTACGTAAAATCACTCGGGCAGTCCGACTGTGTGCCAGCCCATGACATCAAGCTGTCTGTAGTTTTTAGCAAGTGGGACACTGAATCGCGATTGTTTGGGAAGAGGATGTGGGATGGCAGCATGTAAGATGGAGAACTGCACACCAGTGCAGGAAAGGGTTATGCACCAGAGCATGTGATTAAAGGCTGCATTAGCCTCCTCGGCACTCAGTAACTGGCATCTCCGGGGGCAGCGACATTAGCATCGGCCTCACTGCCTGGCAGAGGGTCACACCGGGAGAACACCACATGGCTGAGGTGTCACAGGGGTAGCAGCTCTCATGGAACTGCAGAGAGTCAGTGTGTGTGGAACAGTACCCCAGTGAGAGTCAGTGTGTGTGGAACTGTGCCATAGTGAGAGCCAGTGACTGTGGAACTAACTGTACCCCAGTGAGAGTCAGTGTGTGTGGAACGCTACCCCAGTAAGAGTCAGTGTGTGTGTAACTGTACCCCAGTGAGAGTCAGTATCTGTGAAACTGTACCCCAGTGAAAGTCAGTGTGTGTGTAACTGTACCCCAGTGAGAGTCAGTGTATGTGGAACTGTACCCTAGTGAGAGTCAGTGTGTGTGGGACTGTACCCCAGTGAGAGTCAGTGTGTGTGGGACTGTACCCCAGTGAAAGTCAGTGTGTGTGTAACTGTACCCCAGTGAGAGTCAGTGTATGTGGAACTGTACCCTAGTGAGAGTCAGTGTGTGTGGGACTGTACCCCAGTGAGAGTCAGTGTATGTGGAACTGTACCCTAGTGAGAGTCAGTGTGTGTGGGACTGTACCCCAGTGAGAGTCAGTGTGTGTGGGACTGTACCCCAGTGAGAGTCAGTGTATGTGGAACTGTACCCTAGTGAGAGTCAGTGTGTGTGGGACTGTACCCCAGTGAAAGTCAGTGTGTGTGGAACTGTACCCCAGTGAGAGTCAGTGTGTGTGGAACTGTACCCCAGTGAAAGTCAGTGTGTGTGGAACTGTACCCCAGTGAAAGTCAGTGTGTGTGGAACTGTACCCCAGTGAGAGTCAGTGTATGTGGAACTGTACCCTAGTGAGAGTCAGTGTGTGTGGGACTGTACCCCAGTGAAAGTCAGTGTGTGTGGAACTGTACCCCAGTGAGAGTCAGTGTGTGTGGAACTGTACCCCAGTGAAAGTCAGTGTGTGTGGAACTGTACCCCAGTGAAAGTCAGTGTGTGTGGAACTGTACCCCAGTGAGAGTCAGTGTGTGTGGAACTGTACCCCAGTGAAAGTCAGTGTGTGTGTAACTGTACCCCAGTGAGAGTCAGTGTGTGTGGAACTGTACCCCAGTGAGAGTCAGTGTGTGTGGAACTGTACCCCAGTGAAAGTCAGTGTGTGTGGAACTGTACCCCAGTGAGAGTCAGTGTATGTGGAACTGTACCCCAGTGAGAGTCAGTGTGTGTAACTGTACCCCAGTGAAAGTCAGTGTGTGTGTAACTGTACCCCAGTGAGAGTCAGTGTGTGTAACTGTACCCCAGTGAGAGTCAGTGTGTGTGAAACTGTACTCCAGTGAGAGTCAGTGTCTGTGGAACCGTAACCCAGTGAGACACACTGTCTGTGGCAATTTACCCCAGTGAGTCTCTATGGAGCTGTACCTCAATGAGAATCAGTGTGTGTGGAACTGTACCCTGGTGAGAGTCAGTGTCTGTGGAACCCGTATCCCAGTAAAAGTCAGTGTCTGTGGCACTGCACCCAAAGAGAGCCAGTGCCTTTGAAACTGTACCCCAGTGAGAGTCAGTGACTGTTGAACTATACCCCAGTGAGAGTCAGTGTGTGTGGAACTGTACCCCACTGAGAGTCAGTAAATGTGAAACTGTACCACAGTGAGAGTCAGTGTCTGTAGAACTGTACCCCAGTGAGAGTTGTCAAGTATTCAACTGTCATTGTAATCCATGTATAAAGTGACCTAAGTTGCACACCTTGAGAACACTGACCACTAGGTGGTGAACTTGTGGGAAACACTCCTAACCTGGACTTTCAGGTATAAAAGGGGAAGCTCCACCCATCTTCTCCACTTCAGTGCTAGTGAATAAAGGTTACTGGTCACAGAGTGACCTTCTCTCAAGTATGGGCCACGTGTGCATTTATACTGTATAGTAAAGACATATTATTGGCGACGAGAAACTGGGATTTAAACCACGCGAGCATGGCCACTAGCAGCACAGATGAGAGGTACTGTGTTGGTGATGATTGGGACGATTTTATTGAGAGACTACAGCAAAGTTTCGTTACTAAGGAATGGCTGAGACAGGATTTGGCCGACAAACGCAGGGTTCATCTCCTGACGGTTTGTGGATCCAGGACGTATTCCCTGATGAAGGACTTTCTAGCGCCAGAGAAGCCGGCGGACAAGACTTTTGAAGAGCTCAGTAAGTTGATCGGGGAACACTTTAAACCGGCACTCAGCATGCACATGGCGAGACACCGGTTTTACACACACCGGCGGCGAGAAGGGCAAAGCGTTCCTGACTTCGTGGCAGACCTCCGGCGACTTGCGAGCCTATGTAAGTTCCCAGATGCATGCAGAGCGGAGATGCTGCGAGACTTTTTTATTGAGGGCATCAGGCACGCTGGGGTTTTCAGGAAACTGATTGAGACCAAAGACTTGACCCTGGAAACTGCGGCTTTGATGGCCCAGACATTTATCTCAGGGGAGGAAGAGATCAGAATGATGTTTGACAAAAATCTTGGTTTAAATGCAGCAAATGGACAGGGAGTCAACATTGTTAACACGGTACACAGTTCTCCAGGCAGACAGGGGCAATCGGACATGCCCGAGCATGTAGTCGAACCCAAAGGGGGAATTCAACAGAGACAATGGCTAGCTGAACGGCGATTCATGCCATCGCAAGGGACAATGCGGCCAGTAATGGGGCCATCAACACCTGTCAATGGTGCGTTTAAGGAGAGTTACAGAGACAGTCAGAGACGATCGACTGGTAATGGACCTTATTGTTTCCAACAACGGCTCATGTTGGCGGTGTGGAGGCAAACACAGCCAGAGCTTGCAGATATCAGCAATATACCTGCAGAAATTGCAATGTCAGTGGTCACTTGGCGGATATGTGCAGGAAGCCTGCAGCTAGGTTGATGTATGAGGAGGACGGGCCCGTGTAAGCACTACGAGGCCAAATGAATACTGGGGGAAATCGCTGGAAGCTGAAGTTCAGCGAGTTCATGTGGAGCACATATACAGTTCATACACCGATAATGATGAAAGTGCTCCTCAATGGCATCCAAGTATTAATGGAGCTAGACACGGGGGCCAATCAGTCCCTGATGAGTATCAAACAGTTTGAAAGGTTGTGGGTGTCCAAGGCCAGGAGGCCAAAATTATTGCTGATTGATGCACAGCTACGGACATATACAAAGGAGATCATTCCGGTGCTCGGCAGCGCCACTGTAGTCATGACCCACAAAGATTCGGAGAACAGGTTGCCACTCTGGATTGTCCCGGGGGATGGTCCCACACTGCTGGGGAGGAGTTGGCTTGCTGTCATGAACTTGAAATGGGGCGATATCAATGCAATTTCTTCTGTGGAGCGAATATCATGCTCACAGGTCCTGGACAAATTTGACTCACTATTTCAACTCGGCATTGGCACTTTCATGAGGACCAAGGTAGTGATTCACATAAACCCGGACGCCAGGCCAGTACACCACAAGGCCAGAGCGGTGCCGTACATGATGCTGGAAAAGATAGAAGGCGAATTGGACCGCCTGCTGAGGGAAGACATCATCTCGCCAGTCGAATTCAGTGACTGGGCGAGCCCGGTTGTGCCGGTGCTCAAGGCGGATGGGTCGGTCAGGATATGTGGTGATTACAAGGCCACCATCAATTGGGTGTCACTCCAAGACCAGTACATGCTACCGAGAGCGGAGGACCTCTTTGCGACGCTATCCGGTGGCAAACTATTTTCAAAATTGGACCTGACCTCAGCTTACATGACCCAGGAGCTGGCGAGTGAGTCGAAGAAGCTGACCACCATCACGACACACAAGGGTTTGTTTGAGTACAGCGTGGGAGGCCTGCCTATGTACAGTGCTCCCAAGGGATGCTGGGATCCCATGGGACTCCAACAGTTACGCCCTCTGGTGGTGGTGTGATACAGGTTGCCAAGGATTACATAGATAACATCACTCCCTCCCAAAGTCAACATTACACTTATTTACAGGGTGAGACGATCTGGGGCTTTTTGCTTACTTGTCGATTGTCTCGGTACAAATGCAGGTGTAGGTGAGTTGGTTGGTTCTTCGCTGGGCTGCTGGGCAGCTGGCCTTGCCGGGTTGCTGGGGATGGTGAGTTCAGCTTTGTGGTCAACCGTGATGTCGGTTGCCACTTTTGTGTGTGTTGGAGGGTCGAATTTGGTGGTGTCCTCTTCGTGGCTGTTTGTGAATCGCAATTTAGTTTGGTCCAAATGATTTCTGCAAGTTAGTCCATTGGCCAATTTGACCTGAAACACCCTACTACCTTCTTTGGCTATGACCGTGCCGGCAAGCCATTTCGGACCATGTCCATAGTTGAGTACAAATACAGGGTCATTGACTTCAATATCGCATGACAAGTTTGCGCAATCGTGGTACATGCTTTGTTGATGTCGCCTGCCCTCGACATGATCATGGAGATCAGGGTGGACAAGAGAGAGCCTTGTTTTGAGTGCCCTTTTCATGAGCAGTTCGGCTATGGGAATCCCGGTGAGCGAGTGGGGTCTGGTGCGGTAGCTGAGCAAGACTCGGGACAGGCAGGTCTGCAGGGAGTCTTCCAACACACGTTTCAAGCTTTGCTTGATGGTTTGGACTGTCCGTCTGCCTGCCCGTTGGATGCAGGTTTGAACAGGGCAGATGTAGGAAATTACCGAAATAGTTGAGGAGCCCCAGGAACGACCGCAGCTCCGTCACGTTCTGTGGTCTCTGCGCGTTCTTGATGGCCTCCGTCTTAGCGTCGGTGGGTCTGGTGCCATCTGCCGCGATTCTTCTTCCTAAGAACTCAACCTCTGGTGCCAGGAAAACACACTTCGAGCATTTCAACCTGAGTCCCATGCAATCTAGCCAACTTAGAACCTCTTCCAGGTTCAGCAAGTGTTCAATGGTATCCCGACCTGTGACCAGTATGTCGTCCTGGAAAACCACAATGCGCCGAACCGACTTTAGCAGGCTGTCCATGTTCCGTTGGAAAATTGCCACGGCCGAACGAATCTCAAATGGGCATCTGTTGTAGATGAACAGACCTTTGTGCGTGTTGATGCAGGTGAGGCCTTTCGAAGATTCCTCCAGCTCCTGCGTCATGTCGGCCAAGGTCAGGTCCAACTTGGTGAACGTCTTTCCTCCAGCCAGGGTAGCAAATAGGTCATCTGCCTTGGGTAGCGGGTTCTGGTCCTGTAGCGAAAAACGGTTAATCGTTACTTTATAGTTCCCACAAATTCTGACCATGCCATCGTTTTTTGAGAACCGGAACAATCGGACTGGCCCACTTGTTGAACTCCACCAGCGCGATGATGCCTTCTCGCTGCAGCCTGTACAGCTCAATTTCCACTTTCTCTTGCATCATATAAGACACCGTCTGTGCCTTGTGGTGGATGGGCTGTGTACCAGGAACCACGTGGATCTGCACCTTCGCCCCCGAGAAACTTCCAATGCCTGGCTAAACAACGGCGGGAATCTGCTCAGAACCTGGGCACATGAAGCGTCGTCGATGGATGAAAGCGCTCGGATGTCGTCCCAGTTCCAGCGGATTTTTCCCAGCCAGCTTTTGCCGAACAGTGTGGGGCCATCCCCTGGCACAATCCATAGTGGGAGTTCGTGCACTGCTCCATGATAGGAGACTTTTACTTCTGCGCTGCCAATAACAGGGATCAGCTCTTTGGTGTAAGTCCTTAGCTTGGTGTGAATTGGGCTAAGCTTGGGCCTGTGTGCTTTGTTGCACCACAGCCTGTCGAAGGCCTTTTTGCTCATTATAGACTGACTCGCACCCGTATCGAGTTCCATGGATAGTGGAATTCCATTCAATTCAACTTTTAACATGATCGGTGAACATTTCGTGGTGAAGGTGTGTATCCCGTACACTTCTGCCTCCTCGATTCGAGTCCAAATTTCAGCCTGATCCACCATGGATCGATTTTCCTCTGCAACGTGGTAGTTTGCAGGGTTCAGCTCCTCTGTACATTCCCTAGAGGTGTCCCATTGTTCCACAGCCTTTGCACGCATAGTGCTTGAAGCGGCATTGATGGGCCCGATGATCACCTCCAAAACGCCAACAAGGTGTTAACTGCCTCGCATTACCGATTGATGGCGGACTCTGGGTCATCTGAGGTCGTGCAGCTGCAGGCGTGTACGTTCTGCCATATGCATTCCTGCTTGAAAACAACGTTACTTTGTGTAGAGTACTAGCTGAAACCTCTTTATACTGCGAAATTTGTTTGGTGTTATTGCTGGTGGACATAAATGCCCTGGCTATCGTTATGGCTTTGCTCAGCTTCGGTGTTTCAACAGTCAATTGTTTGCGAAGGATAACCTCATGGCCAATGCCAAGCAGAAAAAAGTCTCTTAGCATTGTTCATGGAATCCATCGAATTCACAATGTCCTGCAAGGCACCTTAGTTCAGCGACGTAGCTCGCCACTTCCTGGCCTTCCAACCGTTGACACGTGTAGAACCGATACCTCGCCATCAAAACGCTTTCCTTCGGATTTAGGTGCTCCCGGACCAGTGTACACAGTTCTTCATAGGATTTGGTTGTTGGTTTCAGCGGAGCTAGAAGAATCTTCATGAGGCCATAGATTGTCGCCCCACAGATGGTGAGGAGGATCGCCCTTCGTTTGGCAGCATTCTCGTCCCCTTCCAGATCGTTGGCTACGAATATTGGTTGAGTTGCTCCACGAAGGTCTCCCAATTGACCCCTTCGGAGAATTTCTCCAGGATACCAACAGTTCTTTGTATTTTCGCGTGGTTGTTCGTTATCACATCTCCAATTGTTATACTCATATTAAAGTGATACAACTGAGTACTGTATGCAATGAGTAAGTGTGACCTTAGCTCCTTTAATTAAACTCCAGAATGTTAGTACAGGGTGGGAGGCCTGCTTATATACAGTGCTCCCAAGGGATGCTGGGATTCATTGGGACACCAACAGGTAGGCCCTCTGGTGGTGGTGTGATACAGGTTGCCAAGGGTTAGATACATAACAGAACTGTACCCCAGTGAGAGTCAGTGTGTGTGGAACAGTACCCCAGTGAGACTCAGTGTGTGTGGAACTGTACCCCAGTGAGAGGCAGTCTCTGTCGAACTATACCCCAGTGAGATCCAGTGTCTGTAGAATCCATACCCCAGTGAGATTCAATGTCTGAGGAACTACATCCCAATTAGAGTCAGTGTGTGTGGAACTGTGCCCCGGTGACAGTAAGTGTCTGTGGAACTGTACCCCAGTGAGAGTCAGTGACTGTGGAACTAACTCTACCCCAGTGAGAAACAGTCTGTATGGAACTGTACCCCAGTGAGAGTCAGTGTCTCTGGAACTGTACCCCAGTGAGAGTCAGTGTCTGTAGAATATACCCCGTTGAGAGTCAGTGTGTGTGGAACTGTACCCCAGTGAGAGTCAGTGTGTGTGGAACTGTACCCCAGTGAGGGTCAGTGTGTGTGTAACTGTACCCCAGTGAGGGTCAGTGACTGTGGAACTGTACCGCTGTGAGAGTTTATCCATTTTGGTGGCAAAAACAGGAAGGCAGTTTATTATCTGAATGGTGACAAATTAGTAAAAGGAGAGGTGCAACGAGCCCTGGGTGTCATGGTACATCAGTCATTAAAAGTAGGCATGCAGGTACAGCAGGCAGTTCAGAAAACAAATGGCATGTTGGCCTTCATAGCGAGAGGATTTGAGTTTAGGAGCAGGGAGGTCTTACTGCAGTTGTACAGGGCCTTGGTGAGACCACACCTTGAGTATTGTGTGAAGTTTTTGTTATATATGCAGACTATAGATATACTCTCTGTGTAGTCACTGTATAGTTGCATAAGATGGAGATTTGTTTACCTGATGTACTATCAATAAGGTTTACACTGTGTATATACAATGCTGGCACCACTAGAGGATGCAACTGGTGGAGACCAGCGTTTCCTGCCCTAGTGAAAGGGGAGCCACCATGCGGCTGCCTCACTCTGGAGTTACGAATAAAGGACCAAGGTCACTACAGTTTGAGTAAAACACATTGCCTCGTGGAGTCATTCATTGGTACATTACAGATATAACAACTGGCGATGAGAATACGGACTTTCACGCGATTATGGCTACCTTTGGCACATTAAAAGACTTCGCAGAGGGTGATAATTGGGATGCCTTCACGGAAAGGCTCGAGCAATATTTCGTGGGAAACGGACACATCGGCGGAGAAGCACAAGGCTATACCGCTGACCAGTTGTGGGCCCGGGGTCTACCGCATCATCAGCGACTTGCTGGCAGCGACGAAGGTCAAGGATAAGACATACGATGAGCTGACTGAACTAATTTGTGACCAACCAAAACCAAAACAGAGCATCCTCACGGCCAGGCACAGATTCTACACTCACCGCAGACCTGAGGGCCAGGAGATTGCAAAATATGCTGCCGACCTCAGGAGACTTGCGGCATCATGTGATTTTGGCATGCACCTCAATGAAGCATTGCGAGACGTCTTCATTATAGGAATTGGCCACGAGGGCCTCCTTCACAAGCTATTATCTGCCGACACCACAGTCAACCTGCAGAAGACCATCAGCATCAGTCAGTCGTTCATGACCTCGACCTGCAGCACCAAGCAAATTATTCATCCTTTAGACTCAAACCCGGCAAGTACTATACACAGAATGGTGCCTTTCACAGGCAAGACTGCCGAACGTGGCTCTGCCCAGGGCAGAGAATACAGACCTCAAGGTTCCAGAACTCAGAGTCCGCCGAGGGGTGCTAATCGAGTAGCACCATGCTGGCATTGTGGAGGAAACCATAGGGCTCACCAGTGTCGGTTTGCTGAGTACGTATGTAAAGCCTGTAACATGAAGGGCCAACTCCAGCGTATGTGTAAAATAAATATGACTAACCTTCTAGCAGAGGAGTCGGTAGATGACTTTGAATCCAGCGGGGAGTATGATGATTTGGCCAGAGAGGCAGCTCAGCCCCAAGAAGAAGTGTATGGAGTGTATATCTGCACCACCGATTGTCCTCCAGTGAAGATGGAAGTCGAGATAAATGGCGTTCCAATCTTCATGGAAGTGGACACGGGAGCGAGCCAGTCAGTGATGAGCCAGGATGCCTTCGAGGGGCTATGGAACGAAAAATGACCCGAGCTGGTTCCAGTACAGGAAAAGTTGCGCACCTACACCAAGGAGCTGATCCCAGTCCTTGGTAGTGCAGAGTAAGTGTAATCCATAATGGCTTGGTGCACAAGTTATATCTGTGGATTGTTGCAGGTGATGGTCCAATGCTACTTGGAAGAAGATGGATGGAGAAGATCCAGTGGAAATGGGAAGACCTCTTTACTCCAGCAATCGATGTCCCCCATGCTCAGAGGCAGAGCAAAACCTCACCTTCGCTTGGGCCAGGCACCAGAGAACAGACCAGCGCAGCACCTGAGGCACAGACCATCCATCACGACTGTGTGGCAATGTTCTGACCGGAACGACCTAAAAGTAGCTTTCCGGCTCCAGTGGCAGGACTCCTGGGGAGGAAGATCGAATTCACAGGCACTCTTTCAGCTTTTGTGGCAGAATTGCGGGAGAGAAGGATCAAGGCAGTCAACCTCGAGGACAGAGGCAAGATGGCATCCCTGCTGCAGCGAGGTGCAGCGTGGCTGAAAGAAAAGATGGCAAAGGCCAGACCACGAGGTGCAATGCTGAGGGACCAACACATGGTGTCTAACAGAGGATTTGTTTGGGGTAAAGCCAGCAGGGTTCTCTCAAAGGAGACCTGCAACCAACTGAAATTAAAGAGATATTATATGCATGGCAATCAATTAATGAACTGATTAAGATTGTGAAAAAAATGTTGTTGTGAGATGTCAGTACTATTCCTAATGTAAAGAACAAAATGCTATTGTGAGATGTTGGGAATAGAGTGTCCCCAAAAGTAGCAAGCGAGCGAATTCAGGAGGGTGAAGGCACTGATCCTGATACCCTGCCCAGGTCTATCCCATGCTGCAGGCACCTGATGGCACTATTCGCCACGGACCTGGAAATGAAAACGGCGCCAATACACATAGTCAGCCGCCGTTGCCCACCACCCGGGTGGAGACGGCGCAGCCCCCAGACCCAGTCACTACCTCGGCCATGTCCGGAGCGAAAGGTCAGAATCAATGAGTTCTACAAACGGGACCTGGAACAGCCAGTTTCCAACACTGCCCACCACTAGGCAACGGCAAAGGCCCTGAGTCCTGGCAAGGTGAGTGAACCAAGCCCACCCGGCTAGCAGGGGGCGCAGCGTCGGCATCAGGCGACTAGGACCCCATCCGGTTGCTCTGAAACTAGTGTCCTCGCATACCTGTACTGCTACCTCAGTACTGACCATGACGGAACTAATTATGCAATCCCAATCCGGGCACACGACCCTAAAACATAACTGATGTAAGTCACTGAACCAAGATGTTATGATACAAACTGTAAAAAAAAATATTTTCTTCCTTTCTTTGTACTTGCACTGTGTCTGATCCTGTATGTTAATGTAACGGGCCAGCTGCATGATCTCATGGGGAGGGTGGGGGAAATGGATGTATGTAGCCATGGACACACATATGGATCACACCCAGAATCCTCTGGAACATCCACTGCATCATCGAACCATCCAAACTGGTAACCACTACCCAACGTTGTGGCAAAAGGACTTGGGGGTTAACGGGGAGAGAACCAAGCCAAAGCACAGTCAGGGTGCAAGGGCTATTGGCACTTAGGTCTGGGGAGAGCTAAGCCAGAGCACATAGTGCAAAGGTAATTGGCATAAAGGACTTGGGGGAGAGTGATGTTATATACGCAGACTATAGATATACTCTCCTCTCTGTGTAATCACTGTATAGTTGCATAAGATGGAGACTTGTTTACCTGATGTACTATCAATAACGTTTACGCTGTGTATATACTATGCTGGCACCACTAAAGGGTGCAACTGGTGGAGACCGGGGTTTCCTGCCCTAGTGGCAGGGGCTGTATAAAAGGGTAACCACCATGCGGCTGCCTCACTCTGGAGATACCAATAAAGGACCAAAGTCACTACAGTTTGAGTACAACGCATTGCCTCATGGAGTCATTCATAAGTATATGACAGACATAACAGTTTTGGCCTCCTAATCTGAGGAAGAACATTCTTGCTATTGAGGGAGTGCAGCAAAGGTTCACCAGACAGATTCCTGAGATGGCAGGACTGACATACGAAGAAAGACTGAATCGACTAGGCTTATATGACATATGAGGAGAGACTGGATCAACTGGGACTGGATCAACATCACTACCCACCCCCCAAAGTCAAAGTGAAAACTATTTACAAGGTGAGGCGGTGGGGAACCTTTCTTTCCCTGGTGGACCGTATCGATACAAATGTCTGTTCTGGTGTGTTGGCTGTGCCCTCGCTGGGCTGGCGTGTTGTTGGCCCTGCAGGGCTGCTGGGTGAGCCTGGCCTTGCTGGGCTATTGAGCGTGATGGGTTCAATTTCCTGGTCCGGGGTGATGTCGTTGATCCTTTGGGTGTGTGTTGTGGGCTCAAAAAAGATGGTGTCTGCTGTGGGTTGTTCAGGGCAGTCTGTGAACTGCAGCCTCGTTTGGTCCAGGTGCTTTCTGCAAATTTGTCCATTGTCTAGTTTGACTACAAACACCTACTCCCTTCTTTAGCTATCACCGTGCCCACGATCCACTTGGGGCCATGTCCATAGTTTAGCACATACACAGGGTCATTCAGATCAATTTCCCGTGACACAGTGGCGCGACCATCGTTTACATTTTGTTGCTGCCACCTGCTCTCTACCTGATCATGCAGTTTGGAGTAGACCAGCGAGAGTCTGGTTTTAAGTGTCCTTTTCATGAGTAGCTCAGCCGGGGGCACCCCTGTCAGCGAGTGGGGTCTCGTGCGGTAGCTGAGCAGTACTCGGGACAGGCGGGTTTGGAGTGAGCCTTCTGTGACTCGTTTAAGGCTCTGTTTGATGGTGTGTACTGCCCGCTCTGCCTGCCCATTGGAGGCTGGTTTAAACGGGGCCGAGGTGACATGTTTGATCCCATTGCGGGTCATGAATTCTTTAAATTCGGCACTGGTGAAACATGGCCCATTGTCACTGACCAGTATGTCAGGCAGGCCGTGGGTGGCAAACATGGCCCTCAGGCTTTCAATGGTGGTGGTGGCGGTGCTTCCCGACATTATTTCACATTCAATCCATTTTGAAAAAGCCTCCACCACCACGAGGAACATTTTACCGAGAAACGGGCCCGCATAGTCGACATGGATCCTCGACCATGGTCTGGAGGGCCAGGACCACAAACTTAGTGGTGCCCCTCTGGGCGCATTGCTCAACTGAGCACATACGCTGCATTGCCGTACACAGGACTCTAAGTCAGAGTCGATACCAGGCCACCACAAGTGGGATCTGGCTATCACTTTCATCATTACTATACCCGGGTGTGTGCTGTGGAGATCCAAGATGAACGTCTCCCTGCCCTTTTTGGGTAGCACTATGCGGTTACCCCACAACAGGCAGTCTGCCTGAATGGACAGCTCGTCCTTTCGCCGCTGGAACGGCTTGATTAGCTCTTGCATTTCAACGGGGATGCTGGCCCAGCTCCCATGCAGTACACAGTTTTTTACTAGGGACAGCAGAAGATCTTGGCTGGTCCAAGTCCTAATCTGGCGGGCCGTGACAGGTGATTTATCATTTTCAAACGCTTCCATGACCATTAACAAGTCTGCGGACTGCGCCACCATCAACAAGTTTTCAGGCTGCACCATTTCCACCCCGGTAGCTGACTAAAAGCATCCGCACAGTTCTCGGTGCCTGGCCTGTGGCGGATGGTATAGTTATACGCTGATAGCGCGAGTGCCCACCTTTGTATGCGGGCTGAAGCATTTGTATTTATCCCCTTGTTTTCAGCGAACAGGGATATGAGAGGCTTGTGATCGGTTTCCAGCTCAAATTTGAGGCCAAACAGGTACTGATGCATTTTCTTTACCCCGAACACACATGCTAATGCCTCTTTCTCAATCATGCTGTTGGCCCTCTCGGCCTTAGACAAGCTCCTGGAAGCATAGACGACAGATTGCAACTTCCCCGCAACGTTGGCTTGTTGTAATACACACCCGACTGCATAAGACGACGCATCACATGCTAGCACAAGTATTTTACACGGGTTATACAATACAAGCAGCTTGTTCGAGCATAAAATGTTTCTGGCTTTCTCAAAAGCAATTACTTGTTTTTTTCCCCATACCCAGTTCTCACCTTTATGCAATAACACATGAGGGGCTCTAAAAGCGTGCTTAATCCCGGTAGGAAGTTACCAAAATAGTTGAGGAGTCCCAGGAACAACCGCAGCTCCGTGACATTCTGCGGCATTCCTGATAACCTCTGTCTTGGCGTCTGTGGGCCGAATGCCGTCCGCCGCGATCTTTCTCCCCAAAAACTCCACTTCTGTTGCCATGAAGATACATTTCGACCTCTTCAGCCGCAGCCCTACACGATCCAGTCGCTGGAGGACGTCCTCCAGGTTTTGTAGGTGCTCGACGGTGTTCCAGCCCATGACCAATATGTCGTCCTGAAAAACCACCGTGCGTGGTACCGACTTGAGTAGACTCTCCATGTTTCTCTGGAAGATCGCTGCAGCCGACCGAATTCCAAACGGGCATCTGTTGTCGATGAACAGTCCCTTGTGCATGTTGATGCAGGTGAGGACCTTTGAAGACTCCTCCAGCTCCTGCGTCAAGTAGGCCGAAGTCAGGTCGAGCTTGGTGAACATCTTGCCTCCTGCCAGCATCGCAAATAGGCCGTCTGCCTTAGGTAGCGGGTATTGGTCCTGTAGAGAGAAACGATTAATAGTTACTTTATAATCGCCGCAAACCCTGACCGTGCCATCACTTTTGAGTGCTGGAACAATCGGGCTGGCCCACTCGCTGAATTCCACTGGGGAGATGATGCCCTCGCGTTGCAGCCTGTCCAGCTCGATTTCCACTCTCACCCTCATCATGTGAGGTACCGCTCGCGCCTTGTGGTGAATGGGTCATGCCTCTGGGACCAAGTGGATCCGCACCTGAACACAATATCCCAGGTGAGGCCTCACTAAGGCCCTGTACACTGCAGTAAAACCTCCCGGCTCCTATACTCAAAACACCTAGCTATGAAGGCCAACATACCATTTGCCGCCTTCACCGTCTGCTGTACCTGCATGCCAACTTTCAATGACTGATGTACCATGACACCCAGGTCTCGTTGCACCTCCCCTTTTCCAAATCTGCCGCCATTCAGATAATATTCTGCCTTCGTGTTTTTGCCCCCAAAGTGGATAACCTCACAACTATCCACATTGTACTGCATCTGCCATGCATTTGCCCACTCACCTAACCTGTCCAAGTCACCCTGCAGTTCTCCTCACAGCTCACACCGTCACCCAGTTTAGTGTCATCTGCAAACTTGGAGATATTACACTCAATTCCTTCATCCAAATCATTAACGTACAATGTAAACAGCTGGGGCCCCAGCACAGAACCTTGCGGCACTCCACTAGTCACTGCCTGCCATTCTGAAAAGGCCCCGCTTATCCCGATTCTCTGCTTCCTGTCTGCCAACCAGTTCTCTATCCACGTCAGTACATTACCCCCAATACCATGTGCTTTAATTTTGCACACCAATCTCTTGTGGGGACCTTGTCAAAAGCCTTTTGAAAGTCCAAATACACCACATCCACTGGTTCTCCCTTGTCCACTCTACTAGTTACATCCTCAAAAAATTCCAGAAGATTTCTCAAGCAAGATTTCCCTTTCATAAATCCAAATGCGCTGTTATTTCATCTTTAATAATTGATTCCAACATTTTCCCCACTACTGATGTCAGGCTAACCGGTCCATAATTACCTGTTTTCTCTCTCCCTCCTTTTTTAAAAAGTGGTGTTACATTAGCTACTCTCCAGTCCATAGGAACTGATCCAGAGTCGATAGACTGTTGGAAAATGATCACCAATGCATCCACTATTTCTAGGGCCACTTCCTTAAGTACTCTGAGATGCAGACTATCAGGCCCCGGGGATTTATCGGCCTTCAATCCCATCAATTCCCCTAACACAATTTTCCGCCTAATAAGGATATACTTCAGTTCCTCCTTCTTACTAGACCCTCGGTCCCCTAGTACTTCCGGAAGGTTATTTGTTCTCCCTTCGTGAAGACAGAACCAAAGTATTTGTTTAATTGGTCTCCCATTTCTTTGTTCCCCATTATAAATTCACCTGAATCTGACTGCAAGGGACCTACGTTTGTCTTCACTAATCTTTTTCTCTTCACATATCTATAGAAGCTTTTGCAGTCAATTTTTATGTTATGGCAAGCTTCCTCTCATGCTCTATTTTCCCCCTCCTAATTAAACCCTTAGTCCTCCTATGCTGAATTCTAAATTTCTCCCAGTCCTCAGGTTTGCTGCTTTTACTGGCCAATTTATATGCCTCTTCCTTGAATTTAACACTATCCTTAATTTCCCTTGTTAGCCACGGGTGAGCCACCTTCCCCATTTTATTTTTACTCCAGACAGGGATGTACAATTGTTGAAGTTCATCCATGTGATCTTTAAATGTCTGCCATTGCCTATCCACCGTCAACCCTTTAAGTATCATTTGCCAGTCTATTCTAGCCAATTCACCTCTCATACCATCGAAGTTACCTTTTCATAAGTTCAGGACCCTAGCTCTGACCGGAACTGTACCCCAGTGAGTGCCATTAACTTTGGAACTCCACCGCAGTGAGATTCAGTGTGTGTGGATCTGTACCCCAATCAGAGTCAGTGTCTGTGGAACAGTACCGCAGTGAGAGTCAATGTCTGTGGAATTAACTGTATCCCAGTGAGAGGCAGTGTGTGTGGAACTATCTTTACCTCAGTGAGAGTCAGTGTCTGTGGAATTGTACCCCAGTGAGAGTCAGTATATGTGGAACTGTACCCAAGTGAGTGTCAGTGTCTGTGGAACTGTACCCCAGTGAGATTCAGTGTCGCTGGGACTGTACCCCAGTGAGAGTAAGTGTGTGTGGACCATTATGCCAATGAGAGAAATGTCTGTCGTACCCCAGTGAGAGCCAGTGCCTTGGAACCCAGACCCCACTGAGTGTCAGTGCCTGTGGAACAGTACCCCAGTGAGAGTTAGTGTGTGTGGAACTGTAACCCAGTGAGAGTCCGTGAATGTGGAACTAACTGTAGCCCAGTGAGAGTCAGTGTCTGATGAACTGTTCCCCAGTGAGGGTCAGTGTGTGTGGAACTGTACCCCAGTGAGATTCAGTGAATATAGAACTAACTGTACCCCAGTGAGAGTCAGTGACTGTGGAACTAACTGTATTCCAGTGAGAGTCAGTGTATGTGGACTGTATCCCAGTGAGTGTCAGTGTGTGTGGGACTGTACACCAGTGAGAGTCAGTAAATGTGGAACTGTACTCCAATGAGAGTCAATGTGTGCGGAACTGTACCCCAGTGAGAGTCAGTGTGTGTGGGACTGTACCCCAGTGAGATGCAGTGTGTGTGAACTGTACCCCAGTGAGAGTCAGTGTGTGTGGAACTGTACCCCAGTGAGTGTCAATGTGTGTGGAACTGTATTCCAGTGAGAGTCAGTGTGTGTGGAACTGTACCCCAGTGAGAGTCAGTGTGTGTGGGACCGTACCCCAGTGAGAGTCAGTGTCTCTGGAACTGTATTCCAGTGAGAGTCAGTGTGTGTGGAACTGTACCCCAGTGAGAGTCAGTGTGTGTGGGACCCGTACCCCAGTGAGAGTCAGTGTGTGTGGGACTGTACCTCAGTGAGAGTCAGTGTGTGTGGAACTGTACCCCAGTGAGAGTCAGTGTCTGTGAACTGTACCCCAGTGAGTGTCAGTGTGTGTGGAACTAACTGTTTCCTAGTGAGAGTCAGTGTATGTGGACTGTATCTCAGTGAGTGTCAGTGTGTGTGGGACTGTACCCCAGTGAGATTCAGTGTCCCTCGAACTGTACCCCAGTGAGAGTCAGTAAATGTGGAACTGTACCCCAGTGAGAGTCAGTGTGTGTGGAACTGTACCCCAGTGAGAGTCAGTGTGTGTGGAACTGTACCCCAGCGAGAGTCAGTGTGTGTGGAACTGTACCCCAGTGAGAGTCAATGCCCCTGGAACTGTACCCCAGTGAGAATCAGTGTATGTGGAACTGTACCCCAGTGAGAGTCAGTGTTTCTAGAATGTACCCCAGTGAGAGTCACTGTCTGTAGAACTGTGTGCCAGTGAGAGTCAGTGTGTGTGGAACTGTATTCCAGTGACAGTCAGATTCTGTGGAACGGTATTCCAGTGAGTCTGTGTCTTGGAACTGTACCCTAGTGAGTGTTTGCAAATGTAGAAATGTACCACAGTGAGGGTCAGTGTGTGTGCAACTGTACCCCAGGGAGAATCAGCGTCTTTGGAACTGTACTCCAGTGAAAGTCTGTGTCTGTAGATCTGTACCCCAGTGAGAGTCAGTGTGTGGAACTTAATGCCAATGAGAGTCAGTACATGTGGAACTGTACCTCAATGAGAGTAATTGTTCGTGGAACTGTACCCCAGTGAGAGTCAGCACCTATAGAACATTACCCCAGTGAGTCTCAGATTCTGTGGAACTGTACCCCAGTGAGAGTCAATAAATTTGGAACTGCATCCCAGTGAGAGTCAATAAATGTGGAACTGTACCCCAGTGAGAGTCAATAAATGTGGAACTGTATCCCAGTGAGAGTCAATAAATGTGGAACTGTATCCCAGTGTGAGTCAATAAATGTGGAACTGTATCCCAGTGAGAGTCAATAAATGTGGAACTGTATCCCAGTGAGAGTCAATAAATGTGGAACTGTATCCCAGTGAGAGTCAATAAATGTGGAACTCTACCCCAGTGAGAGTCAATAAATGTGGAACTGTACCCCAGTGAGAGTCAAAAAATGTGGAACTGTATCCCAGTGAGAGTCAATAAATGTGGAACTGTACCCCAGTGTGAGTCAATAAATGTGGAACTGTATCCCAGTGAGAGTCAATAAATGTGGAACTGTACCCCAGTGAGAGTCAATAAATGTGGAACTGTATCCCAGTGAGAGTCAATAAATGTGGAACTGTATCCCAGTGAGAGTCAATAAATGTGGAATTGCACCCCAGTGAGAGTCAGTATGTGTGGAACTGTATCCCAGTGAGAGTCAGTGTCTGTAGAACTGTACCCCAGTGAGTGTCAGTGTGTGTGGAACTGTACCCCAGTGAGAGTCAGTGTGTGTGGGACCCATACCCCAGTGAGAGTCAATAAATGTGGAACTGTATCCCAGTGAGAGTCAATAAATGTGGAATTGCACCCCAGTGAGAGTCAGTATGTGTGGAACTGTATCCCAGTGAGAGTCAGTGTCTGTAGAACTGTACCCCAGTGAGTGTCAGTGTGTGTGGAACTGTACCCCAGTGAGAGTCAGTGTGTGTGGGACCCATACCCCAGTGAGAGTCAATAAATGTGGAACTGTACCCCAGTGAGAGTCAATAAATGTGAAACTGTATCCCAGTGAGAGTCAATGTGTCTGTAACTGTACCCCAGTGAGTGTCAGTGTGTGTGGAACTGTACCCCAGTGAGAGTCAGTGTGTGTGGAACTGTATCCCAGTGAGAGTCAGTGTCTGTAGAACTCTACCCCGGTGAGATTCCGTGTCTGTGGAACTGTATTCCAGTGAGAGTCAGTGTGTGTGGAACTGTACCCCAGTGAGAGTCAGTGTGTGTGGAACTGTACCCCAGTGAGAGTCAGTGTGTGTGGAACTGTACCCCAGTGAAAGTCAGTGTGTGTGGAACTGTGCCCCAATGAGTGTCAGTGTCTGTGGAACTGTATTTCAGTGAGAGTCAGTTTCTGTGGAACGGTGTTCCGGTGAGAGTCATTGCATGTGGAACTGCACCTCAATGAGAGTCATTGTTCATGGAACTGTACCCCAGTGAGAGTCAGTGCCTGTAGAACATTACCCCAGTGAGTCTCAGATTCTGTGGAACTGTACCCCAGTGAGAGTCAGTTCCTGTGGAACTTTACTCCAGTGAGTCTCAGATTCTGTGGAAATGCACCTCAGTGAGAGTCAGTGTGTGTGGAACTGTACCCCAGTGAGAGTCAATAAATGTGGAACTGTACCCCAGTGAGAGTCAATAAATGTGGAACTGTACCCCAGTGAGAGTCAATAAATGTGGAACTGTATCCCAGTGAGAGTCAATGCATGTGGAATTGCACCCCAGTGAGTGTCAGTGTGTGTGGAACTGTATCCCAGTGAGAGTCAGTGTCTGTGGAACTGTATCCCAGTGAGAGTCAGTGTCTGTAGAACTGTACCTCAGTGAGTGTCAGTGTGTGTGTTACTGTACCCCAGTGAGAGTCAGTGTGTGTGGGACCCGTACCCCAGTGAGAATCAATAAATGTGGAACTGTACCCCAGTGAGAGTCAATAAATGTGGAACTGTATCCCAGTGAGAGTCAATGTGTCTGTAACTGTACCCTAGTGAGTGTCAGTGTGTGCGGAATTGTACCCCAGTGAGAGTCAGTGTGTGTGGAACTGTACCCCAGTGAGAGTCAATGTGTCTGTAACTGTACCCTAGTGAGTGTCAGTGTGTGCGGAACTGTATCCCAGTGAGAGTCAGTGTGTGTGGAACTGTACCCCAGTGAGAGTCAATGTGTGTGGAACTGTACCCCAGTGAAAGTCAGTGTGTGTGGAACTGTACCCCAGTGAGAGTCAGTGTTGTGGAACTGTATCCCAGTGAGAGTCAGTGTCTGTAGAACTGTACCCCAGTGAGTGTCAGTGTGTGTGGAACTGTACCCCAGTGAGAGTCAGTGTGTGTGTAACTGTACCCCAGTTAGTTTCAGTGTGTGTGAACTGTACCCCAGTGAGTGTCAGTGTGTGTGGAACTGTACCCCAGTGAGAGTCAGTGTGCGTGGAACTGTACCCCAGTGAGAGTCAGTGTGTGTGGAACTGTACCCCAGTGAGTGTCAGTGTGTGTGGAACTGTACCCCAGTGAGAGTCAGTGTCTGTGAACTGTACCCCAGTGACAGTCAGTGTCTGTGAACTGTACCCCAGTGAGAGTCAGTGTCTGTGAACTGTATCCCAGTGAGAGTCAGTGTCTGATGAACTGTATCACAGTGAGAGTAAGTGTGTGTGGAGCTGTACCTCAGAGAGCCAGTGTCTGTGGAACTAACTATAGCCCAGTGAGAGTCAGTGTGTGTGGAACTGTACCGCAGTGAGAGTCAGTGTGTTTGGAATCCGTACCCAGATTGAGTCAATGTCTGTATTCCAGTGAGAGTCAGTTTCTGGGTGAATAAAGGGGAACCAATGGATGTGGTGTATTTGGACTTCTAGAAGGCATTTGACAAGGTGCCACATAAAAGATTACTGCACAAGATAAAAGTTCACGGGGTTGGGGGTAATATATTAGCATGGATAGAGGATTGGCCAACGAACAGAAAACAGAGAATCGGGATGAATGGTTCATTCTCGGGTTGGCAATCAGTGCTGGGAACCCAACAATTTGCAATCTATATTAACGACTTGGAGGAAATGACCAAGTGTAACGTAGCCATGTTTGCTGACAATACAAAGATGGGAAGAAAAACAATGTTTTAGGAGGACACAAAAAATCTGCAAAAGGACACAGACAAGTGAGTGGGCAAAAATTTGGCAGATGGAGTATAATGTTGGAAAGTGTGAGGTCATGCACTTTGGCAGAAAAAATCAAAGAGCAGGTTATCATTTATGGAGAAAGAAGCGCAGCCTGGGGGTACTTGTGCATGAAACACAAAAGGTTAGTATGCAGGTTCAGCAAGTGATCAGGAAGGCCAATAGAATCTTGGCCGTTATTGCAAAGGGGATGGAGTATATAAGCAGGGAAGTCTTGCTACAGTTATACAGGGTATTGGTGAGGCCACACCTGGAATACTGCATGCAGTTTTGGTTTCCATATTTACGAAAGGATATACTTGCTTTGGAGGCAGTTCAGAGAAGGTTCATTAGGTTGATTCCGGGGATGAGGGGGTTGACTTATGAGGAAAGGTTGAGGAGGTTGGGCCTCTACTCATTGGAATTCAGAAGAATGAGAGATGATCTTATCGAAACGCATAAGATTATGAGGGGGCTTGACAAGGTGGATGCAGAGAGGATGTTTCCACTGATAGGGGAGACTAGAACTAGGGGGCATAATCTTAGAATAAGGGGCCGCCCATTTAAAACTGAAATGAGGAGAAATTTCTTCTCTCAGGTTTGTGGATCTGTGGAATTCGCTGCCAGGGAGAGCTGTGGAAGCTGGGACATTGAATAAATTTAAGACAGAAATAAACAGTTTCTTAAACGATAAGGGAATAAGGGGTTATGGGGAGCGGGCAGGGAAGTGGAGCTGAGTCCATGATCGGATCAGCCTTGATCGTGTGGAATGGTGGAGCAGGCTCAAGGGGCCGTAGGGCCTACTACTGCTCCTATTTCTTATGTTCTTATGTACCCCAGTGAGAGTCAGTGTGTGTGGGACTGTACCCCAGTGAGAGGCAGTGTGTGTGGGACTGTACCCCAGTGAGAATCAGTGTCTGTGGGACTGTACCCCAGTGAGAGGCAGTGTATGTGGGACTGTACCCCACTGAGAGTCAGTGTCTGTGGGACTGTACCCCAGTGAGAGGCAGTGTGTGTGGGACTGTACCCCAGTGAGAGGCAGTGTGTGTGGGACTGTACCCCAGTGAGAGGCAGTGTGTGTGGGACTGTACCCCAGTGAGAGGCAGTGTGTGTGGGACTGTACCCCAGTGAGAGTCAGTGTGTGTGGGACTGTACCCCAGTGAGAGTCAGTGTCTGTGGGACTGTACCCCAGTGAGAGGCAGTGTGTGTGGGACTGTACCCCAGTGAGAGGCAGTGTGTGTGGGACTGTACCCCAGTGAGAGTCAGTGTGTGTGGAACTGTACCCCAGTGAGAGTCAGTGTGTGTGGGACTGTACCCCAGTGAGAGTCAGTGTCTGTGGGACTGTACCCCAGTGAGAGTCAGTGTGTGTGGGACTGTACCCCAGTGAGAGTCAGTATCTGTGGGACTGTACCCCAGTGAGAGTCAGTGTGTGTGGGACTGTACCCCAGTGAGAGGCAGTGTGTGTGGGACTGTACCCCAGTGAGAGTCAGTGTCTGTGGGACTGTACCCCACTGAGAGTCAGTGTCTGTGGGACTGTACCCCAGTGAGAGGCAGTGTGTGTGGGACTGTACCCCAGTGAGGGTCATAAGAACAGAAGAAGATAAGAAATAGGAACATGAGCAGTCCATTTGGCCCCTCGAGCCTGCTCCGCCATTTAATAAGATCATGGCTGATCTGATCATGGACTCAGCTCCACTTCCCTGCCCGCTCCCCATAACCCTTGACTCCCTTAATCGTTCAAAAATCTGTGTACCTCCATCTTAAATATATTCAATGACCCAGCCTCTGGGGTAGAGAATTCCACAGATTTACGACCCTGTGAGAGAAGATATTCCTCCTCATTTCCATTTGAATTGGGCGACCCCTTATTCTGAAACTATGTCCCGAGTTCTAGATTCCGCCACACGTGGAAACATCCTCTCTACATTTACCTTGTCGAGCCCCCTCACTATCTTACACTTTCAATAAGATCACTATCATTCCTCTAAATCCAATGAGTATAGGCCCAACCTGCTCAACCTTTCTTCATAAGTCAACACCTTCATCTCAGGAATCAGTATAGTGAACCTTCTCTGAGCTGCCTCTAATGCAAGTCATCTTCCACCCCCTCAATTGGAGTTCAGGACTAGAACATCGGGTCCTTCATTGAAACATCTGTGAGCTCTGTGGAAGCAAGACATCCTCGTACGAGGGACCGCCTATGATGATGATGATGATGATACCAAAACTGCACACAGTGCTCCAGGTATCGTCTCACCAATACCCTGTACAGTTGTAGCAGGACTTCCCTGCTTATATACTCGACCCCCTTGAAATAAAGGCCAACATTCCATTTGCTTTTCTGATTACTTGCTGTACCCGCATACTAACTTTTTGTGTTTCATGCACAAGGACCCCCAGGTCTCTCTGCACCGCAAGATATTGTAATCCCCATTAAAATAATAATTTGCTTTTTTATTTCTCTTGCCAATTTAAAGTCAGTGCCTGTGGAACTGTACCCCAGTGCGAGTCAGTGTGTGTGGAACCCGTACCCCAGTGAGAGTCAGTGTGTGTGGAACTGTACCCCAGTGAGAGTCAGTGTGTGTGGAACTGTACCCCAGTGAGAGTCAGTGTGTGTGGAGCTGTACCCCAGTGCGAGTCAGTGAGTGTGGGACTGTACCCCAGTGAGAGTCAGTGTGTGTGGGACTGTACCCCAGTGAGAGTCAGTGTGTGTGGGACTGTACCCCAGTGAGAGTCAGTGTGTGTGGGACTGTACCCCAGTGAGAGTCAGTGTGTGTGGGACTGTACCCCAGTGAGAGTCAGTGTGTGTGGGACTGTACCCCAGTGAGAGTCAGTGTGTATGGGACTGTACACAGGGAGAGACGCTGCCTGTGTAATGTTCCTCAGCATGTGTTAGTGTCTGTGGAACTATACTTGAGAAAGGTCGCTGGTCAGTATGGTTGCTCGATATTTTGCTATTTTGCCCAAATTGCCATACTTCAGGTGTTTGGGAGTGAAGGACAGCTGTGTACCCTCACCTGGCAGCATCCAATGTTGTCACATCTGATCTGCTCACCAGGCAATCTGTTCCATGCTGTCATTTGCATAGTCTCGGGCAGGAATTCTGGCTGATGTTTCAGTCTCCAGCCCATGGCTTCATGTTCAAAAGTAGGTCTCCCTCTGGGCTCTTCAGACAAGATCAGCGAGCAGTGGAGAGGCAGGAACAAGACTGCGGTTTCCTGCTCCGTCCCACACCGGGCCCCCCTCCCCGGGGCTCAGTCCCACACCGGGCCCCCCTCCCCGGGGCTCAGTCCCACACCGGGCCCCCCCTCCCCGGGGCTCAGTCCCACACCGGGCCCCCCTCCCCGGGGCTCAGTCCCACACTGGGCCCCCCCTCCCCGGGGCTCAGTCCCACACTGGGCCCCCCTCCCCGGGGCTCAGTCCCACACCGGGCCCCCCTCCCCGGGGCTCAGTCCCACACCGGGCCCCCCTCCCGGGGCTCAGTCCGACACCGGGCCCCCCTCCCCGGGGCTCAGTCCCACACTGGGCCCCCCTCCCCGGGGCTCAGTCCCACACCGGGCCCCCCTCCCCGGGGCTCAGTCCCACACCGGGCCCCCCTCCCGGGGCTCAGTCCCACACCGGGCCCCCCTCCCGGGGCTCAGTCCCACACCGGGCCCCCCTCCCGGGGCTCAGTCCCACACCGGGCCCCCCTCCCCGGGGCTCAGTCCCACACCGGGCCCC
Source organism: Pristiophorus japonicus (assembly GCF_044704955.1). Lineage (NCBI taxonomy): Eukaryota > Metazoa > Chordata > Chondrichthyes > Pristiophoridae > Pristiophorus > Pristiophorus japonicus. The sequence continues at coordinate 58,277,496 of NC_091997.1, forward strand.
CCTCCCGGGGCTCAGTCCCACACCGGGCCCCCCTCCCGGGGCTCAGTCCACACCTGGCTTTGCTCCCCGGGGCTCAGTCCGTCACCGGGCCCCGCCTCCCCAGGGCTCATTCCCACACCGGGCCCCCCTCCCCGGGGCTCATTCCCACACCGGGCCCCCCTCCCCGGGGCTCAGTCCCACACCGGGCCCCCCTCCCCAGGGCTCATTCCCACACCGGGCCCCCCTCCCCGGGGCTCATTCCCACACCGGGCCCCCCTCCCCGGGGCTCAGTCCCACACCGGGCCCCCCTCCCCGGGACTCATTCCCACACCGGGCCCCCCTCTCCGGGGCCCAGTCCCACACCGGGCCACCCCTCCTCGGGACTCAGTCCCACACCGGGCCCCATTCGCCGGGGCTCAGTCCCACACCGGGCCCCATTCGCCGGGGCTCAGTCCCACACCGGGCCCCATTCCCCGGGGCTCAGTCGCACATCGGGCCCCACTCCCTGGGGCTCATTCCCACACCGGGCCCCCCTCTCCGGGGCCCAGTCCCACACCGGGCCACCCCTCCTCGGGGCTCAGTCCCACACCTGGCCCCTCTCCCCGGGACTCAATCCCACACCAGGCCCCCATTCGCCGGGGCTCAGTCCCACACCGGGCCCCATTCCTCGGGGCTCAGTCCCACACCTGGCCCCTCTCCCCGGGACTCAATCCCACACCAGGCCCCCATTCCCCGGGGCTCAGTCCCACATCGGGCCCCACTCCCTGGGGCTCCTTCCCACACCGGGCCCCCCTCTCCGGGGCCCAGTCCCACACCGGGCCCCCCCTCCTCGGGGCTCAGTCCCAACACCGGTCCCCCCTCCTCGGGGCCCAGTCCCACACCTGGCCCCCCCTCCTCGGGGCCCAGTCCCACACCGGGCACCACTCCCCGGGGCTCAGTCCCACACCGGGCCCCCCCCTCCTCGGGGCCCAGTCCCACACCGGGCACCACTCCTCGGGGCTCAGTCCCACACCTGGCCCCCCCTCCTCGGGGCCCAGTCCCACACCTGGCCCCCCCTCCTCGGGGCCCAGTCCCACACCTGGCCCCCCCTCCTCGGGGCCCAGTCCCACACCGGGCACCACTCCTCGGGGCTCAGTCCCACACCTGGCCCCCCCTCCTCGGGGCTCAGTCCCACACCTGGCCCCCCCTCCTCGGGGCCCAGTCCCACACCTGGCCCCCCCTCCTCGGGGCCCAGTCCCACACCGGTCCCCCCTCCTCGGGGCCCAGTCCCACACCGGGCCCCCCCTCCTCGGGGCCCAGTCCCACACCGGTCCCCCCTCCTCGGGGCCCAGTCCCACACCAGGCCCCCCCTCCTCGGGGCCCAGTCCCACACCGGGCACCACTCCCCGGGGCTCAGTCCCACACCTGGCCCCATTTCACGGGGCTCAGTCCCACACCGGGCCTTGCCCCCGGGGCTCAGTCCCACACCGGGCCCCACTCCCCGGGGCTCATTCCCACACCGGTCCCCCCTCCTCGGGGCTCAGTCCCACACCGGGCCCCATTCCACGGGGCTCAGTCCCACACCGGGCCCCCCTCCCTGCGGCTCAATCCCACACCAGGCCCCCATTCCCTGGGGCTCAGTCCCACACCGGGCCCCACTCCCCGGGGCTCATTCCCACACCGGTCCCCCCTCCTCGGGGCTCAGTCCCACACCAGGCCCTCCCTCCCCGGGGCTCAGTCCCACACCGGGCCCTGCTCCCCGGGGCTCAGTCCCACACAGGGCCCCCCTCCCTCTCCCCGGGGTTCAGTCCCACACCGGGCCCCACTCCCTCTCCCCGGTGCTCAGTCAAACACCGGGCCCCGCTACCCGGGGCTCAGTCCCACACCGGGCCCTGCTCCCCGGGGCTCAGTCCCACACAGGGCCCCCCTCCCTCTCCCCGGGGTTCAGTCCCACACCGGGCCCCACTCCCTCTCCCCGGTGCTCAGTCAAACACCGGGCCCCGCTACCCGGGGCTCAGTCCCACACCGGGCCCTGCTCCCCGGGGCTCAGTCCCACATCGGGCCCCCCCTCCCCGGGGCTCAGTCCCATACCGGGCCCTGCTCCCCGGGGCTCAGTCCCATACCGGGCCCTGCTCCCCGGGGCTCGGTCCCACACCGGGCCCCGCTCCCCGGGGCTCAGTCCCCCACCGGGCCCCGCTCTGCCTCCCTGGGGCTCAGTCCCACACCGGGCCCCATTCCCCAGGGCTCAGACCCACACCGGGTCCCATTCCCCAGGGCTCAGACCCACACCGGGCCCCATTCACCGGGGCTCAGTCCCACACCGGGCCCCCTTCCCCAGGGCTCAGTCCCAACACCGGGCCCCACTCCCTGGGGCTCATTCCCACACCGGGCCCCCCTCTCCGGGGCCCAGTCCCACACCGGGCCCCCCTCCTCGGGGCTCATTCCCACACCGGGCCCCATTCCCCGGGGCTCAGTCCCAAACCGGGCCCCATTCCCCGGGGCTCAGTCCCACATCGGGCCCCACTCCCTGGGGTTCCTTCCCACACCAGGCCCCCCTCTCCGGGGCCCAGTCCCACACCGGGCCACCCCTCCTCGGGGCTCAGTCCCACACCGGGCACCCCCTCCTCGGGGCCCAGTCCCACACCGGGCACCACTCCCCGGGGCTCAATCCCACACCAGGCCCCCATTCCCCGGGGCTCAGTCCCACACCGGGCCCCCCTCCCCAGGGCTCAGTCCTACACCGGGCCCCACTCCCCGGGGCTCATTCCCACACCGGGCCCCCCTCTCCGGGGCCCAGTCCCACACCGGGCCCCCCCTCCTCGGAGCTCAATCCCACACCGGTTCCTCCTCCTCGGGGCTTAGTCCCACACCGGGCCCCCATTCCCTGGGGCTCAGTCCCACACCGGGCCCCCCCTCCCCGGGGCTCAGTCCCACACCGGGCCCCCCTCCTTCTCCCCGGGGCTCAGTCCCACACCGGGCCCTGCTCCCCGGGGCTCAGTCCCACACCGGGCCCCCCTCCCTCTCCCTGGGGTTCAGTCCCACACCGGGCCCCACTCCCTCTCCCCGGGGCTCAGTCCCACACCGGGCCCCGCTACCCGGGGCTCAGTCCCACACCGGGCCCTGCTCCCCGGGGCTCAGTCCCACATCGGGCCCCCCCTCCCCGGGGCTCAGTCCCATACCGGGCCCTGCTCCCCGGGGCTCAGTCCCACACCGGGCCCCGCTCCCCGGGGCTCAGTCCCCAACCGGGCCCCGCTCCGCCTCCCTGGGGCTCAGTCCCACACCGGGCCCCATTCCCCAGGGCTCAGACCCACACCGGGTCCCATTCCCCAGGGCTCAGACCCACACTGGGCCCCATTCCCCAGGGCTCAGACCCAGACCGGGTCCCATTCCCCGGGGTTCAGTCACAGACCGGGCGGTTTGCTCAGCAGTAGGCAAAAGCGGAACAGAATATTTGTGTGTGTGTAAAGCTAACTCTGGGAGGTACGGTTAAAATCCAGTTCAGGGACTTGAAATGTGTGAGCTGCCACTGCTGAATCGAGACAATTCCTGGCTTCCCGGGTCGATTGTGAGACGAGAATGTTGAGGGCCAGTGGTGAGCGTGCACACAGTGAGGGGTCCTGGAGATGTTCCTTGTGGCTGTACAATGGTGTCCATGCCATTGATATAAAAGACCCCTTTAAGACATGAGTTGGATGGAGATGGGGATTTCTGGCCCCTCACAGCATTTGAATTGTTGCGGAAAGGGCAATAGGGGCGTGTGCCTCTCTGCAGCATTGTGAATATTGCGGGCTGGAGCTTTTGGCAAACTGACAGTGTGGCAGATGGATGGAGGGCTGCAGAGTTCCGTGTAATGGGAACGCCGTGTATTGGAATTCTGTGCTGCAGTGATTTTACAGGAGATCTGTCAGTCGCAGGAAAGAAATCTCGGTCAGCTCTCCACTTGTCATGAATCTGAACGTGTAGCTGATTCTCCTCCCCTCCCCCTTTCTCTCAGGCTCAATCTGTGGGAATCGCTGAGCATCAGTACCAGTGCAGTGTAACCGTGGTGATCACAAGCCCCTGCACCACTCGTCAGGAGAACCCTATCAGGCTGCAGCAGAGATGGAGACGGTGGTTAGTGAAGAGCAAGGTCTGCGCGTCGATCAGGACAGGGACAATAAAGCAGCACCGGGCCTCCCAGAGGTGAAGCAGAATGGAGTCGGCGTAACCGCGGCAACACAGTTTGGGGCAGAAAACCGAGCGACAAAAGGTCAGTGAAGAGAAGCGAGCTTTGTTCAAAAATGTGTGTTTGCGATGGGTAGAAGCAGCTCGGGGTTAGCACAGATGGCTCAGGGCGTTGCTGCAGCCAGCGTTGGAATATTCTAGCAAACACTGGCATGTACACCAGGGCTGCAATTTGCTGCAATTTGTCAGCATGATCATTCATTTGCAGTTAGGTGCAGCTTTGAAATGCTTCTCCTGGAGATTAAAGCTGCTGAACCATTCTCAAACACACGGAATCACTTTGCATGGAGCCAATGTTTGTAACCCTTCACCATCTGCTCTGTGGTTTGAAAAGCTCAGATTATTTGGGGATAACCCAATCCAGAAAAGTCCTCGGTGGTTCCCTGCACCATTGTGGGGCATATCCCCCCATCATCCTGAAGCTTGTTCTGTGGCTCAGCTCTGCGCGGCCATTGTGCCCCACCCAGCATGCTCAGAACGGTTAGGCAGCAGAGAAAGGGTTTGCAGTAACTGTGTGTTACAGGCAGTAGCAGGCACCTGTCCATCAGCTCAGACCTTTTTCTCACTGACAGAATGTCTGCCCTCTCTCACAGGCATCACGGGCTTGGCCCCCTCTCCTGTCGCGAGATGGTGTTTTTTCATGTTGTGTCTGCGTTTCTCTGCTGAAGACACTGGGGTAGAGTTTGACTTTGTGTGACAGTGTAAAATGGGTGATAATGAGTCAGGAGCCCATTTTACATCTATCCCCATTATTGTTTCCACTGAAATCTGTGAAGAGCTCCAAAATGGGTTGTCATTTCACTTTTGCCTGTCTAATACTCACGCAGGACATCATTACCATCACTGACTTACAGGCTTATGTGGAGCATAAACACCGGCATCGAGCGGTGAGGGCAAACAGCCGGTTTCTGTGCGGTAAATCTATGTAATACTCACCCATTGGGAGTGTACTTACACTTCAGGAGGTTATAAGAACATAATAACATAATAACAAAAGAAATAGGAGCAGAGTAGGCCATTTGGCCCCACGAGCTTGCTCCACCATTCAATAAGATCGTGGCTGATAGAAACATAGAAACATAGAAAATAGGTGCAGGAGCAGGCCATTCAGCCCTTCTAGCCTGCACCGCATTCAATGAGTTCATGGCTGAGTTCATGGAAACTTCAGTACCCACTTCCTGCTTTCTCGCCATACTCCTTGATCCCCCGAGTAGTAAGGACTTCATCTAACTCCCTTTTGAATATATTTAGTGAATTGGCCTCAACTACTTTCTGTGGTAGAGAATTCCACAGGTTCACCACTCTCTGGGTGAAGAAGTTTCTCCTCATCTCGGTCCTAAATGGCTTACCCCTTATCCTTAGACTGTGACCCCTGGTTCTGGACTTCCCCAACATTGGGAACATTCTTCCTGCATCTCACCTGTCTAAACCCGTCAGAATTTTAAACGTTTCTATGAGGTCCCTCTCATTCTTCTGAACTCCAGTGAATACAAGCCCAGTTGATCCAGTCTTTCTTGATAGGTCAGTCCCACCATCCCGGGAATCTTCTACATCAACTCCACTTTCCCGCCCGATCTCCACATCCCTCGATTGCCTTAGTGCCCAAACACCGACTGATGTTAGTCTTGAATATACTCAATGTCTGCGCCTCCACAGTGCTTTTATCCTGAGACAATGACCCTAGTTCTAGTCAGTCCAGCCAGGGGATGCAGCTTCTCAGCATCTACCCCGTCAAGCCTTCGAAGAATGTTATGTTTCATTGAGATCACCTCTCATCCTTCTAAACTCGAGGGAATACAGGCCTTGTTTACGCAATCTCTCCTCATAGGACAATCTCCCCTATCCCAGGAATCAATCTAGTGAACCTTTGTTACACTCATTCGAAGGCAAGTATATCCTTCATTACACAAGGAGACCAAACTGTACACAGTGCTCCAGGTGTGGTCTCATCAAAGCCCTCTCCAATTCCCCATTGGGATTGTACCCACCAATCCGGGCTTAATCTCACTCATTGGCAGGGTACATACTCATCAGGGCAATTATATTCACCCATCGGGAGTATACTCGCCCATCGACGGTTATATTCACCCATCAGGGGTTATATTCACCCAATGGGGGGGTTATATTCACCCATCGGGGGTTATATTCACCCAATGGGGGTTATATTCACCCAATGGGGTTATATTCACCCAATGGGGGTTATATTCACCCAATGAGGTTATATTCACCCATCGGGGGTTATATTCACCCAATGAGGTTATATTCACCCAATGGGGGTTATATTCACCCAATGGGGTTATATTCACCCAATGAGGTTATATTCACCCAATGGGGGTTATATTCACCCAATGGGGGTTATATTCACCCAATGAGGTTATATTCACCCAATGGGGGTTATATTCACCCATCGGGGGTTATATTCACCCAATGGCCGGGGAGTGTTATATTTATTTAATGGGGTTATATTCACCCACTAGAGTCACACAGGTTAAGATAAAGGAAAAAAGGGAAGCAGAACGCAATACTGAAATGTATCCCAGGCTGTTAAGAGAAGCCAAAGAAGAAATAGCATTTTCCAATCCTCAGCACTCCAGCTGTGGCCTGTGGATTTATCCACTTTCAAAGCTGCTAAACCCCTTAATACCTCCTCTCTCACAATGGTTATTTCATCTAATATTTCACACTCCTCCTCCCTGATTGCAATGTCTCCATCGCCCCTCTCTTTTGTGAAAACAGACGCAAAGTATTCATTAAGAAACAAAATCACATCTTCTGCCTCCACATACAGATTTCCTTTATGGTTTCGAATAGACCCTACTCTTTCGTTAGTTATCCTTTTGCTCTTACTGTATTTATAAAATATCTTTGGGTTTTCCTTGGTTTTACTTGCCAACATATTTTCATGCTCTCTCGTTGCTTTCCTAATTTCCTTTTTCATTTCACCCCCGCACTTTCGACACTCCTCTGAATTTTCTGCAGTGTTAAGCCCTCGATATCTGTTCCACAATTGAGAACTTTTATTCCTGGTCTATCTTTGACCTTTTCCATAACTACCCTAAATCTAACTGAATTATGATCACTAGCATCAAAATGCTCTCCCACTCATACCCCTTCCACCTGCCCAGCTTCATTCCCTAAAACGAAGTCCAGAATCGCCCCGTCCCTTGTTGGGCTTGTTGTATACTGGCTAAAAAAGTATTCCTGAATACAATTTAGGAATTTCTCACCCTCTGTACCATTTCCACTAATTGTAGCCCAGTTAACAGCCCAGAAATTGCGGTCGGAGGCTTCCTTCTTACGATCGCCTCTGACCCGAAAAAATTTTACGAGAGTACCTGGTGATCCCGGAGTGCGCCTTCGATTGCAGTTGGGGGGCTTCATTCTCTGCGCAGCGCATGGGAAGCTGACTTTCCGGTACCTACGGAAAGGCCGGAGTCACGTGGGCCAGGACCACCAATCACGAGATAGTATTCTCATTGATAAAAATGGGAAGGTGTTTGTATGGACTCCCATTACCATCAATGAGAAAACCCTCCTAAAACAAGAAACACAGCATAATAAGTAAAAAAATACACCTCACATATTTAAAATTAATTGAAATTAAATGTAATTAAATGTTTTAGAAAAAATCTACATTTTTTCGAATTTTTTTTAATGTGTTCTAATAGGGTTAAAAATAAACTTACCTTAATGGACAAGGTTTTCAATATAAAATGAATGATTACATTTAATTTTGATATATTTTAACAATATTACACTGGTAAAAGTAGTCTATATGCCTGCTGTTACCAGGCATAAAAGTTTGAAGGACATTCGCTGGGCATGAATTTTGGCAGGTAGCCCTATCGCTCCCGCGCAGGTGTCCATCCTGCGGGGATGTGTAGATTCTGACAGATCGGAAAAGCCGGTTTTGGGTGCATGCACTTGGTGGCCCGAGAAGGGGCTTTTGCGAGGCCTCACCGGCTGAGGCGACCTGCCAAGGCAGCAGTTTTCAGCCCAATATTAGGGTAGTTGAAACCCCCCACTATTACTGCCCGAAAGTTTTTGCACTTCTTAGAAATTTGACGACATGTTTGCTCTTCTATCTCCCTCTGACTATATGAAGGTCTATAGTACACTCCCAGCAATGTGATCACCCCTTTTTTGTACTTCAATTCAATCCATATGGCCTCGTTTGATGATCCTTCCAACACATGATCCCTCCTCACAGCTGTAATAGTTTCATTGATCAATACTGCGACCCCCTCTCCTTTTCACCCCCCTCTCCCCGGCAACGGCTGGCCACCTGATGCACACCTCCTCCAGCTGCCAGTGTTTTTGCCCGGCAATGCTGCAGGGGTCGGAAGTGAATTTCGGTTCTGGGGCACTAATTGGGCAATGCGCACGGCGATGACGTCGCAATCTCCGGGCGCAGGAGATCGGCGTACAACCCCATAACGCTGCCGCTAAACTCACGCCCAATATGGCAGGAGTCAAAGTCAGCACTGCATCTGGTCGCAAAGTTATTTGAGCCCCATTAGCACCCCTGGGGTGCTAACAACAGGCACAAATATACCCAATTTTCCCCCTTATTTTCTAAGGAAAATGTAACTTCCTTATTCTTCCTGAGAGAAATGCATCACCTCACGCTTTTCTATATTGAAATTCATTTGCCAATTACACACCCATTCTGCAAGTTTATGAATATTGTCTTGTACTTTGTCGCATTCCTCCTCAGTATTAACTATTCCCCCAAATTTGCTGCCGTCCGCAAGTTTTGAAATAGTCCTGATCTGGATTAGTAATATAGAGTTAGAATCATAAAATCAAAGAGCACAGAAGGAGGCCACTCAGCCCAATGTTCCTGTGCCGACTCTGGAAGAGCTATCCTCAGTACAGCCTTGGTCCAAACATGGACAAAAGAGCTCAACTCCAGAGGTGAGGTGAGGTGATATCAAGGCAGCACTTGACTGAGTGTGGTATCAAGGTACCCTAGTAAAATTGAAGTCAATGGGAATCAGGGGGTAAACTCTCCACTGGCTGGAGTCATACCCAGCACAAAGGAAGATGGTTGTGGTGGTTGGAAGCCAATCATCCCAAACCCAGGACATCACTGCAGGAGTTCCTCAGGCCAGTGTCCTAGGCCCAAACATCGTCAGTTGCTTCATCAATGGCCTTCCCTCCATCATAAGGTCAGAAGTGGGGATGTTCGTTGATGATTGCACAGTGTTCAGTTCCATTCGCAACTCTCAGATAATGGAGCAGTCCATGCTCACATGGATGACATTCAGGCTTGGGCTGATAAGTGGCAAAAAACATTTGCACCATACAAATGCCAGACAAAGATTATCTCAAATAACAGAGAGTCTAACCACCTCCCCTTGACATTCATAGAAACATAGTAACATCGAAATTTACAGCGCAGAAGGAGGCCATTTCGGCCCATCGTGTCCACGCCGGCTGACAAAGAGCCCTTGGTCAGCAGTCCTGAAGGTTACACACAAACCTATGAACAATGACGGAAAGGCAAAGAGCACCCAGCCCAACTGTGGCACCCCTTATACTGAAACATTCTACACTCCACCCCAACCAGAGCCATGTGATCTCCTGGGATAGGCAAAAAAACAGATAAAAACTTAGGCCAGTTTAGGGAGAAAAAATCTGGGAAAATTCCTCTCCGACCCATCCAGGCGATCAAAACTAGTCCAGGAGACCACCCTGGCCGATTCCCTGCAGTACTTACCATTATAACTGCGCCGTCCAACAAAAGGTCATCCAGTCTAATCCCAATTACCAGCTCTAGGTCCGTAATCCTGCAGGTTACTGCACTTTAAGTGCCCATCCAACCATCTCTTAAAAGTGGTGAGGGTTTCTGCATCCACTACTCTTCCAGACAGTGAGTTCCAGATCCCCACAACCCTCTGCGTAAAGAAGCCCCCACCTCAAATCCCCTCTAAATCTTCCACCAACCACCTTAAAACTATGTCCCCTTGTAATAGACCCCTCCACCAATGGAAATAGACCCTTACTATCCACTATATCCAGGCCCCTCAATATTTTGTACACCACAATGTGGTCTCCTCTCAACCTCCTCTGTTCCAATGAGAACAAACCCAGCCTATCCAATCTGTCCTCATAACTAAGATTCTCCATTCCAGGCAGCATCCTAGTAAATCTCCTCTGCACCCTCTCGAGTGCAATCACATCCTTCACATAATACGCCGACCAGAACTGCACACAATACTCCAGCTGTGACCTAACCAAAGTATTATACAATTTAAGCATAACCTCCCTGCTCTTATATTCTATGCCTCAGCCAATAAAGGCAAGCATTCTGTATGCCTTCTTAACCACCTTATCCACCTGGCCTGCTACTTTCACCCCCGCCCCCGTGATCGGAGACCCCTTCCCAGGCCTCCGAAACCCTCCAGGCTGTCAAAACCCTTGCTTCCTTGGGCCCATATTCCCCCAGGACTATGATTTCCCCCCCCGGGCTTATTATTTCCCCACCCTCTCCCAGCTATTCCCCCTCACTCCTCCGGAGCTCCCATGCTGGTCCTGGTCCCAATCCCCCTCTCATTTCCCCCAAGCCCACAATCCTGCTCTCTCCCCTCATCTGTCATGTGTCTGCCCGTTTCACCAGTCTGTCTATGTCATCCTGAAGTCACATACTATCCTCCTCACTGTTCACTACATTACCGAGTTTTGTGTCATCTGCAGCCTGTGCACCCAAATCCCGGCCATTAATATAACTAAAAAAGAGCAGTGGTTCTAATACAGACCCCTCGGGACTACCACTGTATACTGACCTTCAGTCTGAAAAACAACCGTTCACCACTACTCTGTACCTTCGCCAATATTCTATCCATGTTGCATTTTGTCTTTTAATCCCATGGGCTTTAATTTTGCGAACAAATCTATTTGGTAGGGTACTTTGTTAAACGCCTTTTGAAAGTTCATATATACAACATCAATTGCACTACCCTCATCCACCCTCTCCAGTACTTCATCAAATAACACGACCAAGTTAGTAAGACACGATTCGTCTTCAACAAAGTCCATGCTGATTTTCATTTATCAGCCCATAATTTTCTAAATGCAGATCAATTTTATCCCACATTATTGTTTCTAAATGTTTCTCCATCACCGAGGTTCTACTGATCTGGATGAGTGCTGTAGAAGATTCAACTTGAAAGAACTGTTTTGGGATTTCAAAACTCAAGGAGATTGGTGTTTAATTAAATGAGGTATTTGCTATCTTATGCTGCTAGCGTGAGCAGTTAGCGGTCTCAGATTCTTCTAGCACAATGTGACCTGTGTTTTACACTCATCCTCTTCCAGATCCTTCTCCAGTCTCAGATGAACCTGTCTCAGATGCATCTGATGTGAAGAGCACACCATCTTCAGAGGGTAGGTGGTGCCTCACCTCTGTGTGATAGTAACAGCTACCTGCTCGAACAGGGTTAGCAATACTGGCGAGCCCAATACAGACCCATGATTGGCATCGGCATAAGGGCATCCAATACAAAGCAAATTACCCCAGTACCAGCACAAAAACAATTCCAATTAGGCCAGTACCGGCAACTAAACAGGTCCAATATTGCCCGATATCACTGAAACAGGTCCAATATTCCCCAATATCACTGATACATGCCAATATTCCCTAATATCATTGATACAGGTCCAATATTCCCCAATATCACTGATTCAGGTCCGATATTCCCCAACTTCACTGATACAGGTCCGATATTCCCCAATATCACTGATACAGGTCCAATATTCCTCAAAATCACTGATACAAGTCCAATATTCCCCAATATCACTAATACAGGTCCAATATTCCCAATATCACTGATACAGGTCCGATACTCCCCAATATCACTGATACAGGTCCGATATTCCCCGATATCACTAACACAGGACCGATATTCCCCAACATCACTGATACAGGTCCGATATTCCCCAATATCACTCATTCAGGTCTGATATTCCCCAATTATCACTGATATAGATCCGATATTCCCCAATATCACTGATACAAGTCCGATATTCCCCAACATCACTGACACAGGTCCGATATCCCTCAATATCACTGATCACGGTCCGATATCCCCCAATATCACTGATGCAGATCCGGTATTCCCCAATATCACTGATACAGGTCCATTATTCCCCAATATCACTGATTCAGGTCCGATATTCCCCAAAATCACTGATACAGGTCCAATATACCCCAACATCACTGATACAGGTCCGATATTCCCCAACATCACTGATTCAGGTCCAATATTCCCCAACATCACTGACCAAGGTCCGATATTCCCCAATATCACTGACCAAGGTCCGATATTCCCCAATATCAGTGATACAGGTCCCATATTCCCAGATATCACTGATACAGCTCCGATGTTCCCCAATATCACTGATACAGGTTCAATATTCCCCAATATCACTGATACAGGTCCAATGTTCCTTAATATCACTGATGTAGGTACAATATTCCCAAATACCACTGATACAGGTCCAATATTCCCCAACATCACTGATACAGGCCAATATTCCTCAATATCACTGATACAGGTCCGATATTCCCCAACTTCACTGATACAGGTCCGATATTCCCCAATATCATTGATACAGGTCCGATATTCCCTAATATCACTGATACAGGTCCAATATTCCCCAACATCACTAATACAGGTCAGATATTCCCCAATATCACTGATACAGGTCCGATATTCCCCGATATCACTGATACAGGTCCGATATTCCCCGATATCAATGATACAGGTCCGATATTTCCGAATATCACTGATATAGGTCCGATATTCCTCAATATCAGTGAAATAGATCCCATATTCCCCGATATCACTAATATAGGTCCGATATTCCCCAATATCAGTGATACAGGTCCCATATTCCCCAACATCACTGATACAGGTCCGATATTCCCCAATATCACTGATACAGGTCCAATGTTTCCCAATATCACTGATACAGGTCTAATATTCCCCAATATCACTGATACAGGTCCGATATTCCCCAATATCACTGATACAGGTCCAATATTCCTCAATATCACTGATACGGGTCCGATATTCCCTAATATCACTGATACAGGTCCGGTATTTCCCAACATCACTAATACAGGTCAGATATTCCCCAATATCACTGATACAGGTCCGATATTCCCCGATATCACTGATACAGATCCGATATTTCCTAATATCACTGATATAGGTCCGATATTCCCCAATATCAGTGACACCGGTCCCATATTCCCCGATATCGCTGATATAGGTCCGATATTCCCCAATATCAGTGATACAGGTCCGATATTCACCAATATCACTGATACAGGTCCGATATTCCCGAATATCACTTATACAGTTCCGATATTCCCCAATATCACTGATACAGGTCCGATATCCCCCAATATCACTGATACAGGTCCGATATTCCCCAATATTACTGATACAGGTCCTGTATTCATCAATATCACTGATACAGGTCCAATATTCCCCAATATCACTGATACAGGTCCACTATTGCCCAATATCACTGATACAGGTCCAATATTCCACAATATCACTGATACAGGTCCGATATTCACCAATATCACTGATACAGGTCCGATATTCCCCAATATCAATGATACAGGTCTCATGTTCCTCGATATCACTGAAACAGCTCCGATATTCCCCGATATCACTGATACAGGTCCGATGTCCCCCGATATCACTGATACAGATCTGATATTCGCAATATCATGGATATAGGTCCGATATTTCCCAATATCATTGATACAGGTTCGATATTCCCCAATATCACTGACACAGGTCCGATATTCCCCAACATCACTGATACAGGTCCGATATTCCCCAACATCACTGATACAGCTCCGATATTCCCCAATATCAATGATACAGGTACAATATTGCTGAATTTAATTGAGACAGGTCCAATATTCCCCAATATCATTGATCCAGGTCCGATATTCCCCAATATCACTGATACAGGTCCACTATTCCCCAATATCACTAATACAAGTCCGATATTCCCCAATATCACTGACACAGGTCCAATATTCCCCAATATCATTGATGCAGCTCCGATATTCCCCAATATCACTGATACAGGTCCGATATCCCCCAATATCACTGATACAGGTCCGATATTCCCCAATATTACTGATACAGGTCCTGTATTCATCAATATCACTGATACAGGTCCAATATTCCCCAATATCACTGACACAGGTCCACGATTGCCCAATATCACTGATACAGGTCCAATATTCCACAATATCACTGATACAGGTCCGATATTCACCAATATCACTGATACAGGTCCGATATTCCCCAATATCAATGATACAGGTCTCATGTTCCTCGATATCACTGAAACAGCTCCGATATTCCCCGATATCACTGATACAGGTCCGATGTCCCCCGATATCACTGATACAGATCTGATATTCGCAATATCATGGATATAGGTCCGATATTTCCCATCATTGATACAGGTTCGATATTCCCCAATATCACTGATACAGGGTCCGATATTCCCCAACATCACTGATACAGCTCCGATATTCCCCAATATCAATGATACAGGTAAAATATTGCTGAATTTAATTGAGACAGGTCCAATATTCCCCAATATCATTGATCCAGGTCCGATATTCCCCAATATCACTGATACAGGTCCACTATTCCCCAATATCACTAATACAAGTCCGATATTCCCCAATATCACTGACACAGGTCCGATATTCCCCAACATCACTGATACAGGTCCAATATTCCCCAATATCACTGATGCAGCTCCGATATTCCCCAATATCAATGATACAGGTACAATATTGCTGAATTTAATTGATCCAGGTCCAATATTCCACAATATCACTGAGTCAGGTCCAATATTCCCCAACATCACTGATACAGGTCCGATATTCCCCAGTATCTCTGAAACAGGTCCGATATTCCCCAATATCACTGATACAGGTCGGATATTGCCTATCTCACTGATACACGTCCAATATTCCCCAATATCACTGATACACGTCCTATACTGCACAATATCACTGATACAGGTCCGATATTCCCCCATGTCTCTGATACAGGTCCAATATTCCCCAATATCACTGATGCCGGTCCGATATTCCCCAATATTACTGATAGAGGACCAATATTCCCCAATATTACTGATACAGGTTCTATATTCCCCAACATTACTGATAGAGGTCCAATATTCCCCAATATCACTGGTGCATATCCGATATTCCCCAATATCACTGATAAATGTCGATATTTCCCAATATCAGTGATCCAGGACCCATATTCCCCAATATCACTGATACAGGTTCAATGTTCCCCAATATCACTGATACTGGTCCAATATTCCCCAATATCATTGATGCAGGTCCAATATTCCCCAATATGACTGATAGATGTCCAATATTCCCCAATATTACTGATACAGGTCCTATATTCCCCAATATCACTGATACTGGTTCAGTATTCCACAATATCACTGATACAGGTCCGATATTCCCCAATATCACCGATACAGATCCAATATTCCCCAATGTCATTGATACAGCACCGATATTCCCCAATATCACTGATACAGGTACAATATTGCTGAATTTAATTGATACAGGTCCAATATTCCCCAATATCATTGATCCAGGTCCAATATTCCCCATATCACTGAGCCAGGTCCAATATTCCCCAACATCACTGATACAGGTCCGATATTCCCCAGTATCTCTGAAACAGGTCCGATATTCCCCAATATCACTGATACAGGTCCGATATTGCCTATCTCACTGATACACGTCCAATATTCCCCAATATCACTGATACACGTCGTATATTGCTCAAAAGCACTGATACAGGTCCGATAAAACCCTATGTCTCTGATACAGGTCCAATATTCCCCAATATCACTGATGCCGGTCCGATATTCCCCAATATTACTGATAGAGGACCAATATTCCCCAATATTACTGATAGAGGTCCAATATTCCCCAATATCACTGATGCATATCCGATATTCCCCAATATCACTGATAAATGTCGATATTTCCCAATATCAGTGATACAGGTCCCATATTCTCCAATATCACTGATACAGGTTCAATGTGCCCCAATATCACTGATACTGGTCCAATATTCCCCAATATCACTGATGCAGGTCCAATATTCCCCAATATGACTGATAGATGTCCAATATTCCCCAATATTACTGATACAGGTCCTATATTCCCCAATATCACTGATACTGGTTCAATATTCCACAATATCACTGATACAGGTCCGATATTCCCCAATATCACTGATAAATATCGATATTCCCCAATATCAGTGATACAGGTCCCATATTCCCCGATATAACAGATGCAGGTACAATGTTCCCCAATATCACTGATACAGATCTAATATTCCCCAATATCACTGATACAGGTCCAATATTCCCCAATATCACTGATACAGCTCCGATATTCCCCAATATCACTGATACAGGTCCGATATTCCCTAATATCACTGATGCAGATCCGGTATTCCCCAATATCATTGATACATGTCCGATATTCCCCAATATCACTGTTGCAGGTCCGATATTCCCCAATATCACTGACACAGGTCCGATATTTCCCAATATCACTGATCCAGGTCCAATATTCCCCAATATCACTGATACACGTCCAATATTGCCCAATATCCCTGATACCGGTCCCATTTTCCCCAATATCACAGGTAAAATGCTCCCCAATATCACTGATACAGTTTCGATATTGCCCAATATCACTGATACAGGTCCAATATTCCCCAATATCACTGATACAGATCCAATATTCCCCAATGTCATTGATACAGCACCGATATTTGCCAATATCACTGATACAGGTACAATATTGCTAAATTTAATTGATACAGGTCCAATATTTCCCGATATCATTGATCCATGTCCAATATTCTCCAATATCACTGATACAGGTCTGATCTTCCCCAACATTACTGATACAGGTCCGATATTCCCCAGTGTCCCTGATATAGGTCCGATATTCCCCAATATCACTGATACAGGTCCGATATTGCCCAATATCCCTGATACCGGTCCCATTTTCCCCAATATCACAGGTAAAATGCTCCCCAATTTCACTGATACAGGTCCAATATTACCCAATATCGTGGATAGAGGACCAATATTCACCAATATCACTGATACAGGTCCGATATTCCCCAATATCACTGATACAGGTCTGATATTCCCCAATATCATTAATTCAGGTGCAATATTCCCTAATATAATTGATACAGGTCCAGTAGTCCCCAATATCACTGATGCAGGTCCAAAATTCCCCAATATCACTAATACAGTTCCAATGTTCCCCAGTATCATTGACACCGGTCCAATATCCCCAAATATCACTGATACAGGTCCAATATTCTCCAATATCATTGATACAGGACCAATAGTCCCCAATATCACTGACAGAGGTCAAATATTCCACAATATCATTGATGCAGATCCAATATTCCCCAGTAACATTGATACAGGTCCAATATTCCCCACTATCACTGATGCAGGTCCAATGTTCCCCAATGTCAGTGATATACGTCCGATATTCCCCTATGTCTCTGATACAGGTCCAATATTCCCCAATATCACTGATGCTGGTCCGATATTCCCCAATATTACTGATAGAGGTCCTTTTTTCCCCAAAATTACTGATAAATGTCGATATTCCCCAATATCAGTGATACAGGTCCCATATTCCCCAATATCACTGATACAGGTTCAGTGTTCCCCAATATCACTGATACTGGTCCAATATTCCCCAATATCACTGATGCAGGTCCAATATTCCCCAACATCACTGATACAGGTCCGATATTCCCCAATATCATTGATACAGGTCCAATATTGCCCAATATCACTGATAAAGGTCCGATATTCCCCAATATCACTGTTACAGGTCCGATATTCCCCAATATCACTGATACAGGTCCCATATTCCCCAATATCACTGATACAGGTTCAGTGTTCCCCAATATCACTGATACAGGTTCAGTGTTCCCCAATATCACTGATACTGGTCCAATATTCCCCAATATCACTGATGCAGGTCCGATATTGCCCTATATCACTGATAAAGGTCCAATATTCCCCAATATCACTGATACAGGTCCGATATACCCCAATATCACTGATACTGGTTCAATATTCCCCAATATCACTGATACAGGTCCGATATTCCCCAATATCACTGATAAATGTTGGTATTACCCAATATCAGTGATACAGGTCCCATGTTCCCCGATATCACAGATGCAAGTACAATGTTCCCCAATTATCACTGATACAGGTCCAATATTCCCCAATATCACTGATGCAGCTCCGATATTCCCCAATATCAATGATACAGGTGCAATATTGCTGAATTTAATTGATACAGGTCCAATATTCCCCAATATCATTGATCCAGGTCCAATATTCCCCAATATCACTGAGTCAGGTCCAATATTCCCAAATATCACTGATACAGGTCCAATATTCCCCAACATCACTAATACAGGTCCGATATTCCCCAGTATCTCTGATACAGGTCCGATATTCCCCAATATCATTGATAAAGGTCCGATATTTCTCAATATCACTGATACAGCCGCGATATATCCAATATCACTGATACATGTCCAATATTCCCCAGTATCACTGATACAGATCCAATATTCCCCAGTATCACTGCTACAGGTCCGATATTCCCCAATATCATTGATACAGGTCCGATATCCCCAATATCATGGATTTACGTCTGATATTCCCCAATATCACTGGTACATGTCCAATATTCCCCAATATCACTGATACAGATCCAATATTCCCCAGTATCACTGATACAGGTCCGATATTCCCCAATATCACTGATGCAGATCCGATGTTCCCCAATATCATTGATACCGGATCAATATTCCACAATATCACTGATACATGTCCGATATTCCCCAATATCACTGATACAGATCCAATATTCCCCAATATCATTGATAGATGTCCAATATTGCCCAATATCACTTATGCAGGTCCAATATTCTCCAATATCATTGATACAGGTAAATTATTGCCCAATATCATTGATACAGTTCCAATATATGCCAATATCATTGATAAAGGTCCAATATTGCCCAATATCACAGATACAGGTCCAATATTCCCCAACATCATTGATACAGGTCCAATATTCCCCTATATCACTGATACAGGTCCAATATTCCCCAATATCACTGATACAGGTCCGATATACCCCAATAGCACTGATACAGGTCCAATATTCCCCAATATCACTGATACAGGTCCGATATTCCCCAATAGCACTGATACAGGACCGATATTCCCCAATATCACTGATACAGATCCGATATTCCCCAATGTCATTGATACCGGATCAATATTCCACAATATCACTGATACATGTCCGATATTCCCCAACATCACTGATGCAGGTCCGATATGGCGCTCTATCACTGATACAGGTCCAATATTCCCGAATATCACTGATACAGGTCCAATATTCCCCAATATCACTGATACAGGTCCGATATCCCCCAATATCACTGATACAGGTCCGATATTCCCCAATATTACTGATACAGGTCCTGTATTCATCAATATCACTGATACAGGTCCAATATTCCCCAATATCACTGATACAGGTCCACTATTGCCAATATCACTGATACAGGTCCGATATTCCACAATATCACTGATACAGGTCCGATATTCACCAATATCACTGATACAGGTCCGATATTCCCCAATATCAATGATACAGGTCTCATGTTCCTCGATATCACTGAAACAGCTCCGAAATTCCACGATATCACTGATACAGGTCCGATGTCCCCCGATATCACTGATACAGATCTGATATTCGCAATATCATGGATATAGGTCCGATATTTCCCATCATTGATACAGGTTCGATATTCCCCAATATCACTGATACAGGTCCGATATTCCCCAACATCACTGATACAGCTCCGATATTCCCCAATATCAATGATACAGGTACAATATTGCTGAATTTAATTGAGACAGGTCCAATATTCCCCAATATCACTGATGCAGCTCCGATATTCCCCAATATCAATGATACAGGTCCGATATTCCCCAATATCACCGATGCAGATCCAATATTCCCCAATGTCATTGATACAGCACCGATATTCCCCAATATCACTGATACAGGTACAATATTGCTGAATTTAATTGATACAGGTCCAATATTCCCCAATATCATTGATCCAGGTCTAATATTCCCCAATATCACTGAGCCAGGTCCAATATTCCCCAACATCACTGATACAGGTCCGATATTCCCCAGTATCTCTGAAACAGGTCCGATATTCCCCAATATCACTGATACAGGTCGGATATTGCCTATCTCACTGATACACGTCCAATATTCCCCAATATCACTGATACACGTCCTATACTGCCCAATATCACTGATACAGGTCCGATATTCCCCCATGTCTCTGATACAGGTCCAATATTCCCCAATATCACTGATGCCGGTCCGATATTCCCCAATATTACTGATAGAGGACCAATATTCCCCAATATTACTGATACAGGTTCTATATTCCCCAACATTACTGATAGAGGTCCAATATTCCCCAATATCACTGGTGCATATCCAATATTCCCCAATATCACTGATAAATGTCGTTATTTCCCAATATCAGTGATCCAGGACCCATATTCCCCAATATCACTGATACAGGTTCAATGTTCCCCAGTATCACTGATACTGGTCCAATATTCCCCAATATCATTGATGCAGGTCCAATATTCCCCAATATGACTGATAGATGTCCAATATTCCCCAATATTACTGATACAGGTCCTATATTCCCCATTATCACTGATACTGGTTCAGTATTCCACAATATCACTGATACAGGTCCGATATTGCCTATCTCACTGATACACGTCCAATATTCCCCAATATCACTGATACACGTCGTATATTGCCCAAAAGCACTGATACAGGTCCGATAAAACCCTATGTCTCTGATACAGGTCCAATATTCCCCAATATCACTGATGCCGGTCCGATATTCCCCAATATTACTGATAGAGGACCAATATTCCCCAATATTACTGATAGAGGTCCAATATTCCCCAATATCACTGATGCATATCCGATATTCCCCAATATCACAGATAAATGTCGATATTTCCCAATATCAGTGATGCAGGTCCCATATTCTCCAATATCACTGATACAGGTTCAATGTTCCCCAATATCACTGATACTGGTCCAATATTCCCCAATATCACTGATGCAGGTCCAATATTCCCCAATATGATTGATAGAGGACCAATATTCCCCAATATTACTGATAGAGGTCCAATATTCCCCAATATCACTGATGCATATCCGATATTCCCCAATATCACTGATAAATGTCGATATTTCCCAATATCAGTGATACAGGTCCCATATTCTCCAATATCACTGATACAGGTTCAATGTGCCCCAATATCACTGATAAAGGTCCGATATTCCCCAATATCACTGTTACAGGTCCGATATTCCCCAATATCACTGATACAGGTCCAATATTCGCCAATATTGATGCAGGTCCGATATTGCCCTATATCACTGATAAAGGTCCAATATTCCCCAATATCACTGATACAGGTCCGATATTCCCCAATATCACTGATACTGGTTCAATATTCCCCAATATCACTGATACAGGTCCGATATTCCCCAATATCACTGATAAATGTTGGTATTACCCAATATCAGTGATACAGGTCCCATGTTCCCCGATATCACAGATGCAAGTACAATGTTCCCCAATTATCACTGATACAGGTCCAATATTCCCCAATATCACTGATGCAGCTCCGATATTCCCCAATATCAATGATACAGGTGCAATATTGCTGAATTTAATTGATACAGGTCCAATATTCCCCAATATCATTGATCCAGGTCCAATATTCCCCAATATCACTGAGTCAGGTCCAATATTCCCAAATATCACTGATACAGGTCCAATATTCCCCAACATCACTAATACAGGTCCGATATTCCCCAGTTTCTCTGATACAGGTCCGATACTCCCCAATATCATTGATAAAGGTCCGATATTTCTCAATATCACTGATACAGCCGCGATATATCCAATATCACTGATACATGTCCAATATTCCCCAATATCACTGATACAGATCCAATATTCCCCAGTATCACTGATACAGGTCCGATATTCCCCAATATCACTGATACAGGACCAATATTCCCCAATATCACTGATACAGGTCCAATATTCCCCAATATCATTGAGACAGGTCCAATATTCCACAATTTCACTGATACAGGTCCGATATCCCCCAATATCATTGATACAGGTCCAATATAACCCAATATCATTGATATAGATCCAATATTCCCCAATATCATTGATAGATGTCCAATATTGCCCAATATCACTTATGCAGGTCCAATATTCTCCAATATCATTGATACAGGTAAATTATTGCCCAATATCATTGATACAGTTCCAATATACGCCAATATCATTGATAAAGGTCCAATATTGCCCAATATCACAGATACAGGTCCAATATTCCCCAACATCATTGATACAGGTCCAATATTCCCCTATATCACTGATACAGGTCCAATATTCCCCAATATCACTGATACAGGTCCGATATACCCCAATAGCACTGATACAGGTCCAATATTCCCCAATATCACTGATACAGGTCCGATATTCCCCAATAGCACTGATACAGGACCGATATTCCCCAATATCACTGTTACAGGACCAATATTCCCCAATATCACTGATACAGATCCGATATTCCCCAATGTCATTGATACCGGATCAATATTCCACAATATCACTGATACATGTCCGATATTCCCCAACATCACTGATGCAGGTCCGATATGGCGCTCTATCACTGATACAGGTCCAATATTCCCCAATATCACTGATACAGGTCCAATATTCCCCAATATCACTGATACAGGTCCAATATTCCCCATAATCACTGACACAGGGCTGATATTTCCCAATATTACTGATAGATGTCCAATATTCCCCAATATTACTGATACAGGTCCAATATTCCCCAATATCATTGAGACAGGTCCAATATTCCACAATTTCACTAATACAGGTCCGATATCCCCCAATATCATTGATACAGGTCCAATATAACCCAATATCATTGATATAGATCCAATATTCCCCAATATCATTGATAGATGTCCAATATTGCCCAATATCACTTATGCAGGTCCAATATTCTCCAATATCATTGATACAGGTAAATTATTGCCCAATATCATTGATACAGTTCCAATATACCCCAATATCATTGATAAAGGTCCAATATTGCCCAATATCACAGATACAGGTCCAATATTCCCCAACATCATTGATACAGGTCCAATATTCCCCTATATCACTGATACAGGTCCAATATTCCCCAATATCACTGATACAGGTCCGATATACCCCAATAGCACTGATACAGGTCCAATATTCCCCAATATCACTGATACAGGTCCGATATTCCCCAATAGCACTGATACAGGACCGATATTCCCCAATATCACTGATACAGGACCAATATTCCCCAATATCACTGATACAGATCCGATATTCCCCAATGTCATTGATACCGGATCAATATTCCACAATATCACTGATACATGTCCGATATTCCCCAACATCACTGATGCAGGTCCGATATGGCGCTCTATCACTGATACAGGTCCAATATTCCCCAATATCACTGATACAGGTCCAATATTCCCCAATATCACTGATACAGGTCCAATATTCCCCATAATCACTGACACAGGGCTGATATTTCCCAATATTACTGATAGATGTCCAATATTCCCCAATATTACTGATACAGGTCCTATATTCCCCAATATCACTGATACTGGTTCAATATTTCCCAATATCACTGATACAGGTCCGATATTCCCCAATATCACCGATGCAGATCCAATATTCCCCAATGTCATTGATACAGCACCGGTATTCCCCAATATCACTGATACAGGTACAATATTGCTGAATTTAATTGATACAGGTCCAATATTCCCCAATATCATTGATCCAGGTCCAATATTCCCCAATATCACTGAGCCAGGTCCAATATTCCCCAACATCACTGATACAGGTCCGATATTCCCCAGTATCTCTGAAACAGGTCCGATATTCCCCAATATCACTGATACAGGTCCGATATTGCCGATCTCACTGATACACGTCCAATATTCCCCAATATCACTGATACACGTCCTATATTGCCCAATATCACTGATACAGGTCCGATAAATCCCTATGTCTCTGATACAGGTCCAATATTCCCCAATATCACTGATGCCGGTCCGATATTCCCCAATATTACTGATAGAGGACCAATATTCCCCAATATTACTGATAGAGGTCCAATATTCCCCAATATCACTGATGCATATCCGATATTCCCCAATATCACTGATAAATGTCGATATTTCCCAATATCAGTGATACAGGTCCCATAATTCTCCAATATCACTGATACAGGTTCAATGTTCCCCAATATCACTGATACTGGTCCAATATTCCCCAATATCACTGATGCAGGTCCAATATTCCCCAATATGACTGATAGATGTCCAATATTCCCCAATATTATTGATACAGGTCCTATATTCCCCAATATCACTGATACTGGTTCAATATTCCACAATATCACTGATACAGGTCCGATATTCCCCAATATCACTGATAAATGTCGATATTCCCCAATATCAGTGATACAGGTCCCATATTCCCCGATATCACAGATGCAGGTACAATGTTCCCCAATATCACTGATACAGGTCCAATATTCCCCAATATCACTGATACAGGTCCAATATTCCCCAATATCACTGATACAGGTCCGATATTCCCCAATATCACTGATACAGGTCCGATATTCCCCAATATCACTGATACAGGTCCGATATTCCCCAATATCACTGATGCAGATCCGATGTTCCCCAATATCATTGATACATGTCCGATATTCCCCAATATCACTGATGCAGGTCCGATATTCCCCAATATCACTGACACAGGTCCGATATTTCCCAATATCACTGATACAGGTCTGATATTTCCAATATCACTGACACAGGTTCCATATGCTCCAATAATACTGATACAGTTTCGATATTGCCCAATATCACTGATACAGGTCCAATATTCCCCAATATCACTGATACAGATCCAATATTCCCCAATATCCCTGATACAGGTACAATATTGCTAAATTTAATTGATACAGGTCCAATATTCCCCAATATCATTGATCCATGTCCAATATTCCCCAATATCACTGATACAGGTCCGATCTTCCCCAACATCACTGATACAGGTCCAATATTCCCCAGTATCCCTGATACAGGTCCGATATTCCCCAATATCACTGATACAGGACCGGTATTGCCCTATATCACTGATATAGGTCCAATATTCCCCAATATCACTGATATACATCCAATATTGCCCAATATCCCTGATACCGGTCCCATTTTCCCCAATATCACAGGTAAAATGCTCCCCAATTTCACTGATACAGGTCCAATATTACCCAATATCGTGGATAGAGGACCAATATTCACCAATATCACTGATACAGGTCCGATATTCCCCAATATCACTGATACAGGTCTGATATTCCACAATATCATTGATTCAGGTGCAATATTCCCTAATATCATTGATACAGGTCCAGTAGTCCCCAATATCACTGATGCAGGTCCAAAATTCCCCAATATCACTGATGCAGGTCCAAAATTCCCCAATATCACTAATACAGTTCCAATGTTCCCCAGTATCATTGATACCGGTCCGATATTCCACAATATCACTGATACAGGTCCAATATTCCCCAATATCATTGATACAGGACCAATATTCCCCACTATCACTGATGCAGGTCCAATGTTCCCCAATGTCAGTGATACAAGTCCAATATGCCCCGATATCACAGATACAGCCCCGATATATCCAATATCATTGATACTCGTCCAATATTCCCCAATATCATTGATACAGGTCCGATATCCCCAATATCACGGATATACGTCCGATATTCCCCAATATCACTGATACATGTCCAATATTCCCCAATATCACTGATACAGATCCAATATTCCCCAGTGTCACTGATACAGGTCCGATATTCCCCAATATCATTGATACAAGTCCAATATTGCCCAATATCACTTATGCTGGTCCAATATTCTCCAATATCATTGATACAGGTAAATTATTGCCCAATATCATTGATACAGTTCCAATATACCCCAATATCATTGATAAAGGTCCAATATTGCCCAATATCACTGATACAGGTCCAATTTTCCCCAATCATTGATACAGGTCCAATATTCCCCTATATCACTGATACAGGTCCAATATTCCCGAATATCTCTGATACAGGACCGATATTCCCCAATATCACTGATACAGGACCAATATTCCCCAATATCACTGATACAGATCCGATATTCCCCAATGTCATTGATACCGGACCAATATTCCACAATATCACTGATACATGTCCGATATTCCCCAATATCACTGATGCAGGTCCGATATGGCCCTCTATCACTGATACAGGTCCAATATTCCCCAATATCACTGATACAGGTCCAATATTCCCCAATATCTCTGAAACAGGTCCAATATTCCCCAATATCACTGACACAAGTCTGATATTTCCCAATATTACTGATAGATGTCCAATATTCCCCAATATTACTGATACAGGTCCTATATTCCCCAATATCACTGATACTGGTTCAATCTTCCCCAATATCACTGATACAGGTCCGATATTCCCCAATATCACTGATAAATGTTGGTATTCCCCAATATCAGTGATACAGGTCCCATGTTCCCCGATATCACAGATGCAAGTACAATGTTCCCCAATTATCACTGAGACAGGTCCAATATTCCCCAATATCACTGATGCAGCTCCGATATTCCCCAATATCAATGATACAGGTACAATATTGCTGAAATTAATTGATACAGGTCCAATATTCCCCAATATCATTGATCCAGGTCCAATATTCCCCAATATCACTGAGTCAGGTCCAAAATTCCCAAATATCACTGATACAGGTCCGATATTCCCCAATATCACGAACACAGGTCCGATATTCCCCAGTATCTCTGATACAGGTCCGATATTCCCCAATATCACTGATACGGGTCCGATATTGCCTATCTCACTGATACAGGTCCAATATTCCCTAATATCACTGATACACGTCCTATATTGCCCAATATCACTGATACAGGTCCGATATTCCCCAACATCACTAATACAGGTCCGATATTCCCTAGTATCTCTGATACAGGTTCGATATTCCCCAATATCATTGATAAAGGTCCGATATTTCTCAATATCACTGATACAGCCGCGATATATCCAATATCACTGATACATGTCCAATATTCCCCAATATCACTGATACAGATCCAATATTCCCCAGTATCACTGCTACAGGTCCGATATTCCCCAATATCATTGATACAGGTCCGATATCCCCAATATCATGGATTTCCGTCTGATATTCCCCAATATCACTGATACATGTCCAATATTCCCCAATATCACTGATACAGATCCAATATTCCCCAGTATCACTGATACAGGTCCGATATTCCCCAATATCACTGATACAGGACCAATATTCCCCAATATCACTGATACAGGTCCAATATTCCCCAATATCATTGAGACAGGTCCAATATTCCACAATTTCACTGATACAGGTCCGATATTCCCCAATATCATTGATACAGGTCCAATATAACCCAATATCATTGATATAGATCCAATATTCCCCAATATCATTGATAGATGTCCAATATTGCCCAATATCACTTATGCAGGTCCAATATTCTCCAATATCATTGATACATGTAAATTATTGCCCAATATCATTGATACAGTTCCAATATACCCCAATATCATTGATAAAGGTCCAATATTGCCCAATATCACAGATACAGGTCCAATATTCCCCAACATCATTGATACAGGTCCAATATTCCCCTATATCACTGATACAGGTCCAATATTCCCCAATATCACTGATACAGGTCCGATATACCCCAATAGCACTGATACAGGTCCAATATTCCCCAATATCACTGATACAGGTCCGATATTCCCCAATAGCACTGATACAGGACCGATATTCCCCAATATCACTGATACAGGACCAATATTCCCCAATATCACTGATACAGATCCGATATTCCCCAATGTCATTGATACCGGATCAATATTCCACAATATCACTGATACATGTCCGATATTCCCCAACATCACTGATGCAGGTCCGATATGGCGCTCTATCACTGATACAGGTCCAATATTCCCCAATATCACTGATACAGGTCCAATATTCCCCAATATCACTGATACAGGTCCAATATTCCCCATAATCACTGACACAGGGCTGATATTTCCCAATATTACTGATAGATGTCCAATATTCCCCAATATTACTGATACAGGTCCTATATTCCCCAATATCACTGATACTGGTTCAATATTTCCCAATATCACTGATACAGGTCCGATATTCCCCAATATCACCGATGCAGATCCAATATTCCCCAATGTCATTGATACAGCACCGGTATTCCCCAATATCACTGATACAGGTACAATATTGCTGAATTTAATTGATACAGGTCCAATATTCCCCAATATCATTGATCCAGGTCCAATATTCCCCAATATCACTGAGCCAGGTCCAATATTCCCCAACATCACTGATACAGGTCCGATATTCCCCAGTATCTCTGAAACAGGTCCGATATTCCCCAATATCACTGATACAGGTCCGATATTGCCGATCTCACTGATACACGTCCAATATTCCCCAATATCACTGATACACGTCCTATATTGCCCAATATCACTGATACAGGTCCGATAAATCCCTATGTCTCTGATACAGGTCCAATATTCCCCAATATCACTGATGCCGGTCCGATATTCCCCAATATTACTGATAGAGGACCAATATTCCCCAATATTACTGATAGAGGTCCAATATTCCCCAATATCACTGATGCATATCCGATATTCCCCAATATCACTGATAAATGTCGATATTTCCCAATATCAGTGATACAGGTCCCATAATTCTCCAATATCACTGATACAGGTTCAATGTTCCCCAATATCACTGATACTGGTCCAATATTCCCCAATATCACTGATGCAGGTCCAATATTCCCCAATATGACTGATAGATGTCCAATATTCCCCAATATTATTGATACAGGTCCTATATTCCCCAATATCACTGATACTGGTTCAATATTCCACAATATCACTGATACAGGTCCGATATTCCCCAATATCACTGATAAATGTCGATATTCCCCAATATCAGTGATACAGGTCCCATATTCCCCGATATCACAGATGCAGGTACAATGTTCCCCAATATCACTGATACAGGTCCAATATTCCCCAATATCACTGATACAGGTCCAATATTCCCCAATATCACTGATACAGGTCCGATATTCCCCAATATTACTGATACAGGTCCGATATTCCCCAATATCACTGATACAGGTCCGATATTCCCCAATATCACTGATGCAGATCCGATGTTCCCCAATATCATTGATACATGTCCGATATTCCCCAATATCACTGATGCAGGTCCGATATTCCCCAATATCACTGACACAGGTCCGATATTTCCCAATATCACTGATACAGGTCTGATATTTCCAATATCACTGACACAGGTTCCATATGCTCCAATAATACTGATACAGTTTCGATATTGCCCAATATCACTGATACAGGTCCAATATTCCCCAATATCACTGATACAGATCCAATATTCCCCAATATCCCTGATACAGGTACAATATTGCTAAATTTAATTGATACAGGTCCAATATTCCCCAATATCATTGATCCATGTCCAATATTCCCCAATATCACTGATACAGGTCCGATCTTCCCCAACATCACTGATACAGGTCCAATATTCCCCAGTATCCCTGATACAGGTCCGATATTCCCCCAATATCACTGATACAGGACCGGTATTGCCCTATATCACTGATATAGGTCCAATATTCCCCAATATCACTGATATACATCCAATATTGCCCAATATCCCTGATACCGGTCCCATTTTCCCCAATATCACAGGTAAAATGCTCCCCAATTTCACTGATACAGGTCCAATATTACCCAATATCGTGGATAGAGGACCAATATTCACCAATATCACTGATACAGGTCCGATATTCCCCAATATCACTGATACAGGTCTGATATTCCACAATATCATTGATTCAGGTGCAATATTCCCTAATATCATTGATACAGGTCCAGTAGTCCCCAATATCACTGATGCAGGTCCAAATTCCCAATATCACTGATGCAGGTCCAAAATTCCCCAATATCACTAATACAGTTCCAATGTTCCCCAGTATCATTGATACCGGTCCGATATTCCACAATATCACTGATACAGGTCCAATATTCCCCAATATCATTGATACAGGACCAATATTCCCCACTATCACTGATGCAGGTCCAATGTTCCCCAATGTCAGTGATACAAGTCCAATATGCCCCCGATATCACAGATACAGCCCCGATATATCCAATATCATTGATACTCGTCCAATATTCCCCAATATCATTGATACAGGTCCGATATCCCCAATATCACGGATATACGTCCGATATTCCCCAATATCACTGATACATGTCCAATATTCCCCAATATCACTGATACAGATCCAATATTCCCCAGTGTCACTGATACAGGTCCGATATTCCCCAATATCATTGATACAAGTCCAATATTGCCCAATATCACTTATGCTGGTCCAATATTCTCCAATATCATTGATACAGGTAAATTATTGCCCAATATCATTGATACAGTTCCAATATTACCCCAATATCATTGATAAAGGTCCAATATTGCCCAATATCCACTGATACAGGTCCAATTTTCCCCAATCATTGATACAGGTCCAATATTCCCCTATATCACTGATACAGGTCCAATATTCCCGAATATCTCTGATACAGGACCGATATTCCCCAATATCACTGATACAGGACCAATATTCCCCAATATCACTGATACAGATCCGATATTCCCCAATGTCATTGATACCGGACCAATATTCCACAATATCACTGATACATGTCCGATATTCCCCAATATCACTGATGCAGGTCCGATATGGCCCTCTATCACTGATACAGGTCCAATATTCCCCAATATCACTGATACAGGTCCAATATTCCCCAATATCTCTGAAACAGGTCCAATATTCCCCAATATCACTGACACAAGTCTGATATTTCCCAATATTACTGATAGATGTCCAATATTCCCCATATACTGATACAGGTCCTATATTCCCCAATATCACTGATACTGGTTCAATCTTCCCCAATATCACTGATACAGGTCCGATATTCCCCAATATCACTGATAAATGTTGGTATTCCCCAATATCAGTGATACAGGTCCCATGTTCCCCGATATCACAGATGCAAGTACAATGTTCCCCAATTATCACTGAGACAGGTCCAATATTCCCCAATATCACTGATGCAGCTCCGATATTCCCCAATATCAATGATACAGGTACAATATTGCTGAAATTAATTGATACAGGTCCAATATTCCCCAATATCATTGATCCAGGTCCAATATTCCCCAATATCACTGAGTTCAGGTCCAAATTCCCAAATATCACTGATACAGGTCCGATATTCCCCAATATCACGAACACAGGTCCGATATTCCCCAGTATCTCTGATACAGGTCCGATATTCCCCAATATCACTGATACGGGTCCGATATTGCCTATCTCACTGATACAGGTCCAATATTCCCTAATATCACTGATACACGTCCTATATTGCCCAATATCACTGATACAGGTCCGATATTCCCCAACATCACTAATACAGGTCCGATATTCCCTAGTATCTCTGATACAGGTTCGATATTCCCCAATATCATTGATAAAGGTCCGATATTTCTCAATATCACTGATACAGCCGCGATATATCCAATATCACTGATACATGTCCCAATATTCCCCAATATCACTGATACAGATCCAATATTCCCCAGTATCACTGCTACAGGTCCGATATTCCCCAATATCATTGATACAGGTCCGATATCCCCAATATCATGGATTTCCGTCTGATATTCCCCAATATCACTGATACATGTCCAATATTCCCCAATATCACTGATACAGATCCAATATTCCCCATAAATCACTGACACAGGGCTGATATTTCCCAATATTACTGATAGATGTCCAATATTCCCCAAATATTACTGATACAGGTCCAATATTCCCCAATATCATTGAGACAGGTCCAATATTCCACAATTTCACTAATACAGTCCGATATCCCCCAATATCATTGATACAGGTCCAATATAACCCAATATCATTGATATAGATCCAATATTCCCCAATATCATTGATAGATGTCCAATATTGCCCAATATCACTTATGCAGGTCCAATATTCTCCAATATCATTGATACAGGTAAATTATTGCCCAATATCATTGATACAGTTCCAATATACCCCAATATCATTGATAAAGGTCCAATATTGCCCAATATCACAGATACAGGTCCAATATTCCCCAACATCATTGATACAGGTCCAATATTCCCCTATATCACTGATACAGGTCCAATATTCCCCAATATCACTGATACAGGTCCGAATATACCCCAATAGCACTGATACAGGTCCAATATTCCCCAATATCACTGATACAGTCCGATATTCCCCAATAGCACTGATACAGGACCGATATTCCCCAATATCACTGATACAGGACCAATATTCCCCAATATCACTGATACAGATCCGATATTCCCCAATGTCATTGATACCGGATCAATATTCCACAATATCACTGATACATGTCCGATATTTCCCCAACATCACTGATGCAGGTCCGATATGGCGCTCTATCACTGATACAGGTCCAATATTCCCCAATATCACTGATACAGGTCCAATATTTCCCCAATATCACTGATACAGGTCCAATATTCCCCATAATCACTGACACAGGGCTGATATTTCCCAATATTACTGATAGATGTCCAATATTCCCCAATATTACTGATACAGGTCCTATATTCCCCAATATCACTGATACTGGTTCAATATTTCCCAATATCACTGATACAGGTCCGATATTCCCCAATATCACCGATGCAGATCCAATATTCCCCAATGTCATTGATACAGCACCGGTATTCCCCAATATCACTGATACAGGTACAATATTGCTGAATTTCATTGATACAGGTCCAATATTCCCCAATATCATTGATCCAGGTCCAATATTCCCCAATATCACTGAGCCAGGTCCCAATATTCCCCAACATCACTGATACAGGTCCGATATTCCCCAGTATCTCTGAAACAGGTCCGATATTCCCCAATATCACTGATGCATATCCGATATTCCCCAATATCACTGATAAATGTCGATATTTCCCAATATCAGTGATACAGGTCCCATATTCTCCAATATCACTGATACAGGTTCAATGTGCCCCAATATCACTGATAAAGGTCCGATATTCCCCAATATCACTGTTACAGGTCCGATATTCCCCAATATCACTGATACAGGTCCAATATTCGCCAATATTGATGCAGGTCCGATATTGCCCTATATCACTGATAAAGGTCCAATATTCCCCAATATCACTGATACAGGTCCGATATTCCCCAATATCACTGATACTGGTTCAATATTCCCCAATATCACTGATACAGGTCCGATATTCCCCAATATCACTGATAAATGTTGGTATTACCCAATATCAGTGATACAGGTCCCATGTTCCCCGATATCACAGATGCAAGTACAATGTTCCCCAATTATCACTGATACAGGTCCAATATTCCCCAATATCACTGATGCAGCTCCGATATTCCCCAATATCAATGATACAGGTGCAATATTGCTGAATTTAATTGATACAGGTCCAATATTCCCCAATATCATTGATCCAGGTCCAATATTCCCCAATATCACTGAGTCAGGTTCCAATATTCCCAAATATCACTGATACAGGTCCAATATTCCCAACATCACTAATACAGGTCCGATATCCCCCAGTTTCTCTGATACAGGTCCGATACTCCCCAATATCATTGATAAAGGTCCGATATTTCTCAATATCACTGATACAGCCGCGATATATCCAATATCACTGATACATGTCCAATATTCCCCAATATCACTGATACAGATCCAATATTCCCCAGTATCACTGATACAGGTCCGATATTCCCCAATATCACTGATACAGGACCAATATTCCCCAATATCACTGATACAGGTCCAATATTCCCCAATATCATTGAGACAGGTCCAATATTCCACAATTTCACTGATACAGGTCCGATATCCCCCAATATCATTGATACAGGGTCCAATATAACCCAATATCATTGATATAGATCCAATATTCCCCAATATCATTGATAGATGTCCAATATTGCCCAATATCACTTATGCAGGTCCAATATTCTCCAATATCATTGATACAGGTAAATTATTGCCCAATATCATTGATACAGTTCCAATATACGCCAATATCATTGATAAAGGTCCAATATTGCCCAATATCACAGATACAGGTCCAATATTCCCCAACATCATTGATACAGGTCCAATATTCCCCTATATCACTGATACAGGTCCAATATTCCCCAATATCACTGATACAGGTCCGATATACCCCAATAGCACTGATACAGGTCCAATATTCCCCAATATCACTGATACAGGTCCGATATTCCCCAATAGCACTGATACAGGACCGATATTCCCCAATATCACTGTTACAGGACCAATATTCCCCAATATCACTGATACAGATCCGATATTCCCAATGTCATTGATACCGGATCAATATTCCACAATATCACTGATACATGTCCGATATTCCCCAACATCACTGATGCAGGTCCGATATGGCGCTCTATCACTGATACAGGTCCAATATTCCCCAATATCACTGATACAGGTCCAATATTCCCCAATATCACTGATACAGGTCCAATATTCCCCATAATCACTGACACAGGGCTGATATTTCCCAATATTACTGATAGATGTCCAATATTCCCCAATATCACCGATGCAGATCCAATATTCCCCAATGTCATTGATACAGCACCGGTATTCCCCAATATCACTGATACAGGTACAATATTGCTGAATTTAATTGATACAGGTCCAATATTCCCCAATATCATTGATCCAGGTCCAATATTCCCCAATATCACTGAGCCAGGTCCAATATTCCCCAACATCACTGATACAGGTCCGATATTCCCCAGTATCTCTGAAACAGGTCCGATATTCCCCAATATCACTGATGCATATCCGATATTCCCCAATATCACTGATAAATGTCGATATTTCCCAATATCAGTGATACAGGTCCCATATTCTCCAATATCACTGATACAGGTTCAATGTGCCCCAATATCACTGATAAAGGTCCGATATTCCCCAATATCACTGTTACAGGTCCGATATTCCCCAATATCACTGATACAGGTCCAATATTCGCCAATATTGATGCAGGTCCGATATTGCCCTATATCACTGATAAAGGTCCAATATTCCCCAATATCACTGATACAGGTCCGATATTCCCCAATATCACTGATACTGGTTCAATATTCCCCAATATCACTGATACAGGTCCGATATTCCCCAATATCACTGATAAATGTTGGTATTACCCAATATCAGTGATACAGGTCCCATGTTCCCCGATATCACAGATGCAAGTACAATGTTCCCCAATTATCACTGATACAGGTCCAATATTCCCCAATATCACTGATGCAGCTCCGATATTCCCCAATATCAATGATACAGGTGCAATATTGCTGAATTTAATTGATACAGGTCCAATATTCCCCAATATCATTGATCCAGGTCCAATATTCCCCAATATCACTGAGTCAGGTCCAATATTCCCAAATATCACTGATACAGGTCCAATATTCCCCAACATCACTAATACAGGTCCGATATTCCCCAGTTTCTCTGATACAGGTCCGATACTCCCCAATATCATTGATAAAGGTCCGATATTTCTCAATATCACTGATACAGCCGCGATATATCCAATATCACTGATACATGTCCAATATTCCCCAATATCACTGATACAGATCCAATATTCCCCAGTATCACTGCTACAGGTCCGATATTCCCCAATATCATTGATACAGGTCCGATATCCCCAATATCATGGATTTACGTCTGATATTCCCCAATATCACTGATACATGTCCAATATTCCCCAATATCACTGATACAGATCCAATATTCCCCAGTATCACTGATACAGGTCCGATATTCCCCAATATCACTGATACAGGACCAATATTCCCCAATATCACTGATACAGGTCCAATATTCCCCAATATCATTGAGACAGGTCCAATATTCCACAATTTCACTGATACAGGTCCGATATCCCCCAATATCATTGATACAGGTCCAATATAACCCAATATCATTGATATAGATCCAATATTCCCCAATATCATTGATAGATGTCCAATATTGCCCAATATCACTTATGCAGGTCCAATATTCTCCAATATGATTGATACAGGTAAATTATTGCCCAATATCATTGATACAGTTCCAATATACCCCAATATCATTGATAAAGGTCCAATATTGCCCAATATCACAGATACAGGTCCAATATTCCCCAACATCATTGATACAGGTCCAATATTCCCCTATATCACTGATACAGGTCCAATATTCCCCAATATCACTGATACAGGTCCGATATACCCCAATAGCACTGATACAGGTCCAATATTCCCCAATATCACTGATACAGGTCCGATATTCCCCAATAGCACTGATACAGGACCGATATTCCCCAATATCACTGATACAGGACCAATATTCCCCAATATCACTGATACAGATCCGATATTCCCCAATGTCATTGATACCGGATCAATATTCCACAATATCACTGATACATGTCCGATATTCCCCAACATCACTGATGCAGGTCCGATATGGCGCTCTATCACTGATACAGGTCCAATATTCCCCAATATCACTGATACAGGTCCAATATTCCCCAATATCACTGATACAGGTCCAATATTCCCCATAATCACTGACACAGGGCTGATATTTCCCAATATTACTGATAGATGTCCAATATTCCCCAATATTACTGATACAGGTCCAATATTCCCCAATATCATTGAGACAGGTCCAATATTCCACAATTTCACTAATACAGGTCCGATATCCCCCAATATCATTGATACAGGTCCAATATAACCCAATATCATTGATATAGATCCAATATTCCCCAATATCATTGATAGATGTCCAATATTGCCCAATATCACTTATGCAGGTCCAATATTCTCCAATATCATTGATACAGGTAAATTATTGCCCAATATCATTGATACAGTTCCAATATACCCCAATATCATTGATAAAGGTCCAATATTGCCCAATATCACAGATACAGGTCCAATATTCCCCAACATCATTGATACAGGTCCAATATTCCCCTATATCACTGATACAGGTCCAATATTCCCCAATATCACTGATACAGGTCCGATATACCCCAATAGCACTGATACAGGTCCAATATTCCCCAATATCACTGATACAGGTCCGATATTCCCCAATAGCACTGATACAGGACCGATATTCCCCAATATCACTGATACAGGACCAATATTCCCCAATATCACTGATACAGATCCGATATTCCCCAATGTCATTGATACCGGATCAATATTCCACAATATCACTGATACATGTCCGATATTCCCCAACATCACTGATGCAGGTCCGATATGGCGCTCTATCACTGATACAGGTCCAATATTCCCCAATATCACTGATACAGGTCCAATATTCCCCAATATCACTGATACAGGTCCAATATTCCCCATAATCACTGACACAGGGCTGATATTTCCCAATATTACTGATAGATGTCCAATATTGCCCAATATTACTGATACAGGTCCTATATTCCCCAATATCACTGATACTGGTTCAATATTTCCCAATATCACTGATACAGGTCCGATATTCCCCAATATCACCGATGCAGATCCAATATTCCCCAATGTCATTGATACAGCACCGGTATTCCCCAATATCACTGATACAGGTACAATATTGCTGAATTTAATTGATACAGGTCCAATATTCCCCAATATCATTGATCCAGGTCCAATATTCCCCAATATCACTGAGCCAGGTCCAATATTCCCCAACATCACTGATACAGGTCCGATATTCCCCAGTATCTCTGAAACAGGTCCGATATTCCCCAATATCACTGATACAGGTCCGATATTGCCGATCTCACTGATACACGTCCAATATTCCCCAATATCACTGATACACGTCCTATATTGCCCAATATCACTGATACAGGTCCGATAAATCCCTATGTCTCTGATACAGGTCCAATATTCCCCAATATCACTGATGCCGGTCCGATATTCCCCAATATTACTGATAGAGGACCAATATTCCCCAATATTACTGATAGAGGTCCAATATTCCCCAATATCACTGATGCATATCCGATATTCCCCAATATCACTGATAAATGTCGATATTTCCCAATATCAGTGATACAGGTCCCATAATTCTCCAATATCACTGATACAGGTTCAATGTTCCCCAATATCACTGATACTGGTCCAATATTCCCCAATATCACTGATGCAGGTCCAATATTCCCCAATATGACTGATAGATGTCCAATATTCCCCAATATTATTGATACAGGTCCTATATTCCCCAATATCACTGATACTGGTTCAATATTCCACAATATCACTGATACAGGTCCGATATTCCCCAATATCACTGATAAAATGTCGATATTCCCCAATATCAGTGATACAGGTCCCATATTCCCCGATATCACAGATGCAGGTACAATGTTCCCCAATATCACTGATACAGGTCCAATATTCCCCAATATCACTGATACAGGTCCAATATTCCCCAATATCACTGATACAGGTCCGATATTCCCCAATATCACTGATACAGGTCCGATATTCCCCAATATCACTGATACAGGTCCGATATTCCCCAATATCACTGATGCAGATCCGATGTTCCCCAATATCATTGATACATGTCCGATATTCCCCCAATATCACTGATGCAGGTCCGATATTCCCCAATATCACTGACACAGGTCCGATATTTCCCAATATCACTGATACAGGTCTGATATTTCCAATATCACTGACACAAGGTTCCATATGCTCCAATAATACTGATACAGTTTTCGATATTGCCCAATATCACTGATACAGGTCCAATATTCCCCAATATTCACTGATACAGATCCAATATTCCCCAATATCCCTGATACAGGTACAGTATTGCTAAATTTAATTGATACAGGTCCAATATTCCCCAATATCATTGATCCATGTCCAATATTCCCCAATATCACTGATACAGGTCCGATCTTCCCCAACATCACTGATACAGGTCCAATATTCCCCAGTATCCCTGATACAGGTCCGATATTCCCCAATATCACTGATACAGGACCGGTATTGCCCTATATCACTGATATAGGTCCAATATTCCCAATATCACTGATATACATCCAATATTGCCCAATATCCCTGATACCGGTCCCATTTTCCCCAATATCACAGGTAAAATGCTCCCCAATTTCACTGATACAGGTCCAATATTACCCAATATCGTGGATAGAGGACCAATATTCACCAATATCACTGATACAGGTCCGATATTCCCCAATATCACTGATACAGGTCTGATATTCCACAATATCATTGATTCAGGTGCAATATTCCCTAATATCATTGATACAGGTCCAGTAGTCCCCAATATCACTGATGCAGGTCCAAAATTCCCCAATATCACTGATGCAGGTCCAAAATTCCCCAATATCACTAATACAGTTCCAATGTTCCCCAGTATCATTGATACCGGTCCGATATTCCACATATCACTGATACAGGTCCAATATTCCCCAATATCATTGATACAGGACCAATATTCCCCACTATCACTGATGCAGGTCCAATGTTCCCCAATGTCAGTGATACAAGTCCAATATGCCCCGATATCACAGATACAGCCCCGATATATCCAATATCATTGATACTCGTCCAATATTCCCCAATATCATTGATACAGGTCCGATATCCCCAATATCACGGATATACGTCCGATATTCCCCAATATCACTGATACATGTCCAATATTCCCCAATATCACTGATACAGATCCAATATTCCCCAGTGTCACTGATACAGGTCCGATATTCCCCAATATCATTGATACAAGTCCAATATTGCCCAATATCACTTATGCTGGTCCAATATTCTCCAATATCATTGATACAGGTAAATTATTGCCCAATATCATTGATACAGTTCCAATATACCCCAATATCATTGATAAAGGTCCAATATTGCCCAATATCACTGATACAGGTCCAATATTCCCCAATCATTGATACAGGTCCAATATTCCCCTATATCACTGATACAGGTCCAATATTCCCGAATATCTCTGATACAGGACCGATATTCCCCAATATCACTGATACAGGACCAATATTCCCCAATATCACTGATACAGATCCGATATTCCCCAATGTCATTGATACCGGACCAATATTCCACAATATCACTGATACATGTCCGATATTCCCCAATATCACTGATGCAGGTCCGATATGGCCCTCTATCACTGATACAGGTCCAATATTCCCCAATATCACTGATACAGGTCCAATATTCCCCAATATCTCTGAAACAGGTCCAATATTCCCCAATATCACTGACACAAGTCTGATATTTCCCAATATTACTGATAGATGTCCAATATTCCCCAATATTACTGATACAGGTCCTATATTCCCCAATATCACTGATACTGGTTCAATCTTCCCCAATATCACTGATACAGGTCCGATATTCCCCAATATCACTGATAAATGTTGGTATTCCCCAATATCAGTGATACAGGTCCCATGTTCCCCGATATCACAGATGCAAGTACAATGTTCCCCAATTATCACTGAGACAGGTCCAATATTCCCCAATATCACTGATGCAGCTCCGATATTCCCCAATATCAATGATACAGGTACAATATTGCTGAAATTAATTGATACAGGTCCAATATTCCCCAATATCATTGATCCAGGTCCAATATTCCCCAATATCACTGAGTCAGGTCCAAAATTCCCAAATATCACTGATACAGGTCCGATATTCCCCAATATCACGAACACAGGTCCGATATTCCCCAGTATCTCTGATACAGGTCCGATATTCCCCAATATCACTGATACGGGTCCGATATTGCCTATCTCACTGATACAGGTCCAATATTCCCTAATATCACTGATACACGTCCTATATTGCCCAAATATCACTGATACAGGTCCGATATTCCCCAACATCACTAATACAGGTCCCATATTCCCTAGTATCTCTGATACAGGTTCGATATTCCCCAATATCATTGATAAAGGTCCGATATTTCTCAATATCACTGATACAGCCGCGATATATCCAATATCACTGATACATGTCCAATATTCCCCAATATCACTGATACAGATCCAATATTCCCCAGTATCACTGCTACAGGTCCGATATTCCCCAATATCATTGATACAGGTCCCGATATCCCCAATATCATGGATTTCCGTCTGATATTCCCCAATATCACTGATACATGTCCAATATTCCCCAATATCACTGATACAGATCCAATATTCCCCAGTATCACTGATACAGGTCCCGATATTCCCCAATATCACTGATACAGGACCAATATTCCCCC